>NC_142757.1:38378732-39034732 GCF_054948205.1 Urtica dioica subsp. dioica
TTTGTGTCATGGACACGTGGTTATTTGAATATTTTTTTTATTGGTTTCTTTGACATTCTTAGTTGTTTTTTGTTTTCATGCTACTCTAACTCTTCATATTCCGATTAAAATATATTCATTAAAAAGTTTCCACATCTTTTTTTTTCACCACTGTGTGTATGCGTGAAGATGACCAACAACCATATATGACAGATATGAATAGAAAACTTAGCAATTTGTAAATTTAGTTATTTGTCAAAACATTATTTGTTAATTTTTTGACACAATATAACATCACTAATTGACATGAATAAGAATTGATACCATTAATAATCACGAACAAGACTATACATATTAAGTTATCATTGGCTATAAATTATTATGTATATCTAAGTAATGAGTATGCATTAATTTTTTCTTACTAGATATATTATAAATGAGTATTTCTTACTCATGAGTAAATTACTAATTTTTATCCAATTTATGTATTTTGAAAAATGCCAAAAATCAATCATAATCATAAAAGTTTATAATAACCTTAATTTTGAAGTAATATTTTTTTCATCATGACATAGATAATAAAGAGCTAAAGTTATTACCTCTCCACTTAATCCATCTATAACATAGTTAATAAAAAGGTATGATTTTTCAACTTTTCACCAGAGAACACCGCGTGACTAAGTCACGTGAAGACACGTGGCACTTTTTTTCTTCTGTCTCTTGGTCTTTTTGTGACGTATTTTTTTCCTTATTTTCTGTGACGTATTTTTTTTCCTTATTTTCTCTCTCCTCCCACGCGCGTGAGCGCGTGCCTTCAACTAGTGTAATAATAAACACATACACCTACGAAATACCTATCCCATGCCTTTGTTTATAATTTATTCCAAATGAAAGTTCGACCTAGTTAGTTGTTTATAATTTATAATGAAATTGAACAGCTTGAAGCATATTTAAAAACTAAAATAACTAAATTTTCATTTCAAAAAACAAATCATTAAAAATAAAATAATGCTCAAAACTATGTGCACCCAGTTAGCCAATCATAAGAAAAGCTAGTCTTGGGATATGGTAGTTCTATCCCTATAGTTCATACATGAGAATCACAGTTAGCCAATCACAAGAATCACTAAAAATCTAGTGATGTGTCTACCTTCACAAGAGACAATGATGTGGTAGCTGCATTTTTATGTGATGGTTGTGTTGTCAAAGACAATAGCACAAAGCAGGTCCATCTCACGTGAATGCTTAAAGATGATATGTACATGAAAATCAAGCAATCTTAAGGCCTCAAGAGCGTTCAACACATCTGCATCTTATGTAGGCGCAAGCAACATGAACAAATTCATCTAGAATAATAACGAGAAAACTTCGCCAAATATGTCTCTTAATTGTATATCTGATACGGTCTGTAATTCTGCTTTTGTCAGTAACAATAATGTGCAAAACAATAACAGTACTATCTGGCACAAGAGATTTGGACACCCTTGTCCAAAATTTTTGTCACATATTGTAAAACAAATCAATGTAATTTACTGCAATATCAAAGCTATTGAATTCTGTGATGCTTGTCACATTGTAGTGCCAATTACCCTATCCCATGTCTAATTTCCACACCTTGGCACCACTGGATATGGTCTATGCAGATCTTTGGGGTCCTTCACCAACACCCTCGATTAATGGTCATAGTTATTATATTGCCTTCATTGACGACAACACGAGGTTCATATGATTGTACCCTCTCTGAAGAAAATATAGGGCCAAAGGTGTGTTTGATGTGTTCAAGGCATATGTAAAGCGTTTCTTCAACTCCAAGCTAAAGTGCCTTCAAACAAATTCGAGTAGCGAGTTCCAATCACTTTGCACTGATGCTAAAGCAACTCGGAATCATCTTCACGCATCAGTGTCCACACACCCATGCTCACAACCGTAGAGTGAAAGCTTCGCAACCTTGTTGAACTTGGTTTAACACTCCTCGCCAAGAGCGCCATGCCCTTCCAATACTAGTGATATACCTTTTCCACAGCCTGCTACTTGTTAAACAGACTTTTTAGTTCAGTTCTCAATTATAAATCTCCTTATCATACAGTTTTCATAAACAGATTTGACCCTAAAATCCTAAAAGTCTTCGGATCAGCTTGTTTCCAACACCTTAGAGCCTATAATAACCACAAATGAGAATTTAGATGACAAAAATTTGTGTTTTTGTTGGATATATTGATACTCACAAAGGCTATCAGTGCTTACATCCCTCAAGCAAAATTTACATGTCCAAAAGTGTTACTTTTAATGAACAACACTTCCACTTTCAAATAGGCTTTCCTACACCACATCAAACACCAAATCAAATAACCACAACACCATGGAACATCACTATTCCAACACCAACAAGATTATCACCACAAACCATTGCAAACCCCACACCTGCAAAAACACATTTACGATCTCCTAGTCCATCACCTATACCCATTGAACCACAAGTACCATATCTACAACCCAACCCAATCCAAACCCAGTGCTAGCTAGTAGCTCTCAACCACTTCCACCTACATTCATATCCTCAACAAGCTTAACACATCAAATGACAACATGTGCTAAAGCACTTGTTTATAAGCCTAAGACAATACATGATCATGTTGGCTTACTCAATCATGTGTCTGTCACCGAGCCATACACTATGGCTGAGACTAAACCTGATCCTCAATGGAAAGCTGTCATGCAAGATGAGCTCATAACTCTAGAAAGCAACTCTACATTGTATCTGGTACCATATACACCAGACATGCCATTAGTAGCAACATATGGGTCTATAGTGAAATACAAACCTGATGGCACAATAAACAAGTTCAAAAGCTCGATTAGTCGATAAGGGTTTTCAACAAACACCTAGTGTAGACTATTTCAAAACGTTAAGTCTGATGATCAAAAACCCCAATGTGCGCATAATCCTTATCCATGTTGTAGCTCAATGGGTGAGATGTCCAACAAATAAACTCAAAAACGTATTCTTGAACGGCGATCTGCAAGAAATCGTTTATATGCGCAAATCGGAAGGCTTCATCGACTGTGCACAACTTGAGTCCATCTGTAAGCTGGTCAAAGTAATCTATGGGTTAAAGAAGGCACCAAAATCTTGGTATGACAAGCTACATCAATACTTGATCACATGGGGGCTTCACCAATAGCAAGTACGACTCTCTTCCACTTCAAAAGCAATGGGATGACTCTGCTTCTTCTCGTATACGTTGACAACATCCTCATCACTGGCAATTTTCAAGGTCATGTTGCTCAGATTTCAAATCCTCCTTAGCTCTGAAATCACTAGTGTTTCTTGGATCTTCAAGCCATTTCCTTGGTTCTAAGGCTTCTCGAAACTCAGATGGTCTATGCTTGTCTCACGGTCAAAGTACGCATATGACCATCTGGTCAAATCAAATCTAGTATGTTTCAAGTCGTGCCCAACACTAGTGGTATAGTCAAAGTCTCTATCCTTGAATGATGGCAATGCTCTCTTTGAAAACCCAACGATGTATCTGAGTATTGTTGGTGGACTTCAATACCTAACGCTGAATAGGTTGGATCTATCATTCGCTATGAACAAACTAAGTCAACTTTTCAGTGCTCCCACTAAGACACATTGGAAAGCTTGCAAGCGAGTACTCTGCTTCGTTCAAGGAACTCTGCATCACGGTCTCATGTTCAAACCAGCTACGCGTCTAACCATTGACGCCTTCTCAAACGCCGACTGGGCTAGCTGCCCTGATGATCGATGTTCCACCACCGGTTACGTCTTTTTCTTTGATGGAAATCTGGTTGTGTGGTCCGCTCGCAAACAAAAAGTTGTTTCCCAGTCAAACACCGAATCATAATATAGAGCCTTAGTTAAGCTTCCACAGAAGTGTTGTGACTCTGCTCTCTTTTCACTGAGCTTAACATTCTTTAGACTCTCCGACAGCTGTTATCTGGTGCAACAACCAAGGCCCTGGTGCTCTAGCTTGAAATCATGTTTTTCACACGAGAACGAAACGTATCGAGGTCGATGTGCACTTCACCCATGGTCTTGTTGCTAACAAGAAAATCGACGTTCATTACATTTCCACCGGAGAACAGCTCACCGATCTCTTCACCAAGTCGCTGCCGTAAACGCGCTTTCACAATCTCAGCCGCCGTCTAAAGCTCGCCATAGAGGATCATTCAGCTCACGGGGGCTTATGAAGTAGTAGCAGCTATATTAGCATAGGTGTACAAGTTAAGCTCACGCTGAGCTCAAGTGCGCAGGCGCACACGTGTGCTCCAGTGATCGAAGCTTGTGCAGTACACATAAGCTAATGATACAACTAATATATTGTTAGTTAGTCAAAGTTAGTTACAATTGCAATTGTATATGTACACAGATGAGCAATTGTTGTTATTGAGAATCTCATTCACAAACCCAAACACTTTTCTCTCTCAATCTTCATCTTCTTCATTTCTCCACTCTCTTAAATGTTATAGACGTGCATGTGTGTACAAATTTTAGGTTTACACTCCAAGCTATTACTAGACTACGACTAATAATCAGTCTTTACTTAAGTTTTTTTTTTTAGTATTTCTTACTGTAGTCTATGTTTATAGATATAGACTCATAAAACTACCGTGTTAAACTGTATATATTAGCTGTTGGACTATTAAATTTCTTATCGAGTTTTTTTTTTTTTTTTTTTTTGTCAAAACATATAAGGAACATATAAGCATAAACAAAAAACAAAAAAAAAAACAAAAAATTAAAGGAGAAAAGGCTAGTCCCAATACGGCCCAACATTTTTTTTACCCAAACAGGCTTTACTAAATTTCTACAAGACTGTCCTATTTTCTTGTATCAAACTGATCCAAAGCGGCTTGAATATCAAGGCCTTATCGCCAGCACTATGCTATGCACCAATATTGTTTTATGGTAAAGATGGCATCACTTTTTTGAAGCTACCGGCTAAGATGTTGGGAATTTCTTCCTTGGATTCTACACATATACGACAAAACTTGTTGAAGCCCCTACTAAACTCCATAGAGATCATCCTTGCTCATTCAAAAGTGGCTGATTAGAATCTGCAACATCGTAAACCAAGTTTTGGGTCAGAAGATTGGCAATGGCACAACTGTAGAAACAACGCAGATCTTCAATCTTTAGCCAAAGAGGCTAAAAAAACACACGCTTAAAATACCAACGCAAATTATATATTGACTGAATCATCACTGTTGACGCAAAAACTATACAAATATAAACTAAACAAAAAAAAAATTACCGACTCTTCATTATTTTTCTAATATTCAATATATCCTCCAACTGTTTAACTAATTAGTAGGTTGGTATAGAAGTTAGGTGTGTACAGTCCGGACCGGTGTAAAACCGGCTTTCAAATCGGATCGGATCGGACCGTTTTAAACAGTTTGAAATTTTTTTAGATTGAACCGGACCGTTTAAAAAATAAACCAAACCAGATTAAACCGTTTTAGACTGGCCCGATATGGTTTAGACCGTTTTAAGTATATTTTTGTATTTTTTGTACAAATTTAATTATAAAATAACAAAAAATAAAAAATAAAAATAATTAGTATTAACATAAACATACACTAATTAAGATGTCGAACTTCAATTATTCATTTTAAAATGTCTTAGAATTATTTTGGGAAAAAAAATAACCCTTAAAAAATTAAGAATGGTTTAGTCTGGTCTAGACTGATCCAAAAAACCGGCTTGGACCAAATCAGATAAAACCGTTTTAAACCATACCGGTACTAATACATGTCTGATATGCTATCTGAATCATTCAAAAATGTATAGTTTGGCTAAAGAGTTCATGTGTTCCAAATCTGCGGAAAAGAAATGCAATTAAAATATACTAAAAGAGCTATAAAACGAAAAACCTTTAGTACGCTGACTATGGTGTGACGCTAATTATAAATAAATATCACGATAGAAGGAATATGCAAAATGAACACCTTCAATATGCCGTTATAGCGAAAGGGAAATTACATCTAACAATATAGACTTTGACAAATAGTCCAGATTTCCCAAATCTAAGCCAAAAGAGCTTAGGAGTATGCGAACGTGAATATGCAATCAATCAACACACTAGAATGAATGCTGAACTCTGACGTGAAAAGCTTGATTATTCTGCTAAAAAGTTGACTCTGCAGTTCTAGTAAAACGAAATTACCTTCATAGTATCTACTTATTAGATAAACTGTCCATGTTTCCCAAATCTAAACAAAAAGCCCAAAATTGATACTCAATCAAAACACTACAAATACTGTTACAATCCGGGATCGATCAAAACAGTGCTTTAGTCGACCTTTTACCGAACTTAGTCCTAGCTACATTTTTCATTAACATAGGGTGTCTTACTGGCAAGGCTCAAAACGGTTGCATAATTAAATCCTAACAAATTAATTCATCTAAATTAGCAATAATAAAAAATAAAAATAAAAATACACAATTTAATCCTGCTAAAAGGTTGAACTCGTGCTTGCGGTGGTAAAAGGGAAATTACCTGCGTCGGAACCCCTCGGTTTGCACGGCCTCTCGGAAATCTCAGCGAAAACGAGACGGGACAACAAAAGGCCGGCGACGAGGGCCCCGAGCACGAGCATCCCGAAAACGGCGTCCCAGCCTTTGGTGGAGAGGAAGCCGGTGAGGAGGGGGCCGAGGGCGGCCCCGACGGAGCCGGTGCCGTCGATGATGGCGGTGACGGTGGCGAGGGCCCGCGAGTCGCCCCTCAGCGACGAGTGGGTCCCGAGGTCGGCCGACACGGCCGTCGTGATGAGCGCGTAGGGCCCGTTCACGAACAGCCCCGCCGCCATCATGAGGGCCGCGTTGGCCGCGTGAGAGGACCCGCCGTACGCTCGGTACGCCAGCAGGGAGGGGATCGCGGCGTACATGAACGTGGCCGCCGTGGTGGCCCGCGCCCGCAGCTTGTCCGAGATGTATCCCGCCAGGATTCCTCCCAAGATTCCTCCCACGTCGAACAGCGTCGACAGGTTTCCCGCCGATTTTACGGACATGTATTCCCCGCCGATTTCTGACACACACACACAAATTACATTCAGATTTGCGAGCTCTTTATGTTCTTCTTTTATCTCAATGGAGAAAATGACGAATGATTTTCAGGTAGTCCTGTGGTTTTTTTTTTTTTTCAAGTCTTTTTACTCGAATTTCTGTCTCAAACTCATTTTTTTATTAGAGTATACTATGAGAATGAACACAGCTTGACTACGAGTCCTCTATTATTATTATTATTTTTTATGTGCAATCCTCGAGGCGGAGCTAATTTGGTTTCTACTTGATAAATTTGACTCGTAACTACCTGACTTTATATTTTTTTTTCCTAACAAGATCACTAGCATAAATTTACTTCTATATTTGTTTTGGAGTTTGTAGTGACTTCGATAAAAACTCTTGAATCTCATTCACAACAATTAAAAAAAAAATTATAAACTCGTCTAAATTTTCATCAATTTGAACAGTACTCGTCAATAATAGTCATATTTAACAGCTTGAATTATCAAATGGAATAATAATAACACGTACCTGTTTGAGTGAGGTAATAGGGAAGCCAGAAGAGGAAAGTATAGGCGACGAGCTTGCAGAAGAACAAGCACATTGCAAATGGAATAACCCCTGGAATCAAACACGCCTCCAATAGCCCCACGCTTCTGCGACCCACCGAACCTTGTCGTTTCTCCTCATTCCCTGTCGTTTCCGCTCCTTTTTCTTCGTCTCCGTCGTATTCACCGGAAAACCCGACGTCCTCCGGATAGGCCGCCAGAAACAGGAAAACCAAAATTCCTCCGGCGACGATGAGGCCGCCGGGGAGAATAAACGACCAGCCCCAACCGAACTCCAAAACTCCGGCGGCGAGAAGAGACCCGACGATGTTTCCGACAGAGGTATGAGCGTTCCAAATCCCCATTATCAAACCTCTCTTCCTCTTCCCGAACCAGTTCCCGATCACCGCAACGACCGACGGCCATCCAGTGGCCTGGAAAAGCCCCGCCGCCATCTGCATCGACAAATAGAATCCGAACACGTGTACGTTCCAGAAGTATCCCATCCCGAAGAGAGAGACGAAGATTCCGCTTCCGATCATCCCCGCCGCGAGGAAGAGCCTTAGATCAAGCCGATCGCCGAGGTGTCCGGCGACGTACATTCCGAGGGCGTAGCAGGAGAGGAATGCCACGTCGGTCTCCCCGAGCTTGGAAGCGCCGTCGCTTCCGGCGAAAGGAGGCCAGCCTCGTCCGCCACGCGCCGGCGAAGGACCGTGGTGGAGGACGCTCCGGACGATGCTGCTCGGCTTCCGAGAGGCGTGGTACGAAGCGTAGGCGATAAATGTGACGACGAGGGTTAGGTATCGAAAGGTCTTGAATGACCAGTTTTGGCCTCTGAGATCACGAATCAATATTATTCCCGGTGGTGCTGCTCTTGTAGTTGTTCCTCCTGGGTCGTGATCGCGAGACATTTTTTATCTTCTTTTCTTAGGTTAGAGCTTCGTTTGTGAGAAGGAATTCATGGCGGTTTGAATTGAGGGAAAGAGAGGGAGAGAGAGGTTGGATTTTTGGGAGGAGAAGCGAGGAAAACGGGGTTTCAGGGATGGTGAAACGAGGAGAGACACGTGGCAAAGCGGTTAAGAGTTTTGGTTAGTGGGGACGGGTTTCTCATGCATTTCAAACAACGAGAGACACGTGGAGGGTTGTGGTGAATTGCATGATACGGTGAGTCAGCATCAACAAAACGCTGTCAAAATAATTTTTTATGTTTTTTTATTCCGTTTTATTTGTTTTGGAAAGAAAATGTGCTTCAGGCCGGTTTGACAGAGTTGTAGGCAAGCAAAAATGTAAATAGGTGCTTTTTACAAACAAGAGATAATCATAAGTGAATTTGCTTGTAAGTATGAGTGATTTTGATCATTTTTCTTTTTATTTATAAAAAAAACACTAATCCATGAGTTGTGATATGAAAGCTGGAAGTGTAAATACCAGTTTACTATCTTGTCATTTCCTCTCTTTAATTCCATCCCTCTACTTCATTACATTAGTTTTAATTGTGTTTTTCATTTCAGACGCACCACTCGGCCAAGAGAGAGAAAAAAAAATAGCCTCTTCAAAATGAAGAAGAAGACGAGCCCTCCATCCAAACGTCCCTCAAACCTCCAAAAACACATAGTGACTAAAAATCCATCGCCAGAAGTGCATTGATTCCCGCGCTGAAGTTCTCGAGTAGGGTCTGACGCACGTTGGTGGAGAAGAAACAGCAAACCACGGACAACCACCAAACTTCAATGTAGATATCGGCGACGATGACAAGAAAGTATATGTCGCGTCAAAGAAGAAGTGTTAGTCAAGCAATATAATAGGTTGGCTGAAAAAATAATAAATAAATTGCATAAAATTATTTTAAATAAATAAGCAACGAAACTAATATATAAGCACGCAGACAAGAAAACAAAATAAATAAACTAAAAACAACGAAATCGAAAATCATAAAAAAAAAAAATAAAAAAAAAAACCGGGTAAAAAAACGAGAAAATGGAACGTCGAAGCTCGTTAGACGATTTCTTTAAAGTGTTATTGCGCTCCCACCGACCGGGTGCTGGAATAACGTGAGCAACCGTCTCTCATGATACAACGACGTACGAGAAGAACAAAGCACCAACATGTTCAGCTCCGATGAACTTAAACGCATGCCAGAAAACAATCACCTACACCGAGAGAATTTATGGGAAAAAATAAATCATTTTCGTGTGTTTTTGTTTTCTGCCACAAGTATTTGGCTTCACTTTTTTCTCTTCCTCTTCCAAATGAGAAGTTTGATGTGCTTTATATAGGCAATCACAAAACCGTTATGCTCCAAAAGCCATCAAAATTCTTGATGCATAAAACAATTAGCCTTTAAGGTATATCATAATGCTCAAAAACATTAACAACCATCAAGACTCACTAACAAACGTTTTTCTCTTTAAAGGTATCATTATGTCCATCAATAATTATAAAATTATGGACAAAAACGTTCAGCCAATAGTGCAAGGAAATCAGCCCAAAACATGGTAAAAACGTCAAAATTAATGAAATTTTTCATCACACTTTAAACATCAATTTATCATTCATCTTAACTCCGTTCTCACAGTGAGGAATAAAAATCAGTCAAAACATTCAGTTTTGATGAGTATACCCTACTCGAATATTTGCCACAAATTAGCCAATGACTTGATATTAAATTCTCTTCAATATCAATAAACACACAATTTTCCAACAATCCCCCACATGAATGAAATTGCGTAACGTCCACACAGGACATGACTCGTCTCTCGATATGGTGATAACTTCTATGGTCAATATCTGCATAGGATATGTAGGTATAACCTTTGAACCTTTCCTCGAAAAAATATGTCATGTTTGCTGACTACTTAGTAGATGCAATGTCCTTGAACTGTTAGTCCTGGTTTTCCAGCAAGCGTAGTTCGAGCCATCGAGAAGAGGAGCACACTCACGGAACCACCTTCCCTGAAAGAATTCATCTCAACCAAAAAAGTCAAAATACCAAAGACTAAACCCTAGATAGGCAGGGTTCTCGTTCTGATACCAAATGAAAATGTAAATGTACAATTTTCGTGATATCTCTTAGTGATGTTTTAGAAAGTTAAGTAGCATTAACTGTTTGCCATATTAATGCAACAAACTAAACTGTAAATAAAGAGACAATGAATTGGTAACCCAGTTCGACCAATCGTGCCTACTTATGAAGGGATGATACTCCTGGTGGAAACAGAACTTCACTAACTGGTAGAATAAGTACAAGGCGGAAAACCTTGGATGATCAACTTCCAGGTTTCCTAAAGTTCAAAACTACCCTTGTGAATTCTAACCTAGGCTCACAATGTGTTTGAGCTCCCATCACTTTCCACTCAACTCACTCACCAAGTGGTTAACAACGCTTATAACAATGCGTATTTTACAGTACCAATATTACATAAACCAACTCTGTAAAATATTCTAACAATGGCAGTCAAGAACAACAGAGCAACATCACACGAAAGACAAGGTTTTCAGATGTAGCAACTCTGATAAAACCCTAAGTGTGTAACCCTACTCAAGAGGGTAAACATTTCTTTTATATGATACATTCTCATCTGAGAGTCTTTGCTAGGGTTTTCCAATGCAATAGTTGAGACTTCATTGGTTTAACAAAAGAAAAAAAATGCGAAAGCATAACAAACAAAAAACACTCTGCAGAAATTTCACGTCACAGATCCTGACGTGGATTAAGACACCATATGTCATAGCACAGATGTTCCCAACAACATAGAGAACAACAGTTTTGCCAATAACAAAAACAATCAATCCATAGTAACAATAATAAGTAATGTTTTAAATTTCGCCATATTGTGATATGTCAACTGTTATTCTAAATCCTAAGTGTATTTCCAACAATAGTCACTGACCCTCTTATAGTCATGGTATTCTAAATTTGTCCATTTATCACGATATATTGGAAGTATTATTTTCTTCTTGTGATCATATCTTTCTCTCAAATATTTTTACAATGCAATTGGATCTCTAAAAGTGTTGTATTCACTTTTGAGTCATTTATCAAGATACCGACGAAGGATTATCAACGATCTTGCCTTTGACCATTTTTATGAAGTATTATTCTTTAAAAGTGTATCAATGAGCTTCATTGACTCTAGCTGCATTTCAGCACCAGCCAACGGATGTAACTATTTCATGTGATATCTAGTGGGTTGAATCAAGCTTCACATGGTTCGACATGATGGTAACTATTACAGAAAGAAATTTTTAATTATATTAATAATTAAGAACATGCAGGTCTATAAATATTGTAAAGAATAAAAAAAATACATGAATCCAAACATTACTAAGGCGAAATAAAATTCATATTACCGGACTTTTTTCGATAAAAATACAAGCATTAAGTGTAATAAGTATGGCAATAAAGACTAATATCAAACAATAAATTTTGTGTGCAAATTGAAAAATAGTATTCAGAGTGAGAAATATATATGAGGTAGAATAAAATTTGGGATGCTTGTATGATTAAAACGAGGTGAATAGATTTGTATTTATTAGATAAATATAGTTGTTATAATACCGTTAGATGTTTAATAATTTTGTTGTAAAGTGATTAAAGTAAACTATCCAGATGTGTATTAAATAAGATGCAAATGTGCAAGCATTAAAGTCACAAAGTTAATTATAATTAATAGAATAGTAAAACAGTTAAATAAATTTTCAATTAATATCATTTTCTATAAGGTGTAAGGTAAACCTGCGGCCCGGCCAAAAAATAATAGGCACTTGATAGTCCTGGGTCTAGGCTCAACTCGGCCCAACAATGAAGGGACCTAAATCAATCCAACCCAAAATTTGTTCTCATCAGGACCAGCCCAGGCACAAGGCCCTCTGGGTCGTGGCCGGGTCTAGTCATGGGCAAGGCTCTGGGTTTGATCTGTGCCTCGTTTGGGGCTTGGTTTTGGGCCAATTTTGGGCTATTTTGGGCTTTTTAAGGGCCTGTTTTGGGCTCTCTTTTTTAATTGTTTTGGTTGTTTAAGAGCCTATTTTGAGACTTTTTAAGGGCATCTTTTGGGCTTGATTTGTATTTCTTTTGTATATAAAATATTGATAAATTGTAACAAAAATAGAAGAAAAAAAATTCCCCAAAAAAAATTTATTTGATGAATATAAAAAGAGTTACAATACTTAATCGTCTTCATTAAAAACCTTTCTAAGTAAGACCCGGTGAATCGGGATAAAAACTTAGTGAAGGAAAAGAGTACGATTTAAATAAATAAAAAATTACACATGACTACTTGAAGACGTAGAAGCTTCATTCTTTAATAATGCAAAATACGTCGCAATCGAGCCTTCATTATTGTTTTGTCTTCGCCTTCTTGCATCCTTTCAATCCTTCAAACACATTAGGCCTTCTAGAATATATGGACTAAATGCTTGATCTTCTTGCATCATTGTTGATCTTCTCTCGTCGAGAACACGGTTGCTTGCACTAAATGCTTGCTCTGACGCAACACTTGATACCAGAGTGGCAAGAATGTCTCAGGCGACTATGGAAAGTGTCGGAAAATGCCCTTGTTTATTTTTTCACCATTCTAAGATATCCAATTCGTCCGGATTCTCTGTATAACCTCATTTTCCAAATATTTCACGAGCTCGGAAGATGATGTTTGAGAAGATGATGGCGATGAATGATGTCTCGAATTATGAATCAAGTTCCATGATGCGTTGGTTGGATTTGATGAAGAGCGAGAACTTTGCTCTTGTTGTGGTTGTCGTTGATCTCCACCCGTGCTAAATTTTTCACTGTACAATATAAACAATTGCTCTAATACAACTCTTGCCTTTTCAACTGTTAGTCCCGCCTCAACATTCAATTTTTTTGCAATACTTTTTTATTAAACCATCAGTACCATCTAATTGACATCTAGGATCTAATAAAGTTGCAATGGCATATAAAAGTGGTAATCCTTTCCAATAATTGTAAAATTGATTTTTCATAGGTAAAATAATTTGTTTAAATAGATCGTAGCGTCTATAAGTAGCAAAAGCTTTAGAAATGTTAAATAATTCATGTAATGTAAGATGAGCAGTTGGCATTTAACGTGGATCAAAGTGTATGCGTGTATTTGATAAAGAATAATTTCAATTAAGTTATGATGACATCAATTTATATAGAGAATACCATTTTGTACGCATTATTTGTGGGCATACTATACTGTTATATATATATATATATATATATATATATATATATATATATATATATATTAAATAAATCTCTTGACTTTATACAAAGAATATAACATAGACAATGAACGATTTAGTTAATTAAACAACGGGACCTAAAATATTATAAATCTCTTGACTTTATTTTAGCAAGTGTTATAGACAATATTATAATGTATATATTTATAGAATTACAAAAAAATTATGGGCCTCAAACGGGTTTGTAGCAGGCTTGTGCCCGGTCCATGCCGGTTCTGTGCCTTGGTCATGCCGGTTCTGTGCTTTTCGGGGGCTTCGGGCCGGGCTCGGGTTTTGGGCCTAGAACCAAGGCCCTAACCAGGACCAATTTCATAACCGACCCGGCCCGGCCCAAAATCCGTTAAAATAAGGATTGGGCCGGACGGTCCACGGGCGGCTCGACCCAATTGACAGCTTTAATCTAGGGCTTCATGTGCATAGAAATTTGACATTACTAAAAAATACGATTAAATGTTGTTCACATCACTTTATTATATAGTGGCAGAGTTTAGTAATATGATGGTATACTCTAATGAAGTTTATATATTGTAAATCACATCATATTACCATAAGAAGGCATAGCTTCTTGTGTATAATAATATGGTGTTATGCAATAATGAATAATAAACGTAAGAATTTTAGTGTTCAGAGTATTATAGATGTGTTGAACTTTATGATAGTACTTGAAAAAAGAATAGTGATCGTGTTGATAACGTGTTATAAAAGCCGAAACAACAATTGAAACTAATAACATTATGAATACTAATAATAAAAACATGAATTTTACAGAGGGAGCTATGAAGGGAAAATGAGAGAGAAAATGTAGAGTGAAATTTTAAGAAGTGGATTGGTTTTACTTCTTACATAAGACCAAGGATTGAAATTCCGCGGAAACCTAACGAAAACCCGAGTTTTGGAGAGTCCCGACACCAGTTCTTATAAAACCAGAACTTTCCTTGAATTTCGTGGTTTTTTTCCCAAAAAACCATTGTATTTAAGAGGAAACCAATAAAAGTGTCGAGAAGTTTTAGGTTTTTTTCCACTCGGTAGAAGGCGATTTGTCACTGTTTTCTGTCAAATCCCAAGGATTCCTTCCTTTTTCGGCAGTCTGAATGTGACTCTTCCCTACGTCCCGACAGAAAGCGAGTGTGGAGACTGGTAAATGTTCAAATCCCGAAAAACTTCAAACCTTGATGAAATATAAAATTTCTTATGATTTTTTTTTTATAATGAAGTACAATTTCTTAGTTTCTAACTTGATTATTGGTATCAATATGAGTTTGTATCCAATTTTTTTTTTTTTGTCAGATCCGAAAATAGGGTTTTGATTTAAATGTGTTTTTGGGTTTTTTGTTAAATTAGTTGTGGAATATGAATGTTTATATATAATTAGTTGATTTTTAACATGAATATTATAATTATTTTGATTTTGTATCCAAATTTTTTTGTTAAATCCGAATTTAATATAATTTTAAATAAACGTTGTGTTGTTAATCTTTGATACTAATGTTGGTATTTGGTTTATCATTATGTTGAACTACTTGAATTATGACTTGTAATGTAATGAAGATATTGTAGACTATTTTTATTTTTATCTTATGTTATGTATAATTTTTTATAAATATTTGTTCACTAGATTCTTATCGATAAATGCGGTATTTGACGGTATTAATCGACAATAACAGTAACTTCAACAGTACAGTTTACTTTTTTATTTTTTGTATACCACGGTATACCACTAATTATCATAAGATATCAGCAAAATTTGAGTTCTGAAACGATAACGGTATTTCGATTCCTGCATAAGACACGTATTTATATATAGGAAAAATGAGGAAAACAAAGTCAAGATAAATAATTGATTCATCACAAACAACAAAAAAAGTAGTAAAATAATTCATGGTTTACCAATCTTGTTTTGTTTTAATGAGCAAACATTATTTACAACCGTTTTAAAATTTTATTCACGTTTACACAATATTTAATGGTAAAAATAATATAAAAAAAAATCTTAAAAACGAAAAAAAATAAAAATAAAAAAAAAAATCTCGTGCAAAACACGTGTGAAAGGATAATCATAACAGATAACGCCCAGTTCCCTTCTTCATTTCCGAGTCCCTTGTCTCTCAGACACACCACCATGACCTCTCTTCACTGACCAACTCTCTCGCACCGAGCGCTACACTTTTCTCTTGTAAAAAGCCCATTATCTCTCTTAATCGTAGCCATGGCTTCCAAATTAGTTCTTCCTCAGGTAAAGCTCTCTCTCTCTCGCTGCTGCAATTTTTCTTAGTGAATGGAAATTGACGAATTTTTACAGGCTCTGATTACAATTCCGAGAAATCCTAGCCAATTCCCGAGCAAGAAGCTAGGGTTTTCCATGGCCATCGCTCGTCGCTCTTGTTCTCTGAATTCCGGCCGAGTTTCGATTTCGAGCTCTTTCGGCTCCAACTTCGGTCCAGTGTTCGCCAGGAAGAGTTTCGTTGTAAGAGCCGAGTCAAGTCCCGAAGGAGAAGTAGCGGAGGATAGTGCTGAAGTTGCAGTTGAAGACGAAGAGCCCGCGGTTTCGGAGGAACCGAAGACTCCGTTTAAGCCTAGGGTTAAGCTCGGAGATGTTATGGGGGTACATTATTCCGATTCTCTTTTCTTAGCTTTTATTTGATTCTGGGAAATGAGTAATTTGGAACTAATTTCACTTAAGAACCCAAATTGAAAGATCGACTTGAAAATTGTTATTTTTGAGCTTTCTATTTATCTGTGTATGTACTGAATTGGAGTAGTAAAAACTATGATAAAGTTTGCAAATGAAGTCTGTGATATAATTGTTAGTTAATGGGATATTTACCTAGTGGCCTCAGATAATAAAATTCTTAGGCTTTGTTGATTTCTGCGTAGTTGGTGTTTTCATGTAGTTGACTTCAAAGCCAGTGGAGAGTAGACAACGTAGTGTTTGAAATAGTTGAAAATGTAGATAAATTTCTGTAAGTTTAGGGATTCTTGATATGACAGAGAATCTTGAAAATTTTGAGATTATACCATAGTTTGTTCTGGGCATGAGTGAAATCAACTCATTTGTGAGAGTCTTTGACTCATGAATATCTTAAGATCCCTCCACCGAGTGGTGAGCTTCAATTTGGTAATTAAAACCAGAGAAGAGAAGCATAATATTTACATGTGGTTCTGGAGGGATTCTTGTCTCTCCTTGGCTTCATCTTATTTAATTGTTTGAGTTAAAATGAATGTTGGGCTTGTTAAGTTACACAGTATCTGTTTGGCAAACTAGGTTCTGGTGGCAAAAGTTACACACTGAATATGTTGTATGTACACTAATTATCATGTTTGCTTTGTTGATCGTTTTCTCTATCCTCGGTCGATTCTTAGTCATTATAAAAGAAAATTTTGTTGTTTGGCTAGATTCTAAATAAGAGGGCAGTTGAAGCTTCAGAGAAAGAAAGGCCGATTCCTGACATCAGAACTGGAGACATTGTGCAAATCAAATTGGTAATCGTATTTTTGGTTCTTTGTGCCTTTATTCTCTTCCTTAGATTTAGTTTCTGCTTGATTTTCTTCCCATAACTTTTATTGTTTTGTTTATGTGATCAATTAACAGGAAGTTCCTGAAAATAGGCGTAGGTTGTCCATCTACAAGGGTATTGTCATGTCTAGACAAAATGCTGGGATTCACACAACAATCCGTATCAGGAGGATTATTGCTGGTGTAGGAGTCGAGATTGTATTCCCTCTGTAAGTTTTCTGTTCACTTGAGAGTTTGAGTGTTGCTTTGAGCCGTTTATTTTTATTTTATTTTTGTTAGAATTTCATTGAAACTAAATCTACCCGCCTTCTTATGGCGTTTGCAGTCAGCAAGAATGGCATGTTCATTTGAAAGTTACTGCAAAAAAAAAATTATAATTAACAATTAAGAGACCCATAAAATGGATTGCCCTATATTGATATTAGAAAGTTATGAATACCTAAATTTTTTTTTTTTATGAAACTGTAGATTAGTATCATTAAGCTGGAGACTGTTCCAGGACATGCACATTGATAAATACATGCAGTCGAAAGCATTTTATAATATTGATTGACAAATAATTGCTAGCTCGTGACATGTCCTCGATAAATAAGAGAAATATCTCCAGAGGACTAAATCATAACATACCTGTTATTACGTTACGAATTTGGATAGTACTGATCGAAACTCTATGTAACTCTCAAGACACGGGGCTCTCCACAATTCTTTCTCCAGAATTCTTCACATATGATTCGATAAATTTCTCCTATAATTCCCACATATTTAAAGAGTAATACAAACTTCTAATAATACTATATATTAACTCCCCTTATATCTAATATCCTAACATGTTTTTTTCCTTTGCACTTTTGATCAAACAAATCATTAAGCTCCTGAAAACAACAGAAAAGAAAGAGGTTGTAAATTATGAACTTTACACAGTTTATTGTCTGAGTCTTAAACAGTATTCGTTTTCTTTTTTTATTTTATTTTATGGACGATTCATTTTTGTTTTGTTTCGTGTATGAAGGTACTCACCGAACATTAAAGAGATAAAAGTGGTGAGTCACAGGAAGGTGAGGAGAGCAAGGCTGTACTATCTCCGGGACAAACTTCCAAGGTTCTCTACTTTCAAGTGAGAAAAAAGCTCTCAATTTCCGATCACATATTTGAGCTTGTTCCCAATCATGTGATATATCAAGATTATTTTCCCTAGATTCTTGATTTCTTTCTTGATCCAGTAAATTCTCTCTCCCTGTCTCTCTTATGTATTTATTGTTATAACCATTCCACATATTCTTAATCCTGAGGGATTTTCAGAGTTGCAGGTAGAACTTTTATGTTCAAACTATTGAGAAACATGACATACTATTATATGCCTTGGTAGATAATAGTATTCACTCCAATGTTAGGTTGTCCAAATTTTGTAAGAATATCTCCAACTTCTAATATAATGCAGTTGTGTTTCTCTTTCAGTCTCATACGGGATCGATATGAAATCATATATATTTATATAAATTAACAGTTTTCCTTAACTTTTCAAGTCTATATATTAAAATAAATTATCCAATACTCTAAAAAAAACCAAGTCTACGTGTATTATCCATCAATAAAAGCCCTAGTTTGTATTGTTTAGGGATGGCAATTTGACCCGTTACCCGCGTTCCGGTCTGTTACACGATTTATTCGGGTCGGGTAATACCCGTTCTTTTTGGATAAACGGGTAATACCCGTTACGGTTTTAACGGGTCCGGGTACGGGTAACGGAATAGTCATCCCGTACCCGGTTACCCGGGACCCGACCCGTTAACTTTTAAATATTTAAAAAGATAATAAATTTTTATATGTTGCAATGAAGATGACCAAATTTACAATGAAGATGATCAATTTGCAATGAATACTTCTTTTGTATTATTTATTTTGAATTTTAATGTTTTTTATATTGTAGTAGCACTTTTATATTTTTCACCTAAATTTTATTATTTTTATACTTTATATTGTTGATGGATTTTTATTTTATAAACGGGTAAGCGGGTCTACCCGACCCGCTACCCTATTTTTAAACCGGGTAAACGGGTAACGGGTCTAATATTTTTAACCCGCTTACCCGGCGGGTATCCCCGTTACCCGGCCCGTCTCAAAATCCGGGTAAATGGATCCGGATAACGGGTAAAAAATTATAGCGGGTATGGGTAACGGAATAGGTGTACCCGGTTTTACCCGTACCCGTTGCCATCCCTAGTATTGTTCAATTTGAATAAATTACGATAATAGTGTAAAAGATAGTGATAGATTTTGTTGTGCTTTCCGCTTATAATAGTTCAACGCCATTCATATCAAATATCCGCAATCTCCAAAAAAAAAAATATTGAGGATTAATGTCTATCTGATTGGCTTAGTCCGATTGCACGATTATGAAAACTTAAACCAATCTAAAAGATTTGTGTTTTTAGTTGGTATCAATTCAAACTTTTTTTTTCTGATTTCTACGACGGGGCGTTCAATAAGATTGCGGCTTGATTTGGATGATGAGATTATTTTGTTTGCATTTTTCATGAACACCCTACATATGCTATGGGCAAAGTGTTACATATCCTACTCATTTTCACTAATAGTAGAAATAAGATTGATAGAATATAAAAGTACTCGTTGAACTTTCGAGTGGTCCGCTCCCTCTTAAAAAACAAACTTCTTCACCCCATAATTATAATTCAATTAGCATAACAGTTTAATAAGATTGCGATTTGATTTTGATGATTGGGTTATTTGGTGTCATGACCCGCGAGCCTTCTCCTGCCCACGACCCGCAGTAACTTTACTTCTTTGAAAATCATACCTTTGAAGAATATGCATTGCGATGCTTTTGTAAAAATAATCTTTTGAAAAAGATATGTTTAATGCAGAAAACATTTGAGACGTTTACCTAGCGGAACGTCTCTAGAAAATACGGACGAATTTTTCGTTTTCTTTACAAAATATATCTATAATATCAAGATAATAAATATGAGCCGAGAGACCCAGTAAGTGGATGACTAGACCTAGCTTCTAACAGATAATGCATCCCTTTATAATATTATAAACATCAATAACATACTACTTAAGAACTCACCGGCCTAGATCCCAGCCGTTCTTACCATTACATTCACACAAAATACCACACGAAGTGGTTGTTCCTACTTTCGCCTCAGACCTTCCATTTCATCATATTGGCTTCTATAGCTGCATTCTTTTAGTCTGGGATCCACTAATAGTAACCGCAACATTCATACTTTAAGGTGTCGGGGTAGCAACGCACGAAGAGTACCCTACCACATACCCGCATGCAAGGTTTGAAATTCTGGAGAAACCATACGGAAACCAGTCCAAAAACTGTTTTTTTCAAAGTCCGGTACCGGTATGTACAAAACCGTTCACTTTTCGTTTTTTCTTGGATTCTGAGGAAACCGTTCCGGTTTCCGGTGGTTTTCGGGGAAACCGTCCACTTTTCGGTTGTCTTTAGGCAAATTTTCACGCATTCCTATGGAAACTTACCGATAAGTGATGAAATACCGACAATTCTTAAAATCTGATGATATTTAGTGTTCTTCACGACATTTGTCGTTAGTTTTTGATGATTTAGTTCAAATTCTTAGTTTCTAACTTCATTATTGTGTTTAAACTTTAATTGTAGTTTGTATCCAATTTTTTGTTACATTAGAAAATAGGATTTAGATTTGAGTGTGTTTTTGACTTTTTTTGTTAAATTAGTTGTAGAATATGATATTTTATGTATAATTATTTGATTTTTAACATGAATATCATCATTATTTTGATTTTGTACTTTTCTTTTTCCTTTTTCATTTTCTGCTTTCCTCGGTATTCTTTTCGGATACCAGTGGTTACCAGTAAATTATGAACATCGGAACGGTAACGGTAACGGTATTTTGATCTTTGCCTGCATGTATTGACTACTCTGCCAAGTCCAACTTGGTCTTAAATTTCACCTTTACATTGTTCAGAGAGTGACTTACTCCGAAGACGGCGTTACCATCAACATGTTCATAAAACATAATTTTTTGGCGTCTTAACACATTAGAAGGCCGAGTAATTAACATAATACAAGGGTTCAAGTTTTCTTCTTCTTACGTAATTTTAAGGATCTTGAGACTTTACTGTATTGATCCTTAGAACGAGTCTCACGTCTTGAATACAAGGGTTAACGTTCTGATCTAGTCTCCTAAAAATAGTTCCAGTAATCCAACCAGAGCTTAACGATTTAAAAGGAAACAAATAACATATAACAAAAGCTTGGGTGCCTAGTTACCTCTATTCATTTACTGTTAGTCGGACTAAATCCGATTTTCACATTTAGTTAGCGAAAAAAAGCCCTTATCTTTATCGTGACTTAGTTTAACGCTCAATTAAATCTGGCTTACTAAAGCACAAAAATATATGTATAATATAGTTATTGATTGCAGTGCTTAAATATCCACTTATTTGGATGAAGAAGCTTCCAGACTCCGAATCCTAAACAAAAGAAATTTCTCTCTGCTTCACTTGAATTCCAATTCACGACAACTACTTATATCCCGGTGCTAATCCTTAGCAATCTTCAAGTTCATCTCGTGGTGAAGAATGAAGATGATGAACACCAAAGCTTGATTTTCTCTCTCTCCGTGGCCTTTCTTTGTCAACCTCTCTCTTATTCTCTTTTTTACATTATTATTTTATTTCCTTCTTTTCTTTCTCTCTTTTTCTTCCAGCGTTTGTTTACTGCTTTGTGTGGGATGATCGATTACAAGGGGAAGTGCAGGCTATTTATAGCCTTTCAAGTTTTCCAGTATTTGCTCATTTAAATCCTTCAAGTACTTGCCCCTTCTAGTTTCCACCACAATTCTATATTTCTACTTGCATATTGGTCCTTTCATTTATAAAAGCTTAAAATATTATCTATTATCTCATATGGAAAATTAAATAAAAAAAAACTTCTTATTTGATTAAAACTAGTTTCACTATACTTAAGGTGATTCGGAATTATGTATCTCACTCATTCCCACCGGTGAGAAATAAGATCAATAAAATATAAAATCACTTATTGAACTTTTTGAGTGGACGGCTCACTCTCAAAATATGAATTTTCTCTCCTCGTGATTATATATAGGAAAAATATCAAGAGTATCCCTCGTGTTTAATCGAAATGCGAGATTTATCTCCTCTATTTCTAGAAATATCAGACATATCCCTTCAGTTTAATATAAATGACATATACCTCCCCTAAAAAAATGTTATATTACAAATATCTCCCTTTTCGTTTATTTTTTACAAAAAAAATAATTTGAACTCCCCAAAATACCCTTGTTAGAATAAATATTTATTTACTATTTTATTAAAAAAAATCAAAATCTCTCTTTATAAAAAAATCATTAACTTTTTATAAAGAAATTTTTTAGTTTAATTTTTTTTATATATAGAATAGAAAATAAAAAATTATTTCATTAAGGGTATTTTGGAGAGTTCAAATTATTTTTTTGTAAAAAATAAACGAAGAATGGTAATATTTGTAATATAACATTTTTTAGGGGATGTATATGTCATTTATATTAAGCTGAATGGATATGTCTAATATTTCTATAAATAGAAGAGATAAATCTCGTATTTCGATTAAACACGATGGATACTCTTGATATTTTCCCTTATATATAGTGGGGTTTGATCTACTCTATTCTTCTAAACCACTATATTTTCTAACTATTATAAATTATATATTGCTTAGATCCTAAGAACGCAATATGGCCTATCCAAATAACAAGCTTGTTCTTTTTCTAAGTAATTAACATCTTGGATACAAATACCAACCCATAAAAAAAAGTGGATATTAGTAGTGCGTTTCTAAACTTATAACAAAAAATAGAGTGTAAAATTTTATCTCGAAACTAGTGTTTTTCAAATTATAAACAATCATTTTTCTTGATATTTGTAGATTTGTTTAATTTTTTGTTTTTTCTATTTTGGGCTCTAGCTTTGTTTAAAACAATAAACAAAGTTATATATCAAGCTCAAAACATTAAACAATTTCTTTTTAAAAAATTGCAAACATAAAAAGTAAATAAAACAACTCAGATGCAATTTCCACGTTTTACTTTGGCTAGTCTTTATGATTGACTTATTTTTATGTGCTTTTCTCACCATAAGCATGTCGGGGAACATTGCCCAACGGGCCATTCATGAGTTACTAGGCCACCGAAAAAAAAAAAAAAAAAAAAAAAAAAAAAAAAAAAAAAAAAAAAAACCTTCTTTTGAGTAATTTGCACCGGTAGCCTTTTTGCCATAGATTTAATGTGTAATCTTATCTTAAGAATACATTCTTTGACAATTTATGTATGTATAATGGAAATTACCGTAGTGCTTTTTCGAAATTTAAACGCGAAAATAACATGTATAAAGTTTTCATCGCAATATTTTCAAGTTATAAATAATCATTTTTCTTAATGTTTATTGTTTTTATTTTCAAAATTTTGTTGCTATTTTTAGCTTTATTTACTATTTAGAGTTTCATTTATAAGAAAAATAACTGTTTAGATTTTAAAAAAAATCGCTACTCTTGAAAAAAAATACAAAATAAAAAAATGTTGCACTTTTAAAAATACTATTTATTTTGAGTTTTGATAGTTTTTGAATTAAAAACAAACGCCCTCTCTCGAAAAAAATTTCCTCTTCTGAAAACCTTAGTTTTCACTTTGCCACCGTCCCTCTGGATTTCGGACGCCGTCACTGTCACGGCTCCGGTCCGGGGGGGAGGGCGATTCCTCACAGGGTCTCTTGTCCTTACAGAGATTCCCAGTTGGCGTTGCTTTCATGTATCTCCACCTCTCTGTTTTCTCAGCCCGCCGAGCTCACACGCCTCCACCGTTCTAGATCCGCCGGTGAGTCCTCACGCTGCCTCGTTTCTCGGCCTCGGCTCTCGCCCCGCAAGATCCTCTCCCTGGCCGACCCTGCCATCTCATCGACACTGTGCGGCGGCGGGCTCCTGCTCTGCGACCACCGACTGCGTCTGGCTCACGGAAGCGGCGGCTCTTGGCGCCAGGCTGTCTCCACCGGCGTTGGTTCTCTCTCGGGTTGCGGGTGGTCCTCGCCTTTTGAGGCTTTGTGGGAGCCTGGATTGCGTGTGGCAGCAGATCTGAGTTGGGTCTTTTTTGTGGATGGCTTCCTGGGTTTAGGCGTTTGTTTTTGTTATTTGCTTTTCCATTGTCTTGCTCATCCTTTCTTTACTTGTTAGGAAGTTAAATTGGTACTGTTGTGTTATGTTTTGCTTTGGAGTCGGGGTAGCCGCAGCTTCCTTTTCCGTAGTGGATTTCCTGTTAGATTTTGATCTATGCAGGTTGAAGAGCCATCTTATTCGTGGCTATCGGACCGAGGTTGGTTGGATTTTTCCATCGTCAATCGTTGGGTTTTCGAACGAGCCTCTTGTGTGCTCTATTCGTGCTTGTAATCCTTCCAGTTGTCGGAAGTTTGCACATACGTGCTTTTACCGGAACTTAGTGTTAGATCCACTTCGACTTAGGTCTTGGTGATCCATGAACTAAGGTGTCTTTATCTTGTATTTATGGGTTTTTTACCCAATTTTAATGGAAAATCTGTTTTATTCAAAAAAAAAATATTATTTATGTCATTTTCTTAACGTGTAAAATATATAAAAAAAAATTATAATAATTACGAAATTCCACATTATAAATCATTAGGGCAAAAACTACTTTGTGGCGCTCCATTAAATTTTAACAATCAGTTTTTTTTTTGGAACAATTACATCAACCAAAGAGCTATCTTTCATTAATATTTTATTAAGGAAAGTAAGTACTTCCGATGCAAGTACAATAACTTCAAAGCAACAATCAATAACGGATGGTGGGGGAGGTTGGAATCTAAATGTGGCAATTATTGACATTTGACAGATCAACTTTTTTTTTCTCTCTTTTTTTATCTTTAAGTCATTTATTTACTTTTTTCTCTGGTTTTCTTTTTACACAACGTATCAACGTGCATCGACTGAATTTGAATGATGCCTTCTCTTTTAGTTAATTTGGTGGTGAGCATGTGCCCCAAGGATCATATGACCTAACGTTTTCCCTCTATCTTACCTACCGAAGATCGTCATCATTATGCTGACAAATTAAATGTTAATAACAATTCCTTGCAAATATATTAACAATCATGTAAACATTTTTTTTTTAACAGTAAACACTTGGACGTTCGGTGTCGCTTACGTGCTCTTTTCTCTCACTTGGACGTGAGTGTGACAGACATCCATTAATAATGTAGCATAGGATAATGTTTAAAAATAAGCAACGTCAGTTTTGGAAATTTAATTATTTATCACGAAAAATTGTCTACTCTTAGAGCAATTTTAATGGTAAAACAAATAATCACTTTGACTTCACTTGTCATTTATAATTCTCAAATTACATTCATTTAAGTAAGAACTTTCTCTAATAATAAGCTAATACCATTCTTTGCTTAAATGAGTCCCACATATCAAAATCATTCAATAACTAAAAAAAAGTTCGTATTGGGTCCATAATTTTTTTTAGAGTTAATAAGCTTTATAGATCCAATTTGCTTTACAAAGTAAATAGTTTAAATGTGATACGATAAAGTAACTTTTTTCAATTTTATATTATTTATTAACAAGTCATTTTGAACAACTACTAAAGATGCTCTGAGTTGAAGCATCTTTTTTCTGATACTAAAAAAATATGTTTAAACTAAAATTTTGTAAGCATTCTTATTCTTATGGAGTGCTATTCCAAATCTTGAATTTAATTTCAATTATGAGATCAGAAGATATCATATAACCAGGTATAGCATTTTGGGCCATTGAATTATATCAATTAAAAAAAAAAAAAAAAAAAAAAAAAACCTCTATCTGCTTTTAAATAAACAGTGCATAAAAAATAAAAAAATAAAAAATAAAAAAGAAGAACATAGCTAGTATTTTATATATCTCATGAGTTTTGGCGTTTTGCCAAATTATATGTGTAACAAGTCGTGGTCGTGGATAGTTAAATAATGTATTGATGATTAAATTGTAACTTATCTTTATGTTGAAAAGTATGAAAAGAGAGACGATTGGATATACTTGCATCATTCAACAACCTAGTAGTGATTGTTATTATATACATAAACAAATAATTAATTAAGATTGATTAAGCTTGATTTTGCAAACAATTTTCTATCTCTAAAACTCTCTCTGCAGAATTGCACTTCTCTGTATAGTTCATGGACATTTTCATGGTATCAGAGGTATATGAGCATGAAGATAGTCTTTAATGGTGTCTCCAAATGATCTACTCTTCTCTTATGCATTCAATTTTCTTTCAATCAATCTCACCATCCATTTTTGTCAAGCTTGACAAAGAGAATGAGCTAATCTGACAACAAATCAATTTATAAATTGTTCGTGGAAGTGGCATGATGGCTTTTTCTCTCGAAATGATCCAAGATGAGTTAGATAATCCTAAGTGAAAAAATAGTATTTAGTGTTTCGTGATGTCTCTTCTTAATAATGTTCTTAACAAGTTACGTGACACCAGTTAATTTACCAAATTAATATAACAAATTAAAGTTGTAAATCAAGAGACAAGGAACTGGAAACCCAGTTTAGCAAATCGTGCCTACGTATGGAGAGATGCAATCCCGGTAGAAAGAAACTTCAATAAATAAAATCGGTCTAATCTGAATGATCACTTTTCAGATGTCCTACTTCAAAACTACATCAGTGAATTTCGATTGAGGCTCCTCCTGAGACCAAGTTCCCCCGCTTCCACTCACAACACATTCACCAAGTGGTTGATCAACGTTTATAACTGTACATGATCTACAATTCCACGATTACAATATCCAACTCTGTCAATTACACGAACAATGACAATAAAGAACAAGACAAAATTAGATTACACAAAGAACAAAATGTTTTCGGTCAAAACTCAAAGTGTGTAAAGTGCCTCCTATGGGTAGACTTTATTTTTTATAGGAGTCAAAACCTAGCAATTGATGCCTTGCTAGGGTTTCTCAAATTGATAGCCAAACACTGATTTGGTGGAGAGAAAATCGGAAACGAATCAACCACATAAAGACTTGCACAAAATATCACAGAATCGGATCTGATACGATCTTTGCCAAACAACACATGTCACATCATGATGTTCCAACACCTCTGAGAACATCATGAGACAGTTTTTCCATAATACAAAAGCAGCCAATACAAGTAACAACAAACTCCCTATTTGGCCTTCTGTAGGCAAAACACACAGTGTCATCATCATCAGTAATTTCAGCAGATCATCAATGTACTAACAGTCATAGCCATAATGTGAATGAGATACAAATCACATGGCTAATAGTAATGCGTGTTTGGAAAGCATAAAGAAAGTCAAGCACACTTGTCAAAATAAATGACAAAATTGTTTTCTCTCTCCCTGCTTGCCTCAACAAAGTCAAAGGTAACATAACACGACCAAGGGGAGTCACCACAAATAAGAGAAAATAGAGGTTTTATCTAATTATTTGGATTCGTGGGAACTTCAGTTACTAGGTTCATAGTCCCCAAGGTGGCTCTAATAAATATGGATAGAGATACTCGTAATAATTAGATAATTGATTACACACTCATTATTGCAACTTGGTTGCAATATCTTTCGCATTCGTAATAAAGTACTATACGAATAAGTTATTAATTTTTAAGAAACTTCGTTATATCACTTAGATTTAAATAGACTTGTAAAAGAACAATTTAAATCAGCCCACAAGACCCAACAGGGCTGATGGTAGGCATGTACATAGAGGTACATAGGTCTTGGATTTGTTTGATCAAAGCTCAATATGATAGTGTTTTTTTTCAATTAGGAAATAAATGTTATATATTAAATATGATCCGATTTGGTTAGCATTTAGTATAGTAATTATTTATGAGAGTATCATAAAGATATTCTCTACTATTCTATTTATAGAATAGTATATCTTATTGTAAGAAACAAATAATATATTAATTATGTTATTTATTGAGAGTATCACAGAGATATTCTCTACTATCTTATTTATGTATATCTTATTGTAAGAAACAAATAATATATTAATTATGTTATTTATTGAGAGTATCACAGATATATTCTCTACTATCTTATTTATAGAATAATATCTCTTATTATGAGACATAAATAATATATTAATGATTTTATTTATTGAGAAATAAATAATATATTATTTTAAATAAATAATATATTATTTATTAATATAATATATTAATCAATTACCTAATTAATATATTCTAAAGTGAGAAGTAAATAAATATCAGATTTGATCTGAATATCTATTTATTAAAGTATCTAGAAGATATTTAAATTTGGTAATTTCTCTTGCATCCTTCACGACTCGTGAGATATTATCTCTCTTACTAATATCTTCCACAAGTCCATGCAATGAGCAGCACATGGTGTCCAATACAAATTAAATTTATGCATCAACTTCTTACCGACCTTTTTATATGCTGACCCGTTATCTGTTACACTTGGATCACGTTTTGTTGCTCGACTTCTTTCACCACCGCAGACAATATCTTGTAAATGTTAATCTCAATTCTTTATCTTGTCAGACGCGTCGATAGACTTCAAGAAAACATTCTTATCAGCTGAGTAGACCATGACATTGATGATGCTCAATCGAGTTGGTCTAGTCCAACCGTCAGATATGATGGTGCATCCATACTCTTGCCATATTGGTCGTTGACTATCAACAAACGCATGTGCATCTATCACCTCTTCTTTAAGGTACGTGTTGTGAATCTCGTATGAGTAAGATAAAGGGATACCATGACCTGTAAACAAACAGATTTTACGTAATCCAATAATCAGAAACCCGTTAATCAAATAATCATAATTAACCTAACAATTTTACACGTTATCTTACCTAATTATGCCGCTTCAATTGCATCATATTCTAAAAATGATGGGACTTCATTTTGTTTGTCGGCATACTTTCATGAATGAAGAAACGACTCACAATTTTACCCAAACACTTCTTAAGTGAACTCTTTGCCTCCGGATGAAGCATTGATTGTCGTGTCTTATCTGATCGATAAAGAAATGGTGCAGCTATTGACATCCCTCTTCCCAAATCACGTTGTGATTGTGAACCTCTACCTGGACCGGATCTCCAATTTGCCGCAGCAGCTTCTTGACGACTTGTCTTCATTGTCTTGTATAGCTCACGCTTTGTCTCAACATCAAAGTCTCCTTATTCATTGGCTGGACCAAGACTCGCACTCACCTCTCTCCGAATTGTCTCCTCCATGGTTTGTTTATTTTTCTTCTTCGTTTCAGCCTCGTGTAGCAACAACCTCATATCTTTTCTAACTTCTAGAGGACACTTCTCACACTGCTTCACATTCTTCTTTGGGTCGTTTCCACTCAAGTTAAGTTTCATACGGGTCACACCCCCTCCTCGATCTTGTCGTCACTCCATAATAGTTGCATGTGAAATGATTAAGGCTTCCGGCTACCTTTGTATAATGTTTTCGTACGCATTCATCCGCCATCGTTCTTTACCTGCAAGCATTGAACATTATCACCATCAATCTAAGTCTCAAATATAAAGTAAATTCGAA
The DNA here is from genome assembly GCF_054948205.1 of Urtica dioica subsp. dioica. Taxonomy (NCBI): domain Eukaryota; kingdom Viridiplantae; phylum Streptophyta; class Magnoliopsida; order Rosales; family Urticaceae; genus Urtica; species Urtica dioica. Next base: position 38,408,663 of record NC_142757.1, read on the forward strand.
TTCTCTTAAAAAAAATTTGAAAAACAGTATGTGAACCGCACAACATAAATAAACAACTTTCATTCAGCAACATTTTACAAATCAAAGCAACACGAAATTCTAACTTTGAAGTCTAATTCTCAAATATCAATTAAATTCGGATTCTATTAAAAAAATTGAAAAAAAACATAAGTGAACCGCACAACATAAATAAACAACTTTCATTCAGCAACATTTACGAAAAAATCAAAACAAGAAATTACCAAGAAATGACGAAAATGTTGTTTATTTTGCACAGAAGGCAATGAAAGTACGGCCAAAATCACGGGAAAAAGTCGCCGATTTGCATAGATGAGCTTGAGCGGTTTTTTTAGAGTTTCGGCTTTGGTTTCTTCGTCAAATTATCGCGACTAGAGTTTTATACACTATCTCAAACGACATCTGAACTCGAAAAGACATGGAGATGGCAACAACATTTCGACGAAAAAAATGACGACACAATGTGACGAAACGGCCAAAATGACACATTTGTACCGGAATGTAAAAAATAATGCAATTTCGACGAATAATTCCCGAAATATCCAGAAATTTTAAATTTTGGTTACATTACAGCTAAACCTGGCTTGGCGGGACCTCCCGCTCCTCCCGGTCCCGCCAAGCCCCGGACTCCCGTTAGTTGGCCAAACAGGAGTCCCGTCCCGTTACCTACCGGGACGGTGCCTAACGGGAATTCGGACCCCGTTAGGCTTAAAAAAAAGAAAAAAATGAAAAAAGAAGGACTGAACTGAAAAGATTTTTAAGAATTGGGTTGAAATGAAAAAATGAAAATAGTTAAAGAATTAGATGAAAGGACTTAATTTAAAAGATTTAGAAGTAAATGGGTGGAAAATATGAATATAGAAGAATGTGAAATTAAAAATGGGCCTCCTAAAAAACCTCACCGACCCCTAAAAAGGTGCGACGGCGAGGAAAAAGAGCACCCCTTTCCTCGTTAAATGTTTAAAAATGTATCCCGGACAAGGGCCGGGATATCCCTTTGTTATACACGATACTTTAACCATTTATATTTACGTTTGCAAAATCAACTTCAAAATCGTCTAGAATATCGAAGCACATGAATGTTTCTTGTGCTCGATTTCGATGTTGAATCCAATCTTTTCCGCACGTCAATGCTTCGACCATCTCCGGTTTCAGGCTGCATCTTCTATCGTCGATGATCCGGCCCGCGCTGCTAAAAGCCGCCTCAGAGGACACAGTTGAAACTGGGATGGTGAGGATGTCTTGTGCCATAGATGACAAGATCGGAAACCTCCTCGCATTCTGCCTCCACCAAACCAAGAGGTCGATGGCTTCGTCGTCCGACCTGACCCAATCGTTCCTATCGTACTCTTGGATCTCCGGATGGGACCGTGCGTCGGTTGCGCTTGACCTCGTCTGACTTGCCCCAGCTTCTTGTTGTTGAGGAGACGGGCTGTACGCGGGCGCGTTGACGAAGACATTCGTGTATTGGTGTCTTCTCGGATATTGCGTCTGTGATTGAGAAGATTGCGCTCGGTATTGCGGTAGAAGTTTCGCCTCGTAAACCTTGAAAAGATCAAAAAAAGCTTGCACGATCCTCGGAAGATCAAGTGCAACGTAATCTTGGTCCACAAAATGGTTTCTTATGTATTTCAAAAAAAAATTTAAACCTCCAATTTTACATCGGACGTCTAGAATGGCTCCAAAACCGTATAGTAATGGAACCTTTCCAGCCCCCCAATATTTTAAAAACTTTGCTGTCATTGCTTGAATAGAATCTTGAAAAATAGTTTCGTTTTTATATTTATCAAGATGCACAGCTATTGCGGTCATAGTATGAAGACCGAGAAAAGAAGTGGGAGTGTAAACAGCAGAAAGATAACAAGTTTCTTTATAAAAAATGTCGAGAAAAGAAACAAATGATTCAGCCATCCTAATATCCAAATCAGATATAGCGTTTTCGCCATGTACGTTGTTAATGTAAGAAACAATAACATCGACGTAACGCTCGGATAAGAAGTTGGTCAGCATAAGAAAGGTTGAATTCCACCTAATTTTGTTATCTAGGTGAAAGGTGCGTTCTTGAAGGCCGTTTAGTCTAAGCCGTCTCTTAAGCTCATCTACTCTAGAGGTTGAACTATTTATCCAACTTATGTAATTCCTAATCTTGTTTATCGAAGGGTCGTAACTAGCGGCTCCGGCTTGAACTATGAGGTTGATGATGTGGGTAGCACAACATTGATGTATAAGGGTTTCGTCTGCGTTAAGTTTTTGTTTCAACTCCCTAATCATGGCGTTGTTGCTAGTGGCATTATCTAAGGTCACAGATATAACCCTATTGTTTAAACCCCACTCAGCTAAAACACTAACTATGATATCTAAGATGTTCTCACCAGTGTGAGAACCTTCTATCCTCCTAAACGCTATGATACGTTTGTTCAGGTTCCAATCGTCGTCTATGTTATGGACTACAACGCTCATAAAGTCCATCTTAGATTGACCGGTCCATATATCCGATGTTAAGGCTACGCTATATCTACCAGAGGATATTGAGTCTTTCATTTGTTCCTTTTCTCCTAAAAACCATTTTAGGATATCGGATCTCAAGGATTTCCTAGACATTATTTGTACGTTTGGAATAAGAGAACTAATGAATCTAATAAAGCCTTGAGATTCGATATGACTAAAAGATTGATCGGTTGATACAAAATATTCAACTAAATCACGTCTAAATGTTAAAGGATCGATGTTACTTACTTGGGTTGTAGAGGCTCCAGATTGTGTCCCCCCTGGCAGTGTCTGTGATGACTCCACAATAGCGACGTCCCAACTCTAGTGTTATGAGCGCTAAAGATTTTGCCACAAACGTGACATTTTCCGGCTTTTTCACCGTTGGCAATCACCTCTTCAAAGAACGTCCAGACAACAGACCTCGCTCGACGTCGTGGTGCTTGTGATTGTTGAGGTGCTTGTTGTTGTTGTTGTTGTTGCGGTGGTTGTTGTTGTTGTTGAGGTGGTTGTTGTTGTTGTTGTTGTTCTTGTCGGGCACGTCGTTGTCGTCTTTGTCGGGTATCCTCTTGTTGCTCACGTTGTCGAGGTCGTGGAACTTGAGTTCGAGGCTGAGGTGGTGGTGGTGGGACGTCTTCTTCTTCATCTTCCTCCTCCTCGTCATCATGCTGTTCATTTGGATCTTGGGTTTCGTCGTCGTCTTCTTCTTCATTTGGATTTTGGGATTCACGATAATGTTGCTCGAACACTTGAAACTCTTGAAAAGCGACTTCGGATGGCGGTATTTGTGCTTGGTATGCTTGCTCGGGATCCATTTGAGGATAATATGGCATTTGTGTGTTTGGAATTTCGGAGAAATCCGAGTGGTGGAAAGTAGGAGCAACATAATTTGGATCAAATGAGTATTGAGTGTTTGGGTCGGGGGCGTTTTGAGACAAGTGCAACCAATTTTCTTCAAAACGGTGCATTCTTTCACCTCGGGAAGCTCTTCCCCTTCGACCCCCTCGGTTGTGGGATGAAGATGCCATGATAAAATATAAGCGTATGAGACTAAAAACGAGAGAAATTGAGAGAATTCGAGATTGAAATTGAGAGAGAGTTGAGAGAAATTGAGAGAATTCGAGATGATGTGAGAGAGAGTTGTGAGAAAAATGAATGAGTTAGGGGGGTATTTATAGATTTTTGAGATAAGTAGGTAAAAAATAGAAATTTTTTTTTTCACCCGAGCCCCCAACGGCTATATTTCCAACAGCCATATCCTCAACGACTCTATTTTTTCGACCGTTGGATCTTTGATCCAACGGCCGAGATCAAAAGGCAACGGCCATATTGGCTAGCGGGACTAACGGGACTCCCGTTTCCCGTTAAGCACAGTAACGGGAGCGGGAGTCCCGTCCATTACCAGTAACGGGAGTCCCGCTCCCGTTACTGTGCCTAACGGTAGCGGGGATTCCGTCCCGTCCTGCTACCGTTAGGCCAGGTTTAATTACAGCTATTAAGTAATTTGACGGGGAACTAACCAATGAAAAAAAAAAAGTATGGCTTTCTTTTTCTTTTATTTGTTCTTTTTTTTTATATATTTGTTTCTTTTAAGAGATCGAGAGCAGAAATCTATGAATATTAAATTGAGAGCCAACCCAATCCACAACTTCTGTACTTGGATAAAGGGACAAGTGTATTTTAAAATGTTACACTCCCATAATGAAATAAAAACACAAAACTGAACCCAAAAATAAAAAATAAAAACTTTGGGTTCAGTTTTGTGTTTTTATTTCATTATGGGAGTGTAATAAAAAGGGCGACACATCGACATATCATAAAAACGACACGAGGTTGGGTCCCACATCCAGTCTGGTACAGTGAAAAAACTCAGAAACTTTAGAATCGGGCTTCAAAACATTCTCCGACTGCCACGTGGCAACTCTGTCTTCTTCTTTTCCTTTTATTACTTTCCCGTACTCTTCTCTTCTCTTTCCAACTCCATAACCGTAACCATGACCATTACCCACCGCAACCTTCTCTGATCCAACACAACTCTAAAAATAAATTACTTTGCCAAAAAGAAAAAAGAAAAAAAAAAACAGCTTCTCTCTCTCTCTCGGCTTATTACGTTTATGTCTGTCTTTTTTTCTCTCTCTTTCTTTCTATGTTATGTTGTAAGAGACAGAGATTTTGTTTTTGTTTGTGATGTGATTTGATGTGCAATTAAGCAGGAATTGGTTGATGAGGCTTTGGAGATAGCTACTAATTCGTTATAACGATGACTGCTTCGCTTGGAAATAATAATATTAATAATAATGATACTAATATCAACGGCCAACAGTTGATCTCTGTTCATCCTGACGAGCTCAACTTCATATGTAATATTACTTTCCCTTTCCCCCTTTTTTTTTTTTTTTTTATCTCGCTATGCATTCGGATTACGAACATTGTTTTTGTGCAGAGGATGATTTTTTTATTTGATTTTTATTTTATATAAATTTAAAGGTGATCTTAAAAAAATAATAAGACGCAATAAAAATTATGAAATGCGTATATGGATTAGAATTGAACTTTAAAAACAAATAATAATGATCGTATGTTGAGCCTGAAGGAATTGATGGAGATGGCCTCTGAAGGGATATTGTGGATCGTTTGATTTAATTCGTTTTGATATTGCTTCTTTCATGGTGTGGCTGAGGAAGTTTAATATGAAGAGTTTTAGAAGATCATTCCAATTTGCCTTGTTTTGTATAGAAAAATGTTTGAAAAAATCAGTCATGTATTGATAGTTGTCCGTTTGGAATAATTTACTTTACTTTCTAGATGAGATTGAATAATTTGTTACAAGAATTCTGTAACAAAACATTATTACAGATATAATAAACACTAATTCATATGATTTATGTGATCAGTTGAGCTTGAGAAGCAAAGTTTTTGTGATCTCAAAGTCGTCAACAATACAGAACACCATGTCGCATTTAAGGTACGTACATTCAAATATTCATCACACACCATTAAAAAAAAAAAACTCAATGAATCTTCAAAGTCTTTTTTTTTTTTTTTTACTAATACAAACTATTTTCCGTGGTTTAATCAGGTCAAAACAACATCGCCGAAGAAGTACTTTGTCCGACCGAACACCGGTGTTTTGCAGCCTTGGGACTCATGCATCATCAGAGGTGATACATTTGTTTTAGTCCCCTTGTTATTTATTACAAAAAAAAAAAACAAAAAAAAAATTGCATCATCAGAGGTGATAAATTTGTTCAAGTCCCCTTGTTATTTATTACAAAAAAAAAAAAAACAAAAAAAAAAATTCAAACCATGAACATTGGACTAAAAAAAATTAATTTTCTAAATAATCAGTGAGCCTCCAAGCGCAGAGAGAGTGCCCTCCGGACTTTCAGTGCAAGGACAAATTTCTGTTGCAGAGCACAAGAGTCGCTCCCGATATAGACGTCGATGACCTTCCACAAGATACAGTAAATTATTCTTCTACTCATTTTATTTTTATTTTTTTGCAACAACATTTAAACACTAAACTCATAACGGGTATACTTCGGTTGACAATTTAATTTTTTTGAGGCAGTTTATTAAGGATGGTGGACGGGCTGTAGAGGAGTGCAAGCTCAGAGTCGTATACACTTCTCCGTTATCGGCTCAACCAAACTCTGCCGATGATTTATTCAAGCCTTCTATGCGAAGCCCTGCTCGTGTCCTCGACGCAAGCTCAGTGAGTTCGATATCTTTGTAATTTTGGTCTCGACTCGGATTCACTATGATACCGACTACTTAGGGACTGATCATTGATAAGCAGATTATAGCTTTACCAATATATAGTGTCACGTTTGGTAGAAATAACATTAACTCAACTTTTCGACAATGATCCACGAAAAACTTGTCCTAAGTTGCTAGTTTACTAGAGAATTGAGAATCTTGGCTATTTTTGTTTGAATGCTGGGTGATATGGTTATTTTATGATATTTCTCGAGTAAGTTAAAGAAAGATTTTTTTTTATTAAAAGTTAGGTTATAATGTTTTTGTTGCTCTGTAGTCTCAAGAAGTACAACAGTTGAAAGAAGAAAGAGATATGATTGTAAGGAAATCCCAGCAACTTCAGCTGGAACTGGTAAGCTATTATATTATCGTTCTTCGTCTCACTAGTACTTCATTGTTTGTTACGTCTTCATATGAATAAAGAATTATTTGATGGTTTTAAATAAGTTGAGAAATAAGGTCGGAAATAATCGTCTAGTGGGTGATGGCTTAGCTTGTGTAAGGCTGAGCTCTTTCGGGAGAGTATCTTTTGTCATCTAATATTATTTTGTTGTTTCAAAAATATTATTTGGCATCGTTTTTTTAGCTGAATTTTGAAGGTTCTTATTATCGTCTTGATTATTTTTTTCGCAAGCTAACTCCCTTATTTCAACTTTGTTTTTGATCCACCTTCCATTAGTACACAATTTAAATATTACCTTGACTTATTAAGATCAAGGAGAACATCAACGAAATAAGGGGAAAAAAAAAAGTTAGGATAATTAGGAGGGAATTTTGATTAATGTTAGATGAGTAAAGAGAATTCTAACTTTTAAGCATAGGACAATAAGAAAAAGTAATCATTCATGTCAAAGGAAAAAAAAAAAAAAAAACTAGAGCTAGTAAATTATTGTTAAAAAAACATTATGATTTTATGATCTCTTTAATTTGGTTCTAAAGGAACCTTTTTTTTGTTACAGGACTTGCTTAAGAGGAGAAAAGTTAGGAAAGGAGACCCAGGATTCTCCTTGACATTTGCAATATTCGTGGGACTAATTGGACTTATGGTGGGCTTTCTTTTTAGCCTATTGTTGTCTTCACCAACTGCTACATAAAAAGAATTAATTAATTAAAAAAATTCATTTTTAATATTCCTTAAGTTTTAAGTAGACAATTTGTTATGCTCCTTTTTTTTTTTGTTGTTGAATTCATTACAATTTGTAAAAACACTCTTTTACATTTCTGTTGGATGGGAAGTTTGCTCGCTTACCTACTTCAGTCACTTGTATATTGACAAAGTTGTTTAGCTTAAGTTATTGTTACCTTACAGATGACAGATTTAACCTGATATTTCATTTGAGATTCTCAGCGCTTCTCAAATATAATTTGTTTAACAAGAAACTATAACAAAACTACACGGGACAATATTTATAAAAAATAAAAATAAAAAATAAACATAAAAACTATTAGGTGAGATTAATGAAAGAACATATCTATGATCGTAAACTAAAAAGACCGATTGAACAACCAAACAGAGTAAAAAATATATTTTTATATCGTAAACCAACATAAAAAAAAAATTCATACACACAGGGGTGGATCCATAAATTATAAGAAATATCATATAAATTAAACAAAAATTTAGCGATATAAGCCACGTAAACATAAGCGTTTGCGTTTTAGCCAACGTTTTATAAATTTTTCGTAAATAGCCAAAAATTATTGTAAATATTTTGTAAATATATAGTCGTATTTACTAGAAATTTACTCTACGGTTTTTATTATTTTGATAGCGTAAATAGATTTACATGACTATTTACAAAAAAATTAACGAAACGTTGGCTATTTCGAAATTTTTAACGTTTCATATGGCTAGATAACCACTGGACCCTAATTTAAATTTCATAAAAGCAATGTAGAAATTGTCGTATAATACATGATTTAATTAAAATAGAGAGCATCTTAAATCATATCACATAAACCATCTCATTATTGAATTGTATTAAACATCTCAACAGTTTCTTTCTCGATGTTCACAAGCAAACAGTTTGACAAAAAATAATCTTCCATCTTGTTACGATGTGCGGTCTTTACTTTTTTTTTATTGTTAGAAGCTCAGCAATAGCGGTAGAAACTGGAAGTAAAAGAATATGAATTATCATTTTATACGTCAAAATAAATATTTTCTGATTTTCTTGTTTTCACCAACCATTGACATAGATCATAAATCATAGTCAACACAATAAAATCTGGAAGTTTCCCAACTTGATCAAAATGTTGGAGTTCCATATACAACAATTTTATCTCATATTCGCGAAGTCTTTTGAGTAAAATATATGCACAAGTTTACATATATCGTCAACTCTGAGTGATGAATGCATCTTTGGGATATAAAGTTGATATGAGAATCATCAACTCCATTGTGTTATCATTAAATCTGATATTCGATTCATGTAGTTGAGAGTTTATCATTGTATAGAAAATACCCACTTTATAATAATGCTCCACTGTGATTTCATTTTGTTTACGAGTCATTCCCCTTCGTGCAACGTGAAGAGCACTAAAATCACGCGTTTCTATATTCACACTTCCACAAAAAGATCTCACTATTTCAACCATATTTCTCCATCCATCAACTTCTGAAAAGAGTGACTTAGTTTATGGAACAAGTAGCATTGCATATAAAATATCCTGAAATTGAAGCCGCAAAGCATGACAAAGTATTCTAGTAATCTTTAAAATTTCTCTCATCGGATACATAATGAAGACAAAATAATACAAATTGTCTCATAAACAAAACCTACTTCACCACGTTGGTTATGACCAGTTCTATCAGCGATGATGTTCAATAACACTTCGCATGTTCGCCAAACATCTTGATCAAACTAGAAATTGGTTTACACTCATAAGTCCAACGAGTATCACCTCACCTTTGCAAAGAACCTATTTGATTAAGGCATTTTCCCCTTTCAAGCTAATCAATATAAAGTAAATAAGAAATATTTGAAGCATAAGAATCTTTAAGTTGGTCATTGTGCTAACATGATGCACTAACAATATTGACTGAAACTATACGCTTGGTAAAGAAGTGACACAAATGATAAGTTTCATTGGACGCCGCAACTAATGATAATTGCAAGCCACGCACACAAAACAATGAATACAATAAGGATATAAACATTGATTTGAAACTAAGCTTGCAAACCATTTGACTATCCACATGTCACTTGCACCACCATAACCTTGCCCCCGTATAAATTGAACTTCGAGATTATAAAGAGAGAGCATGAAGAAAATACCATATTTCAAAGGTGGTGCTTGAATAACCCAAAAATGGCTATTTTGTGAAGCCATCCATGCCAACAAATATCAATACAAGTGATATTTGCTTCCTTTTATATTCACTCTAGCTTCATTCACAATTATAAAACACTTCACACAACCAATCTCTTCCCGAATATATTGTTTTTCTTTACATGCCAATAAGTGCAATATTTGCTTTTGTATCTCTGGTGATGTATATGAAGCATTTCGTGGAGTTTTATACAAAATATTTGCTAGAACATCATTTAAAGTTGCATAATATCTCAATAATTCTATAACGTTTCCACAATTTCTTTATGCGATAAAATCACCATTATATTTAAATGCACATGTCTGGTATGCCAGCCACTTAGCTACTTCAACGGAAGTTTTCAGGAGAAGTCTAGTCCCGTCCCCTCCTTCTAGTGTCAAAATATTATCACCGTAAATCGGACAACGATTTAAGACTTCGGACAATTCGACCCAATGCCGGACAAGTGACCGCACCCGAGCAAAGTATGAGAAACTCGTAAGTCATGAGAGTCGCTATTCTAGCTCAAGAACATTCTTCGTTCGTCGAGGAGATCTGAGAATAAGAAGAAGAGAAAGCGAGCTAGAAGGGCGCAGAGTTAGTGCCACTGGCGGATGCTCCGACGCTCAAAATTAGTCTGATTGCTATGCTTGAGGTGGGGTACCGATATTCATGGAGAATATTTAGGGGATTTGTGGCTCGATTAGAGGAAACCGCATGACGAGGGTCCTCGGCAACGTTTTAGGACTCTAGAATCGAGTATACAGTTTATCTTCATGGGATGCGTCACGTGCACCCATGACATGGCGCGACCTGCCTCAAGCGTCCATATGGCCCGTTTTGGATGGGGTTTGAACTCTTTTGGGCTTTGATGGACTTTTTTGTGACTCGGTCCACTGGACTTTTTGACAGGGGATTCGTCGCAAGTAGCGATGAATTTAATGTTTTGGGTTTTTCGAAAACGGCTGACGACGTATATATATATATATATATATATATATATATATATATATATATGTATATAATGATAATAATAAAAAATAATAGTAATGATTGTTATAGTAAAATATAGCTAGTATTGATAGCTTTTACATTTAAAGTGGATGATCTACGGAACATCACTTGATATATTTACAATTCTGATGATTTATGGAGATCTGCACCAATAAATTTAATGATTTATTGATATGTTGGTCAATAAATCTAATAGTTTATTTACATGTTTGTAAATCCTGTAATATTTTGATGTATTAATAATAAAAAAAATATTGGCAAAGATGTCAATAAATATTCAAAGAAAAATATGAAAATCTTTAAAGATTTATTAAGATCTAGAAAATTTATTGACAAAGATGTCAATAAATCTTCGAATGAATTCCTAGTTTTAACAATTTTTTTCTAGATTACAAAAAAAAAAAAACCTTAGAAAAACACCTCATATGCTTTTTTTTTTTAAATTTCATAGACCACATAGTTAACGCCGTGAGCATTTAGTAGTTAAAAAAAACATATTATCACAGAGAGAGAGAGAGAGAGGTAATGAAGGAATATATTTTAAATGAAACAATTGAGATTATTTTTGCACCAAACCATCACTTTCTCCTATGAGTATTCATAGTTTTGGATTAAATTGAATTTAATGAATTTTGGTCCATAATCATTGAGATGATCATACTTGTTGTACTATCTCATCTAATTTTGACCTAAGATCTCGTTTGAGCCTAGGAATCTCTTTTTGGCCTATAATCTTATTTTGATCTAGGATCTCATTTTGGCCTAAGATATGCTTTAGGCCTAAGGTCTCCTTTCGGCCTAATTCTCATTTTGGTTAGTGGGTCGAGCTTACATACTTCGTTTGTGGGCCCGAATCTTCTGACTGTGTGATTGAACTCTGAGTTTAGGCCCTTATTGTCATTTTTTAATAGGAGTGTCACAAAAAATAACACTGTAAGACTATCTTCAATTATTCATGTAATGAGGAGGAGTAGGTCTTGCTTCATATATATATATATATATATATATATATATATATATATATATATATATATATATATATATATATATAGTTCAAGCAAAAACATTGTCAAAATCGTATCAAATGGAGTTATATTAATGGACAATATAGTATGATATATTTTTATGAATATTCTACATAAATATTTTTATATATAACTTTGTATTTTATTTCTTTTTAATCAAATACTTAAGTTTTTAAAGATTATTATTTCCTTCAAGAATTAGAAGAAATCATTTTAAAACAAAGTTATAAAAAATGTTAAAAATAAATTTTATAGTACTCCAATTTTTATTATTTAATTTTGACTCGATAAAAATGTCGTAAAATAACAAAAAAAAAACTATGTTTTAGGATAGACAAATATTTAAAGAAAATCGAAATTCTTCAGCAAAAACTTCTTAGACTAATGGTATTGTGATTTCAAAATAATTTTTTTTTTAGGAAAATAATTATTTAAGAAAATTTATCGCCTACGAAACTGAAAACATACATATATAGAATAAATAATTTATTAATTTTATAATGAAAATAACTAATTAAATTACAATCTAATGATAGAAACAACTGATAAAAGGCAAACTTTTTATTGTGAGAGTAAGATTGTGGCTTCATAATATTCTTTTTAGATTATATAATAAATTGTAAATATCTGTTTAGGGTGTTGCATTTTATTAGAAATGTAATTTTTTATGCTAAAAGTTATATACAGTAAAGGATTTTTTGTATGAACTAGCAATTTCAAACTTAATATTTAGCAAAATGGTCAAGATTTCACAAGTTGATGTATTTTAGCCACTTATAATGTAAAATTACTAATATACCCTTAATTATTTTCAAAATAATTAATCTAAGTTTCCAAAATTTTAATCCACTACACTTTCTGTATTAATCCACTATTCGATAAACCAGAAGAAGAATATGTCAAAAAATTAATATTGTTTTCAACAAATTTAATCTACTATTCAATAAACCAGAAGTAGAAAGAGAAGAAAAAGAAGAAGATGAAGAAAAATTTAATCCTGCTTTCACAAAATTTAATCCACTCTTCAATAAATCAGAATAAGAAAAAGAAGATGTCAAAAAATTTAATCCCGCTTTCAAAAAATTTAATCCACTGTTCGATAAACCAGAAGAAGAAAAAGAAGAAGAAGATGGTGGTGATGACAGCGATTTCGAATCCGATCAGTCCAAAGTCAACTCTGTCATCCAGATCGCCATGGCTCGCCTCGAAGACGAGTTATGCAACATCCTTCACGTTTACACCGCTCCGATCAAGTCTGAATCCCTCTTTTCCGACGAAGAATCATGCTCCGTCATCGCCGTCGTGGACGATGAGATAGAGGCTGATGAAATTTTCCGGCGTGGAGACTCCGACGGAAGCTACCGATCGATGAGCAGTATTTACTATTCGCGAGGTCGATCCGAGCAGATAGGGCTTCGGTGAGATTCATCTTTGTGAGTGAGAAGCGGCTTTGCGATCTGATCTTCGACAGAGTCGGAGCCGTAGACGACGCTTGCTTCATGGAGACGATGAAATGATCGGCGATCCAGCTCTTCAACTTCGCGGAGGCGATCAGCATCAGCCGCCGATCTTCAGAGAAGCTCTTCAAGATCTTCGACCTCCACGATCAGCAATTAGCTTTTTTTTTTCGATTGAAGTGTATGCGTTTCTTTGTGTGTTAGTGGGGGGTTTTGTCAAATTTTGGTTATTTTGTCTCAACTTTATAAAAGTTTGGTTATTTTGCTAAACTCAAACTTTAAAACGGTTAGATTGCTGCATTGCTCTAAAGTAAATAGTTTGAAGAGATTTTGATGAAAATAGTTACGTAAAGCTAAAAAAAAATTAACCGGGGGTTCGTGGCTACTTGCGCTGAAAAGAATTGCCTGTTGTGTGTAAATATTTTCTTTTGAAATGACTAATGGGAAATATTATCCAAATTAAATCAAATATTTGGTTACTAAAATTTTACATGATAAAAAAATGGCACATAAAAAGTTATTTGTTGGGTCCCACAATAGTCAAGCATGCCGAGCATTACAAAGAAACACAGGTTATGAGTTATGACTCATATAATCCTATTTTGAAAATGGTATTTTCATAATTTTCTTTAAGAAGCCTCATTTTTGGAAAATTTCAATTGGTTTATGAGATTTTTTGCTTATGGACATATATTTCGAAAATGATATTTTCAAAATTTTAGTTTTAAAGCGTTATCTCCGTTATCTTCGATGCCTCGGTATCTGAGAAGGAAAGCCTCTTAAATTATTTCAATATTTTTTAGAATTTTTAAGTTGTTCCATGAGCAACTTGCTTATCTATATGTATATGTTATCTATCCATGTCGCTTTACATATCCCAAAAATTGAAGTCGTTGAATATTTCACCTACCAGTACCGATCCCAACACGAAACTATTGTTTGCCACTCTCCATAAGAAGAACTTAGTTCTTTTATGTCACAGGCTGATTAATTTCACTCGATAGATAGTCGGGACGTGCGGCACTTGCGGTGATTCGCTAGCAAGTCAGCATACTGGATGTCTACAAAACAACATAAGATAATGATCAGTCACATAATAACATTGAAACGAGCTATTTGGACCACATCATTCACACACGAACATATCAACAAGCATACGAGTAAACAAGCCAAAAATCAAACAGTCATTCATAGGGACCCGGCACGGCAGTCACGGATATCAAACGGGAAGTTACACGACAAGTTTGATATCCCCGGTAGTGGACTAAGGATCCTTGGGCTAGTTCCTCTCTTGTCCTTCCACCACCCTCCCCTAAAAAAGGAAAACGAATATTTGACAAAGTGACTCGAGTAAACATTAAACAGGTTGATGAACCATATAAAATCCCCAGGGACTTTTGTGCAAATATTTTATAGAGAGCGATCCCTAACATTTTACGAGTCTCCAAATCCCACAAGTTCTTCCACATGACATCATTCAGTTGAAAGGCATCTCCTCTAATATGAATTAGTGCCGAGTTTGCACTTAAGTATATTAATTAATATTATTTGTAAAAATAAAATGTTAAAATTGGAATGCATTTTTCGAATTAATTTTAGCATAAAAAAATAGGCTATTTTGTTAGAAAACATTAAAATAGTGTTTTGTCAAACCATAAAAAATTGTTTGAGATTATTTTTATTATAAATAAAACTGTAAACAATAATCAAAATTCGATAACCCACAAATATTAAAAAAAAAATCTATAAACATAAAAAAATTACCGTTTAAAACGTGAAAAATATTATTTTGACATATTATTTTCGCGATAAGTTTAAGAAAAGACATGCACTTTCGATAATTTTTCTTGATAATTTATTATCATTTTTTTGTTTAAGAAAATAATAAATTCCAGATTTGAGAAGTGATTTTTTTTTTTTTTTTTTTAACTTGTAAAATTCAAGCCAAGAGTGGCAACTCCAAAACGACATGTCGTATTGTAGCTACGAAGCTAGAATAGGCGCGAATCTCAATCTAAAAAAATGATAAAATTGTATCCAAATCTCAGCACGTGCCAATCGAGACTCATTTTCCCGCTTCTATCTCCCGCTGCTCCGAAATCCCCAAACACAGTCTCTCTTTCTCTCTCTCCATCCCTCACACACTCTCTCTGTCATCCAACTTCGCGACTCCATGGAAACTCGATCCACAAGTTCGCACCTGATCTCGGCGACGACACCGGACCACCGCAGGGCCAACCACATTCTTTCGCTCCTCCTCTCCCTCCGTCGGCCAGCCCGTCCGCCGGAGCTCGCCGCCGGATGCTCTCTATTCCCTGCCTCGCCGGAGCTCATCCTGTACCTCTGTTCGATCCCCAACTCTCCGATCACTTTGACTGCCGATCTCCTCGTCGTTCCCTCGGCGGTCGCCGTCAGAGGTTTCGCAGAGTCTGTGGCGAGTTCAGATTTCGTTGACGCGGTTTTGATGCCGTTGGGGAAGAGGAAGCGAAATCTGGTTGTTTCAGATTGTGAATTCGAGCTTCCGAGGAAAAGGAGACTGTTTTTTAGCTCTGAAGAAGGTAGAAAGTTTTTTGTCTGCTTTTTTCACCCTATTAAGTTCATTTTGTAGCGAGTATTACTTATTCAATTCCGATTTTGTTTTGTTTCAGCGAATGAAGAAAATCAAGCCCAATCAGGCTTTCAGTGTACTTCTCAGTTGGTAACTCTCTCTCTCTCTCCAGTTTGTTTTTCGGTTTTGAAATATGATGTCTATGTTTTAGTGGTTCATTTTGGTAGAACGAACTTAGTTTAAAGAATGGAACTCATTTTTGTTTACCTGGCCCGAACTATTAAAGCTAATTTGAGTACTCAACTCATTTAAACACGGCAATTCTTCAAATGCTCTTTTTTCATACATTTTATTTTATTTTGGAAATTGGCAGATAGAGAAATTGATGTTCTGTCAAACATTTAGAAGGATTCTAATTCAGACACTAGTGATATGCAAATGATAAAATTTTGTATAACCGCTGTTACTCAGATGAGTTGAATCGCTGTTGCTAAGTCAGATGAGTTGTGCAGGTACATTTTGATGCCACTGAATGTGATGACCGAAGCATAAATAGAGTACGATTTCACATCGAACAGATGGTAAATGGCTTGCTATTTGCTGCCTCTTTATCTGGAAAATCCAGTTCTAGACAAGTTGGTTGTCCATTAACAAATGATAGGTTTATGGAAGGTGAAACAAGTATGTCAATGCTAAGTAATGCTAACAAAGGCATAATGGAATGTGAACCTGATCCAGAATCAGCTGTAATTATCGGTAGATTGAACAATTTACCCTTGCCTGGAAGAGCTTCAGAAGATGGGATGTGTATGGAAGCTAGATCAACTTTCAAGCCTAGGTTTTGCGTGGATAGTCCTGAAGAGCAAAGGATTTCTCAGTTGGGGGACAGGAATCTTGTTGGAAAGCACATAGATCCAAGTATCAAGATAACTGAAGAGGAAATAGCTATTGAAGACCAGGAGAGGGAAAATTCAGCGACTTCTTGGAAGATCGTGGGAGGAGGAACAGATGTTTTCTTACCACCGAGTGACAATGTTTTTCCAGGTGTACCGAACTGTGATGAAGAACCGGAAATGGTGATATCTGAAAGTAGTGAACTCAGAGACGCTTGTAAAGAGAAAATGGACAGACTTTTAGGAACAAGAGCTCTCCCTCAAACTGATAAGGTCTCTATTTCCCATAAGCATTCACTAAAAAGCTCGGCCAAAATAAAGAATTTTCACATGAATGCGACGTCGCCAAGGATGAAAGAGCTTTGCAAGTCCTTAGATATTTTAAAGGCTATTGACAGCAAAGAAAAGCACCGGTCCAAAGGAGATCGCAAAGTAAGCGACAAGAATAAAAGGTTAAAAGGAAAAAACGATGGGGAATTACATATGAGAGAAAGTAAGAGAACGTCTACCTCTATTGCTACAAAGGTATGCTTCCCTTAATTGAATGAAAACATGTCCATTAAAAGGCCTAGTGCCCGAATTTGTTGCTGGTTAAGCTGTCATTGCAACGGGCTGTAATAAGGTTATCGCATTGTAGGAGCAAGCGAAGCAAGCAATATTTCCGAAGTTTGAATCTTACGTTGTTGAAGAGGAAGAAGGATCAGGTTTCAAGTTCTGCTTATATATGAAGTTTTACACTGCGTTATTACCAAAATTTCTGTTGTAAATGTAGTTACTGTTTTCATCTCTAACACCCACATATGCAGGTGGCTATGGTACTGTTTACAGGGCAAGGAGAAAGAATGACGGCACTACTGTGGCTATCAAGTGTAAGTGAAGGCAAACTTTAAATTTCACCGTGTTTCATTTACCCAGCTTGTTCGAATTGTGATTAAGCACTTAACGAATTGAGCTGCTCCGAAAACAAAGTTCATATGTGTGTGTGTGTGTGTGCGCGCGCGTGTGTGTGTGTGTGTGAACTTTCAATATTGGAACAGGTCTGGAGCCAATTGAACTTGTCGTAAGTCATGAACATATAACTATGGACAAGAGGATGTTGTCATCAGCACCATTTTTTAAATTGGGATTAAACGGATTAGATAGCAAGTTGAGATCCTTGATATCTGTACTTCATGTCTAATCTACCCGTACGAAATTCATAATATAGATTGCAAACGACTATGCATAATTAGTATATGATACTCTTCTTCATCTTTTATTTTGCACATTAATTTTATGCAGATCCTCATGCTAAGGCGCATAAACACCATGTTTACAACGAACAGAGAATGCTGGAGAGGTTTGGGTAAGGATCTTCATAAGCCTTGTGTTGTTTTTGGAGCCAGGTTTTGAATAGCAAGACTAATGGTTTCAAATTATACAGGGGTAAAAACTTTATAATAAAATATGAGGGCTGCATTCAAAGTGGAGACACCGATTGCTTTGTCTTAGAGCATGTCGAGCATGATAGACCTGAGGTAATGTTCAAACATTCTATCATTTTTGATAAACTGTGGGCCCTGGAAGTTTGACCGGGAGACTCTCCCAGTGGGTCTGAGTTTTTGAGTTTACAGGGGATTGAACATGCGACCGTGCGCCAATTTTCAAACACTTTATTCAATCATCTTTCTTTTATGTATTTGTTTTGATGTAGCTTTTTCTCTCAGGTATTGAAGAAAGAAATAGATATCGGTCAGCTTCGGTGGTATGGTTATTGCATGTTCAGAGCTCTTGCTAGTCTTCATAAACAGGTCAAAAGAATCGTCTCTGTTTATTACATTAAGATGAACAAGAGATTCTAAAAAAATCTCTTTATTCTGTTTATGCAGGGAATAGTTCATAGGGATGTTAAACCTGGGAATTTCCTTTTCTCTCGCAAGGCTAGTAAAGGTTACCTAATCGACTTCAACCTTGCAATGGTTAGTCATATGTCCGTGCTACTTAAAATGCCTGTCTAGTTTTTGCTAACTAGCTCGTTATTTATTCCCTGTGAACAAAAAAAGTCTGTTGCTCATTGAAACCCGTGTTTAATGTCTTTGGCAGGATTTGATTCAGAACAGCAGAAACCAGAATGATGGTAAGTCTTCATCTCCACTGCTGAATTTTGATTCTATATAAGGTTACCAAGTTTGCAGCTACAAGGCTTTTGGTTACCAGTTGGAACTTCTGTAAAATATGTTCCTTTGTCTGATCTCGTTGAGATGAACTTTTCTTTCTACGAGCCTCAACTGCTAGACACGCATCATATAATTTCAAAGAAAAGCAATTGGGCATCTGATAATTCTCTACTGTTTATTTCCAAGTGTTATCCCACGAGTGTATGATTATTGGACAGGAATTGATCGAAAAATCATGAATTTTCACAGGAAAATCAAAGGAACGCCATGAGATGCAAAATAATGATGTTAAACAAAAGTGTTCTCAAACCAAAGATCGGAAGTTGCCAAATCCATCTTTAGAAGCCACTAATCCGACAACAACAGACCCGAAGAATCTGAGAAGAAAGGCTCTGGCACAAACGAATACCCGTAATAATGATACCGGGAGCTGGAACGTGAACAAAAGCCAAGGCGCCGATGGGTCAGGCATAACGTCTGGCGAGAGGATGAGAGAGCCATTTCCGTGCCAAGGAAGGAAGGAGCTCCTCAGCCTGGTTCAGAAAGCGAGGCAGAGTCAAAACCACGAGGCGTCGAAGAGCATTCTATCGCCTATGAGAAAGAGAGTTGTGGCTCCGTCACAAAACATCGATGCGCTTCGTTATCTCACTCCAATGCCCGTTGTCGGGACTGGCATTCCTCTCGACTTTATTAACAAAGGTACGTCTTGTGTACCGTTCTTTTGGATATTGTAAATGTCCTTGGTTGGTCTTAAGATGGGATTTTCAACTTTCAGGTAACGGAAAAGCGAAAAGAGACGGTCCTTGTGCTGGAACCAAAGGCTTCCGGGCACCAGAGGTGAGACTTATATCAACATTATAGAATCAAAGAATAAAGAGATATTTCATTGCAAGTCTCTCACACCTATAGTATTTTCAGGTCTTACTGAGATCCCTTTTTCAAGGCCCCAAGGTTGATCTCTGGTCTGCCGGTGTCACTCTACTCTATCTTGTGATCGGCAGAACACCTTTTTTCGGGGACCCCGAACAGTAAGTTGATTTAATTTGATATTTCTCTTCAACGGGTTATCATCAAATCCACGTTTTTCTTTACACAACATTACGTACGTTCTCAGAAACATGAAAGACATAGCCAAGTTGAGAGGCAGCGAAGATCTCTGGGAGGTCGCCAAGCTACACAATCGCGAGTCCTCGTTTCCAAAGGTATTTGGCTAATCGCTACTCATTTTTTGCAAATCCGTTGGACTAACGTAACATCGTTTATAATACAGGATTTGTACAAAACCGAGTCACTGCCGTATAAAAATCTGTTGGACTGGTGTGGGACAAACACAAAGAGACCCGATTTCTTAAAGGAAATGCCTCGGTCGCTTGCTGATCTCGTCGAAAAATGCTTGACGGTGAACCCGAGACGGAGGATCACTGCAGAGGAAGCTCTTAACCATGATTTTTTCACTCCGTGCCACGAAGCTCTGAAAAGACAGAGGCTTCAGAGGCAAGTGCTTGGTCAAGAAGCCGAAAATAGTTCTTCATTACGCGGTAAAACTGTCCTGCAAGCCTCTAAAACTTCTCAAGTAAAACAATGAATGTAAAAGCTTTTACCCTCATATCTTGAACTGTCCTATAATCATCATTTTTTTAGTAGTAGATTTGTTGCCTGGTTAGCCTTGTTATTTGTAAATTGCGAAAATATTGTAGTGTGCATGAATCAAAGGAGTGTAAGTGCGTACACGAAGAGGGGGTTTTTTTTTTGTCTCGGTTAGTATAAGATCAACCTTATGATAAGTTTACAATCGAATGAAATAATAAGATCAGATCAGTATAACAACTTATAAACGAGTATCAACAAACTTTGGAACTTTTGCGAATTTTCAGACGCAAGAAAAAAAAATTGGGTTAGTTGGGAAACGTTGGGTAACAAATTAAGGATATTAATGGAATTTTTCATAACACCTTTTATTATTCACGATCCATAAATTTTAGGACGATGAAACTGATATTTAATCATTTGAGAAGAATTATATCATGCTCTGGGAAGAACGCTCGTTGACATCTACGCGTAAGAGTTATCGGTGACCTTGTATACGAAAAATGTCAAGAGAAATAGCTTGAGATTCAGACTGATATGTCATTTCTGGTTGAAAGAATATGGGCTCGTGTCCAAGCATTAAAAGTTTAAAATATCACCGCCGATTAAAAAAATTGAGGGTCTGATTTAAGATATCAATGAAGATATCGATAAGTGTTTTATAATTAATAAAAGCATAGCTATTGATTTATTGATAAAATTTTCGAAGATACAAATTATACACATAAAATATCTTGTAACTAATCATTCCACATAATTTATTTTAAAATTTCTAACACAAGTTTCATTTTATTAAAAAAATAGTTAACTAATAAAAAGAAATTTAAGCTATTTTTACGAAAGAGAATGAGTCATTAAACTATTTGCTTAATCGCCCCATAAAATATTCTATAAAATAATTAAAAAAAAACATTGTGAATATTTCTAAATATATGAAACTCAAGTCCAAATCAAAAGTACTCAAAATCAAGGATTGACTTTTCGGAGAAACCGGCAGGAAACCGGTCAGAAACCGCCTTATCGGAGAGTATCGGTACCGATTCGATATTTACCGGTTTCGTTCTAATTTATCGGTGCTTTCCGGTGGTTTCCGATGCTTTCCGAGGGTTTTCGTTCGTCGCAAGTTTTTTTTGTCAACTTTCCTTAGTTTTCGGTAGATAAGTTTCGGGAGTTTCTCAAATTTTGGGATTTTTCATTTTTTTTATTATCATTTTTTACTTGAATCCATGATTTAAAGGATTTGAACAATGAATATGAGTTTATTATGTGTTTTGTATGGTTTTCTATGTATTTTTAGGTTTAATCCGAATTAAAATGTTAATTTTTAATTAGAATATGAGTTTTTTGATGTTGTAGATGATAAATATGATGATTATGTTGTTTTTGATTGGATTTTCTTGAGATGAATATGATGCTTATGATGTTTAACGATGATTAATGGTTTTCTTGAGTTTAATATGATGATTTGATGATGAATATGATGATTTGTAATGATGAATTGATAAAATGTATTCGTTGTATGAACTATTAAGTTTGAACTATGAAAAGTATGTTTATTTTTGCAAAATATTTGTCTGAATATCCGTCGGTTTCCTACATTTTTTTGTTGGTTTCTTTACGGTAAGCGGTTTCCTGCAGGTATCAATTTCATTTTTTTTTGGTCTGAATATCCCTCGGTTTTCCCTCCGGTAAGTGGTTTACCCCCAAAATTGAAGTCCCGGTATAGTAATGATAACGGTAGGACGAGCCTTGCTCAAAATACAAGAATAAGAACAATTAGAATGTGAACACTAATACAAATAAAACGTTGTATTTTAGGGAAATAACACTTTTGATTAGACTATTAAATACCGGCTATTTGTTATTCAGTATAAACGAGTTGACATAACTTTGATTTCAAATGTAAATAGACTCAATTAAATTCAACACAAATCAATTAAATACAACATAACAATTAAAAACTTGCACGGTGGGAAAGAGATTTAGTGAGAGAGTGTGGTGATGAAGAGTGGGCCAAGTTTTGCCCAATTGAGAGAGTTTACCTCAATTTTGTGCAAAATTTATAGGAGCTTTGAGATGGCTACTAAAAAGGTGGATCGTGTTAAGAATGTTGCCCACATAAAAGTAGTACATTAAAATTATCTTCAAGGGTGTTATTGTAATGATCTAAAGATTACCATTAAACAAAATACAAAGACATAATCAATGTTTAAAAAAATTAGTTGCAAACTTTTATAAGCAATAATATTCGACTTATGCACAGCCCTATGCATAGACTAAGATCGATAAATATAAGTATCGGGTGGAGCACTTAAATTGGTCAGTGATTAGTCTCTGTCAAGATAGCTAGACAAGATATCACATATGCAACTCGATGTAGACTGGTTCTGACAAGTGTGAGCATTTTGTATAGGGTACCATACATGACCCGGATAGGTTGTGATTAAGTACATCGTTTAAGCGACCGTTACGATATGATGGTCACAGTATGCATCAACCTAAATCCTGATGTGCTCCTAGAAACGATATAACAACATATTTGACCTTTCGTGTCACGAGCTGAGCCTGGAAGGTAGATACTTACGTATTGGCTATATTAATGGATACTTATTTTAAGGATCAAGTAAATATAATTAGGATAACTCCGAGAAATTTAGTCCTGAGATTTTAAGTGGAATATTACTAAGAAATGATGAGACGAAAGAAAAGAAGTAATAGTGTCTACGCTCTCGCTCTTGTTCATCTAGCTTTGAGTTATTAGGTCCATAGTTCCCAAGCGGCTATGGTAAAATGAGTTAGAATACTCTTGCAGTAAATATGTGAATTTGACTACACACTCACTATTGCAACTTGGTTGCAAGATCTTTCACATTCGTAATAAAGTACTTTGCGAATAAGTTATTAATTGTTAATTAACTTTAGAAGAGAAATTTCATTAACTAGACCTAAAAGTTAATAAAATATCTAATCTAGACCTTCTATTTCAAAAATATCCAAAAATGGGGTTTGTCCCATACATGGACAAAAAAAGCCCCTTAGACAATTTTTGAAATTTTTTCTCGCATTCCCTTATAACTCTCGGTTTCTCTCCCTCTCACTCTCTCTCACGCACACAACCATCAAAAATTCCGAAACTTGTACGACAAAATATGATATTGTACGACACCGTATGACGGAATATGAGTTGATACGATGGCGTACGATAGTCTCTTTTCGAATTCAGCGATGATAGAGGTCCAAAAACTCGAGCTCCCAAGACGACCAAAAAGGTAAGTTTTTCAATGATTTTCATGTTAAATCTCATTGTAGATAGTTAGAATAGTGGTTACGAGATTGTATTTATAAGATTTGGGTTGATTTGGATCGATTTGGGTCACATTTGAAAAAATTAGGGTTTGAATTTGGGGGTGAAATACGATAGGATACGATGAACACCATGTGTTGTACGATACAATACGATATGTACAATATGACACAATGAAATTCATAGGGGCGTAGGATAGGATACAATGCTATTTGTTAGGAATATTACCCCACTTGAAGATAATAAACATGAATGATTACTGAATTAGATAAGAAGTTTATTTTATTAGCATCACATGATTAGTGGGTTGAGTTCTGAAATTAGAATCAATAACATCTATCTTCCATAGCCTCTGTATTAAACTGAATCACGTGTTGGGCACCTGAGTTTAGGCGGTGAGCTAAAACATGGTCGATGACTGATACACGCCTGGAAAGCTGTATCTAAAGTCATATATGTGGAACACGAGTAAAGGATGATCACTTTGTAGGAGTATTATGCACTTTTGGTAAGTGTACAACCCGAAAAAACTTTGGTTGTAGATGTGTCGTTTAAGTACCGTTATGACACACTAGTAAGAGTCGCTTATGATGGTCACAGTGAGACTTGATCTAAATCCTGAAGTGATCATGGACTTCTAGCTCATATCGCCGGGTTCTTTGACTCATTTCATTAAAGGCTACTGAGACGCTGATTAAACTTATGTCTTGAGAATTCGGAATATGATCTGAGAAGAAAGTGGTTGACAGATACGAAATCCAGCCTTCATGAAATAAGGTTAATGGTCACTCACCTAAAGGTTGATTCCAGAATCGATAGATTGCTAGCACTTTCGAAATAATTAACATTCGGAACAATCTTTCATTGGGGAAGCAACAGTGCTTAGGGTATATATGTATCAAGAAATGTATAACTGAATAATTGACCTTTCTCGATACGGGTTGAACCTGGAGAATCTTGATCACGAACTGACTAGATCAGTGAACACTCGTCACGATGAGTAAATATAATTCTAGTATAAAGGAGGGTTCAATATTAGCTTACATGGTGAAGTATTTGACCAAGATTAGACGAATCGATGGAAAAAGATAAAGGACTTTTTCGTCTTTTTCATCGAATTTGTTAAACTTCTATTACTAGCTCCATAGTCCATGATTCGGCTTCGATAAAGATGAATGAGAACTCTCTGGTAATAATGAATATTATTATTATGACAATCTAACAGCTATAAATTGTATAGCAGCATTCATTCGAAAATTTGTCTATTTGCCGAATTAAATATTTATTGTGGAATTAATTATTTATTGTTGGATCAAGTAAATAATTAATTAAATTTTAAGTTGGGCCTTATGTACACTGTAAAATTCGAAATTCTTAGGCCCAGTACCAGTCTAAGTGGGTGCCGACTATGGGTACTAATTACCAAATATTCTCTCTTTAATTAGTTGCTAGATTTGTGGTAATTAATTAAATAAGAGAGAGAATAATAATGGTAGAGATATTCTCTCTCCATTAAATAAGGAAATAAGATATTATTCTTTATTCTCTCTCATAATTAATTTCATATTATCTAGGAGAATAATAATGATATAGATATTCTCTCAATTAAATAAGTAAATAAGATATTATCCTCATTATTCTCAAATATCTAGATTCCTTAAATATATGAGAAAAATAAGGAAACATAATATCCTAGATTCTGATATGATGGATGAGAGAAAAAAATAAGATTTGTAGTCAAGATCCAACAGTTCATGCTTAACTACAAAGTAAGAAAGAATACATGAGAATAATATATATCTAGGAGATTCATAGAATATCTCATTTTTACCACTATAAATAGGAGTCTAAGAGAAAGCAAAAAACACACATTTTGCAGAAGTAAAATTTCGCCCATCACACCTTGAGGTGAATGAAATTCTCTCTCTCTCTCTCTCTCTCTCTCTCTCCCTCTCCCTCGGAATTCCATGATTTCATTCTCATAAACACGGTTTGATCTGAAATCATAAATCAGAGTCGTAATGAGATTCAGAATGTGTTCTATACCTTATTCGTTTTTGTCCGGAGATTACGTTTCGGAAGACTAAGGTGTCATCGATGCGTAAAAAAGGAGATCTCGAGAGTTTCAGAGATATCTCGAAGGTCTGATAGTAGAAGACGACGTTAGGAGGCTGAGACGAGACGAGACGAGAAGAAGACAAGAAGCTCGAAGAGATCCTAATTCAGAAAGCTTAAGGAGAAACCCGTAAGTTTTTTTATAACTCGTCTCTTTAAATTGGTTGCTTGACATATATGCTCTAATGATTAAATTAATTAAATAAAACTAGATCTTGTTATACAACCTTAATTAATTAGCTAAGTAGCTTAATTAAATTTTTTCCGCATGGTTATATGGGTGCATAATCACCAACAAGTGGTATCAGAACGATTGTTCGTGTCTGATACCAACCCGTTTTTCCAATAGCTATACGATGAGTTTATGTTTTTTCTAATTTTTTTTTCTTGGTATGATGGCATATGATGCGCTATGATACCGCACGATGCTATACGATACAATACGATGCTCTACGATACAATACGATAACTTGCTATTCTAATTTTGTTTTTTTTTTGTTTGTTTTTTTTCCCCTTTTTATAGGATAATTTGAAGTTAATTTAAAGCTGCCTTTCTCGCGTCGAATCACATACGGTGGGACTGGTATCTTGAAGACCTTCAGAAAGAGATTTGACGATCTTAAGATCAAAGATCGAATTGTCGGGACTCCGTTTGAGCTTTTTTTACAAAGAGCGAACTCAATTTCTCAAAGAAAAGAAAGAATTATTCCGACATCTTGTTGGATTAATTAGTAAGAAAAGAGTTGGCCTACACCTCTGTTTTTATCTCATTCGGAGAAACGACTTGGAAGACTTGGTGTTTATCCATCCCGAGGAGCACGAAAAACGCCAAGAACACGAAAACTGTCTACCAGCGTTGAAGTTCAAATAGCGGGATATCATTTACCCGATTTCTAATCTCGTTATTTATTTAATGTCTTATGGTTGTTTTGTTAGCCATACCTTCATCTAGATTAGTTAGATTTTCTTGAGAACTAAAACAACTATAAAAGCTAAAAGTAATTTTGAATTAAAATTGTTTTGAATTCAACTTTTCGCATTTAACACTAAAAACAGTTTTCTAGTGTTTTTTTTTTCCGATACGAACTTCATGAAAAGTTCTATATGAATTTTTGTATAATAAGTAAACTAAAAATCTGTACCAACAGATCGGCCTTCCTAAGAAAGAGAGGTCAGATCCTCTTGGTGAGACAGAATGCCTGGCCCTTCGTGGAAGGGGGAAGGTCCCCCTTATCCATAATCGGCCCTACTTGAGAGAAGGGAAAATGTGAGGTATGTGTGGTCTTCTTGTGAGGTCAAGGCCAATCTTGGTCTAAGGTATAATGTGAGGGCCCTCGACTTGAGGCATGGCACGAGGACCCGAACTTGCATTGAGGTTGGCCCTTGTCTTGAGGTCAGCGTAAGGGGAGTCTAAGGACTTAATTTGATTTTTTGGGCTTGGACCTCGATTCTTGACTTGATTCTCGGATCTTGTCAGCTAGCTTGTGGACTTGGTCTTCAGGTCGGAGTCTCTCGATCTTGTCCTTTGGCCGTGAAAAAAGCGGATGTTTTGGCTGAGGAGAAAGAGACAAACATGGAAGAAGAGAGAAAAAAAAAGTGTTGGGTGTTTTAGTCTATAAAAAGAGATTAAAAAAATGATTTTTGCAAGATTATGAATGGTGGAAAATTTTGAGTATCTTATTAGGGTATTTAATAAAGTATGAGGGAAAAAAAATGTGTTTTGAGTTTTGACATTTGATTGATGGATGAGAGTAAAAAAAATTATTTTTGTAAAATTTTGGTTGGGGGAAAATATTTTGGATTTATTAGAAAATTTAATGAAGTATGAAAGAGTTGGAGAGAGAGAGAAAAAAAAAAAAGTGTGTTTTGAGTTTTGATTGATGGAGGATAGAGAAAAAGATACATTTTATAAAGTAGGTTGGAAAAGTAAATGATAAGTAGTAAATGAGAAGAGGCTAGACTACGTAAAAAAATTTATCCATCCTTCGACTATGCTTATCTCTTCCTTTTGAACACTTCTATATTAGTCATAATTTCGTCCATATCCCTTAAAGAGACTGCAAAGAATCGGTCATTCCTCCAAGAACTATTTTGTTTCTTCTTCCAAAACTGGTGATTTATTATTCTCAATGAAAAGTGGATTGTATTTGAGAGAAGCCATTGCCACCACTCTGACCACACCTACTCTGCCGCTTCACTCACCGCATTTAACTTTCCTCTTTCGTGTTGTTTTTTCTTTCCCTTTTTTTATTACTTATTTTTTCGCGCAGGGAAGAAAACCACATCAATGATTTTACATTAAAACAGGAGGATTTTCTCTGTTCTTTTTCTTTTCCAATACAAAACGTAGGGGTAGATCTGTCATTTCACTAATCTGCTCAAAACGATCATAATTCCTGGCACTACTACTACTACCACAACGTACAATCGGCATGGCAAGTCACTCTTCTTCTTTGTCGCAGACCCTCAATTGTTCGAATTTTTTCAGTCAACTATCAAACGACACTCCTTTGGTAAAATAACATTTCACTCGTCAGTTTTGCTTTTTTTTTTTTTTTTGGCTTATTAACTTATTATCATTTGCAGATACATAGTTTGTTAGAGTAAGTCCGAGAATCGTTTCAAAAAGAGAGGTAAGTTCGAGCTATCTTTCTCGTTTTTTCTATATCTGAAAAAAAAAAAAGTTTTTTTCCTCTCTCAGATGACCATTCATATATATATATATATATATATATGTATATATATATTTATATTTTTTAAAATAAATTATTTTCTAGTTACGGAAATGAACGAAACAGAGCGATAAACAATGCTTGGCGAATAGTTGGAAGAGACCTCTTTTTCGGAGAATCGTTTTAGCTTATTGACTGTATAACCTTTTTTCAAAATTATTTTGGAACCCATCTCTTGTATTTGTCTTTTGGTGGTGTATCGGATATATTTTACATCCTTTTACACTTGCCTCTCAAACCCGTCCTGTTTTTAAGGAATGATATATTTATCAATTTGTTATTTATTTATTATTTGTTTGTCTGATAAGCAAAGTTGGAGAAAAAAGAATGCCGAGGAGGAAGAACAAGAAAAGGAAGGAAGAGTATTGTGAGGGATATTGTTTCAGCTGTAAAGATGGAGGAAAACTTCTAATCTGCGATTACAAGTGAGTCCATAAATACTCTGTCATAAATGAAGTGTAAAAGCATGTCTTCGAAACTATTAGTAGGACCATATTTTTCTCAGTGGGTCCATGCATTCCTCGCTGTGTAATCTCTCAGG
Organism: Urtica dioica subsp. dioica; assembly: GCF_054948205.1. Lineage (NCBI taxonomy): Eukaryota > Viridiplantae > Streptophyta > Magnoliopsida > Rosales > Urticaceae > Urtica > Urtica dioica. The sequence goes on from NC_142757.1 coordinate 38,437,612, forward strand.
GACTGTCTAACATTTTGCAATCTCTCAGGGACTGTCTAAAAGCATATCACCTGGAATGTGTTGGGAAGGATGAATCATTTTTGGAGTCCGAAGAACGGTGGAGCTGCGGTAAGATCATATCATCAAACCTTAGCCACACATGGTTTGCTCGTTTTCGATTTTATCTTCTGAATTTGAAGCTCGAACTACAATTCCTTAGTTTTTTTTTTCAACCCCTTTTTCTGTTTTTTCTTTCTTTCCTGTTTCGATGATCCTTATTCCTTTAAATTTTCTTGAGTGTAGCAATTATTATTCTTCATTATGTTCCTAGGATGTAATCTGTTTTCTTATTCATTCAGAAAATATTTATCGCAAGCAATTAGTCTAAGGACAAGTTTAGTTTAGTTTTCTTATAGCACTTTTCTCCAAAAAGAGATTTGAATCCGTTGATATGGCGACTTATTCACATGACAGCTTGCCATTCTTGTTTCCTCTGCAACAAGTCATCGAAATTTCGGTGTCTCTGTTGCCCTCTAGCCGTATGTGGGCGGTGCATCCAAGACTCTGAGTTTGTCCCTATCAAATCCAACAAGGGAATTTGCCATAGTTGTTTGAAACTTGCATTGCTCCTCGAGGAAGTTTTGCCCGCTGATTCCCAAGAGGTAACAATACTCTAGCGAACGTTCTCTAATTTTCTAACATTTTAGTTTTGATTTATGCGGAATTTAGAAGAGAGCTCATCTACCACACGATGGATAAAAAGTTCTCTATTCTCGAACTGAACTTTTATAACCTTTCTCCCATTCCTTTTTGGATTGTGTGCATTCTATTCCTTTGTAATGCATTGTAATTTTTGTGCATTGATAGTAATTTCACTTTATTGCAACTTGGTTTTGGCATTGACGTATATATACAAATCCAGCATGTGTATAACATGTTTATGTTTTGAAAACCGAGCTTGATAAGTGAGAATAAATAACACATTCATGGTTTTGTTCTGTAGGTCAGCGTAGATTTCAATGACAATAAGTCACCTGAATTCTTTTTCTCCGGCTACTGGGAGTTTATCAAGAAGGAAGAAGGCCTAAACAAGGAATGTCTTCGGACTGCAAATGAGTTACTGCAGGAGAAACATAAATACAGGTCTGATCCGTATTTCCTCGACATTGAGAAAATCGAAGGAAATGGCGGCGATTCGGAAGACGACAGTCACTTCATAGTGTCTGATTACGATGAACTAGAGGAACCGGTGGAGTTCAAACCGGTCAGGAAAAGAAGTCGATTCAAGAGAAACTCACGTGATGTGAACCCGAAGAAGGCTGGGAGAACGAGGAAAGAGAAGAAATCGACGAAGAACGAGTTTGTTGGATGGGGATCGAAATTGCTCTTGGAATTCCTTGATTCCGTCGGTGAAGACACGAGTACAGCAATGGAAGAATATGAAGTTGTTTCCGTAGTGATGAAGTATTGTGTCGACAACAAGCTCTTCGACCCGCTGAAGAAGAAGAGAATCATCTGCGACGAAACGCTACGTTCGCTTTTCAAGATGAAATCTGTGTTAAAAAATAGTTTGAACAAGCTTTTGGCCGTCCACTTCGCTTCAAACTGCGAGCGATCCACCGAGGACGGGATTCTCAGCAGTTCTTCTTCTGATGTGGAAAGAGAAGACGCGAATCCAAATGTGGATTTGATTAACACGCAGAAATCGCGGGGCTCACCTTGGAAAACTCAAAAGGCGAAAGTGAATCGAGATGTTCAAAAAAGCTGTTACGCGATGGTGAATAGCGAGAATATCAAACTCGTGTACTTGAAGAGGAGTTTATTGGAGGAATTGTTGAAGAAACCGGCAGAGTTCTTCGAGAAAGTCGTGGGAAGCTTTGTGAGAGTGAAATGCAATCCCAATGATTATCTGCAGAAGAACTCTCACCAGCTGTTGCAAGTCAAAGGTATATTCTCGAGTCTCGACAATGGTTGATTTTATATCGATATTGTTATTCTTATTTATGATTTAAGGAATTTTTATGGTTCACAAACAGGTGTAATTGCATCAAATAGTGGTCAGATTCTATTGCAATTCTCTGATTGCCCTGAAGACTTCTCAGTCTCTAAGCTCTCGAATGACAATTTCACCGAGGTTAGATCAATAGTGATGTTTAAGGACTAGTTTGAGCTACGAAATTATATTAAAATCAAATGAAAATTAATGCAGGAAGAGTGTGAAGATTTGCGTGACAGAATAAAAGACGGACTGCTCAAAAAGCCCACTGTTGTAAGTGTGTTTGTGTGTAAATATATTTCATTTATAGTAATTGGTTTATTAAACAATGGATTCTACTCCTTAATTATAGGTCGAGCTTGAGCACAAGGCGAGAAGTCTGCATAAGGATATGATAAATCATGTAACCTCTCTCTCTCTCTCTCTCTCTCTCTCTCTCTCTCTCTCTCTCTCTCTCTCCCAAACACACACACATGCACGCACGCACATGCACACGCACACACACAATCCATTGATTTACGTACACATAATTCTGAATACAGATAGGCATAGGGTTTCTGGGATATATAGATCAGTGATGTTGTACCACAAATAGTTTATATACAAAATGCTCCATGGAAACTTAATTGCTTAAAACTGAATATTGTTCAGTGGATTCCAAAAGAGATGGAATTCCTACAGAGGCGAATCGATCAGGCCAACGAAAAGGGATGGAGAAGAGAATATCCTTTTCTTAAGTACTAATGATATAACATTCCACAACACTTTTCTTTTCCTGTTAAACCTTAACCCGAAACATACATTGAGCGAGTACGTAGATAGACTTCAGCTTCTCGGGGAAGAATCGGAGCGGCAGAGATTATTAAACGAGCTTCCAGAAATTATTGCGGAACCTCTCGTCGTTGAGGACTTTGAAAATTATGACTCTCCATTTAGAAGTGCTTCACCTAACTTTCCAGATAGCTATTATGGCAGTGGAAATTTTTCCTACCAATCTGGTAAATATCTATATATTTTTCAAAAAAATTAGCCAACTAAACCACCGAAAGTCTAAGAATTGCTAGATAGCTAACTTTTTTTAAATGTTTTGTAAATAGTCAGCTCAACTTATTTACGGCACTCAAAAAGACACAAATACCCAAAAACATTCCCGCCTATTTTGGGTTTTTTTTTGTCTTTTTGAGTACCGTAAATAAGTTGAGGCGGCTATTTACAGAAAATTAATAAAAGATTGAATACAAAATGCTATAAGTCAAATGGCTATATAGCTAAAAGACCTTATATTTTTTTGTTTTTGCTGCTGATTGATTTTGAGGACATTTTATTATAAGAAAATTTGGTCATTTGACTTTATTTTTAAGAGGCAAGTTCTTAATCTTTAGCGTGTTTGTATATGGATTGATTATATTAGAGGTTTCAAAGTGAAATAGGAAATAAGTTATTTAGAAGATTTTATCTAGAATAAGTGTTTCTGTTTACAGATTCTTAATATGCTTTCTTTTCTATCCAATACCAGTTATGGCATGAAATTCTAATATTGCTCTGATATATCTCAGCCGCAAAAGATGAGAAAAACGAACGTGTAACATCGGCTAATGGAGAGGCTCTTCAAGAATGGAACTTTCTTGGACCAGAAATTGGCGACAATGACCCCGACGATGATAAAATCAGTGGTGAGTTTAAACTTCCAATGTCTCTTACCCTATCCCACATTTCTTTTTTAATTTCAATTTAAGTTTATGCCTTTCTTTCATATTATCATGATTATCTACAAAATGATATAAGAAAATGCTTCATCTCTGTCACATCCATATTTCCTCTTCTTTCATGTATCTCAGAAAGAAAGGATGAGAACAATCAATCGGCTAATGAACCTCAAGAGTGTCACGTTGTCGAATCAGAAGTCGGCGATAATGAAAACCTTGAAACTGACGCAACTCGTTCCAAAATGCCGTTTTCTGAAGAAACGCTGCAGAAACACGAGGACTCAACTTCACCACATCTTCAATCTAGCAGTAGTTCCGCAATAGGCGGCGGGAATACTAATCAATTACTTGGTCAACAAGCAACGGTGCTGAAATATCAAAACACTTCAAAGGTCGAGGTGATAGAGTTGGACGACAGTGAGCCAGAGGTTGACACGAATTTGAATCCAGCAAAGGACCTTAGTAAGTATAAATATATCATCATCATTATTACTATCCATGTTTTATAGAATAAAGTAAGCTTCTTTGGAGATGATATTAAATAATAAGCGCAACTTTGCTCCAAAGCTTTTAAAAAGCCCCAGCCTCGCCTAGGTTTGATTTTGACTGTTGTTTCAGGTTCGAGAGACACGAGGGACTCGAGAAACCAAGGCAAAGGGTCTGCGTTGAAGGAAATCCCGGGGATGACTTGGAACGGTGAGCGTTCGGGTCATTGGTCTGACGTGGACGTGAATGCGTGTTCATGGTATTGCCGTACGGCTCGTGGTCACAGAGCGGGTCCTTTCAAGATGACAACTCTGAAGAAGGGCTTTGAGACGAGGGAACACAGAGTCGAAATGTGGGTTTGGATGAATGGTTGGAACGAAGATGACGCTATCCTCTTGGACGACGCAATTCACCTGTTTTTCCCTGGGAGCTAAATATATATTATATAATATAAAAGAAGACTAGAAAAACTGGTATTGTTTCCACAAAATTTGTTGGTCACATTTTTGGGTAGGTAGAACTAGGCACTTAGTGGTGAAATAGAAAAAAAAAAAAAAATAGAAAGTCAAGAGAGATAGCTAGCAAAAAATTGGGGCTATGATGTGCACGCCTTAATCTTCTTCTTATACTGATTATTATACAGAAGGAAAAAAAAAAGTTTGAGGTTTTTGAAGATGGTATTTAACTGTTGAAATTTCCATGTACAGAATTGAAAACTTCACATGAATTTCGTAACATTCAATGAAACTTCCATACTTATATATATATATATATATATATATATATAAATCTAATGAAAGTTACATTAATTTAATAATAAGAAAATCGCAAATTGTATTCATTGGGAGTTTTGACCAAATTGTTTATGAAAAGAAATGCACGTAAAATGAAAACGCAGTTAAGGCATCTTTAAATAGTGGAATTAAATAGAAATGAAATAGAATAGAATCGGAAAAGTTGTTCAATTTGTTTAGCACGAATTATCATTCGTATTAATGGATATTGTCTATATCTTTTCACTCTTGTCGCTGTCCGCAATCGCTTTGGGTACTCAGCCGTTCCTCATTTTTTATGAGGAAATGGGATGGGAAAATGTTTGGTTTTAAAATAAATATATATAAATAAATTTTTGCATGTCTATTTATTTATATATATTTATTTTATTTTATTTTATTGACAAATGGTTTTGCTTGTCCAATGCGTCGGAGATTATTATTCTGATCTCTTTCCAATGATTACAGGATTTTATTTATTTATTTATTTTCCGTAGTAATAATGTAAGGGTAGATTTGTCATATCACCAATTCCTCAGTGAGCGACTTAAATTACTCAAACAAACATTATTCCTTTTTCTGGCGTACTACGACTAGCACGTCCATAGCATGGCAAAATTGGGTTCTTGACCACTACACCATTTATTCTTTCTTCTTCTTCTCAGACGCTCAAAAGTTCGTTTTTTATTTCCGTGATTGTCAAACTACTCTACATTTTCTTTGTAGTCGTCTGTTGGCCATTTTTTTTTTCTAATATCTTTTGCTGATAGTTTATTTAAGTAAGTTCGAGCTCTCTCTCTCTCACTCTGAGAAAAGTAATTTTTTATCTTTCTCAGTCTCATATGATATTCGTTTCGTTTTATTTATTTTTATTTCTAGAGAGATAATAATGCTTGGCAAAGTTGGAAAATATCACTCCGATAAACGGAGATTTTTTTTTGTATGTTTGTTTCTGGATTTTTTTTTTCCCTTTCTTTTACTAAAACTCCATTTTCTAGTGTTATCTGTTTTAGAGTTGTATCTATATGTTTTACATTCCAACATGAAAAGTTCATTCACTTGCCTTTTTCAGTATTCTTTTAAAATGGGTCCCATTTTTTTTTTTATCAATTTTTATTTTTAATTGTCAGATAAAAATAAATGTGGAGGAAGAACAAGAGAAGGAAGGAAGAAATTTGTGAAGGGTTCTGCTTCAGTTGCAAAGATGGAGGAGATCTTATAATCTGCGATTACAAGTGAGACCGGAATATTATATCCTTAAAATTAAAAAAAAAATAGTCAAGAGGTTTTGGTATAGAAATTTATTCATTTTGTCTGCTTGTTGGATCTAACTTTTAAATTAATAATACATACACGTACTGAGTTAATTAGTACCATCTTTTTTTTTTTTTTTTTTGCTAGTTCAGATGGTCCGTATTTGTTTGAACTCTTTACGAAATTTCAAACTTACATTTAAAATAATAGTAATGTTTTGAGGTGATATAACAAAGAGCTATCACTATGCTCACTAAAATGTGTTCTAAAAAGGGAAATTAGTGCTAGTCGTACGTTCTTCTCTGAAAATTTCCGAATTCCATTTATGGTTTTGTCAATGAAATGTAACATTTTGCAATGTTCTAGGGACTGTCTAAAAGCATATCACCTGGAATGTGTTGGGAAAGATGAATCGTTTTTGAAGTCCGGAGAACGTTGGAGATGTCGTAAGATGATAATCATATATTTTGGGTCACATAATATTTATTCCTTTATGTTTTTTTTTTCCCTCTCTGAATTTGCATCTACATGAATTTACAGACTGGCATTCTTGTTTCCTCTGCAACAAGTCATCGAAGTTTCGTTGTCTCTGCTGCCCCGTAGCCGTATGTGGACGGTGCATATACGAATCCGAGTTCGTGCTCGTCAAAACCGACAAGGGATTTTGCCACAACTGTTTGAAACTCGCGTCGCTCATCGAGGCCGTTTTGCCAGCTGGTTCCGAAGGGGTAATAAAGTCGAACGGAGCAAGAATGAACAGTATATAACAATATGAGAATGATTTATTTATTTATTATTATTATTATTTTTTGTGTAGGTTGTAATCGATTTCAAAGACGAGGAGACGTATGAGTTCTTTTTCGCGGGCTATTGGGAGATTATCAAGAAGGAAGAAGGGTTGAATAAGGAATGTCTACGTTCGGCAAATGAATTGTTGAAGAGCAATTGTAATTGCACGTCCGATCCGTATCTCCTCGATATCGGGAAGATCGAAGAAAATGTTGGAGATTCGGGAGATGAGAATGACCATGTTGTGTCTGATTGCGACGGATCAGAGGAAGTGGATGAGTACAAACCAGGCATGAAAAGAGGCCGATTCAAGAGAAAATCATGTGATGCGAAAACGAAGAAGAACGAGTTTGAGTTTGTTGGATGGGGATCGAAATCACTGATAGAGTTCCTCGATTCTGTCGGTAGAGACACGAGTAAAGCAATGGAAGAATATGAAGTTGTTTCTGTAGTGATGAAGTATTGCGTCGAGAACAAGCTCTTTGACCCGCTGAAGAAGAAGAGAATCGTCTGCGACGAAACGCTACGTTCGCTATTCAAGAAGAAATTCGTGTTGAAGAATAGTTTGAACAAGCTTTTGGTCGTCCATTTCGCTTCTAACTGCGAGCAATCCACCGGGGACGGGATTCTCAGCAGTTCTTCGTCTGATGTGGAAAAAGAAGACGCGAATTCAAATGTGGATTTGATTAACACGCAGAAATCGCGGGGCTCACCTTGGAAAACTCAAAAGGCGAAAGTGAATCGAGATGTTCAAAAGAGCTGTTACGCGATGGTGAATAGCGTGAATATCAAACTCGTGTACTTGAAGAGGAGTTTATTGGAGGAATTGTTGAAGAAACCGGAAGAGTTCTTCGAGAAAGTCGTGGGAAGCTTTGTGAGAGTGAAATGCAATCCCAATGATTATCTGCAGAAGAACTCTCACCAGCTGTTGCAAGTCAAAGGTATATTCTCGAGTCTCGACAATGGTTGATTTTATATCGATATTGTTATTCTTATTTATGATTTAAGGAATTTATATGGTTTACAAACAGGTGTAACTGCATCAAATAGTGGCCATATTCTATTGCAGTTCTTTGATTGTCCTGAAGACTTCCCTGTCTCTAAGCTCTCAAATGACAATTTCACTGAGGTTAGATCAATAGTCATGTTTAAGGACTAGTTTGAGCTACGGAATAATATTCAAATCAAATGAAAATTAATGCAGGAGGAGTGTGAAGATTTGCATGACAGAATAAAAGACGGACTGCTCAAAAAGCCCACAGTTGTAAGTGTGTTTGTGTGTAAATATATCTCATTTATAGTAATTGGTTTATTAAACAATGGATTCGACTCCTTAATTATAGGTCGAGCTTGAGCACAAGGCGAGAAGTCTGCATAAGGATATGATAAATCATGTAACCTCTCTCTCTCTCTCTCTCTCAAACACACACACACACAATCCATTGATTTAAGTACACATAATTCTGAATATACATCGGCGATATATATAGATCAGTGATGTTGTAACACAAATAGTTTATATACAAAAATACTTTATGAAAACTTAATAGTTCAAACTGAATCTTGTTCAGTGGATTCCAAAAGAGATGGAATCCCTACAGAGGCGAATCGATCAGGCCAATGAAAAGGGATGGCGAAGAGAATATCCTTTTCTTAAGTACTAATTATATAACATTCCACAACAATTTTTTTTTTTTTTTTTTTTTTTTTTTTTTGTGTGTGTGAACCTTAACCCGAAATATACATTGAGCGACTACGTAGATAGAATTCAGCTTCTCGGCGAAGAATCGGAGCGACAGAGATTATTAAATGAGCTTCCAGAAATTATCGCGGAACCTCTTATCGTTCAGGAATCTGAAGATGATCACAGAAATGGACTTAATTACTCGCCTGATACGCCAATTAGCAGTGATTATGGTAGTGGAAATTTTTCCTACCAATCTGGTAAATGTTTCTTATATGATTATTATTATCCTTAATTACCACTGATTGATTTTGAGAGCATGCTTGCGATTTTTGAACCAATATATTCATACCATTTCAAACGGATTCTCTAATACTATATTAGAAAACGTGTTTCTCTCAGGGTATAGTTACAAATTCTTAATATTTCTTTATTTCCTATCCCACACCAGTTATGTCCTACAAAATCTAATACAGCTCTAACATACCTCAGACACAGAAGAATGTCATGCTCTGAAATGTGTAACATCAGCAATCGAAAAGCCGCCTCAAGAATGGCGTGCTCTTAAACCAGAAGTCGGCGATAATGGTCACAAAGATGATCAAATAAACAGCGGTGAGTTCAAACTTTCAATATATTTTTTTTTTGTATCCTACATCAGTTACACTGATATATGTTCAATATTTATAATTTGTGTAATGAATTTCTGTACAAGCCATTTGTGATGCCATTCTTTCACATTATCATTGTCATGCTTCTTTTACTTCCCGAGGGTTCTCAGATTCTAATTCATCTCAGGAACAAAGGATCAAAGCAATCAATCTGTAACTTCGGCTAATGAAAAGCCGCCTCAAGAACGTCAAGTTCTCGAACTGGAAGTCGGCAACGATGCTCCAAAAGACAAGTTCTCGACTTCACCAGAGGTTCAACAGAGCAGTAGTTCGGTGATAGTGTTGGAATACGAAAGCACTACAAAGGTCGAGTTGATAGAATTGAGCGACAGCGAGCCAGAGCTCGACACCCCAGTAAAGAAGGACATTGGTAATGGTAACTATATATTGTGTTCCAAACTTGAGAGTTCATAACATTGTAAAAACAACATCATTGGAGATGCTTTTGACTGTTGTTTCAGGTTCCAGAGACACGAGGGACTCGAGAAACCAAGGCAAAGGGTCTGCGTTGAAGGAAATCCCGGGGATGACTTGGAACGGTGAGCATTCGGGTCATTGGTCTGACGTGGACGTGAATGCGTGTTCATGGTATTGCCGTACGGCTCGTGGTCACAGAGCGGGTCCTTTCAAGATGACAACTCTGAAGAAGGGCTTTGAGACGAGGGAACACAAAGTGGAAATGTGGGTTTGGATGAATGGTTGGAACGAAGACGACGCTATCCTCTTGGACGACGCAATTCACCGGTTTTTTTTTTCCATCAGAGAGGTGAAATAGTACAAAAAAGGTTGTGACTCTGATGTACAAACCTTGATCTTCTTATGCTTTATTATTATTGCAGGAAGAAAAAAAAAGTCGGGGGTTTGTAAAGATGCTATTTAACTTTCTGTGTTTGGTCAAGAAAAAATATGACGGTTATCTTTTCATGTGTATTGTACTGAGATATGAGATGGTGTTATTAACCAAGTTCAATACAACGTTTTTATTTCTCTAAGGCGTAAAGTATAAAATTTTGACCTATATAGTGGCCTAAAGTATGAACATTATAGCCATCTGCACTGCTAATGAGCTCTCATGGTTTCTCTTATTCATTAAAGATTTTTTTTTTGAAGTACTATGAAATTTTGTATAAAAACTAGAGAAATTACCCCATTTGTCACCAATTTCATAACATTTTCTCACTTTCCACCAAAAGACTAATTTTTCTAAAATGCCACCGAGATGTCAACATTGTTGACATTTATGTCAACAATATTGACATCTCATAGTAAATGGCAAAAATAGATGTCAACATTATTGACATAAATGGTGTCATTTTGGGAAAAATTAGTCTTTTGATGAAAAGTGAGAAAATGTTATGAAATTTGTGACAAATGAGACAATTTCTCTAAAAACTAATTGGCAATAAGAAAAAGAGAGTAATTTAGAGCCCTTAACTTTGTTCGTTCTCTTTCAATTTCAATGTTACTTCTACCATGCTCATTAAAGAGGATATTCTTTGCATTCGCTCAACTTGAGTCAATGTTGCGATTTTTCCGTACGCAAGTGCACGTAGTCGCTCAAGTAGTAGAGTTCGTAAGTACGAGTCGATCCCACGAGGAAAATGTTTAATTAAATTGACAAGATTACTAGCACGAATTGAACTTGATGATTTGATGATTATGATGGTTATAAAAAAACAAACGAAAATTAAAAACTTGTTGAAATACGAAAGATTACGATTATAAAAAAGCAAGAACTATGGCTTCACAAGTTATTCCTATGGTTTGGATTCCGGAATTACGCACAAAACACACACTCTTATGTTTGCTAATCACGCTCACGATAATGGTAATCTAAGATTTCTCTCGAACATCTAAGAATCTAAACCTATGCCGGGATATCTTCTCTCGATCTCAACCCCTAAAAACAATGGCTAGCATTAAAAACAAGAACGTTCACACGACTCCGAAACAGCCTAGCTATGTCTAGCCTAGGAATGTATCCCAGTAAATTAATCCTTGTGCATGACTAACCTAATCTCTTCCGAGCATCAAGCAATCCTAATATCATGAACACGGTAGCTAATCGAATTCAAGCATTACACACGGAATTAAAATAAACAAACATGATAGAGCATATGAATATTAATTTGACATGATTGAATATAAACGGAAAACAATAAGCAAAACTGAATTATATTAATAAAAACGGAGATGAATATAAAACAATCATGACTAAAACTGAATTATATTAATAAAAACGGGAGTTCCAAAGATTCAGAGAATAGAGATAAAAACTGGAGTTCCAAAGATTCAGAGAATAGAGATAAAAACTATGAATGGTGAGAATGAAATTGTGATGACGATGATATTCTCTAAACACTTCTTCTCTCCCGGGATTTTGCGGCCGAATGAGAAAAAAAACTAAAAGCAAAAGTAAAGATATGTTTCTGAATAAACTAAAGTGTTTTTGTAGGTTTCCTAGGTTTTTCGGAGCTCATATGGGCCGTCGGATCGCATCCAACGGCTTGGATTACAATTAAAACGCGTGACAAAAAAAGTGGGAATTGGGGCCTGTGCGCCGCACAGGTCTTCCTGTGCACCGCACAGGTCTTCTGGGCAGCCTGTGCACCGCACAGGGGCCGCACAGGGCAAACGCACAGGGCTGTGCACCGCACAGGGGCCGCACAGGGCAAACGCACAGGACTCTGGAAGTTTGTGCATTGCTTGGTTCACCTTGAACCACCTATCTTGAGCTCCGGGTGTCGGAATTGAGATCCGAAAGATGTTCTGAACTTCTTGCGATTGCCCCGTCGTACTCAAATGCTCTATTTGTCATTTTTGAACCTCCAAACTCTGAAAATTAAGAAAAACACTCCAAAACACATGAAAATGCTCTCGAACTAACTTCTTTTCACTCCCGAGAGTACAAACAAACACGTTTAAAACGCGCTTATCAGTCAAATTCCAAAAACTTATATTGGATCTGCCATTTAATATCATCATGTCAAATATTATCCTGAAGTTTTATATATTGTGGATAAATAAACATGTAATTATATATCGGTGAGTCAAATTCCAAAAACTTAGATTGGATCTGCCATTTAATATCATCATGTCAAGTATCATGAAGTTTTATATATTGTGGGTAAATGAACATGTAATTATGTATCTGTTAAATTTTTGCACTTAACATCAATCAATTGATTTTTAGTTGAACTTTAACACTATCAAATTCATGATGACCATTATATACTACACGTTATTCTTGATTTAGGATTGTTACCTTTTTTATTTTATTTAATATTTATTGTCATTTGTTTTGTTTGTTTTTATTTTCTCTAAGGGAAATAGATTGATATTGTTACGAATTAGAAATTAAAAAAAAATGTAATAACCACACGGCATATGTGGCAAGATCTTACTGGATGTAGCACGTCATTGCATGTCTAATTGTGTCCAAATTTTGTTGTTTTTAATCTTTGGTAAATGAAGATATCTTGCTTAGTTGACGTAATTTGGTTGAGTCAAGTCAACCTTTTCGCCAAAGCGACCCGTATTATCTGTATTTTATTATTTGTTTATGTTTTTTATATATCAGAAATGACCCGTATTATCTAGATGTTTCCATGAACTTCTCATAAAAGGGTATCGTTGTAAAATGAAAAAGCCTAGAAAATTCCACGAAACTCCACATTAAATTCTTTGCAAATTCATAAATAAAAAAATACGAAACAAAATTAATATATATAAGACTCACGCAAAGGAGATTGGACCCATCCAAAAGAAAATTTCTATTTCAGTTTCGAATTTTCTCGACAAAGCACGCTTTCAGATTTCTCTCCATCTCTCGCCATCGTCAATGGACGCGTTCGCATCTTTCTTCGATTCCCAGACTGGTTCAAGAAACCGTTGGAGCTATGATTCGCTCAAGAATTTCCGTCAGATATCTCCGGTCGTCCAGTCTCATCTCAAACAAGTAAGCCTAATTCGTGCGTTTTCGCAGTATTTCGATTCCTGTTTGGCTTCCCAAAAGAAATAATAAAAGAAAGATCAATCTATATGACTTTTTTTCTACATGTCGCGTGAAAGCGCTTTGATTTTTTCTCGTTGACTTCTGAAATGGATTGTAATTCTTTCTTCGCTCTCAATTTCGAATGGAAGAGAATTGATAATTTGACATAATTATTGATGTTATGTGACCTTTTCAGTGGAGACAGAAGGTTGAATTAGGGTTTGAAAAAAATTCGGAATAAATTTCTGATAAACTCTTCGAAACTATAATCGATGTCGAAACTCTGCTAAGATTAAGATTAGGTCTATGGAAGTTTGTTTCGTCATGGGTGACTTGTATGAATTTTGAAATGGTTATCGCTGCTGATCGCCAGATTAGTCTTTAAAAAGGGGTAAAATATTTATAGTTTGTAAATTGAGGATATGCAGGTCTATCTGACTCTGTGTTGCACGTTGATCTCTTTGGCCGCCGGAGCGTACCTTCACACGCTTCTCAACATCGGTGGACTTCTCACGACTTTCGCGGCCATAGGCATTGTGACTTGGATACTATCAACCCCACCTTATGAAGAGGTAATGCTTCTTTGCTTATCGTCTTCTTTGTTTTTTCTGTTTTATTAGTTGTTAACATTCTTAATCTGTTTTTTTTTTTTCCGAGCAGCGAAAGAGGGTCACTCTGTTGATGGTGTCGGCTGCTTTTCAAGGGGCTTCCATTGGTCCTCTGATCGAGCTAGCTATCCAAATCGACCCAAGGTAGCTTTCTATTACATGGATATTTGTTACTGGATTGCCATTTTGCATCCAAAACCACTGTTGTGGCATATGTTTTTGGTAGATTGAAAATTAATTGTAATTATTCTACTTTCTATTTTGTCAGCATTCTCGTGAGTGCTTTCGTGGGTACTGCTTTGGCTTTTGCGTGTTTCTCGGGAGCAGCGATGTTGGCGAGGCGCAGAGAGTACCTTTACCTCGGTGGCCTTCTCTCTTCTGGCTTGTCCATGCTTCTATGGCTTCACTTTGCTTCGTCCATCTTTGGTGGCTCCACAGCCATTTTCAAGTTTGAGGTTCAGTATCTTTTGCATTCCTTTTTTCTTCATAATATCCTCGTATGCATAGCCGAGCTTGCAATTCCATAACGATATATTTCTTCGTCTCTCTTTACGTAAATGCAGTTGTATTTCGGGCTCTTGGTGTTTGTGGGCTTCATGGTAGTTGACACTCAGGAAATCATCGAGAAGGCTCATTTGGGCGATCTAGATTACGTTAAGCATGCCTTGACTCTTTTCACCGACTTTGTAGCCGTCTTTGTTCGGATTCTCATCATCATGGTGAGTCTGTTTATCAGCTCTATAATTAAGTTGTGGGCTGTATTCATAAGCCGTTGTTACTCACTGAAATGTTTTTTTTTTTTTTTTTTTGGTGTTGTAGATGAGGAACGCTTCTGATAAGAACGAGAAGAAGAAGAAGAGAAGACATGAGTGATCACCTTTTCTTGTCTGTGATGTGATGTTCGACATGCGTGTGTATAGACCTTTTCTTGACACCCCTGAAGAATAGTAAAATACGATTTCTCCCTAGTTTTTTTGTTTTTTTGGATAAAAAGTCATCTTAATGTCTGTTTAGTTCGTGTATTTTCCGTGGCGGATATGCGATCTTGATAGATAACTGTTTTTGTTTGTTCTTGAAACCAAAAAGTTGATGGTGTTTCAAGCTTTCATCTTTTTTTGTTCGTGACTAATAAAAAACTAAATGCAACTTCTTTCACATGATCAGATTAGAAGAGTAAGAGAAATATATAATACATCTCAAATTAACATTTGGTAGTTCATCCCATTCTTATCATTGAAATTAAAAATAATAAGAATTTAAAATTAAACAGTTAAATAGAAAGCTAAGTACTGCTATGTTTACCTTAGCCTCGCTTGAGCGAAGCTTGAACTTTTGTTTAAATGTATATTTGAAGTGACCACTTGATTCCTTTGTTGTACTAGGAAGCTGATATAGTTGCACTAGAAATGGCTGGCTGAATAAGTAACAAAAACTAGAGCGAGAAAATGCTGTTACAGATTTAAAAGTATCTATTTTCTCGTCATTCTAATTATATGGATTAGCTAAAATGTGAGTGAGTTGACTAAACGTAGAGTGGGACGTCCTTTCAATAACTTTATGAAAAAAATAACTTATTTTAAAAGCTAATAAATCTTGAGCTCTGTAAATAAATATTGGGATCCCATAAATAATTGGAGGGAGGATGCTTATGATTAGGGATGGCAATTTCGTGTTCGTGTCGTAATCGTGTCGTGTTAATCGTGTTTGTATAAATAATAGCTAGAACCAAATCCGATCATTTATTAATCGTGTTTGAAATCTAGATCCAAATCCGACCGTTTATTTTTTTTACAGATCCATAACCGTTTAAATTTAACCGTTTAATAGTCGTGTTAAAATGTATTTAACCGTGTTTTAACCGTGTTTAGACATTCGGACTCAATTAGTTGCGATATAATTATAAACAAAAAACATAAGTCATAAGATCAGAATTGTCCTCTTTCTTTTTGTACTAACTTCCGATACATCTACACTGTTTTTTCAACTGATTTAGAATCACAATCCATTTATAGCCTGTAAAAAATAAAAAATAAAAACACTTACACAAAAAACAAACACACTTTAAACTTGAGCCAAAACCAGAAGTTCAACACTGCCCAAGACCAGAAGTTCAACAATACCGAAAATCAAAAGTTCAACAATACCCAAATTCACATTCACATATTCAACAAATACACTACGAGTGACTCTCTAACTAATACTCATACGATTTAAAGAAACTGAATATGATACGTTATAATGAGACTATAGTTATTGCGACTGTCAATTATAAATTATGATTTTAAAATATGAATTTAATTGAATCGAAATCAAACAAAATTGAATATGATACGTTATTATGAGACGATAGTTATTGTGATTGTGAATTGAATTGAATTAAAATCACATAAAATTGAATATGATACGTTATTATGAGATGATAGTTATTGTGATTGTAAATTGTAATTGTTCGATGTGAATTGAATTGGATTGAAATAAAATAAAATTGAATGTGATACGGTATTATGAGACTACAGTTATTGTGACTGTCAATTTCAAATTGTGATTTTTCAATATGAATTTAATTGAAATCCAAAAAAATTGAATATGATACGTTATTATGATATGATAGTTATTGTAATTGTGAATGAAAATTGTTCGATATGAATTTAAATAAAACAAAATTGAATATGATATGTTATTATGAGACTATAATAATTGTGATTGTTCGAAATGAATTGGGATTCTTATTGCTCCCGTTCAGTCAATTGGTATACTATTGATTATATGTTATCATACGTGAATTGATATTTATACGAATATACTTTATTTATTACATCATGTTTTCTAATATCATTTTTATGTTTATAATTATATATTTTATGTTTATAGTTATAAATTTATAATTTTACACATATAATATTAATCGTGTTTAAATGGATCGTAATCGTGCTATCACTCGTAATCGTGTTAATTGGATCATATTCGTGTGGGTCGTAATCGTGTTTCGTGTCGACCATTTAATAATCGTGTTAATCGGCTTTTTATCGTGTTACCGTAATCGTGTCATTTTGAACCATTTTTTAATCGTGTTAGCGTGTTCGATCCAATTAAGAACCGACCCATTTATTGAGATCCAAATCCGCTTTAAATCGTGTCGTAACCGTTTCGTGTTTCGTGTCCGGACCAAATTGCCACCCCTACTTATGATAGACAGACTCGTGCATGGGCACAAATATTACTAAATTAGTCACTTTACTAAGAAAAAATTTAAAATTTGATAGTTTTATTATAAATGAAGTGTGGAAAATTATAGAAATAGCGGATTTTTAGTTGCTATTTTACGAAAACAATTGGTTTATTAAAACTTTACGAAAATGACAAATTTTATTTTTTTAGGACCAAAATACATTTATTCAACGCACTCAGTATACAAACTACATCTGTTATAAATAGACGAAGATTGAGTCATATCGAACCACGAGGTTTTCTTTTACTATTATGTTATTATTTCGAATTTGTACTCAAAAGCTTTGTTGAGTTCGTCATCTTTCAGTGCGTCGAGTTCAACCCCAATCGTACTAGTTCGATCAGCTTGCAATACAATCATTCAATTCGTTCTTCTTTATTTACAGTTCATTACTTTCGATATATTTCAGCTTTATTTCAATTCTATACGACAAATTTTTGAGATCCACGCAAATATACATAAATACGATACATCAATATATTATATAGTTTTCTGATTGTTTAGGGACTGAATCTGACATCAACAAGGAACACTAGACGCTATCAAGGATGTGGAAGTCCATATGTAACTCTTGCCTAAGCCCAAATTTACAATATATATATATATATATTGTAAATTATATATATAATTCAATAAGTTACTTGTTAACTTATATAAAAATAATTATGATCATGCCATATTTTATCTATTGACATGGTCTCCGAAATTGCGAAAAGGGATATAGGTTTTTCTCCCTAAATAACTAGTTGAAATTAATAATTTATAAAATAATTAAGATTTGTTTAAAATTACTTAAATAGTCAAAATCTACAAAAATGTTACTTAGTTGTCGATGTTTTTTTTAGTGGAGATATACACCTTATATACATGGTAAAACAAAAAAATTAAGACAATATCAACAAAATTTGGACACAGTAGATTTTGATTTTTTTGCTAAAAGTTCTCTAAGCTATTGTACTAAAAGTATAATAGTTGGTTATTTTGCTAATCAATTAATTTGAAATGACTAATAGTATAATTTTTTCAAATAGTATCAGTTTCGTTTCAAATTTTGACAACTTTGCTAAAAAATAATTAATTTGAAATGACTAATAGTATCAAACTGATATTTTCCGGTTTCAATGTTAAGAATTCCAAAAATATCAGTTTGCTCTTGAAATTTCAAAACTATCAATTTTGTTTAAAATTTTGACAACTTTGCTTCTTATATGTTCTCGACATAGAATGACGGTTGACAAACCCGATCGAGCTTTGTAGTAACTTGTTCGCCGACAAGCCCTAAGATCATTTTTTGGTGAAGGGCGCTTGAAAAGGCTGTGGGCTAAGGGATAGTTGAAATACAAAGGTCCAACGGACAACATGGGTAAAATTGTAAATGAGTAGTATAAGACGCTATTTGTGGAATCAACTTGATTCAAACTCTATTCTCGAGATTAAAGTTGAGATCTTGGTACTAGTGGCAATTTCTCAAATATTATACTAATTTATTTGTTTTTTGTTGGCTATTATCTCCTCTCTGTTTTGCCCCGCTATTATTCCACTTATGAATTAATTATTAATTTTTTTAACGATGGAGCTTAATATTAGCGAATTGCATGCCCTTATACACTAATCCCTCTTCACGTCCAAATTTCCGACGATCATGAATAATTCCGCCATGGAAGACCGAAACTCAAACCTAGCTTCCAAACAAATTATAGCAACAACATCTAGAGCCGATGGCAGCGAAGCAGAGAGCCCAAGAAAACCCGAAAGCCCGGTTTTCGGTGCAACTTCACGTATCTTTCCATCTCCATTGACAGACGAAGAGAAGAGGAAAATGTTATCAGAGTCCAAATATCAACGTACATTACTAAGCCCCGTATTAGCAGGTGCGTTCTAAAATAAAATTAAAAAAATAAAAAACTTATTCGCATTGATATCAACTCAATATTTTAATTTTAATTCTCTCAGAGCCCTCATTGTCGAATCATCACGTGGGTCACAAATTTCACGAGGTGTTTCAGCTGAAACAAGGGCGATATGCTGATCTACCGGCTTCAAAGATCGCAGAGATGATGAAATCGAACAATTTAGACGTAGAGTTCTTATTATATTTCTTTTAGAAAAGCCCGGTTTCTTTTATCCAAAGGTTTTTCGGTTCAATGCGCATTAAATTTGGTTCAGCATCTTTTGTTGCAGAACGCTCCTACGCAGTCTCTTCTCAGCGTCGTCAATGGGATTTTGGACGAGAGCGTCGAGAGGAAAAACAGCGAAATACCACATGTACATTACTATCACTATTAGAGATAATATAGATTTAATTAATAAAAAAATATATTTATGACTCTGTTGTTGGTGTTCATCAGCGCGTGGCGTGTTTGTTAAGAAAAGTGGTTCAAGAGATCGAAAGGCGTATATCAACTCAAGCGGATCACTTGAGAACTGTAAAATTGTTGAACAACATTTCTCATGTTTTAATACCAAATATTCTTTGTTAATAATTGATTTTTTTTTTTTTGGGCGTAGCAAAATAATCTTTTCAAGGCTCGCGAAGAAAAATACCAATCTAGGCTCCGAGTTCTTGAAGCACTTGCGTCAGGAAGTACTGAAGAAAATGAGGTACAAGTAACTAAAAATTATATGCTCATATAAGCAAAATTTTACTTTATAAACAACATTTGGATTTCATTTTTTACTAATCAGCAAAATTTGTGCGGTATTGCAGGTTATTATTGCAAATCAGCTTCAGATGAGGATGAAAGTACATGTAAAAACAACTCTACGCTGAGACTGCACTGTGTTTTCAATAATTTCCTTATATCATTTGTTTATGTCAAACAGAATGAGAGGAGTAATAATAATAAAAGAGAAGAGAAACTAGCCATAATCGAGGATGAGAATTTGGCTAAGTTGACGAAGGAGAAGGAACAAAATGATGTTGAAATATCATCACTAAAGAAAGAATTAGATGTGACCAAAAGGAATTGCGAACTGCGATGCTCGGGATTGGAAAAAGAGGCAAATGAAGCCAAGATCGAGTTCGAAGAAAAGTTGAGAAAACTCGAGAGGCTTTTAGACGAATCGAAGAAAAAGATAGGGGAGTTAGAGACAAATTCAGAGAATAAAAGTCAAAGTTGGATCAAGAAAGAAAATACGTTTCGAAGTTTTGTAGATTTTCAATTCGACGCTCTTCGGGTATAGCTCTCGTGTCTAACGCATCTATTTCTTGTAATGCAATTTGTATATCTGATTTAATTAGTACCTATAAATATATCCATGTAATTTCATTCTACAAATGTTTGTTTGTTTTTTGTAGGAGCTGAGGCTATCTTCCGAGTCAATCAAGCGAGAGATTGGAAAAGCAAAAACCAGCTATTCCACGGAATTAAATGGCTTAGGTACTGTTGATTATTATTTTACATTTTTATGGTCTTTCAATTTAGCATCAATTAGTAACTTGTGTTATAAAATTTGAGTACATCAGGGCCAAATCTGAAATCGCTAGTTGATGCCGCTCAAAATTACCATTCGCTGCTTCTCGAGAACCGGAAGATGTTCAACGAACTTCAAGATCTCAAGGGTGACACAACTTGAACATGTTATTTATTCAATTCTTTGTGGTTAATTTTCAGTATTCCCTTTATAAATTTTCACTAATTTTTTATTCTTCTTCTAGGAAACATAAGAGTATATTGTCGAATAAGGCCATTCTTACCCGGAAAAAAAGAAAAGAATACAATTGTAGAGAGCTTCAACGAGAATGGAGAGTTAGTCACGGCAAACCCTTCTAAGCCCGGGAAAGAAGGCCAAAAGTTGTTCAAATTTAATAAAATCTTCGGCCCACTTTCGACTCAAGGTTTTCTCTTCCTTCCTCTTTCTCATACAGTTTAGCGATTTATTTTTTCAATTTACAAAGACAGTCATTTTTCGACAGCCGAGGTGTTCTCTGATATACAACCGTTTATACGATCCGCTCTCGACGGATATAACGTTTGCATATTTGCATATGGCCAAACTGGCTCGGGGAAGACCTACACAATGGTATATATCTCAACTTAGTCATTACTATTTCAAGTTAAATTCTCATAATCAAATCTCGCTCGATTCCCTTAGACCGGTCCAGATTCGTCGTCAAAGGAAAACTGGGGGGTGAACTATAGAGCGTTGAACGATTTGTTCAGAATATCGCAGGACAGAAAAAGCTCCATCGCATACGAGATTGGAGTTCAAATGGTCGAAATATACAACGAGCAAGTGAGAGACTTGCTAGCCAACGACGGCTCTCACAAGAAATATCCTTCAAATGTCTTTTTTTCTTTTTTACTTTTTTTTTTAGCATTGACTCGAACTCATCTCTCCATTTTTTTTTTTTTCAAAAAATTGGCTACGTAAACCACCATAGGATTGTAAATTAGCCAATCTTTGGTAAATACTTTATAAATAGCCAATGACAGCCTATTAACTACCTAAAATATATGTTTGACAGTTTTTTACTAATCTGTTAATAAGTTTACTTGGCTATTTACAAGAAATTAACCAAAGGTGGGTTATATCTCAATTCGCTATATCCGTGTGGCTATATAACTTAATAACCTTTTTTTTTTATATGAATTACTATTTTTGTTTGCCTTGATTCGCAAACACATTGGGGATTTTGACGAACTATCAACTCAACGGGTTGGCAGTACCTGATGCAAGCATGCACGCCGTTAGATCGACGAGCGATGTGATTGATTTAATGGACTTTGGATTGAGGAATAGATCCGTTGGAGCCACTGCCCTAAACGAACGAAGTAGTCGCTCCCACAGGTTTTCTTCTTTCTACGCAATGATATACGAGCTGATTAAGCAGATTTTGTAAACAAAATTCAATATTTTATTGATGAACTCCGTTCATTATAGACAAGTCTTACATGTGTAGACTTATACGAAAGAAAAGAAAAGAAAAAAAGAATACCATTCCCTCGTGTTTCAATGAAATGTTACATTTATACTACATGTTTGACACTATGTTAGAATTATCCCATGTTTTATTATGTCTCAATGTTTACCTTTTGTTTACCATTTATGATAATTTCGACCTTTGGCCATAAATTTTGTTGACTTTTTAAGTAATGGTAACTCTAAAACCCATTTATATTTTATATTTAAATCATATAAACGATATATTATATTTTTAAATTGAAGTAAAATAACGAAAGCTTTTTAATTAACATATATTGAAACTATGAGCTATATTGATATTTTAGACTCTTCATCACGGCGGTAAAGTCAATAAATTATACAAATAATTGTTGAAATTGACATAAATAGGGAACACAACGTTTAAACTTGACAAACGGTTAACACAGAACTATTGTGATCTACTGTCAAACAAATTATATAAATGCCACACTTATTAAAACACATGTTTTTTTTTTTTTTTTTAAATAAATAAGATTATTATTTTTGGATCCAAGTAATATCGAGAGTTTAACATCTTTGTTTATACAGTTGCGTAACGATTCATGTCCGTGGGCAAGATCTAAAGGCCGGTTCGACATTGCATGGAAACCTTCACTTAGTGGATCTCGCGGGAAGTGAAAGGGTTGACCGGTCAGAGGTGACCGGAGACCGCCTCAAAGAAGCGCAGCACATAAACAAATCACTATCGGCTCTCGGCGATGTGATTTTTTCGCTATCGCAAAAGAGCTCTCACGTGCCTTACAGAAACAGCAAACTCACGCAAGTTCTCCAAAGCTCTCTAGGTGATTTTCTTTGCGGTCTTTCGAGTGGTCTAAAACGATATGCGCGTATCTAAATTATTTATATATACATGCTTTAGGGGGACAAGCGAAAACCCTAATGTTTGTGCAGCTTAATCCCGATGAGACTTCCTACTCGGAAAGTTTAAGTACATTGAAGTTTGCCGAAAGGGTCTCCGGAGTTGAACTCGGCGCTGCACGAACCAATAAGGACGGCCGGGATATTAAAGAGGGCCGGGATGTCAAAGAATTGGTTGACCAGGTTCATTTTCACATTTCTAATATTTTACTTTCGAATAAAAGGTCCAAAATAGGAATAATATACGTGAATTTGATAAACATCGAAGGGACTAGTATGGTATGTATAATACCTACGTTAAGAGTTACAGTGATAGTATACACATAATGATAGTACAGATACATATTTAATACTTTAAAAGAACATCTTGTTTTTCATTTTTCTGATATTTCTTTTGGTACAAAGGTTCACAATGAAATGAAAAAAAAAAAACAAAAAACAAAAAAAAAAAAACAAAAAAAACAAAACAACACCAAACCAAACCAAAACAAAAAACAACACGTTTATATATGATCACAAGTCAATTAATTTTGATCCCTTCAGGTGGCTACTCTCAGAAACACAATTGCCAAAAAAGATGAAGAGATTGAGAGGCTTCAATTGCTCAGAGAACTAAAAAATGTGTATCCGAGTACTTCAAGTGGTGATAAGGACGGTTCAGTCTCATCATCGCCAAGGTTTAATTCACCTTCTCCGAGCAGAGAACCCATTCCAGAAACTTCTCAGAAAAGGCTAATCTCTTCAACAGGAAAATCCGAAGAGAAAGAGAAAGAGATTAGAAGCCAAAGTGAGTTAGGTCAGAAAATCCGAGCAGGTGATGATCATGAGCTATCAGGGTTTGGAGAAAATAATGCAGATTATGATCAGGAGAGGTTAAGTGACAATTCTGATGGTGACCTATCTGTCGGAACAGAATCAACTGACCGCTCCATCGAAAACGCAGGACCTCCAAAGTCTAATCGGTAATGAAATGCTTCAACATTCAAGTATTTTATTTGTTTATATTTGAATATTTATACATTTATTTTTAATTTTTTACATTTTTCAATATATATGTTTACAGGCTTGAAACCACATCTAGAGTTTCATCACTTGCCGCTCGAAAAACAGAGAAAACCATGTCGACTGTTTCATCGAAGTCGAAAGGGTCTTTCAAGGTTTCATCAAGTACGTAGTGAAAGACTTCAAACTATATCCAAACTTCTTTCCAGTCTTCTGATCAGCACATTCATAGAAACACTTCTACTTCATATTATACAATAATGTTTTATACCATTGTTTTCAGGCATTAAAAAAGCTGCTGCTAGCAATAGCTTCATTGCTTCAGCTAAACCTACCAGCAAAAGATGGCAGTAAAATTGAAGGGAATTTACTTTTTGTAAAGAGAAAAGTTCAAGTATACAACAGATATACAGACTACAGTAGTTTTTATTTTAAGTCATTTTATTATCCTATTAGTTATTTCAATCACCTCCCACTTCACTGCCGTTTTTGTATTGATTCCGAGGGGAAAGTATTAAGCTTGGTTAGGTACTTGTTTGCCTGTTTATAGATTCTTTCAGAGAGCAGTTATCCAATACTGTATAACATACGTACAAAAGATCGTTTGTAATCTTAGAGAAAGAGTAAATATTGCAAAGTATTTAAGATGTCATAGAAAATAATTTCAAGGATCATTAACATTGTCAAACGATGCTTTAAAATAAAGTGAATATTATCATTTTGCGCGGAAAATATTACAAGTGGTAATATTTGTTTACCTGATAACATAAGCATATATTTGTATCATAGTTGATTCCTTGGGTTTCTATTGCTTAAAAAAAAAAAAAAAAACACAGCACAATAGAACATCCCTTCTGGTTGTGACACTAAATACTCTAAGGGGTCACAAATCACTCCTTCATCGCATAATTGACTAAGCTTATTCGCTGTTATAATCTCAATACCTGCCTATATGATCGGACAAGTCATCCAAAGGTACACAACTAAAACTGTACATAGCAAACAGACAACAGTGGATGTCCCCGAATGACTTTGAGACTCATACAAGATTCTTTATTAATTGTACATAGCAAATGGAATGAATATGAAATTATAGCTCTTTCATATGAATGCGTCTATGCAACTATAAATGATAATAAACGAAGAACCAAACAAGCTTATTATATTCACGGAGAAGGTCACTGATTTTTATTTTAATAGACTGTTCAACAACAGTCTAGCACGAAGTTAATCAAGAGGACAAAAAACAGCAGAGCTACTATGAACAAAGTTTTTTAACGAAGGGTCTCAAAGCGCAAACAAATGACCATGCCAAAGAGAACAGTCAATAAGTAAAACAGTCAAATTATTTATCTTAGCTTTATGAAGTCTGTCATGGAATCAACTGGCACCAGCCTTTTGTTGTTGTTGTGGTGAAGGAGATTCAGATTGTTGGTGGCTGATTTTGGTGTCCGCACTGTCATGAATTTGGGGATTATCGCGTGCCTGATCAGCCAACTGTTTGGCTTGTTCGCGTGCCTGAGCCAACTCACGGGAAATCATTTCTTGTTTGGCGGCTTGTAATATCATCTTCATCCTCTCAGCTTCCACGTCAAGCTGCGCATTCATCAGACTCTCAATCTCTTTGTCGAACGGCTTCAAGTGGTTCTCAATCGCAGCCTCCTGAGATTTTTCACAAATTCACCAATTCGGGACTCGGAATATAGCCTCTCGACCTAGAAACTGTTTCCTTTTTTTTTCCTTAAACGAACGAGATAAAGAGTGTGCAAGGACTTACAGTATCGTCAAGGCTCTTGTTCAGTTTCTGCATCCTTTCGACCATGCCGCGAATCTCCGCCAGAATAGTCTTCTCCGGCAGCCTTTTTATGGCTTCTCTCCTTTCTTTAGCCTGGAGAACATACGTGAGAGAAAGAAGAGAGAATTGAGATTCGAGATCGAAGGTGATAAGGAATGATGAGAAGAGAGAATGGGAAGAATGAACCTGCTTAATCTGGTCCTCCATCTGAATCCTCATGGCTCTGATTCGCTGCTCTTCGTAGCCGGAGAGAACTCTGATGTAGAACATCGTTCTTCTTCCCCATTCCATCAGCTTATTCATCGCTCCAAACCACGGAAGATCAAGATCGAGTACGAGGCAGAGATTGAGCAGAGAGAGAGAGAGAGAGAGAAGAGAGAGAGAGAGAGACGAATCGAGTATTATGGAAACTCTCCCTCCAAATTGAGGGGCCGTCTTAAGCCTTTGGGACTAAACCCTTTCAATTATATTTTTTACATTTAGACGTTTTAGTTTAGTAGGCTTCACTAACTAATTAGGATTAAGAAAAATATCATATGGATCCCTGCTTTTAATTGAAATGCGGCCACAATTTATAAAAAAAAATCAAATATATCCATTTTTTTAAGGAAAAATTGTACAAAATAGTCATTTGAAACTTATTGATTAGCAAAATAGCCAAAGTTTCAACTTTTCAGCAAAATAGTCAAATTTACGTTTTCAAAATTTTTATGACAGTCAAGATTAAAATTATTGACGGTTATTATAAGCAATTTATCACTTTAAAAAAAATTAATCTTGGGATCAAAATTTTTTTTAAAATAAAATTGCTGCACATTTTGGCTATTTCACTCATTTAAGACAAACTTTGGCTATTTTGCAAATTCATAACTTTAAATTGCCTATTTAGCTATATCATCTTTTTTTTAAAACGAAATTAAAAAGAGCTAACATCGAAGATAAGTGATTCAATTAACATGATTACAAGGGGGGATCTAAAATTATAACTAAATTATCATTTAATAAACTAAAATAGTTAGTTTTATATTATTTTTCAAATTATCATTATTCATATTGGATCAGATGGTTCAAAGGGAACGGATAGATAGATATCAATACTCCATAGAGATAGGCTTCTAGTTTATTAACGCAACTATGAACTGATCTTCTTGTAAATTCACATATTGAAATTCAAACCAAATCATTATTTGTTTGTTTATTTTAGCTTCCAAACATAAAACTCGAGAAAGATGAATTCATGCTTATTTCACTATAAGGATTTTGAGCCGCTGATATATAGAGGCTCAAAATTCCTAAATGATATGTTAAAATTCTCAATACTTTATCTACTAATAAGCAAAATTAAACTTGTTCAAAAAAAAAAAAAAAAAAGCAAAATTAAACATTTACAGAAGTTGAATATTAATATACTATTTATGATCAAATTCTTTCCCAAATCTTGAAAATCATATAATATATGAGCTCAAAATTTATAAACAGAAGCGAATAATTTTTTTGCATGACCGGCAAAACTTTAAAATGTATGGTGCAAGAGACAAATTGATAGACGTACTGTCACATCATCGTAGTAGATTAACTTCATCATGTCGGCTCGTTGAACATTATTTAAATCAGCAAACCACCGTATTACACGATAACATAAAAGGGAAAACACATTATGTGTTCACATAAATAAGAAAATGCAAACTTCTTTTGTATCAAAACAACATGCAGATATTTTCTAATTTCCAGATTTCTCATGAGTGGAAGTAGAGTCCTTGACATCTTACATGCAACACTCCTATAAAGCAATAATAATACATAATATCATCAATTTGAAATTAAAAGAGAAGAGATATAGTAAAATTTTAGAGAGAAGTCCGCAATTCATAATTACCTCATGTGATTCGGAATAACTTATTATGTTGTCTTGAACTTGAAAGACCCGCTTGATTTATAGTATCGCTGTGATTGATCATCATGACTTTCTGGTTATCACATTCAAATAACTGAATGAACTGGAACCCAAAAGTGTATTACATTTTATTAATGCAAAAATATCATCTTATGCAATTTAGGGGGCAAATTTATAAAAATTGTATAAATTTAGGCTTAAATTATAAAAAATTTAGAGTAAAAATTGTAACTTTCAAAAGTTGATGGAGGGGCATCGAACCTCCTGGGCCTAAAAAAGCTCCTCCTCTGCCTAGGTATATTGTGTCCCTATTGAGAACTAAATAGACTAGGACAATAACAATATTGACTTGCATGCATTTTTTTTTTCTTTTTTGAAAAAGATTTGCATGCATATTTCTCAGTCATTTGTTCATCAACTGCTTCACACATGAAGAATACGTGTCTTCAAATATTTATTATGTAAACCGTCATATACACCTACATAATAAACATAAAAACATCTAGTATGTCTAGTGATGATACATCAGTATAAGTCTAAAAGACATAATAATTCTAACCTTTTCCATACAATGATCCTAACAATTATATTACCGTCAAGTGAGATCCTAATAATATATGGCGACAAAAACAAGAAGAGAAGATCTAGTGGAATTTTACTTGGAGCAGACTTAGATTGAAGTTCTTCCAAGGAGAAAGGTCTCGGATATTAAATACAACAAATGGAAGTTAGTTCCTCATCTAAATGTGAAAAAACGGAATTACATATAGAACAATGAGCTTTAACTTAATATTGCTAATTAAAGAAAAGTATAAAATATTCAATCCATCAAAAACAAAAACAGAAAACTAATCGTCCGATACATTCACTTCACAAAAATTTAAATAAACGGAAAAAAAAACTTCGAATAAAACAAATCAGTTAAATTAGCAACAAAAAATAAATCATTAACAATACACTTAAACTAAGCTTGAAAAACTTTCAAAATCGAACTAACTAACTCAACAAATCATTAAACAATTTCACTTAACAATTCACATAACAAAATCAATTCACTTAGCAGTTAACTTAATCAAATTATATACCAATTTCACTTAATCAAATAAATTCACATGTAACAATTCACTTAACAATTAACTTAACAACAATTCACTTAATCAAATCAATCCACACGATTAATATTTAGAGAAATTTATGTCACCAAGACGAGACACCGAGCAAAAAAATGGGAAGAGTTGGGACTAAGCGAAGAAACGTGATCTTATAGTTGTTGACGTATGTGCGTCCGGGTGTGGTAAAGCTCTTGCTTTGGTTTAATCCATAACTCATAGTATTTTTTTGCTCATTCCCATAACTCATAGTTAATAGGCTTTTTGTTTATGATTTTTACAACTTTGCTCTTGAGGTTGACAAGTGGCTAAGCCAAACGAAGACACGTATATTTTTTTTTCTACCCCCTCTCTCTTTTCTCTGATGGTTTTTTCTTTCTTTTATTTTTCCTTTCATTTTTTCCAGCACACACACACTCTCTCTCTCTCTCTCTCACGTGCTCGAGCGTATGCCTAACAAACAAAAATTCTCTCGGACATTGCCACATTAAGTTTCCTCTCGCGAGACCCTCCAAGCTCTCAGTTGTCTCTCTTTGGGTCACCGGTTTTCACTAATCCTCAAGGTTGTTCCGATAAGGTAAATGATACAACCCTTTAGGTAGAATTCATCCTCAAAAGTTAGCTATTAAGGAGAGGGTGCCCAAAAAGTTATAAATCCACACACTAAGCTCATACTTTAGTGACGTGAGACTCCTACATGCCAACCCCATACTTAACCATGTGGGAATCAACTAGGATGGTAACAATACCTTACGCTTCAAGAACCAACGTCCTCGTTGGTCACAGTTGGTACCCCTTTCTTGGGTCCAAGACACCACTCTGTGGGTCATCACTCTGAGTGTTGGAATCTATCAAGAGGGGGCTAGCTCCGATACCAAAATAATAGAACCTGCAAATCCGAATCTCACAGCCAAGAACACGCAAGAAATAGAGAAGATAATAGTTGCGGGATTGATTTTGTATAACCAGGAAATACAAAGAGCCACCGGGCGGGTCCTCTCCTAAAGCAATAAGCTACACAAATCTGAATGATCTTTCGCTCATCCCTCACCCTCTCTTTATTGCATTATCTCTGAATAAAAAACAAAAGAAAAAAAGACCACTATGTCCTCTTTCTCAAGCTAATTCCCAAATTTTCCCTTCCTCACATTTTTTTTATCGAATGTTGTATTACACATATCTAAATGCTTTGTTTTCTTTCATTTGCTTGATCTAAACATACAATAGTAGTTAAGTTTGGCGCGAGTTTCTAGAAATAGAGAGTGAACCAGAAGATGATCGTTTCAATTGGAGCGATTTCCTTCAGTCTCATCTTCGCTCTAACACCCCGACGGTAGTTTACCACTCTATACCGTGTGTCACGATGCCAATTCAAATTCTGGAGCCGATTGTAGTGACTTCTTCGGCCAAAGTTCCTCCCATGCCTCCTCTGACAACCAATCCTCCGACCCAAGCGAGCTCTTCCCATAATGTTTAGGTTTAAGGTTTTTTATTATCCGTAGTTTAGTCATGGAGGGACGGGTCTAGACTCATTAATTAGAAGGGGGTAATATGTAAAAAAAAATCTTGGGGTTGATTTGTATTTTTTTTAAAATGTAAAATGATATAGAAAAAAATTAATAATAATTAAATCAATAGATAAATAATCAATCAAACAGAAATCAATAAAAGACACGGAATTGGTAACCATGTTCGGTAATAAATCACCTTCTTAGGGGGACTGATACGTTAGGTGGTGAAAAGTAATCCACTATCTCAAATAGTCAAAGGCACGTGAATATTAAGTTTGAAGACTCCCTCTGCAAACACCTAACGTCTTTGACTTCTCCAATGGATCTGCAATCTAAGCTCCCGTTAGACTTGAGACTCCCTCTCACTTTCACCCAATCCTCTCCCAAAGATTGACAAGCACGTCAATGAGAACTATTAGTTGTCTGTGACAATGTAGGGTCAAGATAAAGTAATCTAATTTCGGGTTTCTGTGAGATTTGTTGAAAATAACTCAAATGAAAAAAAAACACACTCTCACACACTCAGTACGATGATACAAAAGTTGCAAGTTTCTTTGGACTCGTTGTCGATAAATATCTACTGAATAGAGAGACAAGCACAAATAATATGGTTGTGTTAATTAACCAAACATTAAAAGTGAAGTGATCGAAACAAACCCTAGGTGGATTTTATATAATACACTTCCCAATCTCTCGCGAAATCTAGTAAGTCGGATTCATCAGTAAATCCGATCTTATCTATCCACGAAAATAAGAACTAAACTGAATTTTTAATTTCTTTTTCGCGCAGGAGAAAAATGACTTTAGTACCCCGGGTCTTGAAAATGCTTGAACAACTTCTTGTAACTTTGACTTGAACAAGTATTACAATTTGTTTTATTAAACTTAAATCTATGCCACATAGGATTCAACAATCTCTCCTTTGGCATTGTTGACAAAACAAACCAAAGACACTACACAAAGTGTTTCAAGAAAATAGTTCTAACAGTTCTATCAAGTTCAAATAACGGAAGTAAAGAATTGTTTAACTAGCTATCACAACCCAAAAAATAATATAAAACACTCAACCAAAAATACTCCCATTTTTTTTAAAAAAGGACAAGCCAATGGAACATGTAAGTCTAGGTTGAGAGTAAAACATACCGAAGATACTAAAAATAATAGAAAAAGAAAATGAATTACATTTTTCTTCATACAACGGCTTGATCTTGATCTTCTTTTTCGTATTCATATGGAACTTCTTCAATCGGGTATTTAATGTCACGTAAGAGATTTGCGAGTGCATTTTGGAGATGGTAATCCTCTTGATCTCTCCTTTCATGAAGTAGATCTTAGTTTCAAGTTGCCAGATGATCTTTTCTCTCGTGAACGAGGAGACGGACGAGGATGTACCTGCAAGAGATGAAGATGTTTGAACTTCTTCTTGAACTTCTGGAACAGTTTGCTCCCGCTCAATGTCATTCTTGAACAACTTGGGGCTGCGTTGATGAACTTGGGTTCCCCAGAAAGGCCATCGTGATCAGCCTTCAACTCATGACATTGCTTCACCACCAACTCATATATGAGAGAAGGGAACCCAATGGGATGATTCACTTTCTTCGATGTCCCATGCGCAACTATCTGATCGAAGATGATGAGACCCATGTCAACTAAGCCCTTATTTCTAATAACATACAAGAATTGACCCATGGCTTTGTTGATTGAGCGTTTGTGAAGAGTGGAAAACCATTTTTTGATAGCTATCGCATACATCGTAGAATAATTAGTGGTCAAATTAGAGGAAGAAATCTTTTGATCAATCCACCTACTTCTTTAATTTCCTATGAGGCACCGAGCGACTTTGTCCAGATCTGGTTCTTCTGCAACAACTTCTTGCACAACAGAACAATAGAACTCATTGATCATGGCAAGGGTAATCGACAGCTCTTTTCCCCTTATTTTGAATGCTCCAAAGTTTGGGCACGATGAGTTCCCAAAGTCCTCAGCCAAGTTTGTAATTACCTCTCTAACAATATGAGCAACAAACTTCTTTGATGAGGCAAAAATGGAGAAAAGTTTACCTTTTTTAACAAGGACACAATCTGAGAGACTGTGTACTTCTCTTCATCAAGCAGCTTTTCGTGGATGAAAGATCTCTTCACCATCACATCCCATTTGTTGGCATGAGCCTGGGATAAAAACCACACCCCCTTCTTTTGAATACCGGATGTTGTAGAAGCTTTTCTTTTCTTCTTATCTAGACTCTTCTTCTTCTTCTTCTTCTTCTTCTTCTTCTTCTTCTTCTTCTTCTTCTTCTTCTTCTTCTTCTTCTTCTTCTTCTTCTTCTTCTTCTTCTTCTTCTTCTTCTGAGCCTGAGTGAATACTGGTTCTGGTGCAGGAGCTTGTGCTATACCATTTTTTGGAACCGGTACTTGTGCTTAAACTTCTTCTGGAATATGAGCTGGAACATCTTTTGGAACAGAAACAGGTGTAGGAGCTTGTGCTATTGGAACCGGTACTTGTCCTGGAACTTCTTCTGGAACACGAGCTGGAACATCTTTTGGACCAACAACTGGTGTAGATGCTTGGAACTTCTTCTGCTTATTCTAGGCACCAGTCTTCTTCTTCTTTGAAGGATAATATCTCTTTCTCTTGTGTGGCTCGTCCTCACTCTTTGTAACTTCAATCCGAGACTCTAGCTATCTTATCATCATGAAAATCTTCATCTTTCTATAGTCTTTCTTCTCGATGTAGCCTTCTCCTTCTTTTGACCTAGGATTGTGACTTGTTCACCATAAGAATGACCTATGTTTGGAACAACAGTGTACCAAGGACCAGTACTAGCCTCCGTGAATGCTTGATTAGTTGGTGCACCCTCAACGACATTCTGAGACTTTGGAGTAGATTCTATCTCTAGAGCAGAGAAACCTTCAATGACATGTTCTTCAATAGCCAAGGTCGGATAAGAATACACCAGTGATCCCATCTTTAGGAACTTGTTCGACCATCTTCTTTGGAGACAAGGTCACCTTGTTGGTTATCTTCCCCAGCTTCTTCATCATCACATTCAAAGTCGGCTCATCAACTTCTACAGAGCTAGGGTTCTGAGAATTGCTCTCCCCTAAGTTGCATGTGCTTAATTCAGCACTTCCTTCAAGTCTGAGAACCCATTATAGGTTCAGAGAAATTTGCACCACCAACAGATAAGAAAACGATGTTAGGGCTAACCTGATTCAGAGTATTGCCAAAAATTTACAAAGAATCAAAGTTTTTTTGTTTGATTTAGTCAATGTTAGACTTTTTTTTTCTTTTCTTACGGTTTCCAAATCTCATTATGTAAATTTAGCGTTAATGAATTAATGAAAGAAAAGAAATTCTCACGGCTTCTAACTTGGAAGAATTATATATATATATATATAAGAAGTTCCTCTGTGGCACGATTTGTTTGGCAAAAGAATTTTATGTTAAAGTTGTTCGAGTGAAGCTACAAGAAGACGTTCAAGACCCGAGTTACTGTTGGGAAAACGAGGGGGGGTATCGGACACAGAAAATTGCTTCGACACAACTCGTCGGTGAAGCACATAGGATATCAGACACGAACAATCGCTCTGATACCACTTGTTGGAGAAACATGAGCGGTATCGGACACGAACAATCGCTCCTATACCACTTGTTGTAATTATGTGCTCACCTTGATAACCATATAAGTTGCAGAATAAATTAATTACATTGACAAGAGCTAATTAAATGTATGGTTATCTAACAAGATCTAGATTTACTTTATTAATTAAATAATGAAAGCATTCAAACATGTCAAGCAACCAATAAGAACAAAGAACAAGGTTCATAGAGAACTTACTGATTGGGCTCATGAACAGAAACTTAAAGATTTCTCAATCCTTCTTCAAACACCTTGGTCTCCTTCTTCAAGCTTTCATATCCTCGTCTTTGAACGCCTTGATCTCCTTCTTCAAGCTTCAAGATCCTCGTACCCCTCTTGATGACACCGTAGTCTTCCGAAACCTAATCTTCGGATGAATAAAGAAAGACGGCATGGGACCACACTCTTATCTCACTACGATCTACAACGAGGTGTTTAGATCGCACCGCGTTTATGGGATTGGAATCTCGGAGTTCCAAGAGGGGATGATGGGGGTCGGCCAAGAGAGAGAGGGAGAGCTCTTTGGTCGAAAATTCTAAAGCACCAAAAGTGTGTTTGTTGCCTTCTCATGAACCTCTATTTATAGTAGTGGAAAGAATATATTATTGGTAGCTTCTGATGTGAAAAATCTCTAACTACGTAGAAACCTTTCACACGACGCAAGCGCACGTGTCGCCAAGTAAAAGAGTGTGCTTAGCACGAATATTGTTCCCACGAAGACTTTGGTTTATTTTCAAACAAATTCACTAGTCGTTCTTTTCGAGCTATAAGAATGAAAGTGGAAGTTTTTGATCTTTTGAGAACTAAAATTAAAAATAACTTGTCTAACAATTAAACGATAAAAAAAATGATAATGAAAACAAGGGGTGTGACTTCATTATCTCAATGAGTCGGTTGTTCTCGGTAGGATTCTAAACACGG
Organism: Urtica dioica subsp. dioica; assembly: GCF_054948205.1. NCBI lineage: Eukaryota > Viridiplantae > Streptophyta > Magnoliopsida > Rosales > Urticaceae > Urtica > Urtica dioica. Next base: position 38,472,458 of record NC_142757.1, read on the forward strand.
GTTGTGAAAGGAAAAACTTAATCTCAATCCCTCTTGGATACCCTCTAATCTCTCTCGAGTCTTTAGAAGCCTAGCTAATTGGCGAACTTACACCTCTCGACTTGGGTCATACTAAAGCAATTAACCGCAATAAGCTCGGGATTTCTAGCAACTACAACCACTCCTAGTCTTTCTAGAGCCTAAGGTAGTGATGGATGGGACGGGTAGAGCACGCTCGTTTATTGTCTCTCGACATTTAAACTAGCCTAAAATACACTAGTTAGATAGCTAAGCTAACTAGAGATTACACACAACCCAAACCCATAGTTTACGCACTCTCTAACTCAACCATGAAGCATAAACCTAAAATAGAACTTAACCAACCAAACTCACCTCAATAACTACATCACACCCTTCAAACTACTTAGCCACTCATACATTCAATCAAACAAAGAAAAATAACATTAAGTCAAAGAAGCAAAGCTAAGAAAGAACTAGACATGTAATAACACTCAACAACCACACAAGGTTTGTATTAAGAACAAATGAAAACTATGAAATCTAACTCAACAATAATATAAAAACTTAAATCCTCAATATTCAATGGTCAATAACTAAATCCAAAGGAAGAAAGCAATACATAAGAGTAATGAGTTTCTTAGCACAATAATAAATGAAAAGAGAAAGAAAAAGAGTAAACTTTTGAAGATGGGAATGATAATGGAGTTGATGTCACCTCCCTCCTTCCTCTTCTCCACTCCAGCTTCAGCGAAGAAGCGGTTGCACTATAATAGGAGTCCAAAAACATGCTAAAGATCCTCTTATTTCGTACTCAAGAATATAGCCACCGATTCACAGAACCATGAAGCCAAGTTTGATTTGTTCAATCCGCTCAAACACAAGAGCATAGCAAAATTATTTCAGAATTGAGAGCAAGATGATCTTCGCCAACTGACAAGTGCATAATTTTTATATCTAGAGTTCTACTCTTTAGCTTTGTTCATATGGATGGTTCATGAGGTATGAACAATAGACCAATAAAGGATATGTTCAACACAAACGGTTAGGGTTGCTAACTTTTTTTAGAGTTAAATTGAAAATCGGCTTTGAGTTATAATCGAATTTTGGACGGAATAGTCTTCTAAGAACCAAATCCAATTTGGACCTTTGGACTCGTTGAGAATTATATTAGGACAAATTCCACCTAATTTAATTAGAAATGGTCAACCGCCTGATTTTTTTTCCAACTCGTGGTTGTTTAGCTATCATCCTTGCTCGCGGGAGGAAATCAAAATTGAAGGAGAACTCGTAGGCAATATTACGGTTTTCATCAAATTGTTTGTTTCAATATACGAAATTTGTTATATTTCGCCATGCTTGTCTTGTTCTTAATTTTTTTATAAAGTCACATAACATGTTCCAGTACGCGATCTACACGCGCGAACTTGCTGAACAAATCTAGCTGCATGCAAGATTTCAGATCGAGGGTGACCAGGGCTATAAAAGATAATATAAACATAAATGTAAATTAAAATTTATAAAAAAAATAGTTAAAATGTCCCAAAATAGATCATTAAATAAATTAATAATCCATTATTAGATACGTGCTAAACATTTCAATAATTACTTTTTTTTAATAAGGTTCAGTAGATATATAGCCATATTTACATGTATGGTTTGCTATTTAGCCAACGCTTGATAAATATTGGGTAAATAGCCAACCTTTGTGTAATCTATTGTAAATAGTTTTAAATAATAGTGTAAATAGTTATAAATAGCAAATATTTGGCTAAATAACAATCTAAAAGTGTAAATATGGTTAATTTGCTAATTATTTGTTTTTAATATTCAGGAGCAAACAATTCATCAAGAATTTATTTTTAACTGATATTTTACTATTAAAGTCAAGTGTAATAACCACCGTTGATCTGGTTAGTTAGGATTATGTTATGAATCAAATATAAGAATAAGTCAAATTTTTTACATAGTTATGTAGCTGAAATCAGTCAATGAAAGTTCACCTTTTCAATTCCATCATGTCAATCTCTCTCTACTGTCTTACTCGCTCTATGTTCTCCCTCTTTTCACTCTTGCTTTCATCCACAATCTTGACATGGTATCAAAGCTAGTACTAGCTTGAATTTTTTAAGGCACAACAATGGAGGATACTTCAGCAAAAACAGTTTGCTCACCAACGATCAACGATCCATAAGTCTGCGCTCATGAGAGTCGATTAAAGTTTTATTCCGCACGTCAATCCGCCGAATATTTGATTGGATCGAAAGAACTACTAGTTTTGGAGCTCGCGACTCCTCTCTACTGCTAGAGCTCATGGACTAAAAGGCTACTTGCTTGGAACGATTCCGATTCCTGCTCAGTTTCTTCAATTGATTGACTCCAATTGCCCAATGGCTGCGAAAGAGGTTTGTGAAAGGCTTGCAAGGAAGCAAAAGCGTCCGCAGATTATCATACTAAAGCTAAGAAGCAGACACAATGGGTCTTAAGGTCCCATGCGAGCGAAGTTCTGGAATTTAGTATTTTAAAAAAATACAAAATATGTGTATGGCTGATTTGTGGCTAAGATTTGAGTGAGTTCCACTCATTTCAGCGTATTGTTATTCCGCGTTGCCATGGGTATAAGATTGAATATTTATTTGTCAAAATCAATGCTATATTGAATGAGAAATTCATGTTGAATATGTGTTTAAAAACAAAAACAAAAAAACAAAAAAAAAAAAAAAATTGTGGAGAAAAGACAAGTGTGTTGTGCATGAGTATGCACATACAAAAGTCTCATGTACAATAGATATGTGGTGATTATATATGGAAAAATTGGATAAGCTTTTGGGCTTCAAATGGTGACCCAATTTGTAGAGGGCTGGAGAGCAAGGAAGCTCAAGTTCACCACACACGCACGCCGCCGCCGTCCGGTTGGTCGGGATATGCTCGGGTCTAATTCCTAAATTTTTTTCCTCAGATTTTAATTTTTATTTTAAATAAAATCCTAAATTAAATGGTGTTTAATGGATGGTTACGGTGTAATCAAGGCTGGAAGATGAACGTTTGTAACATCCGTACGTTGCATTCATTGCGCACTTATGTTGACGTTTAAACCTTTGAAACAGATTGAGCATTAACATGCACTTGATTGCATTCTCTAAAGGCTGTAACCGAAGGCTAGTCTAGCCTATATAAGGAGTCTTAGACTTCACATTTTACACATCGAAGTTCATACTTCTCATACTCCATCTCCCTCTAGAAATTCGAGTTCTTGTTTTCTTTTGTAGTTCAGTGATAGCTTCTGGCACTCTAGTTCTAGTTCGCCGTAGCCGAGCCGAGTGGTGATAAGCTCGTCTAGTTGTCGTTGTATCTTGAGAGACATTCGCTCACGTAATCCAGCAAATGTGGAGGGCTTAAAAAGCTTCAAAGAAATCGTCAAACGGGCCTCAACGCTTTCTCTTTCTAATTCTCTTTTTTGTGTTCTTACCGATTTAAGGTTTATCCGGTTTAATTTTATCGTTTTGATTTCTTTGTACATATTGTCTTATTAGTCTTCCTCATTTAATTATTTAATTTATTTCCGCAAATTGTCTTTACTTTCCCACATAATATTATCGTAATATTGCTAGCACGAAGGACGTAAAAAAACTATGTCGAGCAAAAAAAAACAGAGAATATGGAGAGCTGGGAAGGAGAAATCTCACAGGGTGGGAGTAGTAAAGATGTCAACCAACAAGTTCCTCGAGGTAGAAGCCGCTAGTGGCAATGAACGGCACCCGAGGGAGAGCAACGTCAAATTTTGAAAAAGTTAGGGTTCTCTTGAGTAAAAGATTTTATGAGTGATAACGTTTTAATTTCTCTCTCCTTAAGGAATTTTTTGCCTTCTAATATACATAAGGATAGATTTTCATGAGGTACAAGGAGGTCACGTGACCCCCTCAATTTTTTTTTAATGTACATTTTTTGCCCTTTTTTTCTAATTTACCATAGAAGTTTACAAATTAGTCTTATCTGAGATTTTGTTTTTCAAATTTGCCTCTCCTGAATTGTTTTTTTCTTTTCAAATTTGTCTCTCGTGGTTAACTTACTGGCTCTGACTAAATTCACGTGAATCTTATAGTGTTAAAAAGCCGTGTGAAGTGTATCTAATTGTGCACGCTTACCTTTTCGAGTAATCAATTCATGTGTACACATCCAACTAAACTAGCTTTATAATGTTCATTTTTACTGTTCTATTTAATATAAAATTACACTATGAGATGGCGCATATTTTCCGTATATGAAGAACTAGGATTAAAAAAAAATAGAAGAAAAAAGAAGCAAAGAAGCAACTTCACTATTATGGGGTATATTCAGAGAAAAATGATATACTCGAATTCGAATAGGTCCAGAACAGAGACTATCACATACATCTAACTATAAGTTATAACCCACCTAATATATAAGCTTCCTTTGTGCGACGTCCTCATTGTTATTAGTATTATTTATTATCTCTTTAGACAGCACATGATCTCACCAACTCATGTCTAATCGTGCTTGATTTGATATGTTTCTTTATATATATTCAGTAATCGGAGACCAAATTTTCTAGCAACTTTACTCTTTAAAAAAAAAAAAAAAAATCTATGAGATGAACCTTGGCAACTCTTATTGAGTTATTGGACGGCTCAACTCCCAAGTCTCGTAGATATTCCTCACATTTTACTGGAGCATAGTTACCGGATCTATGTATCTAAATGTATAATTGATCTGTGAAATGTGAATTATTGTAAGGTTTAAAACGTTAATTCAAAGTTCGTAGAGAAATTTAAATTACCGCGACTCAATGGAAATCAAAAAAGGAATTGATAAATTTTTTTTTTCTTAATCGGAATTTCTTAACCGTGTCTCAAGCATTACCGCGACTTCAATGTTTCTAGCGTGTTTCGAAAATAATATAACGATAATCACAACATATTAAATACTGAATTCGTCACTCTTTTAATCAAGAGCACAGTCATGTATTAACAAATATCACCCAAAGTAGAAAGATTTGTGTTGAACAAGTCTTATTGTTGAACGAGTCTTATGTATTCATTTAGCTTGTATATAGGATTTATTTGTTTTTCTGTTTTATATTATCTGCTTACTATTAGGAAATTAGTTGTTATTTCCCACGTTTCTTGTATCAGATATTTGCCTATATATATGGCAACAATTCAATGAAATAAACACATCAGTTCACAATCTCATATCTCGAATTTTCACATGGTATCAGAGCATCTTTTATATCCTGCGATTTTTTTTTTTCTCTGCGTATTCATTCATCAGCATATTTATTAAGCTATCAACGTTTCTTTCTTATATTGATTATCAGAATCAAATTTCCTTTTATTGCTATCATTTTATTGATTATCAGAATCAATTTGCATTCACTGCTATTCATTAGCATAATCACGTTCATATCAGCATTACTGTGCTATTTATCATTTTTGTTTTCCTGATCAGTATCAATTCTCATTCATTGCTATTTATTTGCATATCAAAATCAATTTTTCATTCCTATATTATATTCACGTCCATATCAATCAGATCAATTGCTGAAATTTATTGTTTCTATAACATATTATTGTGTTGTCAATTTTTATAGTCTGATCTGTCAATTTTTATAGTCTGATCTGTTTTTATTTTTTTTGTAGACGTTCAATATGTCTGACGATCTCAATCTCGAAGAAACCATTCCGGTTTTCAACACTGCTTCTCCGGTGGTTGCATCCAATCTCTATGATGTTCACCACTCAGAGAGTCCATCTGCTGTTCTCGTTATGCCACTTCTCACTGGTGATAACTATGCCACATGGAGCCGAGCAATTGCCATGGCTCTACGAGCTAAGAACAAATATGGCCTTGTCGATGGAACCTTGCTGAAACCTACTGCTCAAGGTGATATCCTAAACTGGGAACGCTGCAATGACTTAGTGAGCAGCTGGATTCTAAACTCCGTTTCTCCTGAGATTCGGCCGAGTATCCTTTACTCCGAGAATGCCGCTCAGATTTGGCTCGATCTCAAGGATCGTTTTTCTCAGTCCAACGCGCCAAAGATTTATCAATTGAAGAAATCCATCTCAAATCTGAAACAAGAAGGTATGACCGTCTCGTCATATTTCACTCAATTAAAGTCCCTTTGGGACGAGTTGAACAGCATCATTGTCATCTCTCCGTGCATCTGCGCGAACTCAAAGTCCATTCTCGATCAAATCAATCAAGATCGAGCCATGGAATTTCTACAAGGACTCCATGACAGCTTCTCTTCGGTACGCCGGCAGATTCTTCTCATGGAGCCATTTCCTTCCGTTCAACGGATCTACAACTTGGTGCGCCAAGAAGAAAAGCAGCAGGAGCTGGATATACAGCCTCCGATCGTGGAATCTGCTGCTCTCCACACTTCCAGGAATTCAACGTGGAATAATCGCCACAACAACATGGACTATGCTGCTCGTAACTCGGGAAAACGACCGCGTCCATTCTGCGACCATTGCAACCGTCATGGACACACACGAGTCACTTGCTACCAGTTACACGGCTTCCCCGACGGCAAGGAAAAACGCCCCACATCACATTACAACAACAACTCTCAAGCAGCCCCAATATCTTCCTTAACTAAAGACCAATACAAGAAATTGGTGGCTCTCTTAGCACACGACACTGCCGCTGCTGATACTTCCGCTGATCACTCCGCAAATTTAACAGGTACAATTTTATCTTGTATGTCTTCTTCTTGGATTATAGATTCTGGTGCCTCAAATCACATATGCACATCACTTTCATTATTTTCTTCTTATCATAAATTACATGATCACATATCTGTTCAATTACCTGATGGATCAATAGCATCAGTTACTCATATTGGAGTCATTAAGTACTCACAAAGTCTTATTCTCAAAGATGTATTTCATATCCCATCTTTCAAATTCAATTTATTGTCTGTTTCACAAATAACTAAACATCTCAATTGTGAAGTCACATTTTTTTCTTCTCACTGTGTGTTTCAGGACCATTCCTCGAAGGAGAAGATTGGTCAGGGTAGTCTCCAACATGGGCTTTATTTCCTTGATAGGATTCCTGTTTTAAATAAAGCATTTTCTTTTAAGCGTTGTAATAATTTTGACTTATGGCATTCACGCCTTGGTCATCCCGGGAATTCCCGTTTTAATTTCCTTGTTCGCAATTTTCCTTTTATTGTTCACAATAAAAACTTCACTTGTGATGTTTGTCCACAAGCCAAGCAATCTCGTCTTTTATTTCCTTCTAGTTTTACTCATTCTTCCACATGTTTTGAGTTAATACATGTTGACATTTGGGGACCTTTTTCGGTTCCTTCTATGAATGGATCTCGTTATTTTTTAACCATTGTCGATGACTATTCACGTTGTACTTGGATATATCTTATGAAAAATAAATCTGAAACATTTCACTTGATCACACATTTTCTTAATCAAATTAATCGACAATTCAATGGAAATATCTCTAAAATAAATACTGGAACTGGTGGATTTTTTCTCCCACAACTTCAAACCATTCGTTCAGATAACGGGACTGAATTTTTGTGCACCAAATTTCAAAATTGGTGTCATACTCATGGCATTATTCATCAACGTAGTTGTGTTGCCACACCCCAACAAAATGGAATTGTTGAACGAAAGCATCGTCATCTTCTCGATGTTGCTCGCGCCTTGCGCTTTCAAAGTAATCTTCCTTTATCTTTTTGGGGAGAATGTATTCTTACCGCTGCTTATCTCATCAACAAATTACCGACACCAATTCTTCAATATAAATCTCCTCATGAACTTTTATTCGGTGTTTCCCCATCATACCTTTCACTACGAGTTTTTGGATGTTTATGTTTTGCTAAAAATATGCACATTCAACATAAGTTTGACTATCGTGCCAAACCTGGTATCTTCGTTGGTTATCCTTTTGGTCAAAAGGGATATCGTATCTATGATCCCTCAACGCGTCGTTTTTATGTCTCTCGCGATGTTGTCTTTCATGAATCCATATTTCCCTACCGTGATCATACATCATCAAATACTCCTCCAATCAGCATTACTTCATTAAATGATTATCAATTTGATCCTTCATCTACACCACATCCTACCGAACCCGTGGCTGTTGAACTTCCGCCACCTTCTCCTTCTAATCCAGTGGCTGTTGATTCTCTCCCGGATACGGTGATTCCTCCGTTGCCCGTTCGTCCCGTGCGAAATCGGCAACCTCCAGCTCGTTTAAGTGATTTTATATGTAGTAACGTCTCTACTTCTACTCAGTTTCCTCTTATCAATCACTTCTCTTTAACCGCTTTAAGCCCTTCTCATCGTTCTTTTATATCCACCATTATTGATCATACTGAACCACAAACCTACACTGAAGCGGTTAAATCTTCTCATTGGCGTACTGCCATGTCTTCTGAAATTAATGCCCTTGTAGCTAATCATACTTGGTCCCTATGTCCTTTACCTCCTGGAAAATTTCCAATCGGATGTAAATGGGTATTCAAAATCAAATATAACGCTGATGGCTCCATTGAGCGTTATAAGGCACGTCTCGTTGCAAAAGGATACAACCAAATTGAAGGGATTGATTATCACGACACGTTTGCTCCTGTCGCCAAACTTGTTACCGTTCGTCTTCTACTCTCCATCGCTGCTATTCAAGGATGGACGCTTCATCAACTCGATGTCAACAATGCTTTTCTCCAAGGTGATCTTCATGAAGAAGTTTATATGAAACTCCCTCCTGGTTTCGCTCATAAAGGTAATAATTCCGTTTGTAAATTACACAAATCTCTTTATGGGCTCAAACAAGCCTCTCGCCAATGGTTCTCTAAATTTTCTTCTACACTCATCTCACGTGGCTTTCGCCAATCTTCCTCCGATTACAGTCTTTTCACATATGTCAAAAATTCCATTAGTGTTTTTGTTCTTGTTTATGTTGACGATATTATAATCACTGGCAATAATTTAGCCGTCATCTCCGAGACTAAGAAATTTCTTGCTAATTCTTTCTCTATTAAAGATCTCGGAACCCTTCGATATTTTCTTGGAATAGAAGTATCTCGTTCTAAGAAAGGTATTTTTTTATGTCAATGTAAATATACTCTTGATATTCTCTCGGATTCTGGTCAACTTGGGTGCAAACCTTCTCAATTTCCTATGGAACAACATCTACATCTACTTCCTGATGATGGTACACCACTTCCTGATCCATCCATTTATCGACGTCTAGTTGGTCGACTACTTTACTTGACTGTCACTCGTCCTGATATTCAATATGCGGTGAATACTCTTAGTCAATTCATGCAACTTCCTCATTCAACCCACCTTGATGCGGCAAATCGTGTTCTCCGTTATCTAAAAGGGTCAGTTGGCAAAGGAATCCTCCTTTCTGCCACTAGTTCTCTTTCACTAGCTGGTTTTACTGATTCCGACTGGGCTGGTTGTCCTACTACTCGTCGTTCCACTACTGGATATATAACCATGCTTGGATCAAGTCCTATCTCCTGGAAAACTAAAAAGCAACCCACTGTTTCTCGATCTTCAGCCGAGGCAGAATATCGGTCGCTTGCTACCCTTACTTCAGAGATACAATGGCTCTATTATTTACTCTCGGATCTTGGATTTCCTCCTCAACAACCGATCATCGTTCATTGTGACAATCAAGCCGCTATACACATTGCCAACAACCCAGTCTTTCACGAACGAACAAAACACATTGAGCTTGATTGTCATTTTGTCCGCGAAAAGATTATTTCCGGCCTCATCTCCACCACCTATTTGCGTTCTTCAGATCAGCTTGCTGACATTTTTACAAAACCGCTTGGTGCAGATGCTTTCCATCACCTTCTTTCCAAGTTGGGCGTGCTCGACATTTCTCTCCCGACTCCAACTTGACGGGGGGTGTTGAACAAGTCTTATTGTTGAACGAGTCTTATGTATTTGAACAACATATTAAATACTGAATTCGTCACTCTTTTAATCAAGAGCACAGTCATGTATTAACAAATATCACCCAAAGTAGAAAGATTTGTCATAACAAGTACACGTTCTCCACTACATATAGATGAATAATAAACATAAAATAAATCATAGACACAAAAATTATGGATATTTTCAAATTTATTGTCTTACAAATTTTATACCAGATTTTATCCAAAATTTTTGGGAAATCGCAAAAATCATAGAAAAAGAAAGTGGGAATTTGTTGGAATTATATTTCCACTAAAGTTCTTCAACATTTTAGGGGGAAAAAATTATAAATTTTGTATACAGAAAGATTCTGTTTCAATTTATTGTGAAATAAATATTCTAGAGTAAACGGAAAGAACTAAAGTTAAATGAAATGATAGATTCTAAATTAATAAATTTCAAGTTTGTGATCGGGGCTGATCCGTACTATGAGATGCGATCAGAAACGGAACCAGATGTGTATTTTAGGTGGACCTAATTTAATTAAGAAATATCGTAGGGTTTCCCTTAGGTCTTTGGGCACTCCGTCCTCCTAGGTGCGGCCCCAACTTTTAGGCTTATAAGAGAGGGACCAGAAAATTGCATGTTGGCTAGTATTTTGTATCTAGTGGGTCCTCAATCAACTCTAACTAAATTTTGACTTATATAGTATCTATCATCTCTAACTAAAGTTACAGCTTTACAAAGATATCGTACAGACTCTCTCTCTCTGCCTCCCGAAAAGTTTTTCTTCTGAAAACCCTAGCTTTTCCTTGCCGCCGCCCCTCTGGATTTCGGACGCCGTCACTGTCACGGCTCCGGTCCGGGGGGGGGGGGGGGGGGGGGGGGGGGGGAGGGCGATTCCTCACGGGAGTTGGCGTTGCTCTCGTGTATCTCCACCTCTCTGGTTTCTCAGCCCACCGAGCTCACACGCCTCCACCGTTCTAGATCCGCCGGTGAGTCCTCCATACGCAAACAACATCCCAAGACTTTCTAGAATTTTTCGGCCTCTAATACAAGCTCATAATACCGACATTGGTGTCATAACCCCAGATCTTGCCTGATACACAACAATTTCTCTATTCTTTCGGTAGAGAGTGATATGCCTTCTATAACAATCCACATTGGCTTGATAATGCGTTAACCAATCCATTCCAAAGATCACATCGAATTCGGTCATAGGAAACAAAAACAAAGCAACTGAGAATTAAGGTCTCATATGTTAATGCAAATAGACTTGCAAACCATAGATACCTCGGCCAAAGTCAAAGGAGTCTCATGTGTATGAATATCCAAGTGTAGTACCGAAGCAAACAACAAGGATACGAATGAGTGGGTAGCACCATTATTAAACAAAACATGATCCCAACAATGAGATATGAGTATCGTATCGTCAACCACTGAAGTCCAACAATGAGGTTCTCTGGGTGTGGTCGTGGTAGTCAATACATAAGCTTGTCCGTTCTGTTTTCCTTTTCCCTTCCGGTTGTTTTGGTTTGCCTGACTCCCGCTCGTACTAGATGTACCGCATGTCTCTGATGCTCCATGGTTTACTAGTGTGAATTGCTGGGTGTCAGAGTGATGACTTTGATGATATCCGAAACCTTGAGGTCGTGGCTGTAGTAGTACTATGGCTACAATCCATGTGGTTGTATCGGGGAAGAAAACAATCTCGAAATACTGAGCAGGTGCGACTAGTGCTCGGTTTCCTCCCCAAGTAGCTGAGCCACCATGACTTCACTGATGTCCTAAGTAGGCGGCAGATGATGTGGCATTATTCGAAGGACAATCTTTCTTCATGTTTCTCGGTTGCCCACAAGTATAACATGCATACAGTGGGCAAAAGACACGTTTCTCACAGATATAACCCTACCTCGAGAGCTGTGACCCTGAGATCTCTCTTTCTTGTCCATATTCCGTGGGCGAAACCCTTTATACTCAATTTGGGTCGTGTTGAGTTCAGACTCAACTCCCAAGGTGGCATCCCTTTATACTTATCTTACTTTTTAAAACTTTAGAAAATTTGAGGTAATTTTTTTTAAAAAACATAACTTAAAATATAAAGTTTGAAAACTCATAACATAAAAATAAATTTTCATTTAAAAACTTGATGAACGATATAACCGAAAAGTCGAAGTTGCATAATCGAAAATTAAAACCAAAAATACGTTTGAAAATAATATCATAAATAAAGTCATAAGCTTTAACGTAATTGAAATGCATAACTTAAACCATGAAAAATAAAACCTTGGGTTTAGATTATTTAAAAAACTGAAAGCAAAGCAGAAGTCTTTTATTTTCGTAAACGGAAACCATAACTCAACCCTCTCGCTATCGCCGCCGCTGATCCACCCTCCTCATGTGTTCATATGTTGTTTACCTACAACACGGACGTATATACATAGAGTGAGCTAACGCTCAACGAGAATAACAATAACTAACAAAACATAAGTAATAAAAATGCATGAACCGCTTATTAGTATTTTAAATTAAACCGTGACATGAGATACCCTATTAAAAGCCTCTAATTACATAAACATATGAGGATAAACATGTGAGGAACTCTCTGTGAGCCCGTAATTCGGCTTGAGAAATTCCTCTAATTACCTCTGTAGCTCGAGGCGGTACGACTCTCTTGCTTACTTATCTTATTATTCGTGTTTGTTGCGTTAAATGCATGAACGACATAAGATATAAACATACATGATAACATAGCTAGCTAGAAGAATAAGACGTGCTATGGATATTCTAATATATAGCATATCATAACATAAACTCACATCTCGTCATATCATATCATATCGAACACATTCCAAACAATCACACACACACAAATCACATAACTCACAAATACTTCAGATCACATAACATTCAATTTATTTTTGAACTAATCCATGTTGCAGTGACATTATTCTTACTTTCGTTTCGGAAAGTACGACCGTTGATCGTGGATGGCTCGGGAAAATAGACGACTCGGAAAGGTTAAGCGGCTCGGAACCTAATCGATAGAAAGATTTTCGGGGACCAGCTTAAAAACGGATTCAAGACATACTTTAGATTCTGGAAATTTTCAGAAACGACATTTAACGTGAAATTACTAAAATACCCTTGGCTACTAGGGTTCCGAGTGAAAATTAAAACTCTATAAAAAATTCTGTAAAAATTCGAGTAACTATAAAACATAATTTTGAACATTTTTGTAAAGGCATCACAGCCAAAAACATTATTTAACTATTTCTTAAAATTAAAACAAGTATAACATCTTACTTTAAAAACTTGTGAAAAATTGGTATGCGGACCGATCATAAAATAATCAGAAAATATTATGTATAGCATAAAAATATTTTTCGATTACTTTTTTTAAAAAGAAGACATGTAAAACTAGTGTTTCCAAAAATAATCAACGCAAATAATAATTTTTGAATCCACAGTAAACGTTTTAAAGTCTGAAAATCAGAAATAGGTCAGACCAGCGAATCAGGTCTGCGCACTGATTTGAAAATAATCAGAAAATATTATGTATTTCACAAAAATATTTTTCGATTAAGGATTTAGATAGAAGACATTTAAATCTAGCTTTATAAAAAAGAATCGATTAAAAAAACGAGTTTTGAAACTACGGTAAGCGTTTTAAGAAACGATTTTTGAAAGATAAAACCCCATAAATCAAAGAAGAACAACCTAAAGAGAATGGTTTGATGATTGAAGAGAGAAACTCGATTTCTAAAGCTTTAGAGTCTGATAGATGATATAGTTTTGGGTATTGAGTGGCTAGGGTTTTTATTTTATTTGGTTGAAGAAGAAAGAGATAAAGGGAAAAAAAAGAGTTGTTTGGCAAAACCCTAATCTAAACATATATATATATATATATATATATATATATATATATATATATAGGGTAAATTAGCAAAATAGCCAAATCAAACGTTATGATTTGCTATATAGCCAAGGTTTTGTAAATACTAAGTAAATAGCCACTCGGATGACGTGGCCCAATAATATGTTTTTTCATATCCGAAATTGCCCTTGTTGCGTTTTGAATTTTGAATTTTATTTTAAATTTCGGATTATATAACTTCCCGAAATTTTTTGAAATTTATTTCCTGATTAAGTGTGAACAAGATTTAGTCTATTAATGATTCCCTTTATGTAAGACCTAATTTGGACGTGGCAGTTGCAATTTATTTGTTTCCTATTATATATTATTTTCTTATATTTACTGCTTAATTTATCGTTTATCTTGTCTTGTTTAATATTTAAAAACAAAATTTCCAACGCACATGAATGAATCAGGTCTATATGCTTTTTTTTAATTTTAGGCTATTTTCGCACAGGTTTTCATAAAATTAATATTGTATTTACGTATATTTACTATCATTGTTATGCTGCAGTTAAGCTTTTTGAACGTCAATGGCTGGAAAACCATAATCCATTGTCAGGTGGTGTAAATACAGAATGTAATCAACATAATTTACAAACTGTTTTCGGTAGACGGCGTTATTGTGAGCGTCTTATTTCTTACGGAAGTTATTTTTGTTCTCGCCGTCGTGGTTGAGTCATATTAACCCTGTTTGCAGTAAATACACGTTAATATTCTAATTTCATTAGATATAATAAATTCATAACTTGACATATTCAGCAGCAAATACATGGAAATATTTTCGTCACAACTTTTTAATGTATTTCGGCAACTTTGAAAAGATTGACATATTCTACAGTAAATATGTGTAAAATAAAGGTTTGGTAAAAAAACTTAGAGTGTCCGATATTTACTCAAATTTACTGCAGAATATGTCGACTCCTATTTTCTTCTAATATCCAAACACCCAAAATCTTCAAACGCATTCACAATGGTATTACCCATACACTAACACACTGAAACATGATTTCATTTCACTACGCATCAAGATCTAGATATAACACATCAAGATTTATACATCAAACCCAATCCAACAACATTTAAACATTCAAAAGGATCACAATAGTCGGATCCCCCAAATTTCATTGTGATGAATAGGGTTTTGTGTAAATTTTAGGATTAATGAACAATAATCCACAGATTCATTACACATAGGGAGAGGAATAAGCAGTACCATCTATTTTCATAATCGATTAAAAAACATTTTTTTCCATATTTTAATATGTAAATCGAGGTTGAACATTAGTAAATAAGAGTTCAAATCGAAAAAAAATCACACATGCATACCTGTTACAGTCGGAGAGAGGAGCTTGTTTTGAAAAATAGTTGCGGTAGTTGGAGAAGATGGATGCAGTTCGTCGGAGAAAGTGACGCGAGTTGGAAATTTTTTTTGGGAGAATTTTTTTTTTTGTTTTTCTTAATTGCCGTGTGATAAGAGGTTGTGAGTTGATCGGTTTTAAATTTGCATTTATTACTCCCCTCAAATCTCGGAATCACGTTTTTTTAAGTCAACTGCTGTGACTTATGGGCGGGAATCATTTGGGCGTTTTTGTAAATTTAGGAGTGTATTAAATGATATCTGGCTATTTACTTAGTATTTACAAAACTTTGGCTATTTAGCAATTTTAAAGGTTTGAGTTGGCTATTTTGCTAAATAATTGATATATATATATATATATATATATATATATATATGTGTGTGTGTGTTGTTACAAGAAGTTGGCCCTTTGATTCAGGCTTGCTAATTGTCTCTCGTGGTGGTTCTAACATCTCAAAGAACATCTCTTGGTTAAAGTTGTCAGCTCGCGGTGAGGTCTCGCTGACAGCTTTATTTATGGGCTCGCGATAATACTTTCTGTGTTACCATTCTGTGTGTTCGTTTACTATTATCGTGTGGTGTCTTTACAGGTGTTACTACTTTCTGATACAACACCTTAGAAATAGTTCATACAGTAGATCTGGACTTTCAAGTGGTATCAGAGCGGGCACCCAAAGGTACTGGGTGAGATTCGTTAGATCTAGCTGTTGTTGACCGAGATGGACACGTTCAGAGAAGGAGGTTCTATCTCACGAGCACCACTTCTTGATGGGAAGAATAACGCGTACTGGAAAGCCAAGATGGGTTTGTTCATTAGGTCTATTGATCACAAAACATGGAAGTCTGTTGTCACAGGTTGGGAAGCACCCAAAAATCTGCTGAGTGATGGTATCACCAGTGTGAAAAAGTCAGAAGTCGAGTGAAGTCCCACAGAAGATGAAGCAGCCCTGTACAACTCAAAAGCTCTCAATGCCATTTACAATGGTGTTGGCAGGAATGTCTTCAGACTGATCAACACATGTGAAAGCGCTAAGGAGGCTTGGGACATCCGGGAAACTACTTATGAGGGCACTGACAAGGTCAAGAACTCTCGTCTCTAGCTTGTTACTACCAAGTTTGAGAACATGAAGATGTATGAGGAAGAGACAATCAGTGAGTTCTATGTAAGAATCAGAGACTTGTCCAATGAGTCTCATGCTCTCGGAGAACCCATGTCAGACGCTAAGCTGGTGAAGAAAATCTTGAGGTCTCTTCCAGAGAGATTCAAGATCAAGGTGACTGCGATTGATGAAGTCCATGATACATCGGAAATGAAAGTTGATGAACTCATTGGGTCTCTTCTCACTTATGAAATGTCTTTCGCTGACTCATCAGAGAAGAAGCACATGGGTTTAGCTCTCAAGACCACGTCAGCTGAGCCCGAATCTCCGAAAATGGAAGGATCCTCAGAATCCTACGATGAATCCCTTGCCCTGATGGTCAAAAACTATGGGAAGCTGATGAAGAGGTTTGAGAGGAGATCTCCAAACACACCAAGTCAGTCTAATCCCTCTCACAACCGAGAAAAGACTCCTCAGAACTACAAGCCAGGGAGTTTCAACAAGAAATGGAGAGAGGATAGAAGCAACCCATTTGGATCTAAAGCCAAAGGAATTCAGTGCAGAGAGTGTGAGGGTTTTGGTCATATCCAAGCTAAATGCCCAAATTACTTGAGACGCCAACAGAAGAACTTCAATACTACTCTTAGTGATGATGAGAGTGTTTCCGGGAGTGATGGTGGAGAAGAAGGAGGAAACAATTTCTTGGCGTTCATGACGAGGAACACTGAATCTAGTGAGGTCACCTCGGAGGAGAATAAAGGGAATGCCCTGGCTCCTTCTGAGGGTTCTAATGAGTTCAAGTCTGCTAGCAGTGAAAAACTAAGCGATGAATTTCTACTCCATGCGTACGAAGTTATCATGTCTCAGACTGAGGCATAGAACTGCTCTGGGAGTCTTAGAGAAGAGGCAGAAGAGAAACTCAGTGATGAAGTTCTCTTAGAGGCTTACAAGACTCTCTTTGTAAAATGGGCAGATGAGTCTAATGCCTTCCTCAATCAAAAGGCTAAAATAAAAGAACTTGAGTTGATGCAATCTAGTCTTCTGGAAGAAATCGCTGAGATGAAAAAGGACTCTCCTGAGGAGATGAAGATCAGGATTGAATATCTTCTAGAAGAGAAATCTCTTATGCTTGAGATCATTGGAAGTCTAAAGAAGGAAATCGCAAGACTGAATGGCGAGCTTGCTAGCATGACCAAATATGTTCAAATGTTGAACTCAGGGACCTCAAGTCTGAATGAGATACTCAAGATTGGTCAATCCTCCTCCAACCACAAAGGACTTGGGTATTGTTCTGGGTCTCTTCCCTCTAAGAAGACTGTGTTTATCCCTGCTTCCCAGCAAAAACCTCGTTCAGCAGAAAAGGTGTCACATACACCTCCTGCAACATCTGATCAAATTTTTCCAAAGCATCACACAAGACCAGACTGGAAATGTCACTTCTGTGGAAAAAGGGGACATATTCGTCCATTCTGCTCCTCTCTGTATGGAAGATTTCTTGAGAGGAAAAATACTGGTCAAAAGGTTCTGGGTGCTCAAAGCAGATTTCCCAAGAAAAAGGTTGATCTGAGAGAAAGGTCTCATCATGTGTGGAGAATCAAGCAGGATCTAAGGGCACAAGTCGCCTATACTTCCTTGAAAGCTACAGCGAGAGAGGACTGGTATTTCGATAGTGGCTGCTCAATACACATGACTGGAGAAGGCTCTTTCCTCAACAATGTTAAGGGATGTTCCAAGGGACATGTCACGTTTGGAGGAGGGTCTACTGGTACTGTTGTAGGGAAAGGGAAGTTGAATGTATCTGGTTTGCCGGTTCTGGATAATATTCTTCTTGTCAATGGGCTCAAAGCCAATCTTATAAGCATCAGTCAACTATGTGATCAGGATCTCACTGTCACCTTCACTAAAAATGACTGCAAGGTAACACGTGAAGACAACTCAGTGTTTATGAAGGGGTTAAGGTCTCCAGACAATTGCTATCTGTGGTCTGGACATTCTATGACTTCTGCTTCATGTCTCCTGAGCCAAACAGATGCGACTGATTTATGGCACAAGAGGCTTGGTCACTTGAATCTGAGAAGCCTGGGTAATTTGGTCTCCAAGGAGGCTGTTCGAGGTCTACCTTATCTCTAGATCAAAGAAGGCAAGATCTGTGGGCAATGTCAAGTTGGGAAACAAGTTCGTGCCTCTCACAAAAATGTTGATTATCTCACCACTTCTCGGGTGTTGGAACTCCTCCACATGGATCTTATGGGACCGATGCAAGTAGAAAGTCTTGGTGGTCGACGATATATCCTTGTGGTTGTTGATGACTACTCCAGGTACACCTGGGTTGGATTCCTACAGGAAAAGTCTGATGCTTTTGAAGCTTTTTAATCCTTGAGCTTGAGACTTCAACGTGAGAAAGAAAACTCTACAGGAAAAATAATGAAAATTCGGAGTGCTCATGGTAAGGAGTTCGAGAATGGGAAGTTCCTTGATTTTTGCAGCTCCCAAGGGATCAAGCATGAATTTTCTGCTCCAATCACCCCTCAGCAAAAATGGGATTGTAGAACGCAAGAACAGGACTATTCAAGAAATGGCGCGTGTCATGCTCCATGCTAAGTCTCTCCCATATCGCTTTTGGGCAGAAGCAGTTCACACTGCTTGTCACATCCTCAACCGTGTCTCCATTCGCCCTGGTATGTCCTGCACCAGCTATGAAATTTGGAGGGGGAGAAAGCCTAGTGTCAAATATTTCCATATCTTCGGCAGTACATGCTTTGTGCTTGCTGATAGGGAGCCTAGAAAGAAGTTGGATGCCAAGAGTGATGAAGCTATTTTCCTAGGGTATTCCTCTAGTGGTGCTGCGTTCAGAGTCTTCAACAAGCGGACAAAATGTATCATGGAATTGAGGAATGTCATTGTGGATGATGAAGACAAGCCGTCAGAGGAAGATGAGACGGGAGTCTCATCTCAAATTCTCTCCAGTGTTCCTGAAGATGTCTCAGACACTGAAGAAGCTTCCGCTGTCAATGAAGAGAATTCCGCACTTGATTCAACGGCTATTGTCAAGAAAGTCTCTAGTAGGATAAAAAAGAATCATCCCCCCGATGCCATTATTGGAGAACTAAACGAAGAAGTCGTCACCAGGAGGAAAGAGGCAGTGAACTACAGAGAAATGATTAGTAATGTGTGCTTCACTTCCAGAATCGAGCCCAAAAATGTCACAGAAGCTGTCAGTGATGAGTTCTGGATGAATGCTATGCAAGAAGAATTGGTGCAGTTTGAAAGAAATGAAGTCTGGAAACTTGTTCCTCGACCCGAAGATGTCAATGTTATTGGCACCAAGTGGATTTTCAAGAATAAGTCAGATGCCCTTGGAAATGTCACCAGAAACAAAGCTAGACTGGTTGCTCAGGGCTACTCTCAGATTGAAGGTCTGGATTTTGAAGAAACGTTTGCCCCTATTGCTAGGCATGAAGCCATTCGACTACTTCTAGGGATCTCCTGTCTGAAGAAGTTCAAACTCTATCAAATGGATGTCAAAAGTGCCTTCTTGAATGGATTCCTAAACGAGGAAGTCTATGTGGAGCAACCAAAGGGTTTTGTCGATCCTAAATTTCCAAACCATGTGTACAAGCTGCATAAGGCCTTGTATGGATTGAAGCAGGCGCCTCGAGCTTGGTATGAGCGGCTGGCTGAATATCTGTCCAAAAAGGGATACGCCAGGGGTGTTAAGGATCAAACTCTGTTCATTAGAAAGAGTGGATCGGAGATGATGTTTGCTCAGATCTATGTGGATGATATTGTCTTTGGAGGAATGTCCCAGAAGATGGTGGATCACTTTGTGGAACAGATGGAATCAGAGTTTGAGATGAGTATGGTTGGAGAACTCTCCTTTTTCCTTGGTTTCCAGATTAAGCAATTTGAAGGAGGAATATTCCTATCACAGAGCAAATATGCTAAAGAGTTGGTCAAGAAATTCGGGCTAGAGTCAGGAAAACCAAAGAGAACCCTTGCTTCTACTACAGTCAAACTATCTAAAGATGATGATGGTGAGGCAGTTGACACCAAGCTGTATAGAAGCATGATCGGGAGTCTGCTATACTTAACCGCTAGCAGACCTGATATCTCATTTTCAGTGGGAGTTTGTGCTAGATTTTAGTCTCAACCCACCACAACTCATCTTAGTTATGTCAAAAGGATCATCAAGTACATTCACGGTACTGCTAACTATGTTATATTGTACTCTTTTGACACGAACTCGTGTCTGGTTGGTTTTTCTGATGCAGATTGGGGAGGCAATTATGATGACCGAAAGAGCACCTCGGGTGGATGTTTCTTTCTCGGGAATAATCTGATTTCCTGGTTCAGCAAGAAACAGAATTGTGTATCTTTATCCACTGCTGAAGCTGAGTACATTGCTGCGGGGGCAGGTAGCACAGAGCTGGTTTATCTCAAATCTATGCTTGAAGAGTATGATGTTCGTCAAGATGTTGTCACCTTGTTCTGTGACAACACCAGTGCCATCAACATTGCAAAGAATCCTGTTCAGCACAGCAAGACTAAGCATATTGAGATTCGACATCACTATATCAGAGATCTTGTGAATTACAAAATTCTCTCTCTAGAGCATGTCAATACGGAGGATCAACTGGTTGATATCTTCACAAAATCTCTGGATATGGTGAAATTTGAGAAGCTCCGTTCTGCTTTGGGTGTGTGCATACCTGACTTATAGCAATTATTGGGCTGGCGAAGTCATTTATGGGCTATGACTTTGGCACACATAAGGCCCAATTGGGAAAATGTTGTTCATAAGCTCTCTCAAAATGCAGCGTTTAGAGTACTTCGTTTGAATTACAACGTGACGGTTTATTTCCCAAGAAGAAGCACGAGTTTTCCAACTGCTATCATCAATTTCGCAGATCTTTGCTTCTTATTGCATCTCTCTTTAATCCCTTCTCTTCAGTTCTTGAAAAACTCTGTTTTCTTCATAATCATGGTGTCCACGAGAAGAGGTACAGTGAAAGCCTCCAAGTCCACGGTGAAAGGAAAGGCCAAGGGTCTCTCTTCGTCCAAGACGGAGAGCATTCAAGTGAACAAGTACGGTGTAAGAATCAGAAAACCTCAGCCGGTCAGAGTCGATGGTGAGGCCGGAGACTCTTCGTCTAGGGCTGAGGCTACTGACCTTCGTGGTCTTCTTCCTCCTTTTCCTCAGGTATCAGTGACAGTTCTCCCTCACCCTGTTCCTTCCTCAGTTTCTAACCAAGAAAGCATGCATGTGGATGTTTCCTCTGAGCCTATCGGTTCTGAGAGGGAAACCATGAGCCCCACAGTAGAGGCCATGATGACTCTAAGAAATTCAGGAGAAGGAAATGTCAAGAACACCTCCACGGACAACCCTAGTTCTCCCAGATTCGCTGATAAATCTGATCCCCCTAATCCTCAAGCTCAGGAGACTGATGAAGTGGACAATCCCACGCTGGCTGAGATGACCAGAGAACTTAAGGGTCAAGGTTCTAGGTCGGATGAGGACGTTTTAGGAGAGAACCGCAGAGAGCTGATCTCCCGTGAAGACTTTGACCGAATCATGGATGAGGGTCTTCAACCAGACTCAGATGTGGTTCCCCCAGGAGACATGCCCAGAAAGAAGACTAAGAGGACCTCCAAGAAGGCTGCTGAGAAGTCCTCTATTGCGGAGAAAGTCAAGAAATCTGCTAGGAAGAAGAAGAGCAGAGTGGAGACCACTGAAGCGAATGCCATTAATCCTCAGGAGGAGATTGTGGTGGAGGATGTCAGAGACCATGTCACTAACATCATCGAAGATGAAGAAGCTGCGGAGGAAGCAAGGTCTCACGACAAGAAGAAGAAGTCGTCTAGACAGGATGTTCCTGATGTTCCAATCACAGGAATATCTTTTCACACCCTTCAGAATGCCAGCCGATGGAAGTACATCATTCTTCGGAGTATTTCTCCCGAACATGTGTTCTCTGATGAAGCCATGAAATGCGCTGATGTCATTGAACTTCTCAAGAGCACCGGGCTTCTCTCCACAGCGACCTCAGTGGGCTCCTACCACACTCAGCTTGTGAGGGAGTTCATTGTCAATCTTCTTGATCAAGTCGATGATGCCACTTCCCCTCATTTTCAAAAGGTGGTGATCAAGAACAAAATCATTGACTTCTCTCCCAAGGTCATCCATGAGTTCATGGGTTCAAATGCTCCCACTTCTGAGGATCAAGTGCCTTCAAGAATCGAGCTGATTTCTGAACTCTCTGGAGGGAAAGACAAGAAAGGGTAGCCTGAGTCTGGGTTGTACCGTGCTTTTCTTCTCAGTTCTAAGTACTCTGTTCTTCACAAAATTGGAGTCAAGAACTGGATTCCTACTGCTCACTCAACAGGTGTTTCTCTCGCTCTAGCTCAATTTCTCTTCATGATTGGCACAGGTCGTTCGGTTGACGTTGGGAAACTCTTCTACTCCCAAATCATCAAGCATGCTGGCTCTAAAGCTATAAAGCTTCCCATCCCTTATCCTGCCATGATCACTGGGATCATTTTGCGTCAACAACCGGATATTCTGTCACCAAAAGAGATGAAAGCTTGCAGCTCGACTCCAGGGAAGATCTCCTTCAGCTACAAACTTTTTTAGAAGCATCATGTGGCAGACATCAAGAAGCCTCCCCAATCCAGCCTACCTCACGCTCGCTTCAATGATGATGATGCTCCTGCTGTTCCTCCCATGTCAGCTGACGTCAGGAAACTGATGGCTCTTTCCCTTGTTGATGAGATCAAGCATCTGGAGACAGTGATTGCTACCTCTACTGAGCGCAAGATGGCCCTTGAAGATGCTCTAGCTCGTATACTCCCCAACGCCTCCTCTACTACACCTCTCCCAAGTACCTAAACTTTTTATATTGTCAAGATTATTTGCGTGGCTCAGATACTTTTTAGTTGTTTGTCTTCCTTTTTGTCTTTGCTTGGCAAAAATGGGGAGTCAAAAGGTCACTTCTAAAACTTGGTTATTTGATTATGGATATTTTTTGTTGTCTCTTCTGTCAGTCACTGTGACAAGAGTGATTTCACAGTTAGATATTCTGTTGTGCTGTGTGTGTGGCGAGAGTGCTCCTTGAAGGTTGGCATAGTGTTTCGTTTTTGAAGGAAGAGTTTTGCCTGCTCAAAGCCAAAGGGGGAGATTGTTGTTACAAGAAGTTGGCCCTTTGATTCAGGCTTGCTAATTGTCTCTCGTGGTGGTTCTAACATCTCAAAGAACATCTCTTGGTTAAAGTTGTCAGCTCGCGGTGAGGTCTCGCTGACAGCTTTATTTCTGGGCTCGCTGGATGCGTGCCATCTGTCTCTGTCTTGGATCAGAGGACATTCGTTTTGATTGTCTCGTATATAAGACAATGCGAAACCCTAGGTAGGGTTACACACTTTCACGCCGAAAAACTTGAGTGTGCCAAAAAGGTTTTTGTGTATTCTCTATTGTGTGAGTTTTGTTTTTCTGGGCGAAGAATAACACACTAATACACTGAGTGATTGTAAGGGTGAAAGCGAGGGGAGCTCAAGTCTAGGGGGAGCCTAGACTAGCATCAAGCTACGGTTCACTGGGAGTTAGGAATAGTGAAAGGTTATCATTCATTGTATTCCGATTAAACTCATTTTCCGTTAGTGAAGTTGCACTTTTCACCGGGATTCTCATCCCTCCAAATTAGGCTTTTAAGGCCGAACTGGTTTACCATTCTGTGTGTTCGTTTACTATTATCGTGTGGTGTCTTTACAGGTGTTACTACTTTCTAATACAACACCTTAGAAATAGTTCATACAGTAGATCTGGACTTTCAATATGGATATTATCTAATGTACTCACGTTAAGAAAAGTAAGAAAACTTACAACATAATAATATAATATAACTTTATCTTTAATATAAAATAGTAACATACTAAATACGTCAGTTGTAAACTAATTTGTATAAAGGATATATATATATATATATATATATATATATATATATATTTAATATACACATTAACAGAAACGCATATTATTATTATTATTATATATATATATATATATATATATATATATATATATATATAAAGGAGAACCACATTTTACTTATATATATATAGATATATCTGTATATTTATTTCATAAATATTAAAAGTTTAAATACTAAAAATAAAAATCATTAAAAAAAAATGTTTGATTGCCACTCCATTAAAAGATTAAAGTCACCCAACTAACTTTTCTCGTTAGGTTAGATTTCGGGATTTCACAGATAAGGGGTGTAATGAACAGTTTTGACTGAAAAATTCAGACCCCTTCTCGAAATGAAACGGTAGTGAAATTATTTCTCCGAACCATAGCCCATGGTTTTTTCAGTGACAAACTTTGAATTGTCGTGTACGGTGGCTCCGGCCGAATTTTGTTTGATCCACTAGTTTATAACTTGTTTGATTTATAATTTGATAATAGAGAATCAGTATTTTACGCGGTCAAATTATAAAAATGATATTTATGATATTATCACCCAATTTTAATAGAAACTGACTCATGCAATATTTTAGTGGGAGGGTGTCTAGCAAAACCAAATATTGATTGTTTCCAAGGTTAAAATCTAAGTGTAAAAACTTGAGATTTGTGTTTCTATTTTTAGAAGAAAATGTAGGACAAAGATCTTGAGAATTTAATTGTGCTTCGCATTCATATACTTCTGATCCAATATAGAGCATAGACTAAAGTCAATATCTAGTACTCAATGTCGTATACAATTATTATTATTGTTTTTTTTTAATCATATACAATTATTATTATTATTATTATTATTATTATTTTTTTATCGGAACATCATATACAATTGAAACACATGAAATGTGGTTTCCTTTGTTTCAATGGAAAAAAAAATCTACCTTGCAAAAACTAAGTGAGATGGTCTTCCTTGTTATTTTGATCTATGATCCCCAACGTAATTCAATGGCTAATGATGAAGAACTAAAAGTTACCATTGTGAGCTCTCTTCAAAGTACTCTAAATTCCACATTTCTAAGGAATTCCTATGAGTTAAGTCCTAAAGAGATGCTAGGTTTCCACTTGGATGATTGGCATTTACGTACTCTCTAATAAACACTGAAATGATGGTTATACACTCTATACCAAGTAACCCTCCATATGCAATAGGGTTAGAGTGATCAAATCAAAAGGTGATTAGCAAATATATATGTTGTGAAATAAATGAAATAGGAAACCTAAAAACAAGTGATGTCTCACTCCTATGAAAGGAGATCATTCATTGTCACCCGTACGAGAAATACTTAAATCATTATTGTTCATAACATCGTGAAAAATAAATGCCTTTTAGATTTGATATTTCAATTACGCTCACTAATTTAAAAAAAAAACTAAAAGAATTATAAATGAATTTGACCTAACTAAAAATCAAAATAGAGAACTTTGACCTGCTCAATATTTCTCCAAATTTATAAGCTAGATTATCGTCTCTA
Source organism: Urtica dioica subsp. dioica (assembly GCF_054948205.1). Taxonomy (NCBI): domain Eukaryota; kingdom Viridiplantae; phylum Streptophyta; class Magnoliopsida; order Rosales; family Urticaceae; genus Urtica; species Urtica dioica. Next base: position 38,498,240 of record NC_142757.1, read on the forward strand.
AAATAGTGCAAAAAAAATTAGAAGCCATATATCACTTCTAATTTTTAATAATTCGACCTTGAAAGGCCTTTTTTAATATTAATTTTGGTATTACATTTAAAAGTCACAAGTCACTTCTATAAATCAGCTATTACTACTATTCCGCTTCTAAAAGCTTAGTTTGTAGGAGTGAACGAAAATTGCGGTCTTGATCCCAGAGTACCTTTTATAATTGATGATTTAAGAGAGCATATGAGTGTATCTCGCCAAGATTTAGATTCCTAAATATTACCAATCGTAGACTTTATCAACATAAAAGTGTGCAAGGGTCTTTCTAGATTAACATTCTGTTAACTTGAAAAAAAAAAAAAAAAAAAAAAAAAAAAAAAAAAAAAAAAAAAACCAGTTAACTCGTGTATAACAGTTTGCATGAGGTATTTTACTTTGTTCATATTATAATATTAATTCTCATATGTATATATATAGTTTATATATTTATATAGGAGAAAATGACACATATATATTATGTGTTTAAGTGAAATGTCGAGTTTAACATTTGATTTTCAAAAATGTCGAATTTGTACCTTATGTTTAATTAAAATGATGAAATTATAATCTAAAATAAATAATTATGCCACAAATATTTTGTATATTGATTTGTCATTAATATTGACTCTGACAGTTATATGTGAGCCTCAATTCATCTTTATTCATTCTTTAATTATACCACTATATGTAATTTATTGTAAAAAAAATAAATAAATAAAAATAACGATCTCTGAAATTTGAAATATCATAGAGAGCACAGACAGAGGAAATGATAAAAATCGACATTCAAAAATATCGAAATCACTAATTTGAGCGTGAAATCTAGAAATCAAAGTCGCAGTTTGATAGGTAAGAATTTTATTAGTCTATTTTGATTTAGTTCGATTTCAAAATTGGGATTGGGGGTTGTTTTTTATTTTTATTTTTAAATAAATTACATATAGGACTATAAGGCGTGAATGAATAATAGTAAAATGAGGTTTACATATAAATATCATAGTCAACATTAATGAAAAGTCAATAAAAAGATTATTTGTAGCACATTTATCTATTTTAGGGTATAATTTTATCATTTTAAATATACGAAAGGTACAAACTCGACATTTTTGAAACTAAAGATTAAAATTGACATTTTACTTAAACACAGAGTATATATATGTGTCATTTTCTTATATAGAAGTTTTATATCAATCTAATATATTTTTTAATTGAGCTGAGCAACGCTAATTGGACGCATGAAATACGTTTTATACTTCCACACTTGAGCTTCCTCATTATTGATGATCTTCATTGTCTTAAGGGAAAATGACACATATATACCTTTTATTTTAGTGAAATATCGAGTTTAATATGACACATATATACCTTTTATAATTGATGATTTAAGAGAGCATATGAGTGTATCTCGCCAAGATTTAGATTCCTAAATATTACCAATCGTAGACTTTATCAACATAAAAGTGTGCAAGGGTCTTTCTAGATTAACATTCTGTTAACTTGAAAAAAAAAAATACCCCAGTTAAATCGTGTATAACAGTTTGCATGAGGTATTTTACTTTGTTAATATTATAATATTAATTCTCATATGTATATATATAGTTTATATATTTTGAAATTCTGATTAGTCGCAAAGGCAAGATGTCGCACACAATGTGTTGACAATGTGTCCGACAACTTGCTTGAACACAGATTATGGATAAACAACAAACCAGTGCAGAAAACAAAGTACACACGATATGGTTACCCAGTTCGGTGAAACACACCTACATCTGGGGGCACGCAGCCAGTGGAAAGGATTTTCACTATCTTGTAGTCAATAGTACACACAAGGTTTATATCTGATTACAATCAACAAATCAATAAAACCTAGAGACTATTACTAACAGTGATCACCTAGACAGGGACTCCCCTTGAATTTGAGCTCCGTCTCAATTCCACCCTTCCAGCAACCTCCTGGCTCGGATGACCTTCAGTCTTCAGCTGTACGTGAACCTTCAATCACGAGAACACAAAACCCAACTCTCACAGACACTCAATCTTTATGGAATAGTGTTTGAGAGACTACACCGCTTATCACCAAAACACACAGCCTCCCAGTCCGCCGGTCTTGCACGTCTAAGAGCTCTGAGTGTTTTATGAAAAACGTCAAGGCTGCTAAGGGGAAGCGCTTGGCTTTTATAGCAGCTGTACAATCCTGCAAGGTATCTCGGGTTTCCTTACCCGACCTCAAGCGAATATCACAAAGTAAAGACTTCATCAAGGCGAAAATCGTGCAATGACTCCATCAAGGCGAAAATCGTGCAATGAAGAAAGCATCGAGAGATATCTTGCAATGAAGTCACCAGCGAGGCAGGTATCTTGTAATGAATACAGCAGCGAGGCAATAACTCAGCAATAAGTCGCCAGCGAAGCAATCTGAGCAAAACTGGAAACTTGCCTGAAAAAGAGTCTTTATACAGGAGGAAAGATGTCAAACCAGAAGTGGAAGCATAACGACCGACATCTTTCCATACAACTTGCACTAAAAAATAAAGCCAACAAATAACGTATCAACAATCTCCCCCTTTGGCTATTTTTTAGGCAAGCACTTCCAGGACCAGTTCTCATACAAACGTCATGACTAGAGAGAAGAATCAAAATAAATGACCTCATGACGCCTCTCCCCCTGATTGCTTAAAAAAAATACCAAAGGCAAGGATCGACCAACACAGAGGGAGGAACAACAGCCTGTAAAGGAATGAGAACTAAAAAAACAGCATATCATTCATCAGAAAAATACGAGAAAGCTGTCTTACAAACCATCCAGAAAGAAAAAAAAACATCAGTCTGAAACACACAAGCAGTCGAAAAACCAACACAAAGATGTTTAAAAAGAGGTTAGATGTTACAGACCAGAACAAATAAACATCAATCAGAGGGATTAACAACATCGTTGGCAAGAGAACTCTGAGAATCGCTACTGACATCATCTTCTGTCTCTTCTTCATCAGGACACACAGAAGGACTCGGCTGAGAAGTCGAAGCACCATCAGTGGTAGGGGAGGGAGTCATGACAGAGATAAGACGCTTACAAGTGGTCTTTCTTCGAGTAGAGATATCAATGACTTCCTTAAGTGCAGCAACTTCTTCCAACAAGCATTTGAGAATATCGCTCTTAGTACTTTCTGACAGGGGAGCCACTTTGATGGTACGACCAAGGGAGACCGATGTAGCGACAGACGGCATGACAAGATCTCTGGCATGTTTCCCTTCAAACAACTTAGGACTGAAGGAGATTTCACTGGGAGGTTTACCTGCAATGTCGTCAGCCCTGAGCCGATCCCTCTTCTGAGCCACCAACATGCCTGACAGGAGAGAGGGGAAGCCAATAGGAAGCTTCACTGCATAAGACTTAGCATGCTTTGCCAGGTGGCTGAAAACAAACTCCCCAAAGTCGAAGGACGCCCGAGTACCAATCTGATAGATGAGGCATGCCAGGTCTGACATGATGCTTGAGCCGTGAGAGGAAGGGGCCCAATTCGCAATCCCAATTATGTACAGAACAGAATACTTCGCCGAGAGATCTGAGGAAGGCAGAGAGCCCTTAGTGGGCCAAGTCTTCTTCTCATCGTTAGTGAGCTCTTTGGCAACCACATCCAAGGATGGAAGCTAATCAGCAGTGACAATTTTTCCTCTTCCCATAAACTCGTTGATGGCAGTGGACGATATATCAAAGCAATGGCCACGAACATAGACTTTCCCAAACTCAGGGTGATGAGGCTGGTCAATCTCAGAGGACAAATTCGCAATGCACTCTTTCACCAATTTAGGATAATAAGGTCCGATCCCAGAGACAGTTTTCCCAAGTTGAGCATCATACAACAGTTCCATTATCACATCAATCTTCAGGGCTTCTTTAGACAGTTCCTTTTCCGGAAAAATAGATCTGTGATAGACATACCTCCATTTTCTGACACGATCTTCCTCATGGAAGGAGACATTATCCAGAGGAGCGACAGTGACATCCTTAGGAAGCTTTTGGCCTCCAACAGATTTCCTGGAGATGTGAGGCACGGCCTCAGGACGGGCAACTTCCTCTTCCTCCTCTATATCCTTCAGAACATCTGGAATCATCTCTTCAACAGACTTTCCCTTCAGCTTCTTCTTGTTCAAACCCATCTTCACTGATTTCTTCATCTTCTTCTTGGCAAGAATGGGAGCAGCTCTTTCTTCCACCACTTTTCTTTTCTTCTTTCTCTTCTCCGCCGGAAGAGTGGCTAAGCAGACATCATCATTTTTCTGAACCTTCTCTTTTAGAGAAGCGAGAATGTCCTCTCCAACATCTTGGACTTGACTAGTCGTTCTTTCTTGCCCCAGAGAAGATGCTGGCACATCTTTCGCGACTTCTTTACTCAACCCCAGAATGCCTCCGATGGCATCAACAGGAGTAGGCTCTTGAGTATGGGGCAGCGAATCCTTATCCCTAGGATTGACAATAGGAGTGACAGAGGCTACATGATTACCTTGCACAACCTTGTGAGGCCTTTCGATGGGGGATCCTCCAGAGCGAACTTCTTCTTCAGGGACTTCTTCGTCTCGTGTCTCTTCTTTGGAAGAACTACTGGAGCTTACATCTCCTGTAATGTCGGCAGTCGAGAGAGCGGCTTTCTTGAGGATTTCACTTCTAGCAGCGGAGAGAGAGGGATTCACAGGAGGAATCGATGATCCAGCGATCGCACCTCCGGCCTGACCATCGGCGCGTACACTGGATCGTAGTCCTCGAACCCTAACACCATGCATGTTGCTTTCAGCACCAGGTTTTCTTGTCGCGACATTTTTCCTCTTCATAGTGGCTTTCTCCTTTTCCAAGGGAATGGTTGTGTTTATCCCGCTTCTAGTGCCAACCATTTTGAAAAGAGTTTTAAGAAAACTGTCACACAGATAATCGTCGAGGAGGGTAAGCGAGCAAATATGGGAAACAAAGCTTAAGAACAATGAAGAAAAACAGGAAATTTCAAAAATCGAACAAGAAGTAACTTCCCTATCTTTCTCGAGAATGTAACCGTCTGCATGAATGAGAGCAAGGCATGGAGAAATACGACGTCGTGACATAAAGTGGGCCTTGATCGATCTTAGGCCCAGAGAAACAACAATTGGCATTTCAGCCCGGCAAAAAGGTCGAATGGGCCAACCAGATAAACGGGCCCATGAAATGAAATTCACAACAGACACGCGAACAAGAATCAGCGAAGGATTAGCACATAAGATAAGACCAAAAATCCCTCCGATAAACAGTAATTGCTATTGATCAATAACGCATAAACCAAGAGAAGATCTGAGATTTTTAAACCGGTTAGCATCCAAAGCCTTGGTGAAAATATCTGCAAGCTGTTTCTCGGTGTGAATGTATTCGAGTTTGATCTTCTTTTCTTCTACAAGATCTCGAATGAAATGATGTCTGATCTCTATGTGCTTGGTCTTACTGTGTTGAACAGGATTCTTTGAGATGTTGATTGCGCTAATGTTGTCGCAGAACAATGTCATGACATCTTGTCCAACATTATATTCAGTTAGCATCTGCTTCATCCAGAGAAGCTGAGTGCAGCTACTCCCAGCGGCGATGTATTCAGCTTCAGCTGTGGACAAGGAAACACAGTTCTGCTTCTTGCTAAACCAGGAGATGAGATTGTTTCCAAGATAGAAACATCCACCAGAGGTACTTTTTTTATCGACCGTGCTACCTGCCCAGTCAGCATCACAGTATCCCACAAGCGTAGAGGAAGTATCATAAGTATATAAGAGGCCAAAATTGGTAGTTCCTGAGATGTACCTTATGATTCGCTTGGCTTGAGCCAGATGACTAGCTTTGGGATTGGCTTGATATCGCACACACACACCTACCGAGTAGGCTATGTCTGGTCGGCTAGCAGTGAGGTAAAGAAGGCTGCCAATAATACTCCTGTAGAGGCTTTGATCAGCAGATTCTCCATGCTCATCCTTAGTGAGTTTGATGTGGGTAGCGGCAGGTGTCCGCTTGTGGGAGGATTTTTCCAGACCAAACTTCTTCACTAAGTTTTTTGCATACTTACTTTGGGAGATAAAGATGCCATCTTCCATTTGCTTGATCTGGAAGCCCAGAAAGTAGTTCAGCTCACCGACCATACTCATTTCAAACTCTGACTGCATTTGTCGAACAAAAAGATCCACCATCTTGTTTGACATTCCTCCAAAGACGATGTCATCAACATAGATCTGAGCTATCATGAGATTGCCATTCTCATTTTTCACGAACAAGGTCGTGTCAACTCCACCTCGGGTGTAACCATTCTGCACAAGGAACTGGGTCAGTCTCTCATACCAAGCACGAGGAGCCTGCTTAAGGCCGTAGAGAGCTTTTCTGAGTTTGTAGACATGCTGTGGAGAGCTAGGATCTGTAAACCCTTTTGGTTGAGCTACATAGACTTCCTCATTCAGGTACCCATTGAGGAAAGCACTCTTAACATCCATCTGGTAAAGCTTGAATTGCAGGTGACAAGAGATGCCAAGCAGAAGTCTGATAGCTTCAAGTCTCGCAACAAGGGCAAAGGTTTCGTCAAAGTCTACGCCTTCCACCTGTGAATAACCCTGCGCCACAAGTCTAGCTTTGTTCCGAGTTATATTACCATGTTCATCAGATTTATTCTTAAAAATCCACTTAGTTCCAATGACATTCACATTGTCAGGTTTGGGAACTAGCTCCCAGACTTCATTTCTTTCAAACTGAACTAGTTCCTCTTGCATAGCATTAACCCAGTATTCATCATCAATAGCCTCATTAACATTCTTAGGTTCAATCTTAGAGACAAAGCAGAGATTACCAGTCATCTCCCGATAGTTAACAGGAGGTTTTGGACGAGTCTTTATTCCTTCACTGATTTCGCCAATCACCTCATGAGTAGGATGATTTTTCTGAATTCTTCGGGAATGAACTCTTTGTTCAGTCTCGGGAGGAGATCCTTCATCTGGGACAATGTCGCTTACTTTGTCATCAACATCCGTCCTGACATTTGGGTTTCCAGTAGAGATGTCGTCCAAGGAGTTTTCAGCATCTGTCCTGACATCTGTGTTACTAGGAAAAACTTCATCTTCGTCATTAGTACTGTTAGTAACATCATGATCATCGTTTACCACCACATTTATGGATTCCATCATAGTCTTAGTGCGTTTGTTAAAGACACGATAGGCATGACTATTTCTAGAATATCCAAGAAATATACCTTCATCACTTTTAGGATCAAATTTTCGTCGTGGATCTCTATCAGCAAGAATATAACAAACCGAACCAAAGACATGAAAGTACTTCACATTAGGCTTTCTCCCCCTCTATATTTCATAATGAGTGACAGAAGTACCTGGACGAATGGTAACTCGATTGTAGTATGGCAGGCAGTATTAAGAGCTTCAGCCCAGAAATGTGGTGGAATATCTTTGGCCAATATCATCACTCTAGCCATCTCTTGGAGGGTTCGATTTTTTCTTTCAACAATTCCATTTTGTTGAGGTGTGATTGGAGCAGAGAACTCATGGGCTATCCCTTCTTCAGTACAAAACTTAGCAAAGCTCATGTTCTCAAATTCCCTCCCATGATCACTCCGGATTCTGATCACTTTGCCGATGCTCTCTCCTTTTTCTCTCTGAACTTTCTTACACAGAGATTCAAAAACAGCAAGAGTGTCAGATTTCTCACGAATAAAATCAACCCAAGTGTACCTGGAGTAGTCATCCACACACACGAACACGTATCTCTTCCCTCCAAGACTCTCGACCTGCATCGGTCCCATCAGGTCCATGTGAAGAAGTTTCAGAACACGAGATGTGGTAAGATGTTGCACCATCTTGTGAGACTTCTTGACCTGTTTCCCAATCTGGCATTAACCACAGATTTTTCCTTCAACAATCTTCAGATTTGGAACATCGATGATGGCTTTCTTAGAGACAATTTTCTGCATGCTTCTGAGATTCAGGTGACCAAGCTTTTGGTGCCACAGTTTGGTTTCATCAACTTTGGTCAAGAGGCAATTGTTGTTTGGTACGGGAGACCACATGTAGCAGTTGTCACGAGATCTGGTTCCTCGCATGAGTACATCCTGTTCCTCATTAATCACCACACACTTATCACGAGTAAAATTGACACACAAATTCAGATCACAAAGCTTACTAATACTGATAAGATTAGCAGTAAGTCCTTCTACCAACAAAACCTCAGTCAAGCAAGACATGCCAGGATAGTTCAACTGACCTTTACCCACTATTTTGGCTTTTACTCCATCTCCAAAGGTAACATGACAGTTAGAATAGGGTTTTACGTTGGTCAGGAAGGTGTGATCACCTGTCATGTGACGAGAGCAACCACTGTCGAAATACCAGTCACTCCCGGTGGATGCACTCAGAGATGTGTAAGCAATATTGGCATGATAGGACGTATTTTTCACTCTCCATTCCAGCCGAGTAGAAGGTTGTTGACGAGGTAGGACATTCCTGTAACTGGACTTTTGCTGACGAACATTTCTCCCGTATAAACGATAGCAAAAAGGTCGAATATGGCCCTTTCTACCACAATAATGGCATACCCAACGAGGTCTGTTGACTAGAGACCTGATTGGTCCAGAGAAATGATTCCGAGGAAAAACATGAGCATTGTCATTACCAGATGGTCGAGGCATGTTTCGCGACATCTGACCAGTTTGCTTTTGGGGAACAAACGTAGTCTGGGATGATGAAGCTCCATGGGTATATCCAAGCCCCTTCATGTTCTTCGTAGGTTTGCCAATGGTGAGGATTTTGTCCAGGCTGTCAGTCCCAAAGTTCAGCATTCTGACTGATTTAGTCATTTGATCAAGTTCCCCGTTGAGCCGACTGACTTCCTTCTTCAGATCCACAATCGTCTCTAGGAGCCTTGCCTTATCTTCAGTCAGAGTAAGAATGAGAGCACTCTGTTTGTTGAGAATCTGGGATTCCTCAACCCATTTGGTGTGCAATGTATTGTATGCTTCATTCATAGCATCGTCAGATAGTTCTTCATCAAAAACATATTTCTGAGAGCATTCACCAAATTCATTAGTTGACTCATGAGTATGGACAGAGGCAGTAAAGGCTACAAAGTTACTTATCTGATCTGATTCGCTATCTTCATCTTCTTCATCCGAGAGAGTAGCGTTGTATCCCTTTTTCTGTTTCTTGAGGAAGTTGGGACACTCCTTTTGAATATGTCCGAAACCTTCACATTCGTGACACTAAATGCCTTTGCCTTTGCCAGATCGTTCACCACTTTTACTATTCCTGTGAGGATTAGCATTCTTCTGGAATCGTTGTTGGAAACTGTCCTTGACATCTTGCGAGACATTTTTCTCATTCATCTGGTTGAGTCTTTTCATGACCCTGCTATAATTTTTTGCAATCATAGCTATAGTATCGTCAATATCATTTTCAGAGTCTGAGTATACCTGTTCCCTTTGTTCATGAACAGAGCTTTTGAGGGCCATCCCTTTGTGTTTCTTTTCCACCTTAGGAAGGGAGAGCTTAAAAGTCATGAGGGATCCCATGAGCTCGTCGAACTTCAAAGTCTTTAGGTCATGAACTTCCTCAATGGCCGTGATTTTCATTTCGAACCTAGAGCTCAAGGCTCTCAGGGTTTTTCGAACAAGATCTTCATCAGTCATTGGTTTCTCGAGAGAATATGATTCATTGGCAAGATCACGAACGCGAACGTTGAACTCTGCACCTGATTCATCCTCGAGCATCGTGAGGGCTTCAAAATTGGTTGTGAGATATTGAAGCTTCTGCTCACGGACCTTTGTAGTTCCTTCATAGGCAATATCGAGGATTTCCCAGGCCTCTTTGGCAGTAGTGCATGTATTTATCAACCTGAAAACATCTTTATCGACTCCGTTAAATATAGGATTAAGAGCACGAGAGTTACCAAGGGCCGACTCATCTTCAGTGGGGGTCCAGTCCTTTTCGGGTTTTGTCCCAGTACGGACTCCTTTGTCATCAGTCGTAATAGGAGCTTCCCACCCGTGTATCACAGCTTTCCATGTTCGGCTATCAAGGGACTTCAAGAAAGCGGTCATGCGTGCCTTCCAATAACCATAGTTGGTTCTGTCGAGTACTGGGTGGCGATTGACAGAACCTCCCTCTCGGGAACTATCCATAATATGTAATCAGAAAAAGAAATCCAGGAAACCACCAAAAAGATCAAGGTGCCTGCTCTGATACCAATTGAAATTCTGATTAGTCGCAAAGGCAAGATGTCGCACACAATGTGTTGACAATGTGTCCGACAACTTGCTTGAACACAGATTATGGATAAACAACAAACCAGTGCAGAAAAAAAAATACACACGATATGGTTACCCAGTTCGGTGAAACACACCTACATCTGGGGGCACGCAGCCAGTGGAAAGGATTTTCACTATCTTGTAGTCAATAGTACACACAAGGTTTATATCTGATTACAATCAACAAATCAATAAAACCTAGAGACTATTACTACCAGTGATCACCTAGACAGGGACTCCCCTTGAATTTGAGCTCCGTCTCAATTCCACCCTTCCAGCAACCTCCTGGCTCGGATGACCTTCAGTCTTCAGCTGTACGTGAACCTTCAATCACGAGAACACAAAACCCAACTCTCACAGACACTCAATCTTTGTGGAATAGTGTTTGAGAGACTACACCGCTTATCACCAAAACACACAGCCTCCCAGTCCGCCGGTCTTGCACGTCTAAGAGCTCTGAGTGTTTTATGAAAAACGTCAAGGCTGCTAAGGGGAAGCGCTTGGCTTTTATAGCAGCTGTACAATCCTGCAAGGTATCTCGGGTTTCCTTACCCGGCCTCAAGCGAATATCACAAAGTAAAGACTTCATCAAGGCGAAAATCGTGCAATGACTCCATCAAGGCGAAAATCGTGCAATGAAGAAAGCATCGAGAGATATCTTGCAATGAAGTCACCAGCGAGGCAGATATCTTGTAATGAATACAGCAGCGAGGCAATAACTCAGCAATAAGTCGCCAGCGAAGCAATCTGAGCAAAACTGGAAACTTGCCTGAAAAAGAGTCTTTATACAGGAGGAAAGATGTCAAACCAGAAGTGGAAGCATAACGACCGACATCTTTCCATACAACTTGCACTAAAAAATAAAGCCAACAAATAACGTATCAACATATTTATATAGGAGAAAATGACACATATATACTCTGTGTTTAAGTGAAATGTCGAGTTTAACATTTGATTTTCAAAAATGTCGAATTCGTACCCTATGTTTAATTAAAATGATGAAATTATAATCTAAAATAAATAATTATGCGACAAATATTTTGTATATCGATTTGTCATTAATGTTGACTCTGACAGTTATATGTGAGCCTCAATTCATCTTTATTCATTCTTTAATTATACCACTATATGTAATTTATCATAAAAAAAAAAAGATAAATAAAAATAACGATCTCTGAAATTTGAAATATCATAGAGAGCACAGACAGAGGAAATGATAAAAATCGACATTCAAAAATATCGAAATCACTAATTTGAGCGTGAAATCTAGAAATCAAAGTCGCAGTTTGATAGGTAAGAATTTTATTAGTCTATTTTGATCTAGTTCGATTTCAAAATTGGGATTGAGGGTTGTTTTTTATTTTTTATTTTTAAATAAATTACATATAGGACTATAAGGCGTGAATGAATAATAGTAAAATGAGGTTTACATATAAATATCATAGTCAACATTAATGAAAAGTCAATAAAAAGATTATTTGTAGCACATTTATCTATTTAAGGGTATAATTTTGTCATTTTAAATATACGAAAGGTACAAACTCGATATTTTTGAAACTAAAGATTAAAATTGACATTTTAATTAAACACAGAGTATATATATGTGTCATTTTCTTATATAGAAGTTTTATATCAATCTAATATATTTTTTAATTGAACTGAGCAACGCTAATTGGACGCATGAAATACGTTTTATACTTCCACACTTGAGCTTCCTCATTATTGATGATCTTAATTGTCTTAAGGGAAAATGACACATATATACCTTCTATTTTAGTGAAATATCGAGTTTAATATTTGGTTTTAAAAAATGTTGAGTTCATACGTTCTGTTAATTAAATTGATAATATTATACCCTAAAATATATAATGGTGCCACGAAACTTCATTTTGTTGACTTTTCTTTGATGTTGACTCTAATATTTATATGAAAACCCTATTTTGCTCTTATTCATTCGTTCCATATAAGTAATTTATTTAAAAATGAAAACACAAATAATAATCTGTGAATCGTGGAGAACGCCGACAGAGGAAATGAGTAAAAATCGTCAGGTGATGTCATCAAAATCCCTTATTCGAGCGTGAAATACAGGACTTGGAGTTGCAACTCGAACACATAAGGAAACCATCTCTTGGGAGATATGAATCTTATTAATTTGTTTCGATTTAGGCTATTTTTTATTCCAAAATTTGGAATTTGAGAGTTAGGGTAGTAGTTTGAGGTTTGGTTTGATTTTTTATATCAGAGTCAACATCAATGAAAAATCAGTAAATGGTAGATTTGTAGCGTTGTTATCTATTTTAGAGTATAGTTTTGTCATTTTAAGTAAACAGAATGTATAAACTCGATAATTTTTAAAACTTAAAATTGATATCAACATTTCACTAAAACATATGGTATATACGTGTTATTTGTCTTAATCGAATCCCGGCTGTCAACAACTTACGTTAAAAGGAGAGAAAATTTTTCTCATGTCATACAATTTTGATCATAATTAGCTTCTTTGTGTCTTTGATTCTTGGAAAGATACTATATTCATCTTCGATCCTATAAAAAAGGAATAAAATACCTTTGATTTTTTTTTTTTTTTTAAAGTAATGTAAAAGTAATTATATATATATATATATATATATATATTTTTATCGTACTGCATATAGTTAATTAGTCTCAGTTAATAAATAAAAAATGAAGGTGTTTACATATTCCAAAGAATGAACAAGAAGGACGTGTAGAGTGTGGCTATTTCACTCTACATTTATGCTCTCTAATGTCGATGTATAGGTAACACATAAACGAGAAGAAATCAATTATGTTAAACACAAATGGAGGCATCGCATTGCCTAAATATATATTATGATTAGTAGATGGTTGTGTTATTTGTTGATTATATTGAATTTTTTGTATATTGGAGAAAGTTATTTCACTCTCATAAATAATTATTTAATAAGAAAAGAGAAATACGATGAACAACCATTTTTTTTTCATTATGTTTATGTAATTTTCATAATGATTCAAAAACCGCAACAAATATTCTAAATAAAAAAAAAAACTCTCATCCACATTGCAGGTCGGTGTCTGAAGACCGTTGTGCAAGTTCTAAAACTTTGCCACGGTAAAGTTTTAGAAATTTTTTTAAATAAAATTTTCATAACATGCACTAATCAGCAGATGACTGTCATACAAGATAATGATTTTCTGCGGCGAAATCTTGTAATTTTGAAAAGAAAGGTTTTTGGTTCGCTTGCACAATAGTGTTTAACTCTCGTGCAAGTTGCTTTGCATTAAAGTCGTAAAGTCCGTCATAAAAAAAATGTTTCAAGTCGCTTTTTACTCTATCGTTCATTATTGTGATTATTTAATATTTAATTTTAATTAATAGTGATAAATGTATCTAAGCACAAATCATGTTCATAGACTACAACCTTATTAGTTTTGTTTCAATTAATACTTCACGTTTTTTTAATAAGTATAATAGATTATTTCACGTTTCTTGTTTATTGAATTTCTTCTTCTTCCTTTTAAGCTTGGTGTTTGGCTGGCACAAAAGTTGAATATATAATTATATCAGGAATTCAGGATAGAAGCTTATTTTATAGCATGTACCTTCGTAGTTGTTCATCCTATAATTTCACTTTCTTCTTTACCCACTTTATCGTAGCGTGATGTTTGAGCAGGCAATAAAAGTTGAGGTGTCCGTTAAAAGTCTCAATAATGTTTATTATTTCCCTTTCAATTTTTGCTTTCTATGTCATATAAGATTTGTATAAATCATTATAGTCTTATATATGATCCAAAGGGATAACAACAATTTTCGATTTTTTTGTAGCTTATTATAGATATTTTTATTCATACAGGTAATTTGAATAATGTTAAATTAATAATCATGCTTTTAATTGTTTTAATAGGATCGGAGGTATTAATTTACTATTTACTTAGAATTGTTATGAGAGGTTAACGAATATTTTCGTGAATTTGTTAGCAACGAGAGATACGAGGCAATGGTAATATAAATATGAATACTGTTCGCAGTAGACCAATAAAGAAATTGTACACCATTCTTTTATCCTATTTTTTAAAACTGTATTAATTGTTTGTTATTTATTTTAACTTTGGAATTGATATATACTAAAAAATTATCTATTTTAATTATTCTTAGGCTTATATAGAAGGAGTTTTTCTTCCCTCCCTCCTTGTCTTCAAAATCTGCTTCATTAACAACTTCCTTGATCTTCTACATTACCTTAACATGAACCGACGCCTTAGTCTTCTAAGTTATACTTCGGATTAATTTGGACGATAGTACGAGGTAACTCCTTCTCACTAAAATTCAACAAAAGGTTTAATTGGGATATTGAATTACCGAGAGAGAGAGAGAGAGAGAGAGAGAGAGAGAGAGAGAGTTACAAGAGATGCACTTGTGTTGGACGATTTCACATGTGATACAGCCCCTATTTATAATTTTGAAAGGTTTATTCTAGGAAATGCAGCAAAGAAATTAGAAAATTCACATAACATATTATTTTGAAATGAATTCACGTTATAAAATGACAAAAAAAGCTATACAAATCAAAAGAAAATTGAATTAAAATTAATCTGACTGTAAATACTGTATGCATTGTCATACTTTTATATACACTGAAAATTAGCTACTTTGTTGGAAAAATATATTATGAAAATTAAAAATTAAAATGAAAAAAATAACAAGTGATAAAAGTTAAAAGAGATTTCAATTAAAATTGATCTCACTGTAAAATCATGCACAGTCATAAAATGAAAACAAAAACAAGCGATAAAATGCAATAGAAAATTTAATTAAAATTAATCTCACTGTAAATATTGTGAGCATTGTCATAATTTTATGTATATTGTCTAGTCTTAACTACTATTTTGGAAAAAAATTATCAAAATTAAAAAGAAAACAAAAAAAAGTGATAAAAATTAAGAGCAAAATCAATTAAAATTAATCTCAGTCTAAAATTATGCACATTTGTATCAAATGAATACAAAATAAGTAATAAATTAAAACAAAATTAAATTAAAATTAATCTAAATGTAAATATTATGCGCATTGTCATAATTTTATGTACATTGTCAAGTCTTAACTACTTTGTTAGGAATACATTATTAATTTTTTAAAACTATTTTTCTCAAAAACTGAAATCCTTTGCCTTTTTCGTAATCAATTAGTTAAGAATTATGTTTTATTAGTCAATTAGTGTATCTGTTTTCCAATTTTATTAATTAAATAATATAAAAACTACAAGTGCATTTTTATATAGTTAAGACTTAAAAGTTAAAACTTAGATACATTTATTTATTATACCCATTTCTTTGATTTGATGGATAATTAATGACTTATAATATATATATATATATATATATATATATATATATATGACTATTTTCGAGGGGCAATTAGGCTAATAGCTCAATAGTCCACTCTCCTTTTAAAAAATAATTCAAATTTTATTTTACTAAAAAAATTAGTCCACCAGCCTGCTGTAAATTAATTAACTAAATCATAAATTAAATTCACTCTTTAATTAATTAATTTGTTGCGGGCTTAATTGACTATTTTTTAAGAAAATGAAACTTTACCTAGATTCTTAAAAAGAGTTAGAGAAATGACTAGTTGCAACAAATTTTTCAATTTCAATTCTGATTTTATTTTATTTTTTATATTTCTGAAACTTAATTTACTATAAAGTTATTTAAATTATAATTACTCATACATCAAATCACGAAATCATATTTTAGATAAAAAAAAATTAATATATTATTATATTTTAAAATTTAGAATAATATCTTAAAACGAATATTCTTAATTACTCAATGGTGGTCATACATATATATATATATATATATATATATAATTGATAAATATAATAATAATAATAATAATGTATTGTTTATATTTTGGTAGAGCTATTTGATGGCAAATTTTTTTTTACGGAAGCTCTCAAGATGCAATCACCCGTATTGTCAAGTAATAAAGCGTACTAGAGCATGAGTATTGAATTCCACAAGGAACTCGTCCTAATTTTCGATCTAAACTAAGTAAAAAATCTATTTGAGTTATGAAAATGTGAAAGCGGATTTTTTTTAAAAATGAATTAAAACTCAAAAACGAGTAAAGATGGATTAAAAATTAAAAAGAAGGCAAAGGGTTGGATCATCTATTCGATCGGTTAGGTTGAGGATTCTAAGCATGACTCAATTGTCATAGTTATATGTACATTGTCAACTCTTAATTACTGTGTTAGGAATAACTTTATTGATTTATTTAGCATTTTGCTTTAAAAACTGAAATTCTTTGCTTTTTTCTTAAGGGGTAATTTGGTCAGTAACCCAATAACACATCTTTCATTTAAAAAGTAGTCCAAGTTTTATTTTATTAAAAAAAAAGCCATCTAGCCTGCAGTTAATTTAAAATAACTCTTTAATTAATTTAATTTACCGCAGGTTAGTGAACTATTTTTTTTTTAATAAAATGAAACTTAAGCTATAATCTTAAAAAGAGTCAGTGGAATGGTAAGTTGCAACAAATTATTGTTATTTTAATCAGTTAGTTTAGAATTACAATTGCAGTTTTATATACATAAAATTAGATAAAAAAAAATTTATTTTAGGGACAATTAGTACAATAGTCCACACTCTTTTTAAAAATATAGCTAAAGATTTATTTTATTAAGAAAATAGTCCACCAAACCTGCAGTAAATTAAATTAACTGTTTAAATTAATTTAATTTACTTCGGAATAGTGAGCTATTTTCTTAATAAAATAAAATTTTGACTAGAATCTTTAATGAAGCTAGGGGATTGACTAGTTGCAACAGATTCTTCTTTACTTTACCCATTTCTTTCATTTAATGGATAATTAATGACACTTATGTGTGTGTGTGTGTGTGTGTGTGTGTGTGTGTGTGTGTGTGTGTTAATATCGTCAATTCTAATTTGATTTTTTAATATTTCTGAAACTTAAATTACTATAAAAGTATTTAAAATTACAATTACTCATAAATCATGAAAAACATACTTTAGATAAAAGTTTTAATATATTATTTCATTTTAAAACTTACAATAATATCTTAAAACTGATATTCATAATTACTCTGATTTGGTCATATATAATAAAAAAATTAATTTTAATAGTAATAATAATGTATTTTTTATATTTTGTTTGAGGATTTGATAGCGAGTTTTGTTTCACAAAAGACTCTCACGATGCAAGCGCACGTATCGTTAAGTAATAAAACATGCTAGAGCACGAGTATCGAACGCCACAAAGAATTCGTCCTAATTTTTTACGCAAACTAATTAAAAAAATCTTTTTGAGCTATGAAAATGTGAAAGTAGAGGATTTATGATGTTTTAAAAGTAAAAAATGAATTGAAATGCAAAAACAAATAAAAATGGATTAACGTTAAAGAAGGTGAATGGGTGCAACTTCGTTGGATCATCGATCCAATGGATTAGGTTGAGAATTATAAGCATGGCTCGATTGGGAAAGGTAAGTCTAAATTCCTCTTAATTATCAACTAATCTCTTTCGAGTAGGAATGCACCTAATTATTTGACAAACTTGGGTTTGGGTCCTATTAAAACAAATAACCGCATTAAACTTGGGATCTCAAACAACTACATGCACCCCTTCGTCTTTCTATAGATCTAGACGAATGAACAAAAAGGGTAGATGTCACTCGTTTATTACCTCTCGGTCTCTAAATAAGCCTAGGGATTTCACTAATTAGTTAACTATACTAACTTGTGATAAACAACAACCCAAAACCCATTAATTCCACATTCTAACCCAAGATTAAGCACAATCAAACATGATAAGCCAACCGAATCAATTAATCTAATTACATCGAATATGGAAATGTGTAAAAGCATAAACACATGAGGAAAATAGACATTCTAATAATCAACACATTCAAATCCAACAATCTCAAAATATTCTCAATAAAAAATCACTAAACAAAGATTTCAAGCTAGAAATGGAAATGACACAAAGCTAGAGTTCAAGTAATAAAATAAAAAGAAGAGAATGGGTACAAGGATCGAACAAATGGAGATTGTAGAGGTGCAGATGATTGTAAAGTATCATAACGCTTTAAATGCTCTCGTGGCTTGAAAACCTGAAATCGTACTAAATACGACAAAATAGTAATAAAAACCTCAAGAACAATTCTCGATTCATGCTCAAAATAGGCATTGTTTAGTGTAAGTGAATCGCACTTTTATTGGTATTACACTTGTATTTTTTTAAAATTTATTTTTTATTTATATAAAAAAAAGACATTAAAGGAGCGTGATATAATTTTATGGTAGTTAAATGAATGTAAGTAATGCATTTGAAACTTAAAGGGTGAAGTGGGACTAGTGTGATGCTTCGAGGGGCATGCACCTGGTATACTCTTCTTTATATGAGATGTTAAATAATTTAAAAACTCATGACAATTAAATACGAACTAATATATATGCACATGTTTGTGCGATAAGGTTGAACACATGTCGATACTAAATTCTATGTTCTTCATGATCTTCTCAATTTAAACTTAGAGAGCTAAGATCAAATGTTGAACACAATAATTATTGAAAGCATTTTGAAAATAAAATAATGGTCCCGATCTTGCTACTTAAGGTCTCTATTTATAGATTTATAATCTCGTGGGAACAAGCTCCCTTTTAAATTAATTATAATTTATAAATATTCCATTGATTCTACATGGCCATCTAAGTTTCTCGGGTTCGCGCAACATATATTTCTTTAATCTTTCTCATATGGAATCATCATTCGTTAACCAAAGGCTCTTTTTTTCATCCTATCTTTCTCCGAGTTCTCAAATGGGGAAAGGAACTATAACCCTCTCTTTTCGTACTTCAGGTCGGGAAAGACTATGCCTCGCTCGCTAGACTCCAAACCAGTGAGACTTTGCCATGTCTCCATATTCCAAGTCTTCCCGTATATGACGACATGGCTACTAGTGATACTTTAACTCTCAACATCCGTTTGAGGAAAGAGTTCGTATTGTATCACGGCGGTGACCACCCTCCACTCGAGCCAACCTCCACACAACAATGCATTTAGCTCTATTATTTTTATATTCATTCCCAAAGATGGTAACATTCCAGCACATTGGTACACCCTGGAAGATGTTACCTTATATAACTTAATAAATCCCATTCTTTCACTTAAAAAGATAATTATAATATTTATGGAATATTCCAAAATTACTATTCATTAATCTATATATACATATATATATATGTATATCAATTATAATGCTATATTATTTATAAAAAAATAGCTCAAACTCTAAAAATTAATTACTATTCATTAATTTCTATATACAAATACATATATATATGTATATATATGTATGTATCAATTACAATGTTGTATTTTCTATTAAAAAAAAGGCTCAAACTCTAAAAAAGAATTTTATAATATAGATATTTGATTCTATAGTACCAAAAGTGCACAACTTTTTGTGCCATCTGCAAGCAATCCCCCTGTGATTTACAATGTCCTAAGTCGAAACTCAACAAATGAATCAATAATTATAATATTAATAATATTAAATGCTAAAACTAACACAATACATGCCTTATGTGTTATGTCATAGAAAGAGTCAAATTCATGGAATAGGGATACCCACTATGGGTGTACTAATTCGTCTCATCTTATTTTCTCACAAAATCCAGAGATTATAAGCAACAACATTTTTTTTTTCATCTTCCAATTTAGTAAAACACCGCGCATTGACTCTCTCGAAGGTGGGATAAAATTTAACATTTTGTTACAACAAGTACTCGTACATTTGATCTTGCCTTTGGTACTTTGGTTTGGATATTCGTATTCCTATCATTCTTCAAATTACAGTCTGACAGATAGTCATCGCTGACAGAATCTGATCACATATGAAGATGGAAATGAACAGCTAGTTCTGAGACCTAATGTTATTGTTTCCGAACGATCAACGGTGAAGAACGCGGTTGTGATTGTGGAGTGATGACG
This sequence comes from Urtica dioica subsp. dioica, assembly GCF_054948205.1. Classification (NCBI taxonomy): domain Eukaryota; kingdom Viridiplantae; phylum Streptophyta; class Magnoliopsida; order Rosales; family Urticaceae; genus Urtica; species Urtica dioica. The sequence continues at coordinate 38,518,582 of NC_142757.1, forward strand.
TGGCGGTGACTTTAGATCTTATTGGTATTTAGAAAGCCCACTAAAATTGTATCAACATCATGTCACCACATTCATCTATGCTTCTAATATTAAATAAAATAATTGAAAATTTCTACAACAAGATAAAAGAATTTAAGAAAATAATGAAATTATGATACGAAGACAAAAAAGCCCTCATTTTCTTCTTTTCTGTTTTGGTTGGCGAAACCAAATAAATGTATGTCTTTGGTACTTATTTATACTTCCTATGTTTTTTTTGTTCCGATAACGAGTTACTGGGTCAAAAACCCTTAAAAAATTTCAATCTTTCTAAGCGAAAATAAGAGCCATAACTTTTTTTTTTTTTTTTTTTTAGATCTATCAAGTATATAGTTATATTTACAATTTTATATTGTTATATAACTAACGTTTTGTAAATATTAAATAAATAGACACATTCATTTATTTACACGTGTAAATATTCTACACTTTTATTTCAATGAAAAAGTAAATCAAGAATACCACGTTATTCTTTTTAGCTATTTATCTAAAATTTACGAAACGTCAATTATATAATAATTCTAAACGCTTTAATTAGTTAGTTATTTTTTTTTAGGTTGGACCATAGGTAGTTTCAATTATATATATATATATATATATATATATATATTGTGGGGCTTTGATAATTATTTATAAGCATGGATTATTGCATAAGAGAAGAGAGAAAAATGAGAAAAGTCTTTAGTCAAACAGGAAATGAGGAATTAATAAATACTTCTCTACCTTTCACTTACATTTACAGGTTGAACAAAAACAAACATTTTCTTTTTTCTTTCAGCTTTTGCACTAATGTATATAATTAAATAAATGAATTGAACATTATAATAAATCAAAGGAGAAAAAAAAGCTAAAAAAAACATTTACTTCATATACAATACAAGAAAGTCACATACACACAAAACAAATACAAAGACTCTCACATTCTCTCTCTCTCTCCTCAATTTCACCTTCCTTTTCACATCCATTTATGAGAGAGAGATTCCTCTAATGGTCTTTTCTCTTCCATTGGATTGTAAACAGATTCCGAGCTATAGAAGAAAAGAGAAAACCCAATCTCAATCTCTTCATTTCTGTTGATTTTTGCCTCTTTTTCAGATTTTTTTTCTTCAGATTTTTTTCCTTATGACTGTGTAAAGACTTAACCAGAAAGAAAAGAAAAGGAAAAAAAAAAAAGAAAAATATCTTGTTCTTGGTTATAGCTTTGGTTCTCTGCAAATAAAACTCTTTTATCCTTTTCTGGGCTTTTGTTACATAAGAAAGAAAAGCTTTCAAAATATATATGATTATTACTATGGTATAGAAGAAGAAAAAGAAGAAGAAGAAGAAGCAAAGTTCTGTAGGAGAACAATCACAATTTTGCACAAATTTTGGATTTTCTCTATCCTTTTGAATTCCTCTCTTCGTTTCCTATCAAATTTTGTTTGAATCACTTTGAGGGAAAATATATATATATATAAAAAAAAAGGGAAGGAAAAGGAAAACATGGGCAAGCATGGACCTTGCTATCACTGTGGAGTTACAAGTGAGTTCTTGTTTCTCCAAATTATGAATTTTCCCTTCAAAATTAAATTTAAAAAAACTCTGGGTTGCTCATTTCTGTGCTTTTCGTGTGTACATGTATGTATATGTTGTTTTTCTTTCTTCTGGAATCGGTGATATAGAGAATTCGGATACAGAGATTAATCCAGCGTTGAATTTCGTCAAATGGTTTTATTGTTGCATATGAATTCTGAGCTAAAGAAAAACGTGTTTGTTGGTCTCGTTTCGCTTCAATTGAGCTCTGAATCTGTGAATCGAATTGTCCGTGTCCTCTCTCGATTGAGAATTCAAAGACTCGTCAATTGAGCTCACGAGTTCCTAAGTTCTGTTCTCTCATGTTCGTGTTCTTGATCTCAATCCGAAATGTCCTACTAGAGTGTTCTCAAATGGACTGTATACACGACTCAAATTCCCGACGAAGCTCAATACAGTTTCTTTCTCTCTAAACATACACAGCTCACTGACACTAGTCAGTCATCTCCAATTCAAAGACTAATACCTTCTCTCTGACTTTGCTCAATTCCGTTCTCTTTCAAATCCAAATCCGAACTCGTGACTCGTATTCTTGATCTCAATGCGGAATGTACTTATTTTTTATGTTCAATTCATTGCCTTAGCTCTCGACTCGCAAAGTAACTGAATTGGGGTGTGTTGTTGGAACAGGCACGCCGCTGTGGAGGAACGGGCCCGCGGACAAGCCGGTTCTGTGCAACGCGTGTGGGTCCCGGTGGAGGACGAAAGGGACTCTGGTGAACTACACGCCGCTCCACGCCCGGCCCGAGTGCGAGGACTACGAGGACCCGAGGCTGCTCAAGGTCAAGAGCGTGTCTCTGAGCCGGAACAAGGACTTGAAGAGAAAGCTTCACCACCACCACCACATGACAATGGCCTCCGGAGGAGCTGGGAAATCGAGCCCGACCGACCTCGGCCACGGCTTTCGAAAGGCCGCGGAGTTCGAGGACGCGAGCAACAGGTCGAGCTCCGGCTCCGCCGTCTCGAACTCCGAGAGCTGCGCTCAGTTCGGCGGCGGAGATGTCAGCGACATGACAGGTCTCGTGTTCTTCTTTTTTGTTATAACGGCATGTTGTAGGGTTTTATCGAGACATTCAAATTTTAATGAAGTTTGATCGCCGATCCTTCCATCCGTTTTTCAGTTTATTAAATGCTCCAACAGTTATTCCTTAATCGGCATTTCGATCTCGATCGACTCTTTCGTGTTTTCTTTTTTATATTTACCAATGATAGCGAATTCCCATTTAGGTAAATTAAACACGAAAAAGGTCAAACGAGCGTTACCATAAAATAGAACTCGGGGGATATGTATGAATGATAAACTCGTTACGTTATGTATAAATGTTTGCGTATAGGTCCTGCGCAGTCTGTTGTGTGGGAGTCGATGGTGCCTTCTCGGAAGAGGACTTGCGTGAACAATCCTCCGAAGCAATCTTCGGTTGAGAAACTGACAAAGGATCTATACACCATTTTGCAAGAGCAACAGTCTTCATACTTCTCGGGCTCTTCTTCCGAAGATCTCCTTTTCGAGAGCGAAGCGCCGATGGTGTCGGTCGAAATAGGCCACGGGAGTGTCCTCATTAGGCACCCAAATGCCATAGCCAAGGAAGAGGAATCCGAGGCCAGCTCGCTCTCTGTTGATAACAAACGCTCCCATAGTAACGAGATTCATTCTCGCTCCGTGAGCCTTGGCAATAGTAAGGGAGCTAATTTTTCCGGGAACGGAATTGCGAAGATCAAAATTTCTGGTCAAGCGACCCAACAAGAGCCAATTAGAAGGTGGATATTTTTTTATTCTCCATCTCTCGTAGATTTTATCTGATATAGAAGCTCTTTGGCATTGCAGGGAAAAATCTTACCATGAGATTTTTCAATTGCTAGGAAGCCATACTTCACCATTGTGTCATGTAGATTTAAGTGTAAGTTCTCTTCTAAGTTCACTAATGTACCTTCTATTGTTCATAAATCACTTATTTTTCACGTAACGGATTTAATATTTTATTTTTATTGGCTGTAGGAAATTGTGAATTCGGAGGAGTTCGCAAGACACATGACAAACGAAGATCAACAAAAGCTATTGAAGTATCTCCCTTCGGTTGATGTTTTCAAGTTTCCTGAAAGGTTAGAGAATCTTGTTCGATTGAAGGCTCATTGTTCACATGTTATATCTTTGGCGTGCGCTCCGAAATTCACGATGGTTGACTTGTTCCATTTGCAGCCTCAAAGGCTTGTTTGATAGCCCTCAATTCAAGGAGAACCTGAATTCCTTTCAGAAACTTCTTGCTGGTGGGCTCTTTGACATGTCCTTCTCGGAGGGAAATCGCGAAGACTGTAAACCTTTGAAAAAACTTGTTCTCTCCAATCTTTCGAAAATTAAATGGGTTGAGCACTATCATCTTCTCAAGGTTCGGATTAATAAGAAAATACGCATCTCACCCGAAAAAGTTTCACATGGTTAGTAAACACCGCTCATATATTTTTCACGTGCAGAATTCTAAAACTAGCTCTAGAGCTTCTGTTATTTCGGGACCAAATGTCACGGCATCAAGTAATTTGACCAATGCAAAGAGGCCTCAAGATGTCCAAAACAAGAAGTTTCCAGGTTGGCTGAAAATTGTCCCTTCTTGTATAATGTTCAAATGGAAGTTCTTGTTTGAGAGTTTCATATAAGATGAAGTCGCTTTTGGCTCTCTCTCATTTGATTTGCAAATCTCAATGAGGCGAACCCGAAAAATAAAAATAAAAACAAATCAAACCCAACTATAGTGCATAATGTTCAACTTATTAACAGGCTTTGTACATTTAACATAAAACAAGTTTTAACATTATATAGATATTAAGATGGAAGGGATAAATCAAATAATAAACAAAAAATTGGCTACGTAAGCCACCTATACTATAGGAATTGTAAATTAGTCAACCTTTGGTAAATAATTTGTAAATAGCCAACTTGCATACGTGGCAGCCAATTAACTACCTAAAATATATGTTTGGTTGTGTTAAATAAGGTTTCTATTAATTTGTTAATAAGTTTACTTGGCTATTTACAAGAAATTAACCAAAGGTGGGCTATATCTCAATCCACTATATCCGTGTGGCTATATAACTTAATAACCCAATAATAAATATACAACTTAATTACCAATTTCCATGTTTTCTTTTTCTAAGGGGTAAATTGAAACATGTTCCACATCTCTGGAGTGAAATTCTATAAATCCGAACAAAATATGCAACTTCCTAACTTCTTTGTTCAACATATGTGCAACTATAATGTGAACATTTTGCATGTTGCAGATGTTAAGATTGTGATAAAGAGCCCGAAGAGGGTCATAGCAAAGAGTGGCTGTGAAAAGAAAGAGGCGTCTGAAAACGACGGTTCTTCTTGCTTTAGCCCGAGAAGCCTCTTTGCTGTGCCGACAGATAGCGGCGGGTCGTTCTTGCTAGACCCGGTCAACTTTGTGGAAGAGAGCTCCGATCAGGATCTCCTGCTCGACGTGCCCTCCAATGGCTCTTTCGCTCAAGCTGAGCTTCTTCACCCTTCTCTGAGTTTTGGTTCCCTGCAGGCCAGCACTAGTTGTAGCTCAGTACACCCTCGTCTCCTCCGGCCCTGAACAAGGCGCCGATCGATCCGTTGGACTATACTACACAGACCGTATATATATATATCATTATATATATATATGCCTTGAGACATGACTTCGGTTGTTTTTCCTTGGTAGACCTGAAAAAAAAAGGATGTGAATGAGGTTTGATGGTTATTCTTCTTTTCCCTTGGACCTTTTTTGAACTTGGGATTTTGAGGGTATTGGGTTGGGGTTTTTTTTTTTTTTTTTTTTTTTTCTTTTTACATTTTTGTATAGGTTGACTACAGCTTGTAATATATAGCTCATAATGCATAAGCCCTGAAATTCTAGGTTTTTTGTATGAAAAAAAAAATTCACAGTTTTAGCCCTTTCACATGGGATGAGATCAAGGTTAGCCTTGAATAATTCTCCGCGGGAGAGAAATACTTTTCCATTAGGTAACAATTGACGTTGTCAATATTAATGAGATGTGTAAATGAGAAGGAAAAGAGAGGGGAAAAAAGGTCAATTCTCTTAGGAAGAATAAGGAAAGGACAATATGCATAGTAGTTTCTTAAGAGCCAAGGCATGTACACTTGTTTTTGCTACGTGAGACAAGGATAACTTGGAACACCTCAATTTTTTGTTGACATGTTAAAGGTAAATATTTTGGAGTGGTCAGATCGGTAAGAAGAGGATTCAAAGATAATTGCATTTTCAAGTGAAAATTACTTGATATACCAATAGAAAAACTCCAATACAAATTTTGACTAGTCCGGGAAAGACTCTACATGGACGGCTGCAGTCAAATCGGGAGTCCTTGCGGGTTTTTGGACCATATGGCTGCAAAGAAAGAAGTGTATTTTTAAAAAACAAGGATTAGAGCCTTGATGCTATAACTGAGTCTCTCAACGTACATCTTGCCTTGTGGCTACACAAATCATGCAACGAGTTTAAGGCTTTCTCTTTGGCAGATCTAGAGGGACTAGACTAGTTCAATATAATATCTCGAGGAAACGATCTTTTTGTGTGTTTTTGGTGCATAGTCCCTTCTTGTGTCTTGGCCGTCTTGGCTTTTGAAATATAATCCGAGTCTTAAGGGTCGATTATATCCTTGACCATTTTTGTAACCTTTCTTTTTGCCTTTGATAATATAAATAGTTCTTTTTTAAATTAATTACGCATTGCAGCTTATATGAGTAATATGACTGTATCCTCTTTCAGAGGAGTAGCCAACATTAGTATCGTTGTGAAAGAACTACATGTATTCATTTCTTGTCCTTAAGAGCTCATTTCAATCTGCTGCGATTTAGCTCAGCCGGGTCTCAACCATGTTCAGTAATGGCTAAACTCCAAAGAATTGCGGAAATGTTAGGAATCTCACAAATTGAATAGGAACTCAAGGATCTAAAACGTCATGAGTTGTTTGTCTCATTGTCAATTGATTTTGAGACAGTATACCCATGATACTTAACATAATATCAGAGCCCAACAAGCCCAAAAAGCCATCCGCTCCAATATTTTGGATTCACCCCAATATGAGTGAAAGCAAATAGCTACCATCTTGAAGGGACATGTTAAGAATCCCATGTCGAAGGGGAATAGATATTAACAAGCATTTGTTATAATGTCATGGGTTATTCCTCTAATGTCAATTGATTTTAAGATGAAAAATCATGATGCTTCACATGAGACCAGACAAACAGTGGAGAGTGTTGTTTAATTCAATGCGTATAAATCCTCACAACCCCTCGACATATCCTAGTTTTAGAATGGTCTCTCATGCAAATTTCCCACACTTACATGTTCGAGAGGAAATGGAACCATGAGTTGGTGGTGCTTGGTTATTTTTGTGCACGAGCCTTGCCCTTCGAATCAGTCCCCGATAGGTCTTATCAAACTCTATGCTCTTCAAAATCTCTACAAGAGTATTTCCACCTTAATTTGTTATACTTTGAACCTTTGAAGAACTTTGTCGACATTATAATATGTCTTGAGAAGTTTTGCTCGAAGGTTGTTTATTACAAACGGATCTAGTGATCGAAAATTGTTTGGAAGTGATAAAAGGTTGTCATCGCATCTTTAGTAAATCATCCCTTCAAATTCTTTTCAATTATTTTGAAGAAATCGACTTAAAGCACCGAATAACAGCTAACCAAGTGTAAAAAATAAGTAGCCATCACCATATTATTTTAGTCAAGGCGGATAACATGTCTAAAATTACAATATAAGAATATCAAATGGGTAAATAATGGAATCATCAAACCGGATTGTCAAACTTAGCATTCCACTGGCATCAAAATGTCATTGTTGTTCCGCTCCACAATGCGAAGAATCACTCATGTTTTCCTTACGTGTGAGGTTGCTACTACTATCTAGAGTCTCTCTAATTTTATTCTTCATCACTTTGGTAGAGAGCTAACCATTCCTCATTTTTTTGGATCTTGGCTAATAGGTGAGACAACTAATGTTCTTTTTTGTACGAGTGCATATTATGTCGTTGTGTGGGAGCGCTCTAGAAGAGCAAATGCCAAGGCTCGTTTATGATAGAAATATGAGCAAAAAAAATATGAAGAAGTCTATGACCGATATTTTTTTTTATCTTCATCATATAGTCATGGCACTACTCTTCTACTCTTCTCTATGATGATAGAAATATGGCTCTATAAGTTCTTAGTTAGGTTTTGATGTACCCCTCACGAATATTTATTTCTTGGCTTTGTTGGACCCACCCATTGTGTGGCTTGAACTTAAATATTGATGGATCATATAACCATGAATTCCAAGCTTTTGGTGGTATCATTAAAAACTATACAAGTGAGTTTATCACTAGCTTTACTGGTTCCGTTAACTCGTGTCTTGAAGCTAAAATCGAAAGTGTTTCTAAAATTCTTCTTGAATCCCTTAATGGCACTACTCATCGGCCATTATCGCTGGCGATTTGTTATGGGAGCTTTGAAGGAGATTGAGATTGTTCATGTGTTTTCAAAGAGCAAATGTCTGTGGTCATTCATTTACTAGTCTTTGTCACGCCCCGAGAAGGTGGGGTGTGAATCTTGACTATAAATAAACTACTAATAAAATATATATATGAAAGTTCCACAGTTTATACTCAGTCAATTACTATACAAGTAAAAAGAAAAACTAAAAACTTGAACACATAAATAAACTAATCATTACAAAATCGCACTTGTTTGTAATGTACACGTGCTAAAGAACTACTAAAGCAGAGTCTTCAAACAAAAGCTGACGACGCTAGACTCCAAACTCGTCCTAAACCCTCTTTCTCACTTCTTGATATATCAAAGATGTAAAGGAAATATGGGTGAGCGAGACCTCGGTAAGTATTATAGTTTTGTTTTGAGTAAAATATTTTCAAAAATACTTGTAATAATAATATTCTTATACGTGTAAATTGCCATACACGTACAGTATACTTGCAAAAATTTAAATGATAGAAAAGTAAATAACATAAATCTAAATGTGTCACTAACATAGTTAAACAAGTACTATTTTCTGAGCCCCTGCCACATTTAATAGTGTTAGTCTTCTGATCAAAATGGTGCACTCTATGTACCCTATATATATACAAAACATTTTCATTTTGAAATCAAAATTTCAATCTAATAAGCTATCATTTCGAGATTCTCATTACCTCGAATAAATAAAACCACCAGAACGAGCCTTTTTCTCTTTCTCGGCCGACCTTTCTGCCTCGCGCGACGCGCGCAACTCCCTACAGAGAAACATCAAGTCTATCTCACGATCTCACGTCCTCTCTCTCTCCCTCTCTCACGCGCGTCTCTTTTCGTTCTTTCTTTCCTCTGTTTCGTTTTTTTATTTTCTTTGTTGCAAATGAGTCCTTTTATTTTAATTCATTTCCCAGGAGATGATAAATATGACCTGAAAATTAATTAAATAATTTTCTTTTCAAATTTCTTTCACATGGAATTTATTTAAGGTCGTTGGAATTTATTTTCACTTTTACGGTCGTTCATAACTTTTCGAAAATATTCCGAAACCTCATCGACTTTAAATATTCTTAAATTTCATTCTTGGTTTATTCTCGTCTTTTCGTGTTTTGCAACATTTGACTTAAAAATCCAATCTCATTTCTTATTTAGATCTAAAACTTTAAATTTACGCCTAAATGAGTGCAAGTCCCATAAATATCACAAAAAATTGTGTAATCTATCTTTAATGCATTCCTTTTTTTTTCTTTCTTTAATTTCTCTATTTTTTTTTCCTTTATAATCATAGTTTGTTTGTCGTCACATGGGAGGGTCAATAATTATTTTGTGGTCTTGTCCACGTTAAAAAAAATGGGGCATTAAAGTAAAGTCTCAATATGAAATAATAGACTCGTGCCACACTGTGTATACCATATTTACTAATTACAAATTCATCTTAAAAAAATGTATTATCTTTTTGGTAGATATATTTGATGCTGCACTTATGTAGTTACCACATTAGTCTCTGCTTTATTTTATTACTTTATTGTGATTATTATTTTTAATTATAAATTAAAGTTGAAATTAATAATAATGTGAAATGTGTCACTGGGGTAGCTTTTTTACATTTATTTTAAGAGGAAAATATTGATTAAAAAAGTCAAAGAAACAAGCCCAAGATATACCTCTTTTCCTAATAATATCCTATCTTGGTGATGACTGGAACTATTATGTTAATGTATCTGAATGCGTCATCTACAACTACTACCAGCCAGGATGTATTGAGTGTAACAAACTCACACTTAGTCAGGTTCTTTTAATTTGAACCATTTGTTTTACTTTATTTATTTTTATATATTCTTTCTCATTAACATATTCTAGAAATAAGCGCTGTGGCTCAATGGTGAAAACGCTTTTTTTTTTTTTTTTTTTTTTTTTTTTTTTTTTTTTTTTTAAAGTTCTTTTTAGAGTTGTTGGCGACAAAATACTCAATATTTTCAATTTGTTGTAGTTTAATATTCTTTATAAGTTGCGAGAAAAATACTCAATGTTACAATATCTTTTTACCATTAGATTTTTGCTCAAATGAACGATTTGAAGACCTATTGATTCTAACAACTGATTGCAGAGTTGATCATTCAGACCTCTCAATTCATAGATGTGGATCTCGGACCTATGAATAAGAATATTCCTGAAACTCACAAAAAAAGAAAGTAAGTTAGACAAAAAGAAAAGAAACTAGGACAAAAAAGAAAGTAAGTGATTTAGACAAAAAAAAAAAAAAAAAAATTACCGATAACCTCAGACCAATTAATCGCATATTGATAATACATAATCGATTGAACACTACTTGAAAATGGCTCTTTTCCTCATAAATGAAATGTTTCTATAAATTCTTTTTTGGGCAAACTTCATGTTAATAGCATATTATTTATTATTAATTTTTAATTCTTTTAATGTCGTAAAACTAAATAATTTTAAGTTAAAAATTAAATAAATTTCTTCTAACTCTTTATTTATTGTTTGTTTAATATATTTTAAATTTATTTAAAAACAAAGAGTATTCAAATTTTTCAGTATGAAAATTAAATAAACGAAAATGCGTTAGAAGGGTAGAGAATTTAGGTCAAAATAGAGAATGAGCAATTTTTTTAATTTTTTAAATATTACAAAAATATAATGTTTATCTTTTTTTTTTTAATTTTGCTCATCTAGAGAACTTATATGTGTATTTCCATCTATTTTAACAGACAAGTAGTAACGGTAGAAGGATGTTGTAACATTGAATTTTTTTTTCAACTTTTAAAGAATGAGTATTAAACTGCAATAAATCGAAAATATAGAGTATTTTATTGTCAATAACTTTTTTTTTTTATGTGTTTTTGGCTTAACAAACATTAAAATATAATAGAATAAATGTTTAAAAAATTGCCCATAGAAAACAAAAAACTCTGTACTGCACCCGTTATTGGTGTTTCTTCAATTCAATCTGGATTTTTCCTTCCCAAAAATATTATTATAAAAAGGACCAGTCTTTAGGCAATGCCAAGAAGGCTAGATGCTTTAATTGCTTGCCTTTAATACCAAGTCCAAGCCAACTTTTTTTTCTTTTTTTTTGAAATAACAGTCTATTTCATGTTTTAAAAATTCTCCTAATGTAGAAAAGCATCTTTGTTGTTTGTTTCATTATCAAATCGCTCTCTTTATTATTGATTTTCTCTGTAATTTTTAAAAAATTTCTTTGATTTAGAGAATTTTTTTTCCTTGCATTCCTAAGAAAGGATGTATCTAATAAAAATAAGAATTATTTATATAATCAAGATATTAATAAAACCAGTTATTCAGAAAGAAGTTTTATTTTCCATGGTAAAGACTATTTACCAAATAAAATTGAATTTATCATTTCTATTTTTTTAAATAAAAATATGAACTATACCATAAATCAGCTCATAGAAAATAACTATTTGTTACATGTGTGAGATGGCACGTTTCCTTAAAACACGTATCGTCATTATTGCTTGTTATATTGTGTTAGACATTGCCGGAACATAAATTATTTTCCAATCTAATCATAATTTCGGGTTTAGCCGGAACAAAATGTTTCGGCCACTTGTGACCCAAAATTCCACCCAACTGGAAGAGATATTTCCCGGTACAAAACTGGAATTATCTATACCGGAAATTATCTCTTCCGGAAGTACAATTAAACAAAATTAACAATTAAGTAATAAGGTTTTTTTTTTAATTATATCTAAATGGAAAAAAATTACTTTTAGGGACTAAAATAAAAATCTTAGATATTGGACTAAAAACTTTTGAAAATTACATAGTTAGAAATCTCTCCAACAAAATCTAATGCATAAATCTCGGTAGAGGAAAGACTCTCTCTCTCTCTCTCTCTCTCTCTCTCTCTATATATATATATATATATATATATCTTATAGATAACTATTCAAAGTTCCACAATATTATTAAAAACAACCTAATAGTTATGGTTTGTAATTGACAAATCAAAATCATCCACGAGATCGATGTTAGCGAATGTCTCTTAAATTTGTCTTAAATGAAGAATCAGTCTTTGCACCATTTTTTTTTATCATAAACTACAACACTTATTGTTGTTACATTAATTGGCGATTTAATGTTGGCAAAATATTAAAGAATCGTGATATATTATTTCGGATAGAATTGTGTCTTGTTACGATTATTCTGGAAGCGTTACAGTTTCTGTTGTAAAAGTTTGCCAACAATTACGGCCCATTCACTTTTGGGCTTTTCTATTCCGAATTGAAGTAGGATTCCAGTGTGGATTGATGATATAATGGGCTGGTGATCCTAATCCGACTTCAAGATTCGTTTTGACCTAATTTTCTCTATAAATAGGTCATAACCACACCATCTTCACTCACGCCTTTGGAGAGATTTATTTGAGTGTTTTAGCTGAGCTTAGAACGACCTGTGTTCAAGCTTTTAAGGTGTCTTTTACCTCTGCTTTGTTGCCTATATACGGGTGATTGTATTAGAAGCTAGAGGTTAGGTTTTTTAATTGTTTTTATTGGGAAACACGTTTAGAAGTCTCGGGAGAGATATTCTGTGGGAATCGAGGGGATCTCGTACTTAGGGGGAGCCTAAGTTGCTGTTGAAGAGGATAGACGTAGGTTGGGTAGCTAGCGAGGGAGTCGTTGAGTGTAAATCCTTATTGTACCACGTTATCATAGTAAATTGCTTTCCACCGGGCAAAGGCCCTCCAGACGTAGGCATGAATTGCCGAACTGGGTTACCAACTCTAGTGTCTATTTATTATTTCCGCACTCATATCGTTTATCTTTTGTTTTCTCTAAATTTCAACAACTGTCGCATTTTATGTTACAACACTTTCTGAAACAGCTGCGCAGATTCAGTAATTTCACTTATCATCGATGATGTGTCCCGAGCTAGTGAACGCCGATACAGATGAATTAGTTGAGACCCATATTACAAGTTCGTAACGAGCTCTATATAATTGACAATATGGGAAGCATGTTTTGGTATTGCCTTCACCGCCCAAGATGTTAAGATTTTCTTGCCTCATATAATAAAATTATTGAGGGTTGAAAAGTGTTATCTCGTCGTGTTCAGAGGGTTTTTGAGCCTTTGAGGAAGTTGCCCCTCTCCCCTCTTGGATATGCACACCATGAACATGATGAAGGATTCAAAACTTTCCCCGACTCCCTGATTCATTGCGTGATGAGCTCAGTTTCGGAGGTGGTGTGATCTTCGATTAATGAGTCCTAAAAAGATCGTAAAACTTCCATGACCCTACGATAATCGTGTAGCGTAATTTTATGCTTAATATTTCCTAAATATGTCTCTCATAGCTACATTGCAAGTTTGAAAAATTGTAAGATTCTTGATACCTTCAAGTTGTTGTATAATTTTAAAATACTCTATTTGTCGTGCTAAAAATTGAGGCTAGTTCATGCCTTAGTAAGTTAGTCAAGTTGTGCTCTTTTAAAACACTAGTTAAATATTCTAAATTTATATAATCTGGAGATCTCCAATTTTTTATTATGGGGTTATATTTGGTTAAATGCAGCATATACAAGCAATATCTATAATTTGAGATCCAATGAATAATGGTCATGTAAATATGCATGCATATATATATATATATATATATATATATATATATATATATATAAATACGATTATTATATAGAGATTGATGGTCTGATTCGAGTTACGACAAAATTTTTATAAATATTTCAAAGATCTTGGATATCGCCTAATCTATGTTTTCAACAATATTAAGTTTTGATTAGGTTTTTGGACTTAGTGCTGAATGTTAAAAGGTAATTTTCAAGTAAAATGATTCATTCATATCTTGCATTTTTTAGTGGGTCACAATTCACAACCATACCCCCAATTATTTATAAATACTAAAATTAAAGATTTGATTCATATATATATTTACTTTTTGTGTTACTTTACCAAAATGGACACCGCAAATATTATAATATTACATTGTATAATAGGAATGATGATACAAATTGATTAAAAGTAGTATAAACTTATGCGATGACATATATTTTTAGTAAATTCATGTATTAAATTTATAAGCAAAACTTAATAAAATATCTATTAATAAATAATTTTTTAGCAGATAATAATATCTCTTTTATAATTTTAATTAAAGTAACACACAAAAAATCAATTTTTATGAATAAAAATCAAACAATATATTGTTTTACAAATTAGTTTTTAGCATTAATAAAATATAAAGATTGATTGACAATAAGTGAACATGTAGAAGTAGTGAATAGTGAACTACTAGAAAGGGCATCGTAAGGAAGATAATAATAAAGTAAAACCTAAGAAATATATATGATATTTCTAAAAAATAATAATAATAATAATAATAATAATAATAATAATAATAATAATTACATTTAGGCATCTCATGATGTTGGAGGAGATGCTTTACCTTTATACAGTTAAGCTAATCAAAAGGAGAAACATACGTGTCCTCTCATGTCATAATACATGTTTCTAAAGTTCATATTTATCATCAACAAACACCCCAAGAGAAACATACTAGTTATCTTGTACTTCCCAAAATTTATCAATCATGACTCGCCAGAAGAGAAAGGGAACCATTGTGGTAAGGGTGTTGGCTATCTGAAAAACACCATGATGGTCGACGCTTCTAAGCACATGTTGTTTTAACATTCATAATCCAATCACGAGACATCAAATTTTCACTTGAAAAAAAGGCCATATTATGAACATACAAAATTGCCTAGGCACTTCACTGACAAAAAAGAAACCCATCCAAAATGGACACACTCCCAAATTACTAAAAGAGTAGATTTCTAAGACAAACTAGTTTCGACACTCAAAATTATGAAACCCATCTCTTGTTTGTAGCAATATTCACAGCTATACACTATTTCCTAAGTATCAATCTCACAACCCCTTTTTACCTTCCAAAATTCTTCAAAAGCTTTGGACTTCCATCTCATCGTCCCGCCTTAGCAAACACCATTCCACGACCCTTGCAGATCTCGAGAAAGCTGCTATTTGGAGTTTCATCTTCTAAGGGATCTCCGGTGAGAAGATTCAACACGTCGAAGATCGTCACTTCATTACGACTGTCCTCGGATTCCGGCTCCTCCATGTTTTCTGGCCGGCCCAAGATCGAACTCGGAAGCCTCCGCAGCTCAACAGCCATGGCGGCCTCTGCGCCGATGAGCTCTTCTGCGGATCGGACAGTTTCAGAGGTGATTGGGTCATCACTGAGCTCTAACTTCCTCTTCGTTGAGCTTCGATTGATGTCGATTTCAGCGTTTTCATGAAAGTCAAAGCCGTTTTCGGTTTGGATGGCTCCAGGGACCTCCGATTCCTCATTTGGTTCCTTGGAATTTTGCTCCGAGACCTTCAATTTTTTTAATGGCGATTCCCCCAAACCAGACTTCAAAGATAGTTCCCTCGTCAAAACCCTAGTCCCCTTTGAGTCAGTCTCGGGAAGCTCTGGTTTCGATTGACTTAAGTCAACTTTCTGATTTTCCCTCCGAGTTAAGTCGACCTCCAGACTTGACCGATTGGCTTCTGAATCTAGATTTTCTCTCTGACTCACTTCGAAATCGGATTTCAAGTGAGTCTTATGATCCTCTGGTTTCGATTGACTCGGATCAACTTTAGGATTTTCTCTCTGAGTTAATTCGATTTCCGGACTCGACTGATTGGCCTCCAAATCTAGATTTTCTTTCAGAATCCCTTCAAGTTCTGATTTCAAGTCAGTTTCACATACCTCATGTTTCAATTGACTCGGATCAACTTTCAGATTTTCTCTTTGAGTTAATTCGATCTCCGGGCTGGACCGATTGCCTTCCAAATCTAGGTTTCCTCTCTGACTCCCTTGAAGTTCTGATTTAGACTGATCTGTTTCAGAAGGCAGATTTTGTCTCTGAGCCATTGCATTCCCAAAACTCACCGGAATTGAATCCAGATTTTCCTTCTGAGCAACTTCAACCTCTGAATTCAGCCGATTCAAGTTCACCATTTCGTCCCCAAAACTCACCGGAATTGAATCCAGATTTTCCTTCTGAGCAACTTCAACCTCCGAATTCAGCCGATTCAAGTTCACCGTTTCGTCCCCAAAACTCATCCGAATTGAATCCAGATTTTCCTTCTGAGCCACTTCAACCTGCGAATCCAACCGATTCAAGTTCGAATTTTCCACCAGAACAACCCGAACTTCCGATTCCAACCTGCTCGCGTCCGAATCAGCCTTTCCCCTATGAACCGCCTCAACCGCCAGAAACCCTAGGTCCGAGTCCCGATTCAAATCCACAACCTGGACCACAGCTCCACAATCGCTTCCAGAATCGTAGCCGAAATAGTCCGCCGCGGGTCGGAACTCGCTGGAGCTCGAAACCGCCGCCTCCTCTGGCGGAGTGACAAACTCGTCCTCTCGCGAATTTCCGGCGGCGGCGATGGCGTCTTCTTCCTCGCTCTCCGGCAGAGAAATCATCATGATCGGAGTCGAAGCGAACCGAATCCCTCCACCTTCGAAATCCTCCGGCGACGGAGACGGCGTCGCGTCGTCGTCTCGGCGATCGAACGGCTCCGGCGCAAACGGACAGCATCGCAGCCGCTCTTCCTGGGAGGAAGACACGTGACAGAGATGGATGAGAGATTCGAAGGGATCTTCACCGTCGCGTTCCATTATCTCCGGCGCCGGAGATGCCCAGCTTTTCTGCTTGGTTGGTAAGAGAGAGTGAAAGGAAGTTCTTTTCTTTTTTTGTTTTTATTTTCTCTTTCTTATTATTTAATATTTTCACTCTTCTTTCGCGCGAGTATTTGATTGGGTACTTTCCCGCGTTATTGATCATGCAACAATATTTGATTAGTCAAATAAATCGAGGGTAGGGATTTGCTTGTTTCTTTACCGAGCTTAAAAATATTGGTCAATATATTAAATGTGATGACATTAACATCCAGCCCGTCTAGCTCAGTTGGTAGAGCGCAAGGCTCTTAACCTTGTGGTCGTGGGTTCGAGCCCCACGGTGGGCGCTGATTTTCTTTTTCTCCGTTATACCATCAGCTTCTGAATATTTATGAAAAAAGTAAAATATATACAGTGATGCTTAGTTTTTTTTTGAATAATTTCATTAATTAGGCCTAAAACTTGATTAAATATCAAGATTAGATCCTATTTTTTAAAAATATCCAAATATAACCTCTGAATATTTATGAAAAAAGTAAAAGGGAAAAGTAAAATATATACAGTGATGCTTAGTTTCTTTTTGAAAAATTTCATTAATTAGACCTAAATATTGATTAAATATCAAGATTAGATCCTAATTTTTAAAAATATCCAAATATAGATTTTTGAACAAAAAACGGATAAAAATACCCCTCTGACCAGTATTTCCTCTCCCTCTCATTCACACTCTCACTCGACTTCTCTCTCTCAAGACAAAAAAAATTTCTCGTACGATTCCATACAATATTCTACGACTTTGTACGATTCGATACGATGGCGTACGATGGATAATGTTCAAATTACGGCGGAGGTGCTGGCCGAAAATCCCGAGATCCGAAAACGACGAAAAATGTAATTTTTCAACAATTTCTTGTTAAATCTCACTGGAAGTAGTTAGTATAGGTATTAGTACTTAGTATTTATCTAATTTGTGTTGATTTGGGCTGATTTAGATCGGATTTAGAAAGTTAGGGTTTGAAATTGGGGTTGAAATACGATAAAATTAATGAAACGTAAGATGTCGTACGATGCTGTACGATGCGGTACGATGACATTCATACACATGTACGATGTCATACGATACCATACGATGATGTACGATGCCCTTAAATATTTTCAAATTTTGTTGTCGTACGATGTTGTACGATATCATACGATGACGTACGATACCATACGATTGTGTACGATATTGTAAGATACCATACGATACTCTATAATTCGAACTGATATTTTTAGGGCAATTTGAAGTATATCTACAACATGCCTTTCCCGTGTCGTATCACGTAAGAAAGAGATTTGATGATCTTAAGATAAAAGATCGAATAGTCGGCACTCCATTCGAGCAGTTTTTTTATCGAGACCGAACTTGATTTCTCTCCGGTGCTCATACATACTCTTCTTCAGTGTAAAATCGAGGCAACGACACGCGGAGAGATACAGTTTGGAACAGGGGGTAAAGGAGTGAGATTCGTACGCCTCGAATACTCCCTTATCTATGGGTTGAGTTACGAAGACGGTCCGTCTAAGAACGAACAAGACCAGCACACGGGCGACAGGTTGATCACTGAGCAGCTGAACGGAGTTTCCGGTTGCAAGTTGAGTGCATTGGTAACGACATTCAACATATGTCAGAGTCCGGACGATGCATTCAAGCTCAGTCTCTATTTGTTTGTGTTGGGCTTTCTACTTGGGCAGCTGGCCAACAAAGTGATCGAAGAAAAGTGGCATAAATTTTTTTACATCGTTGAAGACCTGTCGTTCTTCTTCAAGATGTTGTGGGGAAATATCAGTTGATCCGAGATATATTTTAGCCTCTCGTTCAACTTGAAGCACCATCATGAGGTGTTGCAGATGAAGTTGAAGGAAAAGCCGGACGTGGCTAAAAAAGAAGCGAAGTACATGTTGACGGGTAATTTGCATACCCATCATTACTAGGCATACGAGGCTATCTCAGAGATCGGGATGAGATTCGGTTCAACCCACGGTATTCGAGTGCCAAGGATGCATTCATGGTCCAATAACGTTGTCAAAATGGGCAAAGATATCGAGGCCGTGTTGAATAAAAAAAGGTAACTTCCTTTCTTTTAACTTGAATAAAATTTATGTCACTAACTTTTGATTATGAATAGTTTTTTTGGTTTTGTAGGTGGACGTTCTTCAGATGCTGAAACGAAGGGCAACAGAGAGAATTTTTCACTCTGATCTAGATGCAGATGAGTAAATATCTATATATGATAGACGTCGAGTGAGAAGAAGTAACAAAGAAGCATAATATTGATGAAGAAATTGATCGAGTTGCGTTTGTCGCGGAGGAGGCCAATGTCCTCGGAGTTGACGAAGATTCAGATGAAGAACATGTGTCAGACACTCCACGTCTTCCTTGTCCCAGTGTGGCTGCTCACCCTGCACCTTTTCCTCGTGCCAAAATTCCCGAGTATCCCGCTCCCGATGCGGCCGCTTGGCCCAAAGTTTCCGAGCCATTTGTAATAACGCGGGAAACGTGGAAGAATTAAGGAAATCGCAAGAGATGATCTTACACGCCTTGAATACGAACACACGTAGAATCGAGAGAATCAGGCAGGATCGGGTATATAAATATTTAATACAAATTTAATTTCTTAGTCGTTTATATGCATTACTTTCTTACAAAACTCATATATTTTGTGACTTTTACTTCCAGATTAGTATGTGGGAAATGCTGAACGTTGTATTCATGGACGTTACGGGCTTGCTTGGGGGTGACGTTCCCACTACCCAAAGCTGAAGGCTCGCGACGTCGTCTTCATACTCCTCATCCTCCTCCTTCTCACGAGTGCGCTTCGACTAAGCCGCCATCTTCATCACCGAAGCCATCTTCTTCTCAAAAGCTATCTTCTTCTCAGATCGGTCTTCGAAAAAGCCGCCCGTTTCTTCTCCAAAGCCGTCTTCGAGTCATCACCTTTCCAGAGACGTTCCGGACAAGCAACTTCCTCTCACGACACCGCTTAAGAGGAAACTCGGAGAGCCACAAAAAACTCCGACACAGAAAGAGCGGCAGCTACGACAGAAGACGACGAAGACGGATAGGTATTTTAATCCCTTTGTGAAGTGGATGCGGACGTCAAAATATAATGACAAATTCTTGGGTTATATTCGCCTCAAGACTCGCGACGCTCATCCTAATTTGTTCACCGTGTTGTTGGAGTCCACGAGATGACTACATGATTCGGTACGTTGAATGAATACGTATATGTTATAATTCACATTCTCTTTTATTTTAAAGTAAATTTATATGTTTGTTATTGCGCAGCATATTGATGCCATTTTGTGCATGCTTCGGACTCGCGAACGATAGCTCGACGGATATCGTCAAGACATCCGAATCATGGAATGTCGGTGGGTCCAACACGTGTACGGCTGATACGTGAAGGAAGAAATGAACAAGAAAAAGACCATCAAACTGGGGACGTAGCCCGAGCCCGTGGAATGGGATATGAAGGCGGTGTTTACCCCGATGACTGGGTACAGAGACTCCGAAGCATTGCCATGGATGAGAGCTCACAAGATCCTATTCGTCGTCAACTTCAAGAACCTTCATTGATTTACATACCTAGTCGACGTCGCGGCGTGGACCATTACTGTCCTCGATTGCCAGAAGGACCTCGTCCAGACGATGGAAAATCAGAACGATTATAACCAGATGATGGAGGTACGTAAAAGTTTATTATGGTTATTAACATGTTTATTAACATTTGTAGTTAATAAGATTTTTATGTTTTTATAATCGTGCAGAATTTGAGTCGACCACTACCTAGGGCTATGGCCTTGGGTGGTTTCCTAGGCAACCATCGTATGGCATATCGGGAGATGAAGGCGAAATTGTATTTTTCATCCTTTGACATAGCTAGTCGATCAGACGATCCCTCAATGTATTGCAAGGTAAACATGTTTAAGTTTTTTTTTATAATAACAAGTTCAAAACATGTCAAAAAAATTTAACAACTTCAAAACATGTTTAAATTTTTTTTAATAACTTGTTCAAAACATGTTTAAATTTTTTTGACAAGTTCAAAACATATTTAAATTTTTTTATAATCACAAGTTCAAAACATGTCAAACTTTTTTGACAATTTCAAAACATGTTTAAATTTTTATAATAACTTGTTCAAAACATGTTTAAAGTTTTTGACAAGTTCAAAACATGTTTAAATTTTTTTTATAATAACAAGTTTAAAACATGTCAAAAAATTTTGACAACTTCAAAACATGTCAAAATTTTTTGACAAGTTCAAAATATGTTTAAAATTTTGACAAGTTCAAAACATGTTTAAATTTTTTAAAATAACAAGTTCAAAACATGTCAAAATTTTTTGACAAGTTCAAAACATGTTTAATATTAGTACAATAACTTGTTCAAAATATGTTTAAATTTTTTTTACAAGTTCAAAACATGTTTAAATTTTTTTTTATAATAACAAGTTCAAAACATGTCAAAATTTTTTGACAAGTTCAAAACATGTTTAAATTTTTTTTATAATAGCTAGTTCAAAACATGCTTAATTTTTTTTAACAATAACTTGTTTGTAATTTTTTATTTTTTGTAGCGGGGATTGCGGGATGTTTGCAACGAAGTACCTCGAGCACATACTAGTGAAGGGATCATTTAAGACGCTTCAAAGTGCGAATATGAGAACATTCCGGAAGAAATGGTGCATCGTCTTATTTTATGGAAGGATTGTCCTGTTAACTAGATTTTTGTAATGATCGAATTGTTTTAATATTTTTGGTATGTATGAATTAAAGTAACTTATAAACTTACTATTATTAAGAATGTGGTATGATTCTCGGTTGGTTTGATGAGTATTGATTGAATGTGTGTTCTAAACTTCTATAATAAAAATAACAACACTTTAAAACTTATAAAATTAAAATAACAACATGTTTAAACTTATAAACTTCTAAATTAAAAAAAAAAAAAAAATTAACATAAAAGTCAAATAACGTTAAACTTATAAATTTATAAATTTAAAAAACAACTCGTCTAAAGTTAAAAAAAAAAACAATTCGTCTAAAGTTTTTCTAAAAATTAACATAAAGGTCAAATAAACGTAAACTTATAAATTAAAAAAATAACAAGTCGTCCAAAGTTTTTAAAAAAAATCGTCTACAATTTTAAAAAAAAAAATTAGCATAAAGGTCAAATGCACGTTAAATTTATAAACATTTAAACTTTTAAAAAAATTGAAAAGACAATAAACTTCAAAATTCAAAAAATAACAACTCTTTTTCAATCCCTCCAAATGCATGTCTTTCTGTTATGTCTCCTACCACCACATATCCCGCATTTTCGGTGGATAACATCATTTTCGCCTTGAGATGGGTATCGATTGATCCTTCTTCTTCGTTGTTTATTTTTTTCGGTCGACCAGCTTGTTTCTTTTCAACTGGTTCCGCAACCTTCATGTTTTTTTTATCTCATCCGGGACATTCCACTGTTCTTCATTGTCAACCTTGTACATCTCAATCCACATCTCCTTCAAATAGAAGTGACTGCATAATGAGTGCACGTCGATGCCTCGATGTTGGGATGATGCGATGGAATGCCCAGTTGTTGTGGTAGTCCGCAAGTGTATGTCTTCGCCATCAAGTCTACATCGAAATAACCTCTTACGTCTTTGAGATGGCATTCATATAGACCAAGACCATACATATTGACGTATGGTGCCTTATTATTTAGATTAGCGAGATCATTTTTCCACGTTGGTGTCAATTTTGTGTTCAATTATGCACGATCTCTTCTCGATCGAAAAACCAAGTTTAGAGTGTGAATTGAATAAACTCAAGCAACGTCGTAATGGGAAACGCTCTAGCATTCCTTGTTTTATTGTTGAAGTTTTCTGCTTTGTTGCTTGTCATTAGGACGTACCTATATAAAAGAGCAACGTTTATATAATTAAAAAGTTATAAAATTAAGAAAAAAATTCATATCGACAACCAAAGTTGTAGAGTTTTACCGTTTTTAAGGAAAGAACGCTTAAGCCCACCGATCAAAACCCATTTCTTCGAGATACTTTGTCATTTCGACATCTTTCTGTCTCACATGTCTAAAGTTAACTTCAAATGCTGTTTTACTGATGGCGTAAGCAGCATCATACAGTTCATAGTGACAATGATCAGTCTTGAACTTATGTTGGACATTCAATTGTAAATGATGGTAACATGCTCCGTGAGGGATACTAGGGAACACTTCTTTGACACTATGTATGATACTTACAATTCGATCGGATATGAACACCAAATCAGGTACGTCTTCACCGATAGCTTCTCTCAATTTCATCAAAAACCAAATCCAAGAAGCATGACACTCGCTGTCTACAACTCCAAATCCAAGTGGATATATATATGAGATTTGTAACCAACTAGGCCACTTTAAACATGTGATTTTGGATCTACCTACTTTTGACAATTTTTAGGGATATAGCCAAATGGCTTATGTGGTAATAATTAAGATCTGATCTGCCCTTATTTATTAATAAATTCATCACTTTCGCTCTCCTATTTTTTTTTCAAATAATTTTTTTTGCATCAAAACTTCAAAAATTCGTATCTTTCTCATACGAACTCGAAATTGAGTGATTTCAGATCCTACAAATTCGTGGCGTCGAGATCTTCAAAAATAGATCCATTGTATTTGATGAAAAATTATATTTAATGCATCATATTTACGTTTCCATTTATTTTTTTTGATAATTTCAAAAAATTTCAGTTATTTCCATATTTAAGGTAGTAACGTGATTTTTCTACATCTATGGTATTAAACATAATTTTTCATCAAACACAATGGATTTATTTTTGAAGATCTCGGTGTCACGAATCTGTAGGATTCGGAATCACTCAATTTCGAGTTCATATGAGATAGATATCGTTTTTTGAAGTTTTTATGTAAAAAAAAGTGTAGGAAAAATGTAGGAGAGAGATGTTGACGAATTTGTTAATAAATAAGGGCAAATCAGACCTTAATTATTGCCACATAAACCTGTTGACTATTTTTCTAAAAATTGTGAAACGTAGGCTAAAAACCGCAGATTCGGATTGCGTCACTTGGAGATGAAAAGCTGCCTATACATTTTGGCTATTTTGCTACACTGCTATATATATATATATATATATATATATATGTATATATGTATTTGTAATTGCTTAGGTAATAAGAGGTCTGAATTTCTAAATATATTTGTAATTGCTCAAGTAATAAGGAGCCTTATATTACTAAGCCAGACAGTTTTGAGAAAACATATGTTAAATGGTACGAAGATTTAATGGAGTGACGTAAAGAAATGCATGTTAAATGCACATATAACGCTGTTCAATTATAAGAAAAATAATTTTCTAAAAACTGGTGAACAGAGGGTCTCCAAATAAAGATCCTATTTCCTATTTTTAAAGAACTAAAAAAAATGTAAAAATAGCATTTTTAGGATTATACAAATCATAAAAGAACGAATCCAATTTTTTTTTTAAATAAAAAAGGCTACAAAAAATAAAATAAAAAATTCATTATTTAGATTGAAAGAAATATACAAATCGAGTGATAACAAAAATGAACAAAACTTTATACGAGATAATGAGATAATTCAGGAATCCACCATTAATATTCAATCTATGAATTCAACAATTTGCGCGTTGACGAAACAAAAATACAAATGCTTGTTACTACAACAAGAATTTCGAACCTACTTACAACTAACGGTTCGAAAAATAAGAATTTTGATAAAAGACTCAAAGCATATATATATATATATATATATATATATATATATATATATATATATATATATATATATAAGGTCTAGTTGCAAAATAGCCATTTTGAACACCTAAGAAGAAGGTACGTGCCAATCTTCTAAGGTGGTAACAAACCACCCCCATCAGATGAACCCGACGTCCTCATCTGGATCTGCTGCTCGAACTGCCAAAGGGATGTCGCCTTCTCGAGTGCGCGTCAATGTGCTTCATGTCTTCCAACATTTGGACATCATGTGGCGCTCAGCCCTCGCCTCGCACATCTTTGTCTGGTCGTGCTGAACCTGTCGCACTTACCTCGATCAACTGACTATCCCGGTTATTCGCCTTCTCGTCCAAGACTTTACTGCCCCTGCAGCTTAGACTGGGCCAACAAGCACACTTTTGCCCCGTAAATGTGTTGCTGGCCATGCCAATCTCCTAAGGTGGTAACAAACCACCCCCACCGGATGAACTCGACGTCCTCGTCGGACTCGTCGCATCGAATGCCTGGATCTGCTGCTCGAACTACCAAAGGGATGTCGCCTTCTCCCAAGTGGCATCGGCCACTCCATTGCCCTTCCACTGAATCAGGTACTCGGCTCTCCTGTTCTTCTTACTCTGATTCAAGACCCGATGGTCAAGCACTTTCTCTATCTCCTTGTCGAACTGTTACCGTACGGTCGGCAAATGTTTCTTCACCTTGCCGCAATCCGCCTGTACATCCGTCTGGTAAGGCTTCAAGAAGCTTACATGGAATGTCAGATGAATCTTCAATCTGTTCGGCAACATGAGTCGGTAAGCCACCTTGCCCACTCGCTTGACCATATGAAATGGTCCATCATACTTCGATACCAGCCCCTTACCCTCTTATCTGTGATTTTCTTCCAAATCTGTGGCTTTAATTTTAACATTACGAAATTGCCCATTTTGAAATCTAGCGACCGACGTTGTTTGTCTGTGTACTTCTTCATTCGTCATGCAATCTTTGCAAGCCTATCTCTTGCTTGTTCCAACAACTCAAACTTGTCTCTCAAGAATCTATACGCTGTTGGGCAACTTCCTTGGGACTTCTATTTTTCCACTTCATGCAGCGCGAGAGGACACTGACCCATGACTATCTTCGACGGAGTCACTTACGTGCTCGATGAGAGATGCATGTTGTAGCAAAATTGTGCGGTATCAAGCAAATCCATCCAGTTCCTCTGACTAGCTGACACATAGTTCCTCAAGTATTCCTCCAACAATGAGTTGAGTCATTCAATTTGACTGTCAGTTTGCGGGTGGTTCGCCATGCTGAACTTTAACTCTGAACCCATCAGATTGAATAACGTCGTCCAGAACTTACCTGTTAACCGACTATCTCTTTCACTCATAATATCCTTAGGCAAACTGAAATACTTGATCGCATGTTTGAACACCAACTCGGCAGCCACATTTGCCATTCACTGATGAGCAGCCGCAATGAACACCGCGTACTTTGAGAAGCGATCTACCACCACCAAGATCGATCTCATTCCATTAACCAATGGAAAACCAACTATAAAATCCATCTAAATGGACTGCAAAGGCTTCTCTGGGACCGGTAGAGGCTGCAAAAACCCTGCTTATGCCTTCTTTTCCATCTTGTCTAGTCTGCACACTAGACACGTCCGAACAAAGCTCTCGACATCTTCACCCGTCTTTGGCAATAAGAAAGATCTCGCCAACAATGCCAACATTCTCTCGACGCCGGGATGTCCTGCCCACATATGATCATGTGTCTCGCATATCAACTTTTTGCGCAAGTCTGCACCTGATGGCACATATAGCCGACTACCCTTTGCACAAATGAGGCCATCCTCGACTCAATATCTCTGAATTAGGCCTTGGACTACCTCTTCTTTAAGCTTCACATAGGCACGGTCGAGCATGATTGCTCCATCACCGAGTCGAGGAAATTTGACTTTCTCGAAGACAACACAGCAACATATGCTTCAACTTCCTTTCGACTAAGAGCATCCGCGACTTGATTCTATTTGCTCGGCTTATATATCCATTCGAAATCAAACTCATCCATGAACTCTTTCCATCTTGCTTGTTTCGGAATGAGCTTCTTCTGTGTATTAAAGTAGGTGTTGGCTACATTATCCGTCATGACCGTGAACTTGGTCCTAAGAACGCAGTGCCTCAACACATCTAGGCAGTGCACCGCAACCGTCATTTCCTTCTCATGGACTGAATACCTTAGCTCAGAATCTTTCAGTTTCCTACTTTCAAAGGCCAAAGGATGCACATCTTGCACCAATACTTCATCAACTGCATAATCTGAGGCATCCGTGTGGATTTCAAATGGCAAGTCAAAGTTCGGAAGTTAGTATCGGTTCCGCCGGCACTGTTACTTTCAACTTTTAAAAGGCAAGTTGGCAATCAACTACACCAATTTGTAATCTTTCTTCGGCAAGTCAGTCAGAGGATTCACCTTTCTCGAAATGAACTTGTTGTAGTAGTTTGCATCAAGGATTGAAATCTCGCGCGAGATGGGGGTATCTCGCGCGAGTTCTCGTTTCTCGCCTAGGTGCGAGAGCGAGATGTTAATAACTCGCAAAATTGTTCGTTTCTCGCGATATCTCGCCATTTATCTCGCGTTTTGAAAAAAAACGAAGTTAAAACGAAGTTACCTCATTTTCTCGTTCAAACGAAGTTAAAAAATGAAAAAAAATCACCCAAAGCAAGATCTGTAAAAGCAGCAAAACCATCGTTAAGAAAAAGCTCTGCAAAATCTCTCATTTTCCATCGCGAGATCTGCTCTCGTCTTCCCGCGCCGGTCACGTAGCTGTCCAACTCCAACTTCGCCAAAGCAATTCCTCTATCCCGCATGGTAACTGTAGATCTGGGTTTTGAATTTTTTTTTATGCAATCTAGTGAACTTCCGTGTGTGACTTGCTCAAAAATCAAGCTGGAAACTTTTTTTTGGTAGCTTAGCAGAAGAGAAGAAGAAGTCTTTGCAGATCTGTAAAAAAAAATGAAAAAATGAAATGAGGAAGAAGATGGTTCCGATTCATAAAAGCAAGTGTGGTTGCATTTTGTAATGATTTTTTTTTGAAGCAAGTGATATCATTTTATAATTACTTTTTTTAACAATTTTTGGGAAGTGGAAAGGAATGGAAAGTTGGATTGTTGGAAACGTGGGCTTGGTCTTGGTTTTTAATATTGAATATATCATTATCACATACCTTGATGCTTGCCTTGCATTAATTATGCAAGATTCATGCACGGAACCAAATCAATAACATTGACTTTTCAACAAATAATAATAATAATGATAATAATAATATTAATAACCCATTAAATATGCAATCTTTAAAATGTTTTTTTTTAATTCGAATTTAAATCATTATGTTGTTGATTTAGAATTTAGATGTAATTAATAATTAATTTGATCTAAATGTAATTAATTTTTTTTATTATTTATTGCTTGTTTGATCTAATTCTTAGTTAGTTGTTATTGTGACGTTGTTCGTTATTGTTAATGTGGATATATTTTGTTAATTCAGATTTAATAGTTGAAGAATGAGTTCGGATCCGGCCCGGAAATATTGTACACCCATTGAGGGAAAGACGAACGGTTTCGTATGCAACTTTTGTGGCCATGAGATGAAAGGCGGAGGTGTTACTAGGGTGAAGAATCACCTTGCCGCTACAGATAATCGAAGAAGTACGACGGTGTGTGATAAGTGTCCTCCAGAAGTAAGGGAGGAGATGAGAGAGTGTCTTTTCGCCGTATCCGATAAGAAGAAGTCCAAAAGTAGTTTTGGAGCATATCTTCGGTCTAAAACCACCAAAGGACTTCGTAGATACGAGTCAGATGAAGAGAACGATGGCGAGGAGGTCTTAGTCCGATCAACTATGAAGAGGGTGAGACAGCAAGAAGCAGCTGAGCAATGGAGGGCAGAACGAGAGGGACCCGGTGGATCTTCAGCAGAACCTCGTTTGCAACGATCATCATCTCTAGCTCCATCCTTATACAAATCCCCCAGTTCTCGGCAACAAAGGGTTGATGTGATGTCCATACCAGGATACGCGATGAAACTCGGACGGAACATTTGCAAGTTCTTTGTTCACGAGCACATTCCGGCATCTAAGGCGGACTCACATCATTTTCGAAACATGATCCAGTCCGCTCAGGAGTTTGGTAAGTGAATTAAAAGTTGTTATATTTAATTTCGTATTTATCATATTTATTTATTTATTAAGTATTTTGTTTTGTAGGTCCTAACGTTCCGTTGCCGTCTCCGTATGATATTCACAACAAGTATCTTGATGCCGAGGTTACTGATATGCAAAAATATGTCGATGACCAAAGGCCGAATTGGGAGAAGTTTGGATGTACGATCTTGTCTGATGGTTGGACGGGCCCCACCAGGCTAAGCATCATAAATATAATGGTGTATTGTGCTGGAACGACGGTGTTCTTAAAGTCGATTGACGCGTCCAACAACATCAAGAGTGGAGACTACATTTATGGCATCCTCAAAGATGCCATGAATGAAGTTGGGAAGCACAATGTTATACAAATCGTGACGGATAACGGATCTAACTACAAAAAGGCTGGGCAAAAGTTGATGAAGAGGTACAACTTGTATTTGAAATTTGTTATTTTAATTTCAAATTTATCATATTGATTAAGTACTAAGTTTTATAGGTTCAATGTGTATTGGACTCCATGCGCCGCTCATTGCATGGACTTGATGTTTGAAGATATCGGGAAGAGAGGGAATGTTGAAGCCGTCATTAAGGCAGCTAGAATGATATCAAAGTTCATCTACAATCATGGTCAACTATTATCCAATCTAAGAGACATTTCCCCAGGTGAAATTGTGCGTCCTGGGACAACAAGGTTCGCTACGAACTATTTGGCTCTTAGAAGTCTTCGCGAAAAAAGAGCTGCGCTGAAACAAATGTTTACGAGTCAATGGTGGGACGATCACAAGCTAGCTCGTATGCAGACAGGTAGATCTGTTTCGGAGAATGTTTTGTCCCAACGATTTTGGCACGGAGTTGACGACGTGTGTGGTATCTTTGAGCCGATGTACAGTTGTCTACGATTGGTCGACACCGAAGTTCATCCAACCATGGGATTATTATACTACGTATTCCATGAGATGAAAAAAGATTGGAGGGACTTCACGGGAAAAAAATGGGTTGTTGATATTGTCGAGAACAGGTGGACCAGCCAACTTTGTCATCCATTACATGAAGCAGGTAACCGTTACGTTTAACATTTTTAATGAGGTTAACTATTTTAGACGTTATAGTTATTAACAATTATCTGTTCTTTTTAATGTAGCTTACTACCTTAATCCAAAGTTACAGTACAACAGAGAGGTTCATATGGATAATACACACATGGCATCGGTGACAAAGGTCTTTGATGTTTTGCACCCACACGATGATTCATCTAGGCTAGGACACGAGGTATTTATATTCTTGGTATTTATGCACACGTCTTTGATATTAATTTCTAATGATTTATATTTTCAAATATACAGTTGTTAGCATTTCGAGACGCTAAAGGAGACTTTTGTCAAAAAAGTGCGATATCAGCGAGGGGTACTCTAGCAGCAGGTAATAATTTCACGTAATGATTTAAGATAGTTTATAGTTTTGACTTTTAAGGTTGATAATGTGTATGTATTTTAGCAAATTGGTGGGAGCTTTATGGAAATGCTACTCCGACATTGCAAAAATTAGCTATGCGAATCCTTTCCCAAACCGCGTCTTCATCAGCATGTGAAAGGAATTGGAGCACATTTGCATTAGTGCACACAAAGCAACGGAACCGCCTAGCATACAAGAGGTTGGAGAAACTTGTATTTTGCAGTTATAACATGAAGCTGAACATGAGAGACATGAAGTACAAGTTCGATAATTCAGTGGTGCCGTTAGATCCTTTGGACATCATCGAACGGGCTTTTGAAAGGTCGGGAGCCCAAAATGAAGGAGATGATGAGATGCTTCACTGGATTGATCCTGTTCACCTAGATGACGAAAATCAGAACCCAGATATGCACATTGCTGAAGAGGCTGCAAATCTTGGAGTTGATGTCAACCAAGTTTTGAACGAAAACGTCCGCCCCTCCCCTCCCTCCCATCGACAGACTCAAGACGTTTCAAGTTCTTCGGATGATACTGGTCATGCCTCGGATGATAACCCAGGTAAGATTGCTCTCATAATTTAATAAAACAAGTTTTTATTTTCTAATTCCGTTTTTATTATAATCATAGGAGGTGGTGGTGGTGGTGGTGAAGAACGTGGCGGGCAATACAACAGCGGTGGTGGATACGATCCTCAATTCGGCAGCGGTGGTGGATATAGCGTACCACAAACGGACGATGAATACGACCGCATGAATCCAGCCTTTTTTGAGTCAGGATATGGAGGCAATACGTACGGAGGTTTGTCTGATGCAATGTCATTCTCTTATACTAGCAAAGATGTTGATCAATTGTCACAGTTTTTCGGTGGGTTCTCGATTACACCGGAGGACTCAGAATCCTCGCATCCAATTGAGCCGCATGACGGGTCTTACAGTTATCCTGAGTATCCGATGATAGTCCCCGTGCCCGTGCCAGTCCCCGTCATCCCTGTCTCTCCCCCCATTTTAAGGGATTTTTACCAACCACATGAGCCCCAACCTCGTATTCGTTACCGACCAGGTTTCCCAAAATACTCCATTTATGTTGCATTAGATCAGTATAATTACGATCGTCACGTGGAGACTTATATGACTACATATGCTCACATGATGACTTGGTATGAGTATTGCCTGATGCAAGACCAACAACCTCATACATTTCAGGGCCCCCGACACTCTACCTACGAGTAGCAACAATGACTGTGAACTCTACTTTTTTTGTGTGAGAAATCTCTATTATGTGTATAATTATTTGTTTTCTTTATTTAGTGTGACATTGCTTGAGAACTCTATATTACATGTGTATTGATTTGTACTCTACATAGAATTTCATGTCTGAAATTTTGAAAACTTTATTTTAAAAATTTATATAGATTGTGTATCCTAAACTTATACAAAATCATAATTAAAAAGTTGTTCAAATACCCCGCGGAATACCCTTTTTTTGCGGTATATCCCGCGAAATGCGGTATACCACACGGTACGAGATACCACGGTACGAGACGAGATACCCTAAAAAAAAAAAGTGCGGTACGGCCGCGAGATGCGAGATTTTAATCCTTGGTTTGCATGACCCAAGAATGACATTAACCCCGACACCTTCTTAGGTGTTGGCCAATCCATGATCGCCCGTAGCTTCCTCTCATCTATGCGAATTTGCCCTTGGCTCACCTAAGAAGGTGTGGGCTTAGGCTCCTTGACTTAGGTGGGGATCTGAGCGAGCGTGCATGCGCATGACAAGTGGATGCGGTTACCAGCGGTTGGCAGCAGTTTTCACTTAGATGGATATGTACGGATGGTTAATGCTAGGTGGGCACTCGTTGAAGGCATTCAGTGAGCAAGTGGCAGCAAGTCTTTGTATTTATGGTAACTATCTGTGCCATGTTGACAGCGACGGTTACTAGACAGTGTGTAAATGGGCGGTTGTAGGATGTCAATCGTTCATACTATTTATATTAGGGATGGCATTTTTACCCGAAACCCGTTAGCCCGTCCTTTATCCGGTCTTAACGGGTCGGGTAATACCCGTTCAAAATGAGTTAATGGGCTAACAGGTATTACCCGTTAGTATTTTAGCGGGTACGGGTCGGGTAGCGAAAATGTTAAACCCGCCCGTTAACCCGCTAACCCGCCCGTTAATTATTTTTATGAAAAAAAACTAGATATTTTTTTTAAGAAAACATTAGATTACATCATAATGAGTAGGTTGTTGTTTTGATTCTTATTAAAAATTATTTTTTTATTTTTTTTAAACGGGTTTACGGGTTAGCGGGTGCGTAATTTTGCACCCGTCACCCGGCGGGTATACCCGTTACCCGCCCCGTTGGGAAAACCGGGTTAACGGGTACGGGTTAACGGGTATTTTAATAGGCGGGTACGGGTACCGGTATTGATGTACCCGCTAAAACCCGTACCCGTTGCCATTCCTAATTTATATTGCTTTGCACGACATGAGTCAATATAAAGTGTGGTGTCCTTGCTTGATAGTGGAAACAGATTCCTTTGTGAGTTAATCAAAAGGATTGGTGGGTTTCCGTAAAGATTGTGTGTTCTCTTGTATGCTTGGTTGTTTGATTGTGTTTATTATTGTTGTCGTTATATTGCTTACTTGCATTGTGTGGGATAGTTGGCTGATCGGACATGGAGTGTTCTAGCCATCACATGCACAAAATTTGGGAGGAAATAGTCCCTATAACAATTGGTATTAGAGTCTTAACTGGCTTTCATGGTGGCGACGGCGCAGGCGTAAACGATTAACAGTCTAAGGGACAACATGTCCAAGTTGGAAAGAATTGTCGGGATTGATGATCCTTGGGAGAATGAAGATGGAAGTCTCTCGATCCAGACAACGGTCAATGGCAAGTCGTTGGATTCTCTCAATTAGGCTTACACCGAGTGGATGAAGACGGTGGAGACTCAGTTCTTGTTGCTATGCGATCAGTTATGAACTTCAAGTGAGGCGGCGAAGAATATGAGGAATGAGATTGTGCTATTGAAGACGGTATTGGCAAACCCTCAATAGTCGGACCGTGGTGATGGCAAATCGACGTCAAAAGGCAGAGTCCTGGAGCCTAAGTCATTCGAAGGTCCCCGTAACGCTAAGGAATTTGAGAATTTCCTTTAGGACATGGAATAGTATTCCAAGGTTATTTGTGTTTCAAAAGCCAAACAGGTGATCGTGACAAGCATGTACCTGGCCGAGGATGTTAAGTTGTAGTGGCAATCAAGGTTGGATAATGACATGAGTTTGGGAAGGCCGCTCATAGAGACGTGGGAGACATTGAAAAAGGTTTTGAAGGATGAATTCCTACCTTGCAACACGGCCTGGTTGGCGAGGGAGTCCCTGAAGAAACTACGTCACAATTCGACGATGCGCGAGTACGTCAAGGAGTTTAGCTCTTTGATGCTCGACATCAAGAATATGTCTGGTGATGACAAGTTGTTCAACTTCATGTCTGGATTGCAGCTTTGGGCGTAGACTGAGTTGCGAAGGCAAGTAGTGAAGGATTTGCCCTCGGCAATGGCGGCTGCAGATGGTCTAGTCAACTTCAAGCAGTCGATTGACCTGTCCAAGGATGGAAAGAAAGGAAAATAGAAGAAGATTGAGAAATCTTGCAAGGAATGGAAGAAGAATGACCGGTCAAAGAAAGATAAACACAAGTTGAGGGACTGTGCTTTGAATGTCAATAAGAAGGACCAGCAAGGTTGCTTCATATGCAACGGTCCTCACTTGGCCCGGGAGTGCCCGGACAAGGAAATGCTAAATGTCTTATTGCTGGACGAAAATAATGGTACAAGGAATGATCAGTCGTCTCGGATGAATCACATCCAGTTGCTTAATGCAATCGATCAGGAAAAGACTCCGTTCAAGGGACTTTTGTAATTGCTATATGGATCGATGGGAAACAGTGAATACGATGGTAGATTCAAGAGCCACCAAAAGTTTTCTTGGGTCAACGGGAAGCCAGCAAATTGGGCTTGATTGTTACCACTAGTTCTTGTCGGCTAAAGGTAGTCAATTCAAAAGCGAAATCGGTCTTTGGATCAGCGTAAGCTATTTTGAAAATGGGCGTATGTCACGAAAAATGCAACTTCACGGTGGTGCCACTAGATGCAACTTCACGGTGATGCAACTTCACGGTGTTGCATTTTTCGTGACATACGCCCATTTTCATCATCGCTTGCGCTGATCCAACAACCGATTTCGCTTCTGAATTGACTACCTTTAGCCGACAAGAACTAGTGGTAACAATCAAGCCCAATTTGCTGGCTTCCCGTTGAGCCAAGAAAACTTTTGGTGGCTCTTGAATCAACCATCGTCTTCACTGTTTCCCATCGATCCATATAGCAATGTACAAAAGTTCCTTGAAGGGACTCTTTTCCTGATCGATTGCATTAAGCAACTGGATGTGATTCATCCGAGACGACTGATCATTCCTTGTACCATTATTTTCACCCAGCAATAAGACATTTAGCCTTTCCTTGTCCGGGCACTCCCGGGCCAAGTGAGGACCGTTGCATACGAAGCAACCTTGCTGGTCCTTCTTCTTATTGACATTCAAAGCACAATCCTTCAACTTGTGTTTATCTTTCTTTGACCAGTCATTCTTCTTCCATTCCTTGCAAGATTTCTAAATCTTCTTCTATTTTCCTTTCTTTCCATCCTTGGACAGGTCAATCAACTGCTTGAAGTCGACTAGACCATCTACAACCGCCATTGCCGAGGGCAAATCCTTCACTACTTGCCTTCGCAACTCAGTCTACGCCCAAAGCTGCAATCCAGACATGAAGTTGAACAACTTGTCATCACCAGACATATTCTTGATGTCGAGCATCAAAGAGCTAAACTCCTTGACGTACTTGCGCATCGTCGAATTGTGACGTAGTTTCTTCAGGGACTCCCTCGCCAACCAGGCCGTGTTGCAAGGTAGGAATTCATCCTTCAAAACCTTTTTCAATGTCTCCCACGTCTGTTTGAGCGGCCTTCCCAAATTCATGTCATTATCCAACCTTGATTGCCACTACAACTTAACATCCTCGGCCAGGTACATGCTTGTCACGATCACCTGTTCGGCTTCTGAAACACGAATAACCTTGGAATACTGTTCCATGTCCTAAAGGAAATTCTCAAATTCCTTAGCGTTACGGGGACCTTCGAATAATTTAGGCTCCGGGACTCTGACTTTTGATGTCGATCTGCCATCACCACGTTCCGACTGTTAAGGGTTTGCCAATGCCATCTTCAATAGCACAATCTCATTCCTCATATTCTTCGCCGCCTCACTTGAAGTTCTTAACTTATCGCATAGCAACAAGAACTGAGTCTCCACCGTCTTCACCCACTCGGTGTGAGCCCAATTGAGAGAATCCAACGACTCGCCATTGGCCGTTATCTGGATCGAGAGACTTCCATCTTCATTCTCCCAAGGATCATCAATCCCGAAAATTCTTTCCAACTTGGACAGGCTGTCCCTTAGACCGTTAATCGTTTACGCCTGCGCCGTCGCCACCATGAAAGCCAGTTAAGACTCTAATACCAATTGTCATAGGGACAATATTTCCTCCCAAATTTTGTGCATGTGATGGATAGAACACTCCCTGTCCGATCGGCCAACTATCCGACACAACGCAAATAAGCAATACAACGGCAACAATAATAAACACAATCAAACAACCAAGCATACAAGAGAACACACAATCTTTACGGAAACCCACCAATCCTTTTGATTAACTCACAAAGGAATCTGTTTCCACTATCAAGCAAGGACACCAAACTTTATGTTGACTCATGTCGTGCAAAGCAATATAAATAGTATGGACGATTGACATCCTACAACCGCCCACTTATAAACTGTCTAGTAACCGTCGCTGTCAACATATGCACGGGCAGTTACCATAAATACAAAGACTTGCTGCCACTTGCCCACTGAATGCCTTCAACGAGTGCCCACCTAGCACTAACCATCCGTACATATCCATCAAAGTGAAAACTGCTGTCAACCGCTGGTAACCGCATCCACTTGTCATGCGCATGCGCACTCGCTCAGATCCCCGCCTAAGTCAAGGATCCTAAGCCAAAACCTTTTTAGATGAGCCGAGGGTAAATTCGCATGGATGAGAAGAAGGTACGGGCGATCATGGATTGGCCAACACCTAAGAAGGTGCCGGGGTTAATGTCATTCTTGGGTCATGCAAACTACTACAACAATTTCATTTCGAGAAAGGTGAATCCTCTGACTGACTTGC
The DNA here is from genome assembly GCF_054948205.1 of Urtica dioica subsp. dioica. NCBI lineage: Eukaryota > Viridiplantae > Streptophyta > Magnoliopsida > Rosales > Urticaceae > Urtica > Urtica dioica. Next base: position 38,555,117 of record NC_142757.1, read on the forward strand.
CGAAGAAAGATTACAAATTGGTGTAGTTGATTGCCAACTTGCCTTTTAAAGTTGAAAGTAACAGTGTCGGCGGAACCGTTACTAACTTCCGAACTTTGACTTGCCATTTGAAATCCACACGGATGCCTCAGATTGTGCAGTTGACGAAATATTGGTGCAAGATGGGCATCCTTTGGCCTTTGAAAGTAGGAAACTGAAAGATTCCGAGCAAAGGTATTCAGTCCATGAGAAGAAAATGACGGTTGCGGTGCACTGCCTAGATGTGTTGAGGCACTGCGTTCTTAGGCCCAAGTTCACGGTCATGACGGATAATGTAGCCAACACCTACTTTAATACACAGAAGAAGCTCATTCCGAAATAAGCAAGATGGAAAGAGTTCATGGCTGAGTTTGATTTCGAGTGGATACATAAGGCGCGCAAATAGAATCTAGTCGCGGATGCTCTTAGTCGAAAGGAAGTTGAAGCATATGTTGATGGGTTGTCTTCGGGAAAGTCAAATTTCCTCGAATGGGTGATGGAGCAATCATGCTCGACTGTGCCTATGTGAAGCTAAAAGAAGAGGTAGTCCAAGGCCTAATTCAGAGATATTGAGTCGAGGATGGCCTCATTTGTGCAAAGGGTAGTCGGCTATATGTGCCATCAGGTGCAGACTTGCGCAGAAAGTTGATATGCGAGACACATGATCATGTGTGGGCAGGACATCCCGGTGTCGAGAGAATGTTGGCATTGTTGGCGAGATCTTACTTTTTGCCAAAGATGGGTGAAGATGTCGAGAGCTTTGTTCGGACGTGTCTAGTGTGCCGACTAGACAAGATGGAAAGGAAGGCATAAGCAAGGTTTTTGCAGCCTCTACCGGTCCCAGAGAAGCCTTTGCAGTCCATTTCGATGGATTTTATAGTTGGTTTTCCATTGGTTAATGGAATGAGATCGATCTTGGTGGTGGTAGATCGCTTCTCAAAGTACGCGATATTCATTGCGGCTCCTCATCAGTGAATGGCAGATGTGGCAGCCGAGTTGGTGTTCAAACATGCGATCAAGTATTTCAGTTTGCCTAAGGATATTATGAGTGAAAGAGATAGTCGGTTAACAGGTAAGTTCTGGACGACGTTATTCAATCTGATGGGTTCAGAGTTAAAGTTCAGCATGGCGAACCACCCGCAAACTGACAGTCAAATTGAATGACTCAACTCATTGTTGGAGGAATACTTGAGGAACTATGTGTCAGCTAGTCAGAGGAACTGGATGGATTTGCATGATAGCGCACAATTTTGCTACAATGTGCATCTCTCATCGAGCACGGAAGTGACTCCATCGAAGATAGTCATGGGTCAGTGTCCTCTCGCGCTGCATGAAGTGGAAAAACAGAAGTCCCAAGGAAGTTGCCCAACAACGTATAGATTCTTGAGAGACAAGTTTGAGTTGTCGGAACAAGCAAGAGATAGGCTGGCAAAGATTGCACGACGAATGAAGAAGTATGCAGACAAACAACGTCGGTCGCTAGAGTTAAAATTAAAGCCACAAATTTGGAAGAAAATCGTAGATAAGAGGGTAAGGGGCTGGTATCGAAGTATGATGGACCATTTCATATGGTCAAGCGAGTTGGCAAGGTAGCTTACCGACTCATGTCGCCGGACATATTGAAGATTCATCTGACGTTCCATGTAAGCTTCTTGAAGCCTTACCAGACGGATGTACAGGCGGATTGCGGCAAGGTGAAGAAACATCTACCGACCGTACGGTAACATTTCGACAAGGAGATAGAGAAAATGCTTGACCATCGGGTCTTGAGTCAGAGTAAGAAGAACATGAGAGCCGAGTACCTGCTTCAGTGGAAGGGCAATGGAGCGGCCGATGCCACTTGGGAGAAGGCGACATCCCTTTGGCAGTTGGAGCAGCAGATCCAGGCATTCGATGCGACGAGTCCGACGAGGACGTCGAGTTCATCTGGTGGGGGTGGTTTGTTACCACATTAGAAGATTGGCATGGCCACCAACACATTACGGGGCAAAAGTGTGCTTGTTGGCCCAGTCTAAGCTGCACGGGCAGCAAAGTCTTGGACGAGACGGCGAATAACCGGGAGAGTCAGTTGACCGAGGCAAGTGCGACGGGTTCAGCACGACCAGACAAAGACGTGCAAGGCGAGGGCTGAGTGCCACGTGATGTCCAAATGTTGGAAGGCAGGAAGCACATTGACGCGCACTCGACTTAGGTAGGGATTTGAGCGAGCGCGCATGCGTATGACAAGTAGAGGCGGTTACTAGCAGTTTGCAACAGTTTTCACTTAGACGGATATGTGCAGACGATTAGTACCAGATGGGACTCGCCGAAGGCATTCGGTGGGCAAGTGGTAGCAAGTCTTTGTATTTGTGCTCGTGCCATGTTAGCAGCGACGGTTACAAAACGATTATTTGTAAATGGGCGATTGTGGGATGTCAATCGTCCATACTATTTATATTGCTTTGCATAGCATGAGTCACCGGAGAGTGTGGTGTCCTTGCTTGAGAGTGTAAACAGAATCCTTTGCGAGTTAATCAAAGGTTGGTAAGTTCCGTAAAGATTGTGTATGCTCTTGTATGCTTGGTTGTTTGATTGTGTTTATTAATGTTGTCGTTGTATTGCTTACGTTGCGTTGTGTGGTATAGTATGTTGATCAGACAAGGAGTGTTCGAGCTATCACATGTGCGAAATTTGGGAGGAAGGTCTAGTTGCAAAATAGCCACTTTGAACTTTACATTTACCTTAATAGTCAATATTTAATAAATTTTAGGTAATTAGTCATGTCTATCTCTTTACGGGTAAAAAGTGACAAGAATATCCCGCCAACGTTTTATTTTTATTTTTATTTTCTTAAATATTCAAATCTTTGTAGGTATGGGTTATCACGTAAATCAAGGAATGAGATTGCATTACACGATGACCATTACTCCATTGTCATTTCAAAAAATAAAAAAATAAAAAAAAAATAAAAAAAAAAACCGAAAGACTACCGTGAGAGAAAAAGAAAGAAAAAAACCATTTTCGATTTCTAAAAATCGACAACAAAGGTAAAGATCGTAAATTTCCTATATGCATAATAGCAGACTATTCCCCATTTTTTATCTCTGAAAATTTGATGTTTTTTTTTATCGGTGCTGGGAGTTTTTTTTTTACAATTTATGTTAGTAAATCGATAGATTAACAATTTGCGAGTATGACAAAACAAGTTTTTGGAGTTTATTATTACTATTTATTGCTATATGTAAACCAAGGATTTATTGAATTTTCAAAACATGCAAACTCGATCTCAGTTTTTTGTTTTGTTTTGTTTTGTTTTTTGTTTTTTTTTTCGAATATGTAAATATTAAAAATTGTAAATGGTTTGATTAATAATGAAGAAATTTTTTATGATTTATAAAGCAAAAATATATGTGAAATAAATTTAAAGTTATTTACCATTTCATATTACGGAACCTCCTGTCAATGAACGGCCGGAGAGAGCTGGTCAGCAATCTGCAGCAACCAAAACACCATACATCACAGAAAAAAAATGCCAAAAAAATTTCAGATGCCCAACCAAGCAGCCAATCATCGTTTTCGTTGGGCATTGATGACTAATTTTTACAAAATTTGCTTTATCAGACTTCACTGCAATTTTGCTTAATTTTTGCATCTTTGGGATGTGTAAGGAGGATGCTAGAAAGAATCCGACGGAGACATGGTAAATTTTTTGGAGCAAATGACTCTTAACATGTGTTAGAGTTATCAATGTGATATATTAGAAAGAGAAATTTCATCGTAGACTTCAAAATTGAGAAAATATTAAGATTAGATTTTTTTAGTTGAAAAATATTCAAAATTGAAATTTTGATCAAAATTCGAACAAAAATACCATTTTAGTCAATTAAACCTCAAATTTTTTATAATTTCCGATGAATTTCATCTGAATTCATCGGAACTCATCGGAAATTAGATTTGTTTTTGGTAAAATTAGTCCAAATCATCGGAATTCATCTTATTTCCCTGGTCAACAAATAAAAAAAAAATGAAGCCAAGCCCTTCATAGATTTACCTGTATTTCGAGTACGAGATTGTGGCCACGGAAAGCAAAAGAGACGATCCCGAGCGAATTGAGGATCTCGAAAGAGCTTTGCGATCCCGGAGATTCCTTCGAGGGGCTCGTGGGAAATCACGCTCGGCCTGCCTTGGGTTACAGCGGCCGAGCCATTATGAAACACCGAACAGCCCCCTCCGTGTTTCGCAACATGTCTTTGGCCGCCCCCATCAGCTCCTGCAGCAACGCCTTCCGCCTATCCATCGAACTACTTATCCCCCACTTCCTGTTTTTTTCTTTTTTGTTGTTTTTTTATAATCAAATCAAATAATAATGAGACCCGCCTAGAGTCGTAGAGCCGACTGCATTGGTCGAGTCTCTGACTCCCATGAAGCAAGTAAATGAAAGAAAAACAGAAAAACTGTGCTTGAAATAAGCAGTGATTATTGAAAAGCTTAAAAACTTGAAATAAGTAGTATTAATGGAAAAACTTTAAAAACAGAAGTTCAATATCCTTGGAAAAGCAACCAAACATGGTGCTAAGTCTAACAAAGCGAAAAAAGACGCAAATAAAGTATAAACTCAACAAAAAAATTTAAGCTTTGCACGTGATTAGCAAAGATTTAACAGATCACATATTTTACTCCATTGAACACTAAAATCCAGGTAATCAAATAACTAAATACGAAAAATATGGAATGTTGACAGACTAATTCAATGAAACAAACTACCGAAAATATTATTTTAATTTTACAGCCGAATATATAGAATTCAAATTGAAAAATTGGTAAGACCAGAATATAAGCTTCAAATTTTAAACTAACATGCCGAATTTAATGTATTGATGAACTTCCAAATCAATAATATGCCGAACCAAAATATTGCCGAAAATAAAATTTGAATTTGAAAAAAAAAATGCCGAATATATATTGTACTACAGCTAATATAAAAAGGCAAATCAGAAAGAAAAAACGTTACAAATTAAGCCACGTCATGTCCATGTCACTATTGTGGCTATTATTATTTTTTTTATTATTTATCAAATATTGGCTAGATAGCAAACGTCAATGTTTAAGTGGCTTAGTTAAAAAATAAGAAATTAGAAATTGCTCTTTTCCACCTGCCCTGTTTGGCATTAGCTTGTGCTTCTAACATGAGTAAAAAATAAATATTGCTCTTCAGTAAAATATTGCTCTTCAGTCCACTTAATTCTCTTTTAGATTCAAAGGCTGTAGGAGTCGGAATAGGTCTCTGGCCTCCAACGTGGTTACGAGCTCGCCGGCGTAGTTGTACACGAAGCTCCCCTCGGGAACGGAGGCAGCGACTCGGCAGAGATATTTGCAGAGGGAGATCGTGACTTGGGGTTTTTTTTAAGGGAATTGATTTTTTTTTTCTTAGGAGAGAAAGAGAGAAGAAACATGACAGACATAAAAATGAAAAAAAAAAGGATAAAAAGAGATGTTTTACATTGGGCCAGCTAATAAAATTGTCTTAATTATGGGTTTTGTTGATTTTGGTCAAAAACATGAAAATTACTAATACTTTTGTCCATTTTCCAGGGAATTTGCGTCGAAATTGCGTGAATCGGTGATGAGTTTTAAGTTAGGTTTTGCAAAGCTCATGTGCTAAGTTTACTTTTGATAGTTTTACGTTATGAGTTTTGGACGTAGGGTTTCTTAACTGTTACAACTATTGTGGCCTTTCAAAATTATGAAACCCAAGTTTAACTTGTTTATATAGCACATTTACGTATGTAATTATAATTTATGTATTTAGCATATTGATAAAATATTATATGCATAATGTAATTTCTTATTATAAGCATATTTTTAGTACTAAAATATTTAATATGTATTTTTTAAATTGCACAATATTATTTCTATCACAATTTATGTGTATCGCCACTGAAATATACGTGAACTCCACTTTTTCAAATTTTCATATTAATATTTCTGTCGCAATTTTCATCGAGCTCCCCAATTTTTTATTTTTGGGACTTTGAACACAAAATCAGTATTAAAACAATTGTGTATGAGTTTTGTTTATCCCACCTGATTCATCTACAAGTAATTATAGACTTATATATATATATATATATATATATATATATATATATATATATATATCAAAAGTAATTATGGACTTTTAATTGGCTAATTTAAAAAAAAATATGTTAAAAGACTATAATTTCGTTGATACTTTCTTTTCTAGATTTTTTAAAGCCTACAATTTAATGTTTCTTTTTAAAGCCTATTATTTTAATGTACTTTTTTTTTTGGCTTAATAGTTTAGTTTATACTTTCTTTTCTATATTTTTTCCCCTATTGTGTACCCCTTATCTCGAGATATCACTACTTCCACATGGAATTAAGCCAATATTACGACCAATTTAACTTGAAATTAAGTATGAATATCGTATATGATGTATTGTTGTAGATATTCTATACGTTAGAAAATTAACGGGATATGTTTTTAGATTTGCTTTGGTCTCGTATTTTTTTAGTGATTAGTTTAAATTTACTCTATAAATTAACTTAGTATATATTTCATAAGAGAATTGTTTGCGGATTAGTTTAAAGCTTGAGGAATTTCATATCATATTGAGATGTATTTTTTAATAAATTTCGGTAATGAAAAATAGACTTTTTTTTTAATTAGAAGCGACTTATTGCTTCTTAAAGCTTTCGGCTTCTAAAAGACAATTTTATAGCAAGGACTTCAGCCTTCTCTGGGCTCCAACTTCACTAATTCCATTTCCTACTTTGATGCCACCGACAGTAACAACCATCCGGGAGACCTCGATATGTTCGTGTGGAGCTCTTGAGCTTCTATGGTGTCCTAGTGTCTTACGTGTAATGAATGGAGCCGGAATCAGCGAATTGATGACATAGGTTCTCCCTCTCCGACGATCGCAATGCCATTCTTACCTTCGCAGACAAGAAGGCGAATGTTTTACTCCAGCCTCATTGGTCCCATTCGGTCCCTCGTTTATTTTGCATATAGTTGAATATGAAAAATAATTATGGGGTGCCTATGGGTGTGGGATTTCACCTCCCCATTAAAAATGTTTAAATTGGCTCGAGCCCAATCAATCATGAGAAATGATTGAGTTCAGCTCAATTAGGGCCCTGCTCGTCCAAATGGGATCACCTTATCGTAAGCCAAAGCCCAACGCGTTCAAGGCGTCTTCTCTTTTTTATGGACCGGGTTTAAGTTTTCGCATTGTCAGTGGCCGGAAGAAGCGGTCCTCAGCCGATCTTCTCGTCACTACCAGCACAAGATAGCACAAATGCAACTCTTCCAACCATTTCAGTCCGACCACGTATCCTCAAGATCGATGACATGAAAGCAACGATCTCGACTATAAATGGAATTGAGCTAACAGAAAGGAGGACATCAATATTATTATTATTATTATTATTATTATTATTATTATTATTATTATTATTATTATTATTAGTACTCGATCTTAGTTGAGCTAGTCAATTAGTCGAACTCAGTCTCAATTGTTCTCTTTTGACCTCGTACTCAATTAAAATCATCTTTGTCGCACGTCTTTTGTTTTAGTTCGTTTCTTTTTCCTAATTATTTCGTTATAAATCAGTTTTATTCAGTTCTTATATGGCGAATTCTTGAGATTCAGATAAATATAAATAAAACGATACACTAAATATAATCTATAGTTTCGTGATTGTTAAGCAACCGATATCGACATCAACAATGCCCATTCAAGAACTTTCAATTACAGAGTCATCGAACATTTGATTATTTGTATCTTCGAAAAACCATCAATTTGTAACTTTGGAGCTTAAGGAGTTTCTCATGTATGGATTTAGTGGACACCAGTCCAAGGATTTCAATTACAGAGGTTTGTGAATCGTTCAATGACACTATTATGTGCTATTGGTCAACATAAAAAAATGGAATTATGGTACAAAATAACCAATTCAAACTAAATGTTTAGCAAAATAGTCAATGTTTCATAAGTTAGTGCATTTTTAGCCATTTATAATATAAAATACTAATATACCCTTAATTATTTTCAAACTAATTAATCTAAGCATCCAAAATTTTAATCCAGTTTCAAAACACCAAAAAAATAAAAAAAATAAAAAAAAAATTACATGATCTCAGTCAAGGTACATAATTTCAAAAAAATTAATCGTGCCTTTAAAATACATAATCCCTCACCTAAACAGGCAACAAAGTCTAATTCAATTTCAAACCACACAAAGAAGTTTTTTAATCGTGCCTTCAAAATATTTAGCCTACCATCTATACATGTAACAAAATATTTGAAATCTAGTCATTTGTAATGAGAAGACAATGAAGTGTCAAAATTTATAATTCTGCTTTTAAAATTTTTAATCCACTGTTCGATAAACCATAATAATAATAATAATAATAATAATAATAATAATAATAATAATAATAATAAGAAGAAGAAGAAGACAGCGATGATGGTGGTGGTGAAGATCGACGATGATATTGGCCACAGAGATCGACGACGACGATCTAGAGACCGCCAAGCCCTAGCCCAATCATGATGATTCCGAAAAAAAAAAAAATTAAGGTTTCGCGTTGGAGAAACCGGCTTGTGACTCCCTATATCTACTGAAGCGACGACCGAGATCAGCTTCGTCATAAATTCTGAGCGGAGGCCGAGGTAGGGTTCCAGGTCGCGGCAGAGAGATTCGAAAACGATCTCGCCGTGTTCGTCATTGTGGAGTCGGTAGACCATGACTCGGTTGTATTGAAGTGGGAAAGTCCCATATGGGTTGTGTGTGTGAATGGACATGTGTTTATATATTAGTTGAGCATCTCCACTTAGTACCAATTGGTTTTAAGATGTAATTCAACATGGTCTCAGAGTCTTATTCATTCACACAACTTGAATTTGGCCCGGCCCACGAGAAGCGTGAGGGGGATTGTTACTCGGCTTGGTCACGCTACGCATGAGAGGAAGTATTGAATTGGGAAAGTCCCACATTGGTTGTGTGTGTGAATGGACATGTGTTTATATATCACTTGAGCCTCTTCACTTACCAGTTGGCTTTAAAATGGAATTCAACAGGTCGTAGCCAGTGAGGTCTCGAACGGCCTTGACGACGGCGGAGCAGATTGAAGGGACGTCGCCGCCTGAGAAGGACTAGAGGTGTGAGTTCGTGCGGATGACGAGTTTTGCGGATTGTACGGCTCCGGCGATGGAGAGAGCGTGATCGTTGGAGCGGGAAGGTTCGAGATCCAAAACCACTCCGACATTGATGCGGTGGAAGATGGTGTAGAATGGCTGGGAAGAAGATCGGGAGTGGGTCCATACGGGTTTCAAGAGCGTGATCTCTCTAGCGGTGAACGTTTTCTTGAGCAACGCTGTGCTCGCCAGAGTGAAGAGGAGGCGAGTGTCGGCGTCGATTCTGACGTTGAATGTGTGTAAGAGAAGGGAAGAAGAATAAATGTGTGTGTGGTAGGTGGAGAGTTTTGTTTTTTTTTTTTTTTTTTTTTTTTAATTTGAGCTGTTCTGTTTCATTTTTGAAAAATTGAACTATTTTGTTAAAATCAAATTTAAAAATAGCTAAATAGTCGCATAACAAAAGTCGATAGACCTTTTATTGTGTTTTACTGCAGGCCTCAAGTATTCAACAACTATAATAAATACAATTTTGGAATTATTATTAAAAGTCGACAAGTTATTCAAATTTAGATATGTGTCAAGAAGCTATACAAATTTAAACATGTTTAATATATTCATCTGTGGGAGATGTATTCTTCCAAGATGTATTCTTCCATATCAACATTTTTTTTTCTCAAGTGTAACTATATTTATTTTCTTAACATGTTAATTTGATTTATATATATTTTATCCATATGCCCTTAATTTTTTTTTATTTTACATGACACTCTCACGTGTTGAAAAACTGTTGAAATTATACAAAATGGTTAAAATGGACACTTTTAAAATATTGAAAGTAGAAGTTTATCACGTTTCAAAGATCAAGGGGCATTATATTAAACGTGTAAAATTTAGGAGGATTTTCATAATTAATATTTATTTTATTTAAAATCGATACATATTCTTATTTATAAAGCAATATAGTTTTTATACTTTAAATTTATATATACCCCCAAGCACATTAATATTTAATATTGACGAGGGCTATATTATTTTCATAATTTTCTATGTTATGTTAACTCTCAATTTTTTTTTTCTGTTTTTTTTTTTGGTTTTTTTTTTTCTTCTATTCCTTTACTAATTATTTTATCATCTTTTATTTTATGTTGTCACATGGTAACTCTCATTTTTTTATCTTCTATTTTTCAATATATATAAATATTTTAGTTTATAAGTGTTGATGTTGGACTTCGTCCTCCATTAATACGCAAAAATTTGGGCCCGATATAGTTGTAATTGGATCCAAACCCATAAATTTGATTAATCTTTGGAGTTAGGTCGAGTTTGATCAGCTCGATGCACGTAATCACGAACTGACCCTCGAAGCAATGTAAGCCAACTCGACTTCGTCAGATACCATAACCTTACTTCTGAAGACCCGGACAATGTGTAGCCATAACGACATTCACCTCGTAACGGCCTCGCACAAGACCAGGCATCTAGTGACAAGTGTCCATTTGGATAATGACGAGCTCTCCCTCATCCGGCTGATGACGTGTAACCGAGAAGATCATAGCTCGCCAACTGCTTTCACTACTACAAATATAGGCATCGGGTGCGACGAAAGTCACAATCGATGCCAAAAATGTCGCACCCGAAAGTTCTTCGGATGTGACTTTAGGTGCGACATTGTTGCATCCAAAAGTCCGTCGCTAAAGGCTTCGGGTGCGACATGTCACACCTAAAAGTGTAACATATTAGGTGCGACACTTTTCGGTGTGACATGTCGCACCCGATGCCACTTAAAATGAGCGAAATTTTTGGTTTTCTAAAAAGGTATCCGATGCGACATGTCGCACCCAATGCCCATTTAGGTGTGACATTTAGGTGCGACATGTCGCACCGGATACCCTTCCGCATCAGAAAATGAAATTTGTAATAGTGTTCCTCGACTATAAATATATGATTAATGTGGAGTAGAGTTCGGCTCCATTGGATAAATTGACATTGGGCCGCGAAAGCCCAATACTCACCAAAGCCCGTTTCAATGAAGTAATTTAAAAAAAAACAATTAACGACAATTATTAATTGATTTTTATTAATTATTGTCGTACAAATATAATAAATTACTAGGGCCCGGCCCAAGTCCATTAACGAACTCAAAACGTAACCGCCAAGGTTGTGACGAAGTCGAAGTCAGCACATGAGAAGTAATCTCACCTTAATACCCGGAGATTTAACAATTTCTACCGAGTCCATTCAAATGTGTAAGCAACGTGGCAGAAGAAGAGGCGATGAAGGAAGAAATCACTAACATGTGTCTTCGAGGATTTCGCATCTCGTCGTAGTATACATTCTCTAGTTCAGAGAGAATTTGCACATGACTTTGACCTATTATCGCTTACTCTCTCTCTTTCTCTAATTGTATTCCGGAGCTCGTCGATTGTGTTCATAATCAGTCGAGCTCGACCAATGTATTTGCTATTTGGGATAAGATATTTAATAAAGACAATTACCTTTTTCGTTCTATTTTTATATTTATTATTACGGATTTGATATTCATTTCTTACATGAAGCCTTTCTGAGATCCACAAATAAATTTAATCGAATCAAACACCGAAATATTTATATTTTTTTCTTCGTGATTGTTGAGGCTCGGAAACGAGATTAATAATTAAAACACCTTTTAAGGCACGTTTTGGCCAAATTATAGTTATTATTTTTATCATTTGCAATTGTATTGATCAAACAAGTCCGTTCAATAAAAAAGTCCAGAGCTATCATTTGATCTTCGTTTATTTCCTATTTACGTATTAATATTCATTGTTTCGAAATTGGATTTAATCTCATCACAGACTTTTGAGGCCCGTCTCAAATAAATCTACATCGACAGTTTCAACCACGAATTAGTTGAGATTGTTTTTAGTGTGGTTCTTTTTTTTTTGAAAAATAGAAATCTATTATTAATCACAAACATTCTTGATTAATTACAGACTCTATCGAAAGAGGAAAATCCTCCAACCAAACGAGTTTATCATCTATGTAAAGAGCGTAAGTTGCTAACTCATGGGCTACTATGTTGGCTTCCCAATAGATGTGAGACAACTTTACTCCTGGAAAGTTAGACAATAAACTAGATACATCAGACAAAATGGAATCAAACTCAATCATGAAAGAAGATTTCCTCTCCAAAGCTTGCACCACCGTCTTAGCATCTGACTCCACAAAGTGGATAGGCAGAAACACGTCCAAAGCCCAAGATAAGCTGTAGCGGAGAGCGAGAGCTTCAGCTTCTTTGACCGTGAATTTGCTTGGGAGATTTTGAGCCAATGCAGCCATGACCAATCCAGAAGAGTTGCGAAAAACAGCTCCAACTCCAACAAAGTTAGAAGATTTTGGAATTGAGGGGTCGATGTTGAGCTTGTAGAGGTCGCAACTTGGGGGCACCCATCTTGCTTGAGAGCGGTCCTGTTTGGGGTAGGGACCGCTCGGCAAGCTAACCGAAGAAGAGCGTTTGGATTGGGCAGACTGAAATTCACGAAGGAAATTAGACGTCCACGAAGTAATCTGGTAAATTAGGAGTCCTTATAAATGAGTAAATGGAAAAGTTACAAAATAATATATAAATTCTAATTACCGATAGTTTATAACTATAATCCAGGAAACCAGCATGAATGGGTGATTGACCAGCGATTGGTTTAGAGCTTCTGCAAAAGAAAGTAAGGGTAATTGAGAATTAATACTAAATTTGTGGTTAAGAGCAGGTATATATCTAGGGATATGTATGTATAATCAATCCTTCTACTGTGAGGGAATATTAAAATTATATTATGTTTTGACTATAGAGAACTATGATATTTGAAAGTAGGCGAAAAAGATATGTGCAAGTCTGGAATATTAGATTGGCTGTATAGTGCTATTATATTTGATGGGAGCGTTTAGATGATCAGGATATAAGATGAGCTTGAAGACATAAGGGTTAAGCAGCGGGCTTAGTTATGGTAGCCCATGAGGTTGTTAAATTTTAAGCAATTCATTCAGTTTTAGCGAGAGTTTGGCAGCGAGTTTGCCATACTGAGGATGTACACTCAATCACACCTTCACTTAGTATAGCTCTCACATCTCTATAGACACAGATGAAAATTATATTACTAAAGATTTTCTGTTTCGGTAAACTTGATCCATAAGTGTATATAATTTGAGAGAAATAAAGCTGATTATTAATATTGTAGTTCAAATTCAATCATTAGTAGTGGTTCTTCGTGTCAACAATAAGTATTATTTATATATGTGTATATATATATTTTTTTCTATCTATGAATCATCTTCATATTTTCATTGGCTAACTAATGTTTTGACAAATAATTGTAAATTTGTTTTATTTTCTTGTTATTATTACGATTAATATAAAAACGAGAGAAACATATGGTCAAGTTGTATTTTCTTATGCTAAAAGTTAAATGATTTATCTAAAAGTTATAAAGAATAGATATCTAAGAGGATATTAGATTTGAATTAGTTATATTTGATATTCGAATAATTCAATTACAAAGATTGTCATCCTTAAAGTTATGTATCTTTCAAACGCGTTTTCAAAACCATAACTTTTTTAAGGAATATGTATAGAAAACAATAATAACGTGAAAGGAAAACTTACTTCCTATTCTAGCATAATCTGGATCTCCTACCGTACTACCTCTTTTTCACGCAAGAAAATCTGAAAATCTTCGATATCGCTGCCAAGTTTCCGAAAAAGAAAAGAAAAATGAACATTGCATTAATAAAAAATAATAAAATATATTATGGATCACACATGACACGTTGTCGTTTCGAGAAACCGTATTCCCAATTTTTTGCCATTTTATGTTTTTCTTTTCCTCAGCTCTCTCATAATTCACGCTTTCGCACAGAGAGACACGACTCACCTCTCTCTCGCTCTCTCACTTCTCACTCTTCTCTTCGCTCTGATTTTTTCTCTAGTGATCATAGTGCCACTACTGGGCATCGTCTATCCAACGACGTGAATTCCCTGGATGAAAGCAAGGTACAGAGTTTTTCATTTTCATATATATCTTTTTTTTTTTTTTTTTTTTTTAATTTCTGCGATTCCGTTATAAAGCAAATTCTTCTATTATATTTCGTGTGGAATTTGGCTTGTGTGAATTGTTACATTGTTTGTTAATGAATTAATTTATTCAAGTCGGTTCATCTGTCATAAGTCCTGTTTCGTTGCCCAGAAACAGTACCGAGAATCTTCTGCAGTCTTTTTGAATCGGTAATTGATCATTATATGTTCATTGAGACCTTTCCATTTTTAATTGGCCTCTGATATGACGCTTGTGTATAAAAAAAATAAGGTTGTATTTCGATACAGCCTGTTCTTCTTTCTTGTGAATTTTATGTTTTTCCTTTTATGTGTTATGAAGTTACAACCATCGTTATTGTCCAATGTTTATTTGACTCCGAATGCGATAAGACGGGGCTTGTGCATAAAAATTAGGGTTGTATTTCGTTACAGTCTGTTCTTCTTTCTTGTGAGTTTGTACTCTTTTTGGCTGTGGAATTTTATGATTTTCCTCGATGGGTTATAAAGTTACAACCGTCGTTAGTAATGCGATAATATTGTCCAATGTTTATTTGACTCAGAATTTGATTATTGGTCACTTTGGCTTTTGGGTTTCTAGGGTTTGACGGGACAATGCTGCCCCCAGAACCCTCAGGAAGAATACCGTTGGCTAATGGTACTTACTCCAACATAAGACTCGGAAAATCGGTGCTGGAAAATGGTGAGTCCTCTCACACCGATTGTGTCCAGCCCAAGTTCAAGAGGCGTAAAGTTTCAGCCGTTCGTGACTTCCCACCCGGTTGCGGACGATTTGTTCAACGCACTATCTTGGGACCGACCAAAGATCCAGACCCGGTGGTTGCCAACGGGCACGAGAGTAACGGAACTCACCCGGGTTTGTCGGAAGATTTGCAATTGGTCGTCGCTGCTACTTTGAGAGATGAGGACATTCCGTTTTTGGCGGACGGAAATTTTTTCCTGCCGTCGAACGGGTCTGTTGATGCTTCCAATGGCAATGGCTTCGTGAAGCGCCTTAGAAATTACCCTCCTCGGAGGAAAGTTTCGGCTGTTCGGGATTTCCCTCCGAACTGTGGAAGATATGTGCCTCGGCTCATCGAGGCGGGGTCGGCGAATGCCTGCGCTTCTCCCGTAACGGATGTTCTTGTCCCGGAAAAGCCTGAGCCTGAGGTGAATGGTGAAAAAGCTTCAACACATGTATTGGATACTGATGATAGGCACAAAATGGAGGATGTTCGAGATGGAGCGACCGAAAGGTCGGAGATGAGTGGTGTTGAAGTAACTAAGACTGTGGTTCAGCCTAAAAAATCTGATGCTGGAATGAAAGGAAAAACCCCAGACATGACCATGGAAAATGGTGCATCTAAAATAAATAAAGACGTTCTCCAAGATAAAAAGTCCGTGGAATCGCTTGCTTCGCCGACGAAAGGCAAAGAGACGGCTAAATTAGGTGTGGATGAAAAACCTACAACAGTGGCAATGAAGACTGTTAGAAAGAGAACTCTCGGCGATGCACGGCTTAAGGAGTCCCCGGAAGAGGTTGCTTCGAAGAAGTCTGAAGGTTCGGGTAAAGGGAATTCCAACATGGTATTGGATAAAAAGCGCGTAGTGGAAACGGGAATTGTTGATCTGAAGAAAACGGTAGATTCCAATCTTGATGGAGATTCTCACAAGAGAAAATTGGAAGGGCGTGCTCGTAATGGAGACGAGGAGACGATTCAGTCTAAAGGTAAAAATGTTGCAGTGGAAGATGGGTCAGGAACGGAAATGGACGTTGAAGAAAAGGAGAAGCTTTGTGAACCTCCTTTCGAAGATGAGCTCATCTGGTGGGACCATGAAGCTGCGAAAGGCGGCGATGGCTTTCGAGGTTCAGGAGACGAGTTGGGTACGAAAAAGGGTATTCACTCCAAGGTAAGGAGTGTTATAGAAAAGCAATCAGACCCATGTGGAAATCGTGACCAGGTTGAGCGAGTAGATTTTGAGAGCTCTAAACCTGCGTCGGGTAGAGTCGTTGTGCAAGATTTGAAGGCTTCGCCAAGCTGTCCTCAGAAACAAGAGAAGAGTGCTTTGAGCTCGAAGCCACCTGATGGCATGGTTGAAAGAATAGAGAAAACCCCCTATACGACTAGTTTCGTATATGGAAAAAAGACTAAGATGACGGCCAGAAAAAAGATTGATGAAAACGTCGTCAGAGAAATGTCTTTAAAGAAGATTTCTTCTAAAAAAGAAACCAGTCCAGGCAAAGGTCAGCCGATGGTTGTGGAAAAGGATAAATCAGTTAAACATAGGAAGAAGGAAAAAGATCTTGGCGTGGCTAAAGTGTCACGTCCTTCGAAATTCTATATCCCGCCTCTCCACCCAAGTACTTCAAGCGGCAATAGCGATCGAAGTAAAGTGAAGGAGGCATTGCGGCTTTACCATACCCATTTCAGGAGGCTCGTGCAGGAGGCCGAAAATTCCAAGTCAAAGGATAAAATCAAACGAATCGACATGAAAGCCGCAACCTACGTCAAAGATGTAGGTAAGCTGGTGAACCAAGAATCCAAAATCTTGGGATCCGTCCCGGGAGTCGAAATTGGCGACGAGTTTCAATACAGGGCGGAGCTTAACATCATCGGTCTCCATCGGCAGACCCAAGCCGGGATTGATTACATGAAATATAGAGGGAAGATTGTCGCAACGAGCGTTGTCGCTTCCGGCGGATATTCCGACGACTTAGAAAGCTCGGACACCTTGGTGTACTCCGGCCAAGGAGGGAATGTTATGCAAGCGGGCAAAGAGGGCAAAGAGCCCGAAGATCAGAAGCTCGAACGGGGAAACCTCTCCTTGAAGAACAGCGTGGATGAGAAAACCCCCGTTCGGGTCATCCGCGGATCCGAGTCCGCGGACGCGAAATTCAAGACTTACGTCTACGACGGGCTCTACTTGGTGGAGAAGTATTGGCAGGACGTGGGCTCGCATGGGAAGCTCGTTTACCAATTCCGACTCACAAGGATCCCAGACCAGCCCGAGCTCGCTTGGAAGGAAGCGAAGAAGAGAAAAAAGAACAAATCGCGCACCGGGATCTGCGTCGAAGATATCTCCTACGGGAAGGAGGTGATCCCGATATGTGCGGTGAACACCGTCAACGACGAGAAGCCTCCGAGCTTCACGTACATCACGAAGATGATATTCCCCGACTGGTACGAGCCGAGGCTCCCGAACGGGTGTGGCTGCAACGGGAAGTGCTCGGACTCGTCGAAGTGCGCGTGCGCGGTGAAGAACGGCGGCGAAATCCCGTTCAACCACAACGGAGCGATCGTGGAAGTCAAAGCCCTGGTGTTCGAGTGCGGCCCGAATTGCCGGTGCTCGGCTTCGTGCCCGAACCGGGTGAGCCAGCACGGGATCAAGTACCAGCTCGAGATCTTCAAGACGGAGAGGATGGGTTGGGGAGTGAGGTCCCTCAACTTCATTCCCTCGGGTGGGTTCGTGTGCGAGTACTTGGGCGAGCTTCTGAGCGAGAAGGAGGCCGATGAGCGCACCGGGAACGACGAGTACCTCTTCGACATCGGCAACAACTACAACGACAACACATTCTGGGAAGACGGGCCAGACGAAGCGGGCCCCAGCCAGCCCACGAGGGACGGGTGTTTCACGATCGATGCGGTTAAGTTCGGCAACGTCGGGCGGTTCATCAACCACAGCTGTACGCCGAATCTGTATGCGCAGAACGTGCTGTACGACCACGACGACTCGAGGATTCCGCGGATTATGCTTTTCGCGGCCGAGAACATTCCGGCGATGCGAGAGCTGACTTATCATTACAACTACACTGTGGACCAGGTTCGGGATTCGAATGGGAACATCAAGAAGAAGAGCTGCTTCTGTGGCTCTGATGAATGTACTGGCAGATTGTACTGAGTGAGGTACGTTTGCCCTGATTTTGATATGAAATCACGTGTAAAGATGGGTCTTAGTTTGCTCTAGTTTACGGAAGCTAACCGAATAATCAGGACATCACATGTTAGTTGTAGTCATTTTGTTTGTCTTGGCAGCTTCTCAATTCGGCTGACCAAGACATGTTACATACTTAGAAATCTGGAGCTGGAAAATTATAATGTATGTTGACGAAAAGAGTAGACACTAATGCAGTCAAGGGTAATAAAAATTATGTTGTTCCTTGGTGGTTTAGTTTTTACGGAAATGTCAATTGTGGATGAGAATGTATCTGAAAAATGTAGACGTAGACGGATGCCTTATAGAAATCCTGTGTTGTCGATTGGGCTGGGTCGCCCCATGGGCTTAACCCGCCAGGCCTATTTTTTTTAGAGATTCTGGGGTGGCACAACCTGTTTCGAAAAGGGCCCTCAAGTCAGGCCGAGCTGTAAAAAGCCCAACCCAAGGCCATGAGAGTAGTTCAGAGAACGGATACCTTTCATATCGATTCTTCTTTAGGTAAATTTGGCCATGAGAGTGTGAATTTGGCCATGAGTCTTTCGAAAAAAAAAATGCCACACTTCTAACAAGTAGATTCAATTTTCTCGGAAAAATTTGATATCTTTTCATTTTCTACGAGAACAGATACCTTTCATATCGATTCTTCTTTTAACGGTGGTAGTAGTTTTTTTTAGACAAATTATGAAAATAATCCTCTCGATTGCGTCTTTGGCCACAACCATGTCTCAACCTCGACCTCGTTATTGACCCTAGTCTGTTGGAGTTGCGAGCATTTTCTTCTAGAAATGCTTTTGAAACTCGATGGATGAGAGTGATGATTTATCTTAAAGAAATTGTCTCAATTACTACTATCTCATAACTCTTTTCTCATTTTCCACCAAAAACATAATTTGGACAAAAATACTAGTAAAATGAGGAGAGAGAATAATTTTTATCTATTTCTACCATTTTTTTTTTACTTTCTTTCTAATTTTTTTTTAGTCTCGTTTGTGTCAAGATTTTTTTTTCTTTATATACATATATATGTCAACAATTGACAACACTGGAAAGTTGGTTGATTTGTTGACATAAATGTCAATAACTGACATAATTTGTTGACATAGATCTCAACAATTGATATATGTCAACAATTGACATAATTTGTTGACATAGATGTCAAACAATTGTCACATATATGTCAACAATTGACATGATTTGTTGACATAATTTCAATTGTTGAAATAATTGTTAACAATTGGCATTTTTCTCTAATCATCAACGAGAAATATTCTTACTTCAAAAAACTTATTGAAGCTTGTCCCATTTACAAATGACAATCGAAACTTGTCTCATTTCAAAAATAGATGCTAACTCATTTTTTCTTTCTCAAACACAAATAGCATCAATATAATAATAAGTTTGAGTGAATTATTTACAAAGGCAACACACTAAACAGAGCATTGTATTAAGACTTTGGATCGTCTATCCTTTTTTTAGTGTCTTTCTTTGTGTTCTTTCGATTCAATCACCATCACAGTTATACGAATTTATTCTTCTTTATATTCTTCAAATTCAATCACCATTATACATACACAGATTCTTTAGAATGGAAGGACAAATTTACTCTGAAATCAATCAATCACTAGACATTCAGAAATGAGCAAAAAAAATCAGACAACATTAAGCAACATTTTGGTACTCCACTAGCTGATACTTCATCTTCTTCCACAGCCTCTTTCCTTTGCTCTTATTCGTCTCCGCAGAACCTTCCTGAGGAGATGAGGCTCTCAACCCCCTCATCTGGTTCGGGCTCGGGTTCGGAATTGTTATTGTAGCTCTCCGACGAAAGTAGAACCTTCCTCCGCTAGAATCACGGCTTGCCGACAAAGCTCATCCTTGAACTCGAACCATCGGCAAGCGCAGTTGATTTCTGATTTTGCCTCGTCGTCGAACGTTGTAGATTTTAGGTTTGTTAATTTTTTTTTCTTCTCTTGGACGAGTAATAAAGAAGAGTCTGAAAGAGGAGAGAGATCGAAGAGAATGAGAGAAAGAGAAAAAAGAGAAAGAAAGAAAATAATGGAGAGAGGGTAAAATAGTATTTGTGTATTGGGTCCACTAGTATTTTTTATCAAAATTATGGTTTTAGATGGAAATGAGAAAAATCTTATAAAATGGTAGTATTTGAGATAATTTCTCTTTATTTTATCACTCATTTTTTCTGTTATGCAATGATGAGACAAAGACCGGTTCAAAGTTTGGACTAGCTTGATGGTTTGCATGCAATCCGTTGTCTAGCTTTCCCTTGCTCTTTCTTGACTTTGTATTTTGCTTCTAATTCTTGGCTTTTACTAGTATTGATAAAACAGTCCCTAGTTTATTTTTATTAAAAAATAAAAGCGAATAATTCATCCGGCAAAACATTCTTGCTAAAAATATAAAATAATCATTAAAGAAAATTGCAGTATAAATACTTAATTGTTTTTTGTTTTTGTTTTCATATGTACGGATTCTTTTATCATTTGATGTAGAAATACCTAATATTATCTTTTAATTACATCATTATTGCCCAAACTTCTTTGACTCAAATATAACAAATAATTCAAAAATGGTGGCATTAATACTTGATATATTTTTGTGATTTCATACTCATATATTCATTTTTTTGGACGGCATAAGTTCATACTGTTAGTTTTTAGTTGTACTGTATCTACCAAAGCCAATGTTTGTGTCGGGGTTCTAAATTTTTTAAACAAGTTTCTCCACTTATCCGTACACAAAGATCCCTGGCGTTAAATTGTTGATTAATCGATCAGTCACATGGCGTAGTGAGATCAAGGTTTAAGTTTCACTTTAATTTACGTATCTAGATCGTTCTTCGTCATCACCGTTGCCGCGGCCAAAACGGAGACCGACTCAGATGAAAAATCATCATGTTCTGCTCTCTTCATTGAAATCGATGAAATCCATTGGGCGAGGCTTATCCGAAGATGAAAATAATGATGAACTAGTTGAGATGACATTCTTAACGTCGATGAGTCATCCTCCAATCAAGCCACCAACACCGACAATGTGGCGGAACTTGATCGAGTTTGGGCTTGTCTTTATTTTTAACTCAATGTAAAGTTAATATTCAGTATTTATGCCGCCGAAAAAAAGAATAAATATATAACTATGAAACACGAAAATATTAGGCTATGTTTGGTACGTAACTCAAAAAGAGTTTTCCAGTTTTTGAGTGAAAAAAATAGGGAAAAAAAGGGGAATCAGTGTTTGGTTAAAATATTCGGGAAAACTTTTTAAAAAATTTGGAAAATGTTTTGAAAACCGGGTGAAGGAAATTGAAAACAGGCTAGAGGTGTTTTCCGAAAATTTTTTCACTTTTTTGTCGCGTGTAGTACTCTGTCCTCTGTCATTATTGTCGAGCAACATAAAAAAAAAGAAACGCAGAAGAGAGAGAGAAGAGAGAGCGAGCGAGAGAAAAAGAAAAACGCAGAAGAGAGAGAGAAGAGAGAGCGAGCGAGAGCGAGAGCTAGAGCGAGAGAGCAGATCAGCGAGCGAGAGCGAGAGCGAGAGAAAAAGAAAAACGCAGAAGAGAGAGAGAAGAGAGAGCGAGCGAGAGCGAGAGCTAGAGCGAGAGAGCAGATCTGAGTATTTTGAGAGCAGATCTGAGAGAGCGAGAGCGAGAGCGAGAGCGAGAGCGAGAGCGAAAGCGAGAGAGAGAGAGAGAGAGAGTCGCCGGAGAGTTGTCGGTGTGTCTTCTCGGTCTTCTTCTCCGTTCGTTCTTTGGTGTCTGCAATTTGGTGAGACTTTTTTCTTCGTTCTTTGTATTGTTATTTAGTCAATTTTCTTCGTTTTCGGCTGCATGTTTTGTAGAAACCAGCAGAAGGATTTATGTTTTATTCTCGTTTCTTTTTGTTTTCGGGTTTGTTGTAGATCTATTTACGGTTGCGCGGTTGCTGTGGATTCGCCGAGGCTTTCTTGGATCTGTTGAATCGGTGAGTGGATTTCAAATTTTTTTGTTCATGTTGTCGTAGTTGTGATGTATTCTTTGAGTAAACTGTGTTTAGGTAATAGATCTGTTTGGGTTGGGCTGTTGTTTTGTTCTGTTGTTAGTTCGGCTGTGGCTATGATTTTATTTGTGATATGTAAGCGTGCTAGAATAAAGACAAATCGAAAGTGAAACCCAAAATTGGGGATTTGTGTTCTTGAATCTGAGAGCTAGGGCCTTGGGTGTTTGTATGAGCTTGACTTTGTGTTTGGTTACTGAGAAACTGGAGAAAAGTTTGGTCGGGGTGTGTTTGAGAATTAAAAATAATTTGCAGACTGCCTTATTTGTCGTGAAACATAGCCTGAATTATTCTTTTAAGATTTTTGTTGCAAGTAATCACATGCTTACTTTAAATGTAATTTATTTATCATGTACGATCCGAATGAAATCCCAAAAACGCATGTTTTGATATTGGCTTTCTATGTTCTGATTTCAAGTTAGGTTTGATATGCACATGAATTGTTGGTCTGAAGTATTTTCAGTATGAAGTTGTGTATTTTTCTGATAGCTAGGTAGTGAATTTTTTTTTCGTCTTTTGTTATACTATGTTTATATGGTTCAGTTCTGTGAAAAAATGGGTGACGGCGCTCATTGGCCGGACGCGGCTTTGGCTAAGTTCATTGACCTTTGTCATGAAGAAGTCCAACGCCGCATGGGACCAGCTCAATTTGACAAACGATCTTGGATGAAAATTGAGCTGGAAATGGTCGGTACGTTTGGTAACGCCTATAAGGTTGATAAATTGAAGCAAAAGTGGCATCGACTTAAAACTACTACTAAGATCTTCCAAGGACTTACGGAAGCCACTGGTTTTGGATGGGATACGGACACGAATACAGTGACTGCCGATGACGAAGTTTGGGATACGTATATACAGGTATGTTGCTTTTTTTTTTTGTGTATTTAGTTTATATTTGTATTTATTTGTTTTATATCTGTGTATTTAAGAATCAGCCGGTGTGTAATATTGTTTGAAATTGTGTGAATTAGATATAGGTATCATTTTTGGATTTGTTGCTCGAATTAGGAGAGGCTATGATGAATTTGGGAATTGGTGAGGTTTGGTTTGGAAATACATTTGGCTGTGTGACTTGTTTTGGCCGTGTGACCTGTTTTGGCCGTGTGACCTGTTTTGGCCGTGTGTTATTTGGCCGTGTGACCTGTTTTGGCTGTGTGATTCATTTTGATTGTTTTGTGATAATAATTCTGAGCCTCAAAAACTGAGATGGTTGATTTGATAAAAATTCTGAGCCTCAAAAACTGAGATGGTTGATTTGATAAAAATTCTGAGCCTCAAAAACTGAGATGGTTGATTTGATAATAATTCATTTTGTCTTGTTAGCCCCGTGTGACCTGTTTTGGCCGTGTGACCTGTTTTGGCCGTGTGTTATTTGGCCGTGTGACCTGTTTTGGCCGTGTGACCTGTTTTGGCTGTTTGATTCCTTTTGACTGTTTTGTGATAATAATTCTGAGCCTCAAAAACTGAGATGGTTGATTTGATAAAAATTCTGAGCCTCAAAAACTGAGATGGTTGATTTGATAATAATTCATTTTGTCTTGTTAGCCCCGTGTGACCTGTTTTGGCCGTGTGTTATTTGGCCGTGTGACCTGTTTTGGCCGTGTGACCTGTTTTGGCTGTTTGATTCCTTTTGACTGTTTTGTGATAATAATTCTGAGCCTCAAAAACTGAGATGGTTGATTTGATAAAAATTCTGAGCCTCAAAAACTGAGATGGTTGATTTGATAATAATTCATTTTGTCTTGTTAGCCCCGTGTGACCTGTTTTGGCCGTGTGACCTGTTTTGGCCGTGTGACCTGTTTTGGCCGTGTGTTATTTGGCCGTGTGACCTGTTTTGGCCGTATGACCTGTTTTGGCTGTTTGATTCCTTTTGACTGTTTTGTGATAATAATTCTGAGCCTAAAAAACTGAGATGGTTGATTTGATAAAAATTCTGAGCCTCAAAAACTGAGATGGTTGATTTGATAATAATTCATTTTGTCTTGTTAGCCCCGTGTGACCTGTTTTGGCCGTGTGACCTGTTTTGGCCGTGTGTTATTTGGCCATGTGACCTGTTTTGGCCGTGTGTTATTTGGCCGTGTGACCTGTTTTGGCCGTGTGTTATTTGGCCGTGTGACCTGTTTTGGCCGTGTGTTATTTGGCCGTGTGACCTGTTTTGGCCGTGTGACCTGTTTTGGCTGTGTGATTCATTTTGACTGTTTTGTGATAATAATTCTGATTGCTTGCTTTTAATTATTTGCAGAAATATCCAGATTCAAAAAGGTTCAAGAAAAAGGGATTGCCGCACTACGACAAACTGAAGGAAATATTCGCTGGTAAGTCCGCAACCGGTGCGTTAGCGATGGGACCAAGCCAGGTAGCCGCCATCGGCCAGGCTGCAATAAGCGCTCGGGAAAAGAATCCGTGCGTATCGGCTGCGGGAAGTGCGCGTGATGGGGAAGAGGGAGGGGGCTCATCTGATGAAGCCCGGGAGGTCGAGAAACAAACGGAGAAAAAATCTACGGCACGCAAGAGGAAATCCTCGAGTAGTAGTAAAACCAGGTGGGAAGAGGCAGTTGAATCCCAAAATGAAACTGAGCGCTTCACAAGTCAGCAGTTGATTTCTTTTATGGACGAGAAAGAAGCACGGAGAGCGTCTAGTCAGGCGGACTCGATTACTTCAGACAACGAGCGTCTGAAACTGTGTGGGGCTAAGGTTACAAGTTTTCGAGATTCGCTTACGCTGAGACAATACAGCGGATTCATGATGGATCTTGTGAATAAGAAGGACTTGCGCGTTCTTTTCATGTCACTCCCGGACGACGCGGTGTTACCGTTTGTGCAAGGCATAAACTACGATTAAGTTTTATTTGCTTTCCGTTTTATTTGCGTTTACTTTTACTTCGGATGGAGTTTTATTTACGTTGAGTTTTATTTACGTTGACTTTTATTTACGTTGAGTTTTATTTCGGATTGAGTTTTATTCACGTTGAGTGTGTTTTATGTGAAATGTGTTATGTGGATTGTGTTTTACGTGATTGTGTTTTATGTGGAATGTGTTATTTCGGATTGAGTTTTATTTACGTTGCGTGTGTTTTTAGAAGTCTCTCTTTAAAAAGTGGTCAATAATTCTTTCATATTGCTTTGCAAAATGCCAAGGGGAGGAGCAAATTTTGATTAGCCCTAGTTAGCTAGTTTCATGCCCTAGTTAGCCGTAGTTAGCTAGTTTCATAATGCTTTGGGTTTACATTCCTTGTGTTGTATAGTATTGGAGAACTAGTGCTCGCCACAATTATGCGTAGTGTCATTTACTTTTCTATTTTTAAGACGTATTTTCTAGGTTTCTGAACGGGAAAAATAAATAAAAAAATGTGGAAATTGAGTAACTCACTAATGAAAGCTATTTTGTTGCGTAACTTCAGTTTATTTTGTAGGGTCATTATTTCTAAGACCATGGATTCAGATGGTGACGAACAGCGTGCGGTAGACGCCATGCTTCGTCGTCACAGACGGCGGCGTGAACAAATAAGGCGGGAACGAGATGCCGAAGAATCACGGAGAATTGAACGCCAACCCCGGCGAACGACCACGGAAAGTGGAAGTGAGTACGTGTATGCTATGTTAAGTAATCCCAACGGAGCGCCCTTGTTTGAGATGTGTCGCATGTCCAAGGACCCATTCATAGCAATCGTTGGACTGATTCGGCAATTCCTCCCGCCCGGTCACATATCAGCAGAAGAGTCTTTCATGATGTTCATGAAAGTTCTCGCACATTCGGACCGGAATAGAGTCGTTCAAGACCGATTCAATCACTCTGGTGAGACCGTCAGCAGACATTTTGGATATGTCCTTGATGCCATAACTCATTTGACACCCAACGTCATAAAGCATCCCGGTTATACAACCACACCCCCGGAGATTGTCAACAACCCAAAATACTGGCCATGGTTTAAAGTAAGTTTAATGAATTTATTTTATCTCTAACGTAAGTTATATTAATTATCAAACTAAGTTTTGTTCTATTATTTTATAAAGGATTGCATCGGCGCTATTGACGGTACTCATATTGCTGTCATCGTCCCCGCTGCGCAACAACAGAATTATCGAGGACGGAAAGGAATATGTACGACGAATGTCATGGCTGCTTGTACATTTGACATGCGATTTACGTATGTAAATGCCGGATGGGAAGGTTCAGCGTCCGATTCACGAATACTACGTGAGGTATTACTGTCTAACGATCCATCTTTTTTAATACCACAAGGAGGACAGTACTACGTAGTGGATAGTGGATATCCTAATGAGCCAGGTTTTTTGGGACCGTATCGCACCGTACGATACCACCTATCCGAGTTCAGACAGGACAGGCAAATGCGTAGACCCCAAGAACTTTTTAATTACAGGCACTCGTCTTTACGGAACGTGATAGAGAGATGTTTTGGCGTCGTAAAAGCTCGGTTCCCTATTTTAAAGAATATGTCACGTTATCCGTTAGAAAAACAAATTCGTATAATTATGGCATGCTTTGTATTGCATAATTTAATAAAAATGTACACAAACGACGACCCTTTGTTTACAACATGGAATCAAGATGATCCTCCGGAGGACATTGAAGGCCAAAGTTCTGAAGGAGTCGGAGGTCAAGGTGCGTCAGAATATGGTGGACCGTCGTACATAAGCGCAACTACACAAGCTCGACGTGCACATTCCCAGTTTAGAGATGTTATTGCTGAAGCTATGTGGGATGAATATGTACAATGATTTCATATTTATGATGACCAAAAAAATTTTGTATTCAATCTAAACAATAATGTCATCTTTATATTTTGTGTAGTTAAATTTATGTTTAAAAAAAAAATTGTAGTTAAGAAATTGTTTCCATGTACCAAACAGTTTCCACTTTTCATTTTTTCAAAAAAAAAAGAGAAAAGTGTACCAAACAGTTTTTCCAGTTTTTTCAATTTCTCAAAAACAAAAATGAAAACTGTACCAAACAGTTTTTTGAAAACAACTATAAAACAGTTTTTCAATACAACTACAAAAATTAGAAAACAGAAAACAAAAAACTTTTTGAGTTAACTACCAAACACTACCTTAAGTATTCATGCCCCCAATTTAAATTATTTGTTACATGATAACGATCTTGATTGTATCAGTGCAACTAAAAGATCTATGCCGCATAAAAAAGGGTATATAAGTATGAAAACACAAAAATGTTAGATATTTATATCGTTATTACCTCTAATAATTGTGGAAACAGACAGATATCAGATGGGATATTTTGTGTGCATATCGAAAAATAGAATTTATTGAGAGAAATATATGAGTCCATATTTTGTGTGCATATCGAAAAATGGAATTTATTGAGAGAAATATATGAGGTATAAGATAATATGGGATTTTGGTTATATGTAGTTCAATATATTTGTATTTGTACTATAATATATAGCCATTTCTAGTTGTTATATTATCGTTTGTATTTAATATATTGAGATAAAATTTCTTAAATGAAACTGGTAAAATCACATGCATATGCAAATTCATTGTGGCATGGTTATTCCGAGCTAAATATTAATATAAATCAATTGAATTTTTAATTTCAAATAATATTATTTTACTATAAGGTGATGATAAAATTATAAAAGTTTCAAATGTTCAGAGTATTGTATATTATTATTATCATTATTGTTATTATATATATATATATTATATATATATATATATATATGAGATCTCTATATATAAAAAGGAGAGTACGTTTTCACTGTTCATAGACTCATGATACTGTTTCTTCTACGGTAAACAAAATACCCATTGTATTATATAATATTACAACTGACTTCCAAATTGACTTTTCGTGTCCCAATTCTCAAATTTTTTTGAAAGGTTTTTTTTTTAAATGCCATCTCTATATTCTTTCAAGAATATTATTTCGACCATTCTACACTATCGAAGTCTCCTCTCGAGATCTCCAGAAGGAATGATCTAGATATTTGTGGAATTATTTTCTTCCCTAAAATGTGCTATAGCTTCCCCTGCATTTCACCGATTTTCTTGCTTTCGAATGTCTTCAAACCTTCTTGCATTCGTCTTCATTTTAATATCTGCAAAACAGGTAATAAGTCGACCCCACTATTTTTATCCTGTCTAAAAATGTTTAATTTTGTTCTTCAAAAAAAAAAAGAGCCATGTTTACTTTATAGCGTAGGACACTGCTCTTAGACCATCTCCAGTGGAGCGCTATGCGCTGCCTATTTTGGCGCAAGTGCTCCACTGGACCTTCATTCCCCACGCTATAATAGCGTGAGATGTATTTTGACAACAGTGCAGCGCTATTTGTAGCGCTGCACTGTTAAGCCACTTTATTATTATTTTTTTTTGTAAGTTTTAAAATTTGCCTAAATGCCCAAATTTCATATAATTATTTAATATTTATCCCTAAAATTATTTAATTTATATAAAATTTATTATTTTGTATAATTTGAAAGACAACAATATTTTAAAATACAACAATGATATTTGCACATTGCAAGAAAATTATAATATTAAAACGGTCATAATAAACTAATATCAAACACAATTACATTAGCAATTTGGAAGACAATCAACAAGAAAACTCAAAAGACATAAAAAACACAATACAACAAAATAAAATTACAATAGATAAACTAATATTCTGGAAGATTGGTGCCGGATCCCCCGAGACCGGTAAAATATTGAGAATATGAATCAGAAGTCGGAGGTGGTGCATGGGATTGTTGTTGTTCAAGCCTCTTTTGCATAATTTTCGCTTGTTCGGCTTGAACATATGTCCGAACCTGTGGATCTTGTATTGAACTTAAATCCCGGAACAATATTTTATTTTCTTCCTTGATTTCTTTCAATTCCAAGTGGCGTTGCCTGATAACACTTGTCTTCTTCAATTGCTCAAGAAGTTCTTTATTTCCTTCCTCAATACCACTAATTCTAGACATTATTCCATCATCCACATTTTTTTTTAATTTGGCTTTCTTCACCCCAATCGGCCGCTCAGGAGGAGATGGATGTCTAGCAGATTCAGGAGTTGGATTTTCTGACTCTTGTGGGCAAGATGAACCTCGAGATGTCTGTCTTGCACTTGAGGCTCCATCTTGGAATTTTTCAAAATTCTTAATAATGTTCCACACATGATCAAACTTCCAACCTTTCTTGAATTTTTCATCTTGTGAAAGCAATACTTTAGCTTGATCCATCTGAAAGTTGATAAAACAATGGTTAAGTAAAAATCTAATCGTGAGAAAATAATAAACTATAATACTCACAATATCTTCAGTTGAAGCACCGCTTGGGTGTCTATTCTCAATTTGTCGAATGCATGCATGCATCTTCCTTGTAGCTTTCTCAATCACTTGGTTTGTCACCCCTTCAAAAGATAACAGCTGCATTTCAGATGCTGGCATACGGTGTTCCGGCAGATGCCACAGACGAGTACGTCAAAATAGGAGAGTCAACGGCGATTGAAAGCATGAAGAAGTTTTGTCGGACAATCATTGAGGTATTTTCTGAGCAATATTTAAGATCACCAACAACCAATGATATTGCTAGACTTCTGCATGTTGGTCAACAACGTGGTTTTCCAGGAATGTTAGGAAGTTTAGATTGTATGCACTGGAAATGGAAAAATTGTCCCACTGGATGGGCCGGCCAATACACGGGTCGCGGTGGAAAGCCTACTATTATACTTGAAGCTATAGCAGATTATGATCTTTGGATATGGCATGCTTATTTTTGGTATGCCAGGGAGCAATAATGATATCAATGTGCTAGATTCTTCCCATTTATTTTCCAATCTCACTCAAGGTATCGCTCCTCCTGCCCATTATGTCATACAAGGAATAGAGTATAATATGGGTTACTATTTGGCTGATAGTATATATCAAAAATGGTCAACCATCGTGCAAACTATCCGAGAGCCACGTGGAAAAAAAAAGTATTTTGCAATGAAGCAAGAAGCGTGCAGAAAAGATGTAGAACGTGCATTCGGGGTTCTCCAACAACGATTTGAAATTGTTGCGGGACCGACACGATTTTGGAGAAAAGACGTCTTACAAGATATAATGACTGCATGCATAATTATGCATAACATGATAATTGAAGATGAACGAGATCTTAGTGCTCCAATAGGAGTTGCGAGAGAAACACCACCAGCGAATGTTGAAATGGTGGGGGATGATGGCACAAGATTTGAGCAATTCGTTAATCGTTATAGACAAATAAGAGATAAAGATGCACACATCGCACTTCGGAATGCATTGATTGAGCACTTGTGGGAAGACTATTCTAATTCCGAGTCATAATTGTTTGTGTTAAAGTTAATTTATTTGTTGTGTTGTAGTTTGTTTTACTTTATTTTAATTGAGTTGTGTTGTAATTTTTTTTTATTTTAATTGTATTGTGTTGTATTTTTTTTTTTGTGTTGTGATTTTTATTAAATAAAATTTTATTTTATTTAATGTGTATTTATAGTTATAATTATAATTAATTTATAGAGTAATATTTTACTCATTATCATAATTCTTCTAAGTTATCTAATTAGTAATAATAATAAAAAAAATATAAGGGTATAAGTATAAATATGAAATAAAGGGGAAAAAATAGAGTGAAAAATAGAGTGGAAAATAGAGTTCGGTCGGAGAGAAATCACTGTTTACTTAAAAATAGAGTGAGAAATAGAGTGATCGGTTGGAGATGACCTTAGGGCTTCTCCAGTGGAGCGCTATGCGTTCCTTAATTATAACGCTAGTGCTCCACTCGAGCGGCATAACCCACGCTAATATAGCCTGGGAAGTTATTTCCCAACAGTGCAGCGCTATTTGTAGCGCTGCACTGTTTAAACGCAATATTTTTTTTTTCTCTTTTAGGTTTTAAAATTTACCCAAATGCCCAAATTGTATATAATTACTTAATATTTACCCCTAAAATTATTTAATTTATATAAAATTTATTATTGTGCATAATTTAAAAGACAACAATATTTTAAAATACAACAATGATATTTGCACATTGCAAGAAAATTATAATATTAAAACGGTCATAATAAACTAATACCAAACACAATTACATTAGCAATTTAGAAGAAAGTCAACAAGAAAACTCAAAAGACATTAAAAACACGATGCAACAAAATAAAATAACAATAGATAAACTAATATTCTGGAAGATTGGTGCCGGATCCCCCGAGACCGGTAAAATATTGAGAATATGAATCAGAAGTCGGAGGTGGTGCATGGGATTGTTGTTGTTCAAGCCTCTTTTGCATAATTTTCGCTTGTTCGGCTTGAACATATGTCCAAACCTGTGGATCTGGTATTGAACTTAAATCCCGGAACAATATTTTATTTTCTTCCTTGATTTCTTTCAATTCCAAGTGGCGTTGCCTGATAACACTTGTCTTCTTCAATTGCTCAAGAAGTTCTTTATTTCCTTCCTTAATACCACTAATTCTAGACATTATTCCATCATCCACTTTTTTTTTTTAATTTGGCTTTCTTCACCCCAATCGGCCGCTCAGGAGGAGATGGTTGTCTAGCAGATTCAGGAGTTGAATTTTCTGACTCTTGTGGGCAAGATGAACCTCGAGATGTTTGTCTTGCACTTGAGGCTCCATCTTGGAATTTTTAAAAATTCTTAATAATGTTCCACACATGATCAAACTTCCAACCTTTCTTGAATTTTTCATCTTGTGAAAGCAATACTTTAGCTTGATCCATCTGAAAGTTGATAAAACAATGGTTAAGTAAAAATCTAATCGTGAGAAAATAATAAACTATAATACTCACAATATCTTCAGTTGAAGCACCGCTTGGGTGTCTATTCTCAATTTGTCGAATGCATGCATGCATCTTCCTTGTAGCTTTCTCAATCACTTGGTTTGTCACCCCTTCAAAAGATAACAGCTGCATTTCGGATGCTGGCATACGGTGTTCCGGCAGATGCCACAGACGAGTACGTCAAAATAGGAGAGTCAACGGCGATTGAAAGCATGAAGAAGTTCTGTCGGGCAATCGTTGAGGTATTTTCTGAGCAATATTTAAGATCACCAACAACCAATGATATTGCTAGACTTCTGCATGTTGGTCAACAGCGTGGTTTTCCAGGAATGTTAGGAAGTTTAGATTGTATGCACTGGAAGTGGAAAAATTGTCCCACTGGATGGGCCGGCCAATACACGGGTCGCGGTGGAAAGCCTACTATTATACTTGAAGCTGTAGCAGATTATGATCTTTGGATATGGCATGCCTATTTTGGAATGCCAGGGAGCAATAATTATATCAATGTGCTAGATTCTTCCCATTTATTTTCCAATCTCACTCAAGGTATCGCTCCTCCTGCCCATTATGTCATACAAGGAATAGAGTATAATATGGGTTACTATTTGGCTGATAGTATATATCAAAAATGGTCAACCATCGTGCAAACTATTCGAGAGCCACGTGGCAAAAAAAAGTATTTTGCAATGAAGCAAGAAGCGTGCAAAAAAGACGTAGAACGTGCATTCGGGGTTCTCCAACAACGATTTGAAATTGTTGCGGGACCGACACGATTTTGGAGAAAAGACGTCTTACAAGATATAATGACTGCATGCATAATTATGCATAACATGATAATTGAAGATGAACGAGATCTTAGTGCTCCAATAGGAGTTGCG
This sequence comes from Urtica dioica subsp. dioica, assembly GCF_054948205.1. Lineage (NCBI taxonomy): Eukaryota > Viridiplantae > Streptophyta > Magnoliopsida > Rosales > Urticaceae > Urtica > Urtica dioica. The sequence continues at coordinate 38,587,988 of NC_142757.1, forward strand.
GGAGAAACACCACCGGCGAATGTTGAAATGGTGGGGGATGATGGCACAAGATTTGAGCAATTCGTTAATCGTTATAGACAAATAAGAGATAAAGATGCACACATCGCACTTCGGAATGCATTGATTGAGCACTTGTGGGAAGAGTATTATAATTCCGAGTCATAATTGTTTGTGTTAAAGTTACTTTTATTTGTTGTGTTGTAGTTTGTTTTACTTTATTTTAATTGAGTTGTGTTGTAATTTTTATTTTAATTGTATTGTGTTGTATTTTATTATTTGTGTTGTGATTTTTATTATGTATTTATATTTATAATTATAATTAATTTATAGAGTAATATTTTACTCATTATCATAATTCTTCTAAGTTATCTAATTAGTAATAATAATAAAAAATATAGGGGTATAAGTATAAATAGGAAATAAAATGGGGAAAAATAGAGTGGAAAATAGAGTTCGGTTGGAGAGAAATCACTGTTTACAGAAAAATAGAATGAAAAATAGAGTGAGTAATAGAGTGATCGGTTGGAGATGGCCTTAGGTGACCACATAATCAATTCAACAATGAATCAAGTAATAAAAACATGGCTCCAAGAAATAACATAGGCTCATATCTAGAAGAAAAATATGAAAAAACTAAAAGCTAAACTTGCGTCACATAAGCGTTCATTAAAAAAAAAAACCATTAATGAAAAAAAACTCATAGACCGAAAATTGCCCACATTTTAGCATGTGAAATCGATTTAATCAACAAAATTGTGAGAGAGAGAGAGAGAGAGAGAGAGAGAGAGAGAGAGAGAGAGAGAGAGAGAGAGAGAGATGCAAAATAAAAAGGGGTGAAACGGCTATATAGCCAAATAGAACTTAAGCTTTTGTAAAATAACCATAGTTTGTCAACTATATGCAAACTAGCCAAAATATGATTAATCTAGGTTGGATTAAATTTAATCCCAACGAACTATAAAGACAGAATGTAAGCTTTATGAAGGCTGGATTAAAATTTATCGAGGCAGGATTAAAAGTCGTAGTACTCTCAATTGGCTATTTTGCTATACCTAATGAAATTATGGCTATTTTGCAAAAATCATAGTTTGAATTGACTATTTCATACCATTTTTAGGAAAATGGTATGAACTAGCCAATCTCAAACTATTGCTTTTGCGAAATAGCCATAGTTTCATTTGTTTGGTAAAATAGCCATCTCTCAAAAACTTTAACCAGATGATTGAATTGGCTTCGTCCTCATCGACGGAATCGGCTTCACTCTCGCCGCCGGGGAATCGACTTCGTCCTCATCGGCGGAATCGGCTTCGTCCTCCTCGACCACCACTCCCTCCGCGATCTCGCCGCCCTCTCCGTCTCCGTCATCGCCGCCTCCGGTGACGACGTTGGTCGGAGAATCGTCTTCGAAGAAGGCGCCCTAAGACCGTCGAGTCTTCTCCCGCAGCGATCCGGTTTCGCCGCCGCCGTCGGAGCGATCGGGAACATCGCGAGCGTCGAGGACGCAAGAATCGCGTCTCCGAAGAAGGAGATGTTTTGGTTCTACTTCAGATCCTCGATTTTCAGATTGTCATTAAATTTAATCCTGCCTCGATTAATTTTAATCCAGCCGTCATAAACCATACATTATGTCTTTATAGTTCGTTGGGATTAAATTTAATCCAACCTAGATTAATCTTACTTTGTCTAGTTTGCTTATAGACAAACTATGACTATTTTACAAAAGCTTAAGTTCTATTTGGCTATATAGCCGCTTGAACAGCCCGAAGAGGAAGTTTAAAAGGCTGACTTTGACGGATATCAAGATCCATAAGCGACGTCAGGTAGAGAAATATATAAAACAATGAACCTCCTCTTTTTCTTCATTAGTTTGGTTATGAATGCTTTTCTCTGAAATGCGTTTGGTTATGTTTATCGCCCAGAAAATTCTAAACGACATAAAAAGAAAGTCATTTTTCTTTTGTCTTTTGATGTGGTTTGAAGGCCGTGAGCCTGTGCCACAGTAAGTTATGTTGGATGTTCAATTTGTTTTTAAATGTGGGCTTGAAAAAAAAAAGAGAATAGAGAGCGACGTTGAGGTCTGAGGGGATAGAAAAATTAGAAAAATGTATATGCCTATAATTTTAGTTGTTCTGTTCATGACTTCAAGCAATTTCAAGTTAACTATCAAAAAGAAAAAAAATTCTTGCCATCTTTACATATATAAAGTTTATAACAATTGTTAGTTATTGAAATTAATCATTTTCCGCCGCTTGTTTTATTATAAGGTGATAATAAAATCGTAGAAGTTTCAACGTATTGTATATTTTACTATAAGGTGATAATATAATCATAAAAGTTTGAATGTTCAGAATATTGAATAATGTGTTTTGAATTTACATGATGGTATGAGAAGAAGAGTGATCATGTTAATTATTGAAACGAAGAGAATTTCAAACAGCAACAATTTAAGACAAGAGATTAAGAGAGCCCTATAAAAAAAATGAAGAATAAATAATGTTGAATGGTTTTCACGAAATGTGTAATTTCTTTCATACATACAAGGGCATCTCCAACCGAGTACTGCATTTTCTACTGTATTTTGTAGTAAATGTTACATCAAATAGAACCTCATCTCAAACCGAACTCTATTTTCAACTGCATATATAAAATTCTTTTAATATTCCATTGATCTCTTATTTATTTTTATACCCTTAACTTATTTGTTGTTTTCAACTAGATCATTTTAATTTGGAATTGTTCTATATTTGCATTAGTCCATAAATAATTTAAATATAAATAAATATATACTAAAGCAAATATTTATTAAATAAATAAAAGTACAAAAAAACACATTCATAAAAAAGTAAAACAATACAAATGAAAAAAAAATCCTTTCACAAGAAGACGAGAGAGTGAGAATCTTGTAAGACTTTTGTCATTGAATTATCACATTATTTCACAAGATGTCGGGAGAATGGTAATCTTGTAAGTTTAGTTGCATTGAGTTATCACATCATTGCAAAAGAGGACGAGAGAGTGAGAATCTTGCAAGGCTTTTGTCACTGAGTTGTCTTATCATTTCACAAGAGGACGAGAGAGCGAGAATGTTGTAAGAATTTTGTCAATAAGTTATCAAATCCTTTCACAAGAAGACGAGAGAGTGAGAATCTTGCAAAACTTTTGTCATTGAGAGTGAGAATGAGAGAGTGTGAAATATGTAAGCTTTACTCATTGAGTTATCTACGTTTTACTATGAATATTGTCTTCTACAAGGTATATTTTCATCCATCTTTTTCCAAACATGTCTAAAAAAATATCTAGACGGTCTTCTAATTTCTCTCAAGATGACGATAAACTCCTTTGTCGAGTTTACATGGAGATCTCTCAAGACCCAATCATTGGTATATACCAATCATCGGTATATACCAAACATGAATGTTCAAGTGCCAAACAAACATCTCGAGGTTCATGTTGTCCGACAAAGTCAGAAAATCCAACTCCCGAATCTACTAGACAACCATCTCCTTCTGAGCGACCGATGAGAACGAAGAAAGCAAAACTAAAAATGAAATTAGATGGTAATATGATCCCCACCATCACCATCATTGCTATTGAAGAAGGATATAAAAAAACTTCTTAACCAAATGAGAAAGACTAGTGAAATGAGGCAACAACACTTGGAAATTAAAACCAAGAGTCATGAATTGAGAGTAATTAAGGAAGAGAACATAATGTTGTTTCGAGATTTAAATTCAATACAAGATCCCAATATTCGTGCATATGTCGAGATGAACAAGCACGAATTCCACAAAAGAAAGCCGAAAAACAACAATCTCAAACAACAACTTCCGACTCACTGTCCCAATACTTTACTAATCTTGGGGGAGCTGAGACTAACCTTCCGAACTACTAGATTTATGTTTTGTTATTGTATTATGTACCCATTGTGTTATTTTCTATTATTATCTATCTATTGTATTTTTTTTTTCATTGTGTAATCTTAATGTTTTAATTTTTCTTGTAATATATGTTTAATCTATTTTAATGCCATTTTATTTTACTTTTTTTTTTCAGCCTGCTTTTTCCATATTTTTTTTATCTTTTTATTTTATCTCGAGGGCAAAAATAAAATATTTTATCATGTCATGTCTATTTGTATAAATAAATGAAATTGTGGGTTTAAAACATAATGAGTTAAATATTTTTGAAGTATTGAATAGTGTTACGATATATATAGCGTAATACTATTCATTTTCCCTTAAAACTGTATTTTGGATTAGGTTTTACAGTTCGGTTGGAGCTCCATTTTACTGTATGTCTGTATAATTGAAATATGCAGTACGGTTGGAGATGGTCTTAGTTAAATAATTAATTTTACAAATGTTGTGTAGTTCTAAGTATAACTTCTAAGTTGACACAGTAGACATTTCAGTGTAAAATAAAATGCTATATAAGATAAAAGTTATAAAAAAAAAAACAAAAACACTGCTGGAGAAACATCCAACACACAACATGAACATGAATTTCCGTTGCCTTTGAAGAAACCTCCGTGGAGAAGAGAATACCTTCGTTTTAGAGGTGACTCAGGTCAAATTCTGCCATACCTTTGCCTTTAATATTGCCTTTAATACTCTTTTAGATCTTTTAGGTAGTGTTTGGTATTCCTCTCGAAAACACTTTTTTAGTTTTTGAGTTGAAAAAATTGAAAACAAAAATTGAAAACATGTTTGGTTTAAGTTTTTGGAAAAAAATTTCAAAAAATTTTGAAGTTGTTTCGTAAAAGAGTAAAGAAAACTGAAAACAAATAAAATGTGTTTTTGGAAAAAAAAAATTCTTCTCTTCTCTCCTCCTTCTCCTCATCTTCTCTTTTCATTCTTTCAAAAACAAAAATGAAAACTATACCAAACACTTTTTCCAGTTTTTTCACTTCCTCAAAAACAAAAATGAAAACTGTACCAAACAGCTTTTTGAAAACAACTGCAAAATAATTTTTCAGTACAACTACAAAAATTAGAAAATAGAAAACAAAAACTTTTTGAGTTAACTACCAAACACAACCTTAGAGTTCTGAAAAATGATTTGCCGACTTTCAGTTCAAAATATCGAACTTTTACTTGGCACTATATTAGTGCTCACTCACACACATCATCTTATACCGTTTGAGTTGGCATACACAGGAAGTTTGCCGTTGTTTCAAGATTCTCTAGAGTTGCTCATCTAGAAAAAACGGGTTTAATATAATTTTAATGAAATCTTCCATCGCTTGCTTCAGATGTAGAACTTCCTTCGTGTGAGGACAGTAATGGAAGTCAGATTCTAAGCTAAACAATCCATCCTTCAACATGATGAAAATAACCCATCTGCTCAATCAAAGACTCGTTCAGTCAATTCGTCAAACACTTCGCGTGCAGTATTTGCCTTCCACGAAAATCCCATTTGATCTCGCCTGTCTCTGCACCCAGTCGTGCAATACCACCAGTGATCTTCGGAACGAAACCTTGGGTCCGAGAGAAGAAGATTACAAGCCTTGTTTGTCTTATAGGATCGAGAAATTGGAAGTCGGAGTTCCGATTCTATCGGCCTTCCAAAGCTGGATGAGCGACGGTCTTCCGGTCCACAGAGACAATGTTATCGACACCATTGACCGTCTCAGGAAGCTCAAAATGTACAGACGCGCTCTTGAGGTTAGACTCTCTTGCATTGTTTTGGACTCGGAAAAATTCCCGGGAAAGAAACTTTGAGGAAAAATGTGTAACTAATTTGCAACGAGGAGGTTTTAGATATCTCAAAAGATTAGAGATTTCATTTTTTTTCCGCGAAAAAAATACTTGGACTTGCAAACAAATTTTGATTCCCCTCAAATCCGGGTTTCAAACATAGCCTAAATAGTTGAATCTATCTTTGATAACAGGTCATGGAATGGGTGATCAGGGAGAGACCTTACAAACCAAAGGAATTGGAGTACTCTTACTTGTTGGAATTCACAGTCAAGATTCACGGGATCTCACAAGGTGAGAAACTCTTCCTTCGTGTCCCGTCCGAGTTCCAAAACGGAATTCTCTACACGAGTCTCATACTCGCTTGTTTGGAAAGAAAGTCGATCCGGCTTTCACTTGAATACATGAAGAAGATGCGCGAATACAACCACCCCATATCGCACCTGATTTTCAACCGCCTTCTGATCCTCAATTCTCATCGGTCTCGTCGAAAGTACGTCCCGAAGATTCTCTCCCAAATGAAGGCCGATGAAATTACTCCGCACGTTTCCACGTACAACATCCTCATGAAAATGGAAGCCAACGAGCACGACCTCGATGGGTTGGCGAGAGTTTTCGGCGAGATGAAAGGGGTCGGAGTCGAACCGGACGAAATATCTTATTGCATTTTAGCCACCGCTCATAGTGTCGCGAGATTGTACACTGTCGCCGAACCCTACGTTGAAGCTATCGAGAAGTGCATGTCGGGGAATAACTGTTCAACGCTCGACCTGCTTTTAACATTGTACGGCCAAATGGGAAAGTCAAAGGAAGTCGAGAGAATATGGAAAGTCGTTAAAGATTCAACCTTTTTAAGGCCCAAAAGCTATATCGTGGCAGTGGAAGCGTTTGGGAAAGTCGGGCAGCTCGATCGAGCAGAACAGGTCTGGCATGAAATGATGTCGAGAATGGAAGAACCGTTCTCAACCGAGCATTTCAATTCCATTATTTCTCTTTATTGCAGGCACGGGATTGTGAAGAAAGCCTCGTGGGTCTATCGGGAAATCGTTAAACACGATTGCAAACCTAACGGGATAACTTACAGACACCTTGCTTTGGGTTGCCTGAAAGCGGGTTTGGTCGAAGAGGCCGTGAGAACTTTGGATAAAGGATCGGAATTGAAGACGAAGAACGCGATAAGGAATTCGACTCCGTGGTTGGAGACGAGTCTGTCGATAGTGGACGCTTTTGCTGAGATCGGCGATGTTGGAAACGCGGAGAAAATGTTTAAAGGGCTAGCCAAAGCAAAGTATAGCAAGTACGCGTTCGTTTACAATGCTCTAATCAAGGCCTATGTGAAGGCTCGGGTTTACGATCCAGAGCTGTTGACGAGGATGATTCTTGGTGGAGCCAGGCCTGACAATGAGACCTATAGCCTGATGAAACTCGCCGAGCAGAATCGATGTGACTAAATTAAATTTTGGAGCTTATTTTCTGAGCTTTAGTTGATTTTGAGTTCAATGAAAAGCTCTGATGATCGAATTTTATTTATTTATTATTATTTTTTTTACATGTGGTTAAACTTTTTATTACTTGAAATATAGGAGTTTATAACACTAACAAGGTAAGAATTAGATTGGATACGTGGAAACAAAAGATGGAGTATTGCACATAGTTTAGTTGGCTTGTTAGCAACCAGTAGTCCTTGTTTTTTTTTGTTTTTTTTTTCTTGTGAAACACTTTCTTAGTTGTTGCTGACTCACAATAGCCATTGAATCCGACTCTACACGTTGTAACAAAATATCTTTATCGCTAGCTTATTATCAAGGAAAAATGCTGACTCACAATAGCCACTGAATCCGACTCTACACGTTGTAACAAAATATCTTTATCGCTAGCTTATTATCAAGGAAAAATGGTACAAAATAGTCCTTTGAAATTTATTGATTAATAAAATAGCAAAAGTTTCAATTTTTCAGTAAAGTAGTCAAATTTACATTTTCAAAATTTTTATGACAGCCAAAATTAAAATTTTTGACGATTATTATAAGCAATTCATCACTTTCAAAAAAATTAATCTTAGAGTCAATTTAAAAAAAAAAAAAAAAATCAGATTGTCGCACATTTTGGTTACTTCACTCAATTAAGACAAACCTTGACTATTTTACAAATTCATAACTTTAAATTGATTATTTAGCTACATCATCCTATGATTAAAATATCCAAAAAGTACAAACCTTATTACTTTTATTACTATCATCATTCATGATCATCAAAGTACAAAATCACTACTTAATAAGAAAAGAGAAGCACCATTAGCTACTACGCCCAAAAGGCACACAACACTAGAATTATAATACAAGCCCCACTCAAAGTAACAACACACCACTAAATAGAAATAGAAAGAACATTAGAAACAAATAGCAAGTAAAATTTTAAATTTTTTTTATTATTTTTGTATCTCGACGACGATTCATTCAATTGAGCTGAACTTTGGAGTCATAGGTAGCCCCAGCTTTCCAATCCTCCGGGATCGCATTGGTTGACTGAGCCCAGTAAGTGTTGCCGCCGTTTCCCAAGACTTGGAACCTCAGTGTGAGAGACCCTTTCGGTGGGCTCGGCATATCCCAAACCGCCCCATAAGCGTTGCGCATCGGAATCCACTCCTTGCAATCCTCCTGCGTCATCATACACAACATTTTTCATGATTATATTTAATCAAAAGTTAGGTAACTAGCAAACTAAAACATTTGAAATTACTATATAGTCAACGTTTCGTAAATTTTAGGTAAATAATCATAAAGATGACATGGCATTCATGGTTTACCATTTCATTAAAATAAAAAGGTGGGGTATTTACGTCAATTTACACGTGTAAATACATGGACGTGACTATTTACCTAAGATTTATGAAACGTTGACTATATAGCAATATGAAAATGTAAATATGATTATATACCTAATAAACCCTTATTTAATTATGTGATGTTTGAGTTTTGAATCGAGTACTTTTATTAGAAAATAACACAAACAGTGGCGGGGACATGATTCGCAATCAGGTAAAATTGTGCAAGAAAAATATTATTCAACAAATTCATACAATTTTAGACTAAAATGTAGAAATTAGGGGTCAAAATTTTAAATTTTATAAAAGAGGGTGGCATGCAATGACCTCTAAACACATAATATTGGTTCCTAATTAACTAGTGAATTATTATTTTTTATTGTATTTTATTCTTTTTAAACAAATATTAATACATCATTGATTGTTGTTCTAGATTTTTAACCTTTTGAAAGACACTCAGTTTATGTCAGCTACATAATTCCCTTTGTTTATTCATTTCCAGCTGAATAACTGTACTTGTTTATATGTTAAAGGATCAATTAACTAATAACTATATAGGAGAACCTCAAAACTAAAATTTATATATTTTTAAATTAAAAAAAAATTACCTGCCACAAGTCGACACGCGTGACGTCATTTTGACCCGGGACGTAAATCACGACCAAAGACAAGTAATTGGGAAATCTACTGTGGTCATGGATTTTGAACATGACATTGTAGCCGGAATATTGGCAAGAGACTCTTTGGTATTCAACGTCAACAACTCCGTAGGCAAAGAGCTCGTTGGCTACGTTGGGAAGGGCCAATTTCATATAGGCGCGAGGGCTCAGGATAAAGTCCGTGTGGTCTCCCTCACCGTAGTCCGTCACCACCACCTTCACTCCATCATAGTTGCACAGGTGTGGGTTTGTGCACCGAACCTGGGTTTATTTAAACACGCTTTAGCAATTAAAAAAAATTGTAACTAACTTTATATATGTTTCTTAATTTATAAGTGCAACATGAATCAAGTAGCATAATCTCAAGGATTACATGTTGATAAATAAACTAATTTTTTTCTCATTGATTATGCGCGGCATTATACAATATATAAAGTTAAATGTATTTTTATATGTACGCTTTCAATAATACTAAGTAACATTTATTATTTAGGGTATATTATACGATTATTTTTCGCTAATATATATATTGTGTGTAATATTATGGATATTATATAGTTATAGGTACCTGATAACAAGCTCCACAACCAGTTCCATTTCTGTAGAGCCTTGAAACTCCGGAGACGCTACCATCATTGACTGTTCTTCCGAATTCTCCGAATCCACAAGCTCCATCTAAGGACCAACATATTTGTAAAATAGTCATGCTTTGATTATTGTCCAATAAACACTAATTAGCTTATGACATTTTTATTAACACCCCGAATATGTCAGTTAAGAATTCAACATTGAAAGTGAATAAAAACTAAGAAGGATTTATAAGGTCGTTTATTACTCCTCACACGAAACAAATATAGTACTAAAAAAAAAAAAATGTAAAGTACTCTTAGCATCCACAGAAAATAAACAATGTGCAATTAAATTTTGCGGAATTTTGTGGACATTTCAAACACAAAAAAAAAAAAAAAGAATATAATAACGAGACATACGTGAAGTCCCGTAACAGTCGGGGCTGCCATAATAGGTCGCCCGAGAAGGTGTATGAGCGGTGCAAAATGCAGGAAAGAGCAGTAGTGCTATGAAGCCAATGAGACTCAACATTTTTTTTACTAACAGAAAAACACCAATATAGAGAGAGCTCAAATTATATGTAACTTGTATGATATGACAAGTAAGGAAGCTGTTGTGATGAAAACAAATGATACAAAATCTTCTCTATTTATAGAGAGAGAGAGAGAGAGAGAGAGAGAGAGAGAGAGAGAGAGAGAGAGAGAGAGAGAGAGAGATTAGTGGGAAAGTCTAGATTGGACATAGCAGCCCCCTAAGTTCTTCTAAATGGGATCAGATCAGTGAGGTGTATGTGCACTTACTTAAGATCTCCATGGCTCTTATTTTGACTCTCTATTTACAGTGTTCATTGATTAAATAAGAGTTTAGTTATCCAACAAATGTGCGTATCACTATTATTTAATTATTTGAAACGTGTCATCCAAGGCTTCCGCATTTGGTTTCTACGTACCTACAACGAAGTTTTTACCTTGATTAACTATGGGTGCTAATCATTACAATAAGGAGCAATGTGTATTCTTGGATTTATTTTTTTCTCAAAAATTTAAATTGTCAAAGCTGCACTAAGTGTAAAATCCTCGGTGTTGTACTTATACCATTGGGGCACGTCGCAAGTGGGATTTACTACGCGTCTTTTCTAGAGTTTAAAATTTTATGTATGCTTTTGCTTATTAATTTTTTAGACACGTCGATAGTTATAGAAATGATATGTGATAGTAATTTTTTTTCAAAAGCTAATAGTAAGAATAGTGTATCAATTTTTTATTTTTAAAAAAATTGTTACAATTAATCATTCTCTTAGATCATTTTAAAATTCTAGTTAAAATTTCATTTTATTAAAAAAATAATAATTCACCAGACACACAATAAATTAATATATAAAAAGTAAATTAATTTGTGCATTTAAATATTTGTGAAACAGGTTAAAATTGTTGAAGAACGCATTGTAATTTAACAAAATTTATTAAATTTCATCGGAATCTATCGCAATTTCGTTCGTTTCTATTTGAATCTGGTGCAATCTTTTTTTTGGTTTTTTTTTTCAACGGAATCCTGATATTGATGATAATCATTGTGTTCTTCAATAAACTTCAACATGCGTAAAAAAATATTATAAAACACGAAAAATCACAATAACAAAAAAAAAGCTATTTTTAAGTCGAAAATGAATTTTAGTTGTCATTAAAAGTCGTTCGGAAGTAAAAATAAAGATGAAATGAAAAAAAATTGAAAGTAAAATTGAAGCTGAGATTGAAAAAAAAAAAACTTGAACGATCGAAGTTAGTCAAAATGAAATTTGTTTTTTCTAGTACCAAGTCTAATTTTATAATTTAGCGATTAAAATCACAAGCACAATTTTAAACTTTGTAACTATCCTTTTTTGGATTTTAATATAAAAATCGTACAATTTGGTAGAGATCAGTGAAGATTGAGCGGATCGATACGTTTTATTTATTCTCTAGAAATAGGGGTGTCTCCTGGAATGATGCATATTATTTTCTTTTGCCTGTTGCAATATTAATGTTTTATATTAGAGCATCTCCAATGAAAGCTATAAATCCTTCATTTTGAAAGTTTTTGGACTTTTAATGAAAACTCTAGGTCATGTTTGGTTCTCCTCTCAAAAACTGTTTTCGAGTTTTTGAGTTGAAAAAATTGAAAACAAAAATTGAAAACATGTTTGGTTTAAGTTTTTGGAAAAAAATTTCAAAAATTTTTGAAGTTGTTTTGGAAAAAAAGTAAAGAAAACTGAAAACAAATAAAATGTGTTTTTGAAAAAAAATTTATTCTCTTCTCTCATCTTTCTCCTCATCTTCTCTTTTCATTCTTTCAAAAACAAAAATGAAAACTATATCAAACATTTTTTTTTTTAGTTTTTTCACTTTCTCAAAAACAAAAATGAAAACTGTACCAAACAGCTTTTTGAAAACAACTACAAAACACTTTTTCAGTACAACTATAAAAATTAGAAAACAGAAAACAAAAACTTTTTTAGTTAACTACCAAACACAACCCTAAACTCTCATTATGAGGTTTTCAATAGTGTTGAGGCTCAACTATTTAGATTTTCAAAAACTTTTAGGTTATTATATTCTAGTCATATATTTTGTATAATTTATTAAAATTGATCCCGTTTATCAAAATTGGATAAAATATTTTATTTTTTTAGTACATAATGATAAATATATTATAATTTAGTCCTTTTAATTCAATAATTTGATATTTTTGCAAGTGGATGAATAAATAAAAACATAACACATACTATTAATACTAAATTAAAATAAACTAGTACAAGAATAATATAATATTAAATGGATTAACATTCAAAATAAAAAAATAAATTTTAGTAATTTTATGTTTTTAAAGTATGCTTTATTATTATTTGTATGCAATTTCGTCTTTTTTTTCATCTATGTTTTATTAAAATATATGTTTTAATATTATTTATGGATGTATGATAAAATTCAATATTATTAAATATTAGGGATTAATTAATATGCAATATAGATAAATTTTTAGGGATAAATTTGAGAGTCACCACCATTGAAGAAGAGATTAAACCTTTATTTTGAAGTTTAATGATTCTAAAAAATGAGAGATTGAAGATGCTTTTAGGTCAACTATCCTCGTTAGGTGACAAAAGTGATTTGAATAAAAGTTTTGATGCAACTCTAAAATAATCAGAAAAGTTAAAATCACAAACTTAATGGATTTTTGACATCATTTTGTGTTCTTCCCAACCTTAAAGACGGTTGAGCTAATCATATGACTAGCGAGACTAAATAATATAGATACACACAACCTTGTACCTCAAACAATTTTGCTAAATCCCCTCTATAAAGAATAATAATAATGGTAATCTAAAAAATATTCCACAATCTTTTGTATTAACTTTTATTATTCATGACGTTGAAGTGATGATATATAATCCATTGCATAAACCCAGGGAAAATGGTATCCTTCGTGCATATCATAACTACAAAACTAGGGATTAATAAATAAAAAATAAAACCTAAATAATATAGCACCTACCAAAGGCATTATCATGTTTGGTTGTATCGCACCTTCTAATTCATTAATATAACGTCAAATATCGGGTTAGAATAATTTGATAGGTTGGGGTTTGAGCACTCATTTCTTGTTTAGAAGTTCAATTTGAACTTCTTTTACAAGGTTGGTTCCAAGTTGCATCGAATCTTGAATAAGAAAAATGAAAGAGACAACAGAGGCTTCCAAATTGTAGGTAGAGGTTTTATTTTTCACTGATGAAAACCAGGCTCGGTAAAACTTCTCAATTGATGTTAAAAGAAAAAAAAAAACAGTTTCTAAAGAGAAAACTTAGCGAGAAAATTCAAGAGAGGAAAGAATGCCTATCATTATTATTATTTTAAAGGATGCCTAAGAAAATGGTTTATTGAAATTTAGAAGTTCAATTTGAACTTCTTCAGCAACAGGTTGATTTCAAGTTGCATCCAATTCCGAATAAGAAAAATGAAAGGGACAAAAAGGCTTCCAAATTATAGGTAGAGGCTTTATTTTTAACTAATAAAAACGAGGCTCGATAAAATTCTCAAGAGATATTAAGTGGTGTTATTGTTGGACTTCGGCTTACGTCAATAATTCTTTTTGGGCCTAAATCAATTCAAAATATGTCCAAAGAAAAGAATTGAAGTCCAAATTAACCTCAATCTATCGCAAACAAGCATCGGCGGATTGGCCATATCACAAGGTCAGTCCGCAGTACTCAGGACGAGCTAAGTCTTTAATCGGCTCAGCCCGTCCTCAAGCGATTGTCAAGCTAAGCCATTTAGTGGCGAAGTCCTACCTAGGAGACCAAGTTATCAACATACCAACCTACAACCTATAAATAGATATCCTCATTCGAAAAACGAGTACAATTGTTCGTCTACACACGTATTGGTTATCAAAAGCTCGCTATAAACATTTCTTTTACTTTTTTTTTTTTTTTTTTTTTTTTTTCCATATATTACTTATTATTGCTCATTTTGAGAACCCAGAGCCATTCTTTCAATATATTTATATTTTGTACATTCTCATTGTTAAGCAAGATCGATTTCGTGATGAAAATATTAGGGCCGTTCACATTAAATAAAGCGTTCTATATCAACAAAAGATCGAGACATCTTTGAGATATATTCTCACATCAACATTAAAAAAATTCTCAAGAGAAAACTTAGGTAGAAAATTTAAAAGAGTAAAGAATGATTAAGATATCATTATTATTATAATTTTTAAATTAAGTTAATTTGTTGAATGATATAATTTTTTGGATAAAAATATCATACTTTTCGCGTAATGAGTTATGTGAGGGATCTTCCATCCAAATATAACTTTGTTATGCAATAAAATTTAAATTGTGAAAAAGAAACACTTGATAAATACTGACTATTGCTTTATGGAGCAAATATGCCAATAATCTAATAATCCACTCTTTTTTAAAAAAATAGCCAACGTTTAATTTTTATAAGAAAGTAGCCCACTAGGTCAAAGTTAATTAAATGTTCAATTAATTAAATTAATTAAATAATTAATTTAATTAACTTCGACTTGATAGGTTATATTTCTAATAAAACGATACTTAGATTAGATCCTTAAAAAAGGAAGCAGAGAATTAACTACTTGCAACAAATACTCGATTGCTTTATTCAATAAATAATATATCTATCATAATGAGCAAAACAATTTTAGACGATGCCATACAAAACTTCAGATATATTTAACTATGGGATTTGCAGTGTTTAAAAATACTATTGTAAACTCCCGGACAAGAGGAAATCATAGTGGGGGCACTTGAGTCAGGTGAGCCCAAAGAATAAATAGAAAAAAAAAACTTTTTATTAATTTTCAATTATTATATATTTGAATAGTTTAAAATAAAAACTTGTATTACTATTGAACAATAATTGATTTGGCGAAATGGCACAGGAGGTTTGACATGATAAATTTTATTAATTGGACTTAAAAATTAATTAAACATCAAAATTAGACCTCATTTTTTAAAAATATCCAAATATGGACTTTTAGATAAAAAATGGACAAAAATGTCTCTTTGACCAATATTTTCAAAAAAAAATTTCTCTCTCTCTCTCTCTCTCTCTCAACCCAAAAAAAGTTCTCGTACGATTCCATACAATATTGTACGACGGTGTATGCCGGAATATGACTTGATACGATGGCATATGATGGAACATCTTTGAATTTCGGCGGTGGTGGAGGCCTAAAATCCCGAGCTCTCAAAACAACGAAAAATGTTAGTTTTTCAATGATTTTCTTGTTAAATCTCATTGGATATAGTTAGAATAGTAATTCTGAGTTAGTATTTATAAGATTTGTGTTGATTTGGGCTAATTTGGGTCGAATTTAGAAAGTTAGGGTTTGAAATTGGGGTTGAAATACGATAGGATACGATGAACTTAATGAAACGTACAATGCCGTACGATACGATACGATGCCATACGATGAAATTCATAGGTCTGTACGATGCCATATGATGTTGTACGATGACTTTCAAATTTCTCAAAAATTCTGGTCGTACGATGCCATACTAATCCATACCATATGATGTTGTTTGATAAGTGCAATTCTGACTAATTTTTTAGGACAATTTGAAGTTAATTTACAACGTGCCTTTTCCGGGTCGTATCACATACGGTATGAACAGTATCTTAAAGATTGTTAGAAAGAGATTTGACGATCTTAAGATCAAAGATCGAATCATCGGGACTCCAATTGAGCAGTTTTTTACGGACATATTCCAGCCTCTCGATCAAAATTTCTGTTTATCGTCGAAGACCTGCCGTTCTTCTTCAAGATGACGTGGGAGAATATCAGTGGTCCGAGACATATTCCAGCCTCTCGGTCAGTTTGAAGCACTATCACGAGGCGTTGCTGAAGAAGTTGAGAGAAAAGCCGGATGTGGCTCAAAAAGAAGCCAAGTACACGTCGACGGGTAACTTGCATACCCTTCATTACTGGGTATATGAGGCTCACTACCAGAAATATGAGATACAAATACAGTCTTTTTTAACTCTGGTTTAGCCTTTTTATGGACTCTCTTAAGACAGACTACGGTCACCTTTTTTCCCCTATATGAGACTCTAGTTGAATATAAAGCTATAGTTAATCGCCTTTTTTCACTACAGCTAATATAAAGAGGTAATGATAATACTCCAAAAATTAAAAATGACCAGAATTTCAAAACACAAACAAATAAAATATAAGACTTGAATAGTTATTGCAGTGAAAAAAAACACTCGAACAAGACACTCGACTCTCGTTGATCACCATCACTAAACACCACCCGACATTGACTGCCGTGGTAGCTTTGCTGGCAACACATCACAACCCTAAAAAACCTTCTTTGACATCACATCGTAGCCCTAGAAAGTCTCTTCTACACCCTAAAAATATTCTTCTACTTCTTCCAGTCACAATCCTAACGCCGTCGTCTTCGATCGTTCTGAACTTTTTTTCCCTTCTTCATCTTAATTGTGTCAGTTAAGTTTGTTGCTTGATTTGGGGTTATTAGTGACCGATTTGAGAAATTTTACCAGTCGGAGATCGGGATGAGATTCGATTTAAGCCACGGTATTCGAGTGCCAAGGATGCATTCATGGTGCAGCAACGTTGTCATTATGGGCAAAGACATCGAGGCTGTGTTGAATAAAAAATGGTAACTTCTTTTAACTTTAAAAATATTTACGTCACTAACTTTGAAATATGATTAATTGTTTTGGTTATGTAGTTGGGCATTCTTCAAATGCTGAGACCATGGGCAGCAGAGAAAGAATTTTTCACTTTCCTCGAGACACAGACAAGCAAATGTCTATATCCGATAGACGTCGAGGGAGATGAAGCGACACAGACATGTAATATTGAACACAGCCTTTGTCCAGAGGAGGCCGATGTCCTCGGATTTGACGAAGACTCAGACGAAGAACATATTTCAGAAACTCTGCATCTTCCTCATCCAAGAGCTTCTCGTCCCAAAGCGGCGGCTCGCCCTGAAGCTTTTCCTCGTCCCGAAGTTCCCGAGTATCCCGCTCTCAAAGCGGCCGCTCGTCCCGAAAATCCCAATCCGTTTGCAATAACGAGAGAAATGTAGGAAGAACTAAGGAAATCTTAGGGGATGGTCTCACACGCCTTGAATACGAATGGCTGTAGAATAGAGAGAATCGAGCGGGACTAGATATAAATATACTTAATAGCAATTTAATTTCTTAGTCTTCCTTAGTCATTACTTTCTTAATAAATATATTTTGCGACTTTTACATTCAAATTCGCATGTGGAAGAGGCTCAACGTCTTCTTCACGGACGTTACAGTCTTACCTGGGGGTTCCCACTACCCAAGCTGAAGGGGAGCGACGTCGTCGGCCTAGTCATCCTCCTCCTCTTTCTCATGAGCGGCCTTCAACTAAGCCGCCATCTTCGTCTCCGAAGCCATCTTCTTCACAGAAGCAGTCTTCGACTAAGCTTCCAGTTTCTTCCCCGAAGCCTTCTTCTTCGTCTTCGAGTCCTCACCATTCAAGAGATGTTCCAGACAAGCAACTTCTGCTATGAAATCACTTAAGAGGAAACGTGGAGAGCCACAAAAATCTCTGACACAGAAAAAGAGACAATTGCGACAGAAAACGATGCATTGGGACACATTCATTGATCGGACGAAGTCGAAGTACTTTGAAAAACGTCTCTCTGCGTTCAATCTTTTGAAGAAAGCGAAGGATAGGGAGTTTAACCCCTTTGTGAAGTGGATGCGGACGTCGAAATATGAAGACCGTTTCATGGCTTTGGTTTGACTCAGACTCGCGACGCTCATCCTGCTTTTTTCACCATGTTGTTAAAGTACACGAAATAGCTACACGATTCGATACGTTAAATGAATACTTATATGTTATAATACATATTCTCTTTTATTTTAAAGTAAATTAATATGTTTGTTATTTCGTACAAGTTCGCAGCATATTGATGCCATTCTATGTATGCTTTGGACTTGCCAGCTACAACTCGACGGATATCGTCAAGACACCCGAATCATAGATTTTCGATGGGTCGAGAACGTGTGCAATTGATACCTGAAGGAAGCGGAGAATAAGAAAAAGTTCATCGAACTAGGGACGGAGCCCGAGCTTGTGGAATGAGATATGAAGTCAGTGTTAACCTCGATGACTGGATATAGAGACTCCCAAATATTGCTATGGACGGGAGAATGAGAGATCTTATTCGTCGTCAACTTCAAAAACCTTCATTGATTCACATTCCAGGTCGACTTAGACGAGTGGACCGTTACCGTCCTAGATTGCCAGAAGGACCTCGTCCAGACGATGGGTAATCAGAAGGATTTTAACGAGTTGATGGATGTACATAAAAATATATTTATGGTTATTAACATGTTTATTACCATGTGTATTTAGGAATTTCAAGTTTATTAACATGTATAGTTCATAAGATTCTTATGTTTTTATAATCGTGCAGAATTGGAGTCGAGCACTACCTAGGGTTATGGCCTTGGGTGGTTTATTTAGCGAGCATCGTATGAAATATCGGGAGCTAGTCGGCAGCCAAATAGAATTAAATCCTTTCACATGGGTAGTCGATCAAAACGTCCCACAATGTGTTGACATGTAACTTGTCAAATTTTTTTGACAAGTCCATAACATGTTTCAATATTTTTTTTACAATAACTTGTATGTTTTTATTTTTTTGTAGCGGTGGTTGTGGGATGTTTGCAGTGAACTACGTCCAGCACATACTAGTCAACGAAATCGTTTGAGATGCTGCAAAGTGTCCATATGAGGACGTTCACATGGGTAGTCGATCAAAACGTCCCACAATATGTTGACATGTAACTTGTCAAAATTTTTTGACAAGTCCATAACATGTTTCAATATTTTTTTTATAATAAATTGTATGTTTTTATTTTTTTGTAGCGGTTGTTGTAAGATATTTGCAGTGAAGTATGTCGAGCACATACTAGTCAATGAATCGAAGTGTCCATATGAGGACGTTCATGAAGAAATGGTGCTGCGACTTAGTTTATGGAAAGATTGTCCTATGAACTAAATTTTTGTAATATACTAGTGAATGAACTAATTTTGTAATATAATTTTTGTAAATTAGTTTGTAATCTTTTTCTGACAATCGATTTCATATCTAAAAATAACTAACAATTCTTCTAACTAATACAATGAAAAAAATTTAAAACTAATCTAAAAATAAAAGTAAATAAATGTTTAAACTTATAAAGTTATGAAAAAATTAACAATTCTTCTAAAGTTTTTAAAAAAAAAAAATAACATAAAGGTCAAATAAACTTCTAAGATTCTAATGTTCTAATAAAAAATTACATAAAGGTCAAATTAACTTCTAAAAAAAAAACAATTCTTCTAATGTTATGAAAAAGAAAAAAAAACTTCAAATGATATTCTTCTAAACTTCTAAAATAAAAATAGCAATATTTAAATTTAAAAAAATCTTTTCTTCTAAACTTCTGTTTTCAATCCCTCCAACTGCATGCTCAACCACCACATTTTCGCATTTTTTATGGATAACAAACTTTTCGCCTTGAGATGGGTATCAATTGACTATTCTTCTTCCTTGTTTACTTTTCTTCGATCGACTGGCTTGTTTCATTTCAAGTGGTTTTGCGACCTTCATGTTTTTTTTATCTCATCCGGGACGTTCCACTGTTCGATATTCCCAACCAGATATATGACTTCCTTGTACATTTCAATCCACGTCTCCTTCAAATAGAATTGAATGCAAAACAATGTTGGGCTAATGCAATGGAGTGCTCGCACGGGATGCCTAGTTGTTGTGGTAATCCGCAAGTGCATGTCTTCGCTATCAAGTTTACAACAAAATCACATCTTACGTCTTTGACATGACACCCATGTAGATCGAGTCCATACGCATTGATATAGTGTGCCTTATTATTTAGATTTGCGAGATCACTTTTTCATATTGGTGTCAATTTTGTGTTCAACTTGTGTGCGATCTCTTCTCGATCGAAAAACCAAGTTTGGAGAGTGAATCGAAAACTCAAGCAACATTGTAATTGGAAACGTTCTAGCATTCCTTGTTCTATTGTTGAAGCTTTCTGCATTGTTGCTTGTCATTAGGCCGTACCTATACAAATAGAGCAACTTTAATATAATCAACAACGTTATAAATTAAGAAATAAATACAAATCGACAAACAAAGTTGTAGAATTTTACCGTTTTCAGGAAAGAACGCTCTGGTCCACCTATCAAAACCAATTTCTTCGAGATACTTTGCCATCTCAACTGTCTTAAATTAGCTTCAAATGTTGTTTTATTGTAGGCGTAAGCAGTGTTGTACAATTCATAGCGACAATGATCAGTCTTATACTTATGTTGGACATTCAGTTGTAAATGATGGTAACATGCTCCGTGAGGGATACCAGGGAACATAACTTCGACACCATGTATGATGCTAACATGTTAATCGGATATGAACGCCAAATCAGGTACGTCTTCACCGATAGCTTCTCGCAATCTTCTCAAAAACCAAATCCAAGAAGTATGACACTCGCTATCTATAACTCCAAATGTAAGTGGATATAATCGTGAATTCGCATCCATTGCAATTGCGCAAAGCAGCTTTCCATCATGTTTTGTCTTCAAGAATGCATCGTCCAATGATATGACCAACTGACGTGATTTGAATCCTCTACGACATGCCCTAATAGGAAAAAAAAAGCGTACTTGAATTTGTCACCATCTCGCACAAAGTCAATTAACGTACCAAGATTCTTTTGCTGTAACATGTGTATAACCAAGATGGTAACTTCTTATAGGATTGTTCTAATGTACCCCGCACATATCCAATAACTTCTCTTTGGATCTCCAACCCTTTAGATACGATATGTTCACACCCCATCTTGTCTTCTTCCCTGACCTTATGCATAGAATACTCTGCCAGACAGAGCTCATGGAATATTTATCTTTAAATACGTGAGCAATGACCCATGGTACAGCTCCTCGATGACCCTCTGTTCAAACGACACGCGAACACGAGTGTCTACTCTCGTAACGTAATCTCCCGCATATCAGACCACTGCACGACACCCCTCAGCCTCAACGTGCATTTCTCATCTTTGCATAGAACATACCATCTTTTTTTCAAAGAAGATTTTGTTTTCAATGGTGCCCACAAGAAGAGTTGTAGTCTTTACTTATGTACTATTGATGTAATAAAGTCTCGCGAAGACTCTTGCTTGCAACTGCTGAATTATTAATAAAAGTTGAAACGTTCATTCATTCTTCCTTGTTTGTTTGAAGCTTTATGATAAACTATAGTCTTTAGTCCTTAAACAAACCTAACAACAAATGAAGAGTCAAATATAGATTTGTATGAACAAACTCTTCATGGTTTGCTTAAAACAATATATTCGCAATCTAAGGGTCAAAGGGATATTGGTCCCAGTAAGATTGTTAGGAGAATCTATGATGTCTGATTATGGGACATTGAGAGTTGGAGACTCTATAGTTTTTCTAGGTATCTTATGAAGGTACTGAATTGACCAGTGCACTTCTAGAGACAGAATAAGAACAAACCATTTAACCTCTTATGTCTCGAAGTCACTACGTATGAATTGCATCGTGCTTACCTCAATCCTGAAATGAGACACGTCATTTCATATCTTACGTATTCTCATTTGAGAAAGTCAGAGTTCTAGATTCACTATGTGATATAGACATGACCTATTGGTTAAGTACTAAGTTATTAAGATGTCATGAATAACTTTGTGAAAATCTCATAGATATGGAATTCATGTATAAGATTGTTGAAATACAATGTATTATTAACTCATGCTTTGTTCCTTGGAATGTGAATAAATGAACTGGTCAGTGTCCAAATTGAGTCATGACTCTTTCGGATGAATCAATGTGACTTGATTCATCTCAATACATTGTTTCTAACTTATTCACAAGCGACAAAGGAGTTGAAGAGATAACAGCTAGAAGGGTAAAATGGTAATATTGTAAATCCCATCTAGCTGATGATATTCATGAATGGTAAACATAGATAATATTCAATGGATCCACTCATCAAAATTAAGTTGAATTCTTGAGTAGAAAATAAATTCATTTGAACCGAGAGATTCTCAGTGTCAACTCTTTAGTGGAGTAAGTTGACATTAAGCTAAACTTGGAAAAGGTTTGTGAACTTTTGAGTCCAAGTAT
The DNA here is from genome assembly GCF_054948205.1 of Urtica dioica subsp. dioica. Taxonomy (NCBI): domain Eukaryota; kingdom Viridiplantae; phylum Streptophyta; class Magnoliopsida; order Rosales; family Urticaceae; genus Urtica; species Urtica dioica. The sequence continues at coordinate 38,610,463 of NC_142757.1, forward strand.
GTTAGCTTAAGCTTTGTTCATTTGGATCCATGAGGTCACTGCCACAAGTCATTTCTAGTAGGATTAGTTAAACTAGAAGCTAAGTCAAAACAAGAACTAGGCAACTTTTACGAAAATTGTCTAAAAGATATTTATGTCCTTTTGGACATGGGATGGTATGAATGTCAATAAATAAGTTTTTTTCGCATTGTCATATGATGATAATTGAATTAAAACACTCGGCCATATTGAGAAATATTGGGCCTTGAGGTTTGAATTTCATTTCATGGACTTTATGTGAAAATTCTTAATGGACTTTTCTTATGTTGTCATGAACAAGTCAGATATCTAGAAACATGTTCTAGAAGCCCTAAGAAACCGTCAAACATAGAGAGAATAAGAGACTTATTTTGTGTATTGATGTATGAAGATACTTGTCAAAAGAAAAAAGGAAACAAATTTCCTCTATAGGGAATAAAATGGGCGGCCAACCAAGGGACAAGCAAAAGAGGAAACAAATCCAAGGCCTTCTAGAAGCATGCCTTGGACGTGTGAAATGAGGAAGGAGAAGCAAATATTTGCTCATGAATATGTGATATTCTATAGAAAAGAGGAAATTACCTTTTGAAGGTAATCCTCCTCCTATAAATATTTCACCTCATTCACAACTCACAACACACAATTTTGAGATGGAGAGCCTTTCTCTCTCTTCATTATGACCGCCCCTCTCTCTCTCTCTCTAGAATTCCCTATTCGTTTTTGTTTTTTGCACCTAGGTCCACATTTGACCTAGCATTTTGTTTTAGCTCTTCGACTCTAAGACTTGTTCTTGAGTCGTCGTATTTAAAAGTGCCCACACACTAAATCCTTCTTCTCTCGAGTGATTCATGTGATCGAAACTTTTGTGGTTACTCGAATTCCCGAAGAACGAAGAAAGGCGAGCTACGTGGGGAGACGAGCGATTCAACCTCCACAAGCTTCTCAACGATCAAGCTTCGTAAAGGTTAGTAAACGAGTAATTGCTCTTCAATAGTTTTGATTTAAAATAACACGTGCTTGCTCTTTGTCTAGGTTAGTAAAAAATCGTTTTTACTTGTTTAAAGAAATTTTTATATTTCGCCACTTGCTAGAAGCGATAAATCTTGTATTATTCCTAGATCTATTCCAACAGATTTCACTCTAAATTCGAAATTATGTTTTAGAGCGTACAAGTGGATATGTTTCTTTAATTCATGCTTGTTCTCAAACTGCTGCCCGATATATATTTCTTCTGAGCTAGCTGTTATTTTCAATGGTTAGTTAAAAAAAATAATAACTTAATATATTTCATTTACGAATTCAAGCACATTAGATTCTTATTACTTGTAGAAGAATGACTTGAATAATGACTTTGTTCTTCCTTCACAACATGGTGTGAACTCGGGCGCTTTCCATGAATAAGGCCCAATTGGTGATCCTATTATCGGAGGCTCACACGACGATTGACAGTAAAAGTTTCCACAAAGTCATCATATTCTTCAGGATCCGCGAATTCTTCGAATTCTCCACCTATAACATTGTTATCTCTATCATCTCCGTCACTATTATGTTCATCACCTCCATCACTGTTGTCTTCATCACCTCCGTCATTGCTTAGTTCATCATCTTTGTCACTGTTGTGATAGTCATCTTTATCATGCCTATACACTTCGTTTTCAGCACCATTGTGTTCGTTATTGATTATAGGATCATTTTGTCCGTCCTCGATAATAAGAATATTTTGTTTCTTCTTCGGTTCATTGCGAGACAACTCTCCAGCTATCACATCATTTCCTTTACATGCTCCTCGATGCGTAATTGGCGCCATGATCTGTTTCGTTTCTAAGGTTGGACAAAGTGGTAATCTCTTACAATTTTTGTGATTCATATAATATAAAACTTTACCATCGTCCTTCAAAACAGCAGGAGCCATCGGAATCGTACCCATTGCGCATGGGATTTCGCGTTTTAAGTCAAAAGTGACTCTGTCTGCATCGATCTTCTGCTATATCAAATCCAGTAACTCTATGTAAGTTATCTCTTTCGAAACTTCTTAAGCATGCGTAATTGCATTCGTGAACATCCATAAATGTTCTTTCTTCTCCCAAGTTTCGTTAACCAAGAAAAAACTGTAAAAAACCGCCAAACTATGCAAAATTAGCATAAGTATCGTATACAACATCGTACACCATCGTACATCAAAGGCATCGTATCACATTGTACACTATCGTACCATATCATACAACATCGTACACCATCAATAATTTGTTTCAATTTCATCGTACGAAAAAGTTAAATCTCATCATATCCTTTCGTATACCATCGTACAAAAATGTTAAAACCCAGATATTTTGCTATGTACTTTAGATTTTTGAAGGTATTTATCCCTACATTCTATCCTATTCAATAAAAACTTATTTAAAATAACTAGGTAAGTAGTCTTAGCTATGATGATTCCACGAATTCACTTAAGTAGAGAAGATTTGAGAGATAGAGAAAATATTGAAGAGTTAAAATGAAAAAGGTTTAAGAGAGGAGAGGTTTATATAGTCAGTAGAGTATTTTTGTTTTTGTTTTTTATTGTTATTTTTTTATTGTCAAGAAGTCTACCTTTGGATATTTAAAAAAAATAAGGTCTACTTTTGATATTTAATTAATTTTTAAGTCCAATTAATGAAATTTCTCTCTTTGACATAGGTATACCTATAACCTTGATGTGTTCGTTCAATTTCCTTTTCGGCGGTTTTTTTTCTTCTTATTTTTTATATTTACTTTATTATTTGTTTTTTTTTTATCTTAACATGCTTAAATGTAATCTTAAACATGGTATTTCATATATATATATATATATATATATATATATATATATATATATGTTGAATATTAGTTTCAATTTTTCAAATATTTTTCTTTTAATAGTCTTAAACACAAACACATTTTAAATATAATTAAATTCAACTATTTCTCATCAATTTATGCATAACTTTTTTAAAATTAATTAATTTCAATTATTAAATAAATATAAGATGTACATTGGTGATTAGAAGATTTTTGAAGTTTATTTTTATAATCTAATTTTCTATTTGAATAATTTTTCACTTTATATTCTGAATCAAAATATAATAATAAAAATTTTAATTTCTTTATAATTTTAGAAATCATTCAACATAAGTTCTATTATATGTTAATTTTTCTTCCATTTTAACAATATAAAAAAGAAATTTCTAACTTATTAGGCCATTTCAAATATCACGTTTGAGATATAGTCAATGTTTTAAAACTTATTAAAAAAATGGCCACACGGATGAGGTGGCATTTGAATAAACCATTTGAATTTTTATTTTGTCCTTAGTAAATAACAGTTTTTTTTTTGGTGGTTTTTTTTTTTTTTTTTTTTGCTACAGTGATTTGTCGCTCCATCTCCCTCATACGTTTTTTTTCATCAAAATTTCAAAAAATCCATATCTTCTTCATGTGAACTCGAAATTGAGTGATTCTAAATCCTATGAATTTGTGGCAAGGAGAGCTTCAAAAATAGACTCATTGCACTGGATGAAAAATCCTACCTACTACTGTGGAATTCCCCCAAAATCCACCATTGGTACATTTTCCATTCATCGGCGAGAGTTGGTTTTTGATTTGCATTTTCAAGATCAAGGCATAATAAAACTTCAGAATCATCATTAATGCCGTCCTTTCTTCTCAGTGATAATGCACTCTTTTTCTATGAAAAACTAGAAATTTATGTAATTTTTTTTAGAGATTTAACGTAATAAGCCAGTTAAAACATATCAATTTCAACTTGTCACACGTTTGAGTTTTTTTTTTTTTTTTTTTTTTTTTTTTTTTTTTTTGAAAAATAGCCATATCGCTTACATGTCATCGATTTTGGTAGATTTAAATATCAATTATATCCTTCCTGTTTTAAACGATTTTCATTTGGTTTTTTTAAAATGCGTTATAAGATTTTATGAAAATGTATTACGTGTATATTTTATTGATTTTAAAATGCGTTTAAGATTTTATGAAAATGTATTACGTGGTTATTTGACTGATTTTTTTATAGAGATTACACACACGTTCAGTTAACACATTATTTTTGTGTTTCCTTTTTTTAATTCGGTCTTCATAATCGCAACACGTTCTTGTTTTGTTTCTTTTTGAATTCTTCCTTTATAATCGCAGAAGTTAGATTTTGAACATTTAATTTCATTTTTCCACACTAGCACTAGCAATAAACTCAAAGCAGAAGTTTACTTTTTTTCCGTTAAAAAAAATAAAGGCCAGACGCAACAGTAAGGTCATCTCAGTTTTTTTCACGATGGATGGTTCAAGTAGTTCATTTATCGAGGTAGGTATGTTCTTGTTACCTTTTTTTGTTGTTGTGATGTATATTAGTTAAGGCTTTTTTTTATTAATGTTTGTTGTTTGTGTTTCATGTTTTTTGCAGTGAAGATGTTTGATCGTCAATGTTTGTCTAAAGCCAATTCATTATTCTATGATCATGATGAAATTCACGGTGATATTATTTTGGTTGATGACAAGACTTTGAAATATTTACCCATGAACGTTGATTTTAATGTCAATAATTTGTTTATGAGTAAAAATATTTTGGTTATGGCGATGAGAAACAATTTCAGTTTAGAGTCAGGAGATCGAGCAATACTCGGTATAGTGTCACATGTATTAATTCCAACTATTCCTGGAAGTTAAATGCTAATGTTTGTTTGAATTCTAAATTCTGGGTTATTAGGGATTTTGTGAAAGTGCATTCTTGTTTTGGGAAGAACATTATTCATCGCCACAAATAAGCTTTAGCGTCCCGGATCAGTAAGTGTCTCAAACCTGATTCTTCGGGTTGTATGGAAAACGTGATTACACCACAAGGTGTGGCGGAGATTATGCGTATCCGATTCAAAGCGGAGATTAGTTATTTCAAGGCATGGAATACGCGTGCGAAGGTTTTGAATGATCTTCGGGGTGATTTTGAGAAGTCATATTCACATTTACCTACCGTGGGATCAATGATTTTGGGAAAAAATCCAGGTATAATAGTTATTACTTTTTTTTTATCTGAAGGTTTTGAATGATCTTTTTTTGTTTATTACTTTTTATTATCTGAATGTATTATTAACAGTTATTACCCACGTGTAACAGGAACATACACGCTTACTGAAACTGATGATAATTGGAATTTCAAATACTTTTTCTTAGCCATTTGTACTTCTATACAGGGATGGAAGTATGTCCGCCCGGTAATATCTGTTGATGGCACTTTTCTCAAAGGAAAATCGCATGGGACTTTGCGTTTGGCCACGACTGAAGACGGAGATAATCATTTATTTTTTTTTTGGCATTTGCGATCGTTGATTATGAGAATAACAGAACTTGGCATTGGTTCATGACTCACATTCGTGTTGCGTTAGGTGTTAGAGATGAATTGGTAATTTTTTCTGATAGGAATTCATCGATCCCGAAAGTTGTCCGCAATATATTTCCGGAGGTAACCTATGCTGTTTGTATGTAACACTTGTGGGCAAACGTTAAAGAAAAGTTTTGTAAATATTTTATCCAATTACTGTTCTATAAGTGTGCTAAGGCTTATACGCACAAGCTCTAACATAATAATTATCTCCTGAATGCAAATCATGTTTTATGGTCTCGAAGTCAATTCCCGGGTTGGAGATTCAATGTTATGATGACTAACATTTCCGAATGTTTAAACTCGGTCCTAAAAGAAGCTCGCAACTATCTCGTGGCTTGTTTAGTGTTGTATTGGCATGGTAAAGTTAAAAAATGGTTCAATGAAAAAGGGCACTGATTCCAAGAGATGGCGTTGTCATCAGGTCTTACCGAACTTGGTTTTGGAGCTTTATTCAATTCTGAAGAATATTCAAGAACAATGGAGGTAACTATAATTCTGTGACAATTTTGTGAAATCATTATTAATTACGCATATTAATTGTTAATTGTTTCCGGAATTGTAGGTCAATATCATTAATGATAACCAGTTCGAGGTGATCAAGGGTAGTTTCCACAAGATTGTTGATATTGCGAACAAAACATGTACTTGTTGTGTTTGGAAGTTAGATGATTTTCCTTGCACTCATGCGGTCGCTGCGTTGTATCGGAGGAATTTGAAGTCAATTGACTTTGTGCCTGATTACTATACACAGAAGAACTACGAAGCTATCTATTCACAAGATGTGTTTCCAATAGGACACAAAACATGTCAAATGACTTTGTTGGATGACTACAAAGTAATTCCACCACCAATTTTAAAGCGGCAAATAGTCGTCCGAAGATGAAGATATATCGATCAACAATACCATATTTGTGGAAGTTGTGGGAAGCCGGATCACAACAAAAGGGGTTGCAAAGCTGTTTAGTTGTCGTTTGATTATATTTTTTAAACTTTGTTATTTGTTTGGTTGGTCATTTTGATTTTATTGTTTTTCATGTTATTTTATAAGTTATTGTTTAATCTTCAATGATAATGGATGTCTAATCGTTACCTTCTAATAACAATTTTTCATCTACATTTTTAACAATTTTGCAATCTTTAAATAAAAGGTCTTGTTTTTAAAAATTAGTTTAGGTCGAAATAGAAACAACAAATTCATTTTTAGATATCAGAGAATTAGACTAGTTAAATGAGTTTATTATTTATTACTAATTATTATCTGAATGTCTTATTAACAGTTATTAACCAAATTCTATAACAGGAACATACACTTACCGAAACCGATGATGATGGGTATTTCAAATAACTATAAACTATTATAAACGGATTAAACTAAGAATGTTCCCAAACAGACCCAAACCTTAAGCATATTGTTTTGGCACCATTTTTTAAGGCTAATGGCACTATGCTTTGTATTACAAAAGATAATTATCAACCAAACTAAGAAGGTTCCAAAACAGACCCAACCCATAAGCATATTGTGTTAGCACCATTTATTAAAGCTAATCGCACAATGCTTTGAAAAACAAAAGATAATAAAGATAAAAAAATGTTAAACAGCCGATAAACATGGTTAAATTCCCAAGTCAAAATTTGGTTGGCTACTAGACCGTTCCTCGTTATTTTTCTTCGTTTTCTTTTCCGTTGTGTAGGGTGTTTTAGTCACCGCTAAACGTTTCTGAATTATTTTGGGTCTCAATACAATCGAAGGTTGCACTTCCACTATTTTTTTACGCTTTTTTTGCCATCATGATTAGTGGACTCATACAGACTGCTTCCGGTTCTTCTTCTTGAATATCCTGAGAGTTTGTTTCATCGTTAGTAATGTATTTTCAATTATCTAAAATGTGTGCTTCGTCGTCATTTAACCGCCACAACTGAGAGGAGCTATAAGAGGTTGATTTTAAATCCCTTAAGAACGGGAACAATTCTTGTTTGTGGCGATGAATAACTTTTGTTAAATTATAGTAATTGAAATTCTGATTAGTCATAAAGACAAGATGTCACAGACAATGTGTTGACAATGTGTTCGACAACTTGCTTGAACACAGATTATGGATAAACAACAAACAGTGCAGTAAATAAAATAAACATGATATGGTTACCCAATACATTGAAACACACCTACGTCTGGGGGCACTCCGCCAATGGAAAGGATTTCACTATCTTGTAGTCAATAGTACACACAAGGTTTATATATGATTACAATCGACAAATCCATAAAACCTAGAGACTATTACCACCAGTGAAAAACTAGTCAGGGACTCCCCCTGAATTTGAGCTCCGTCTCAATTCCACCCTTCGAGCAACCGACTGTGCTCGGATGACTTTTAGTCTTCAGCTGTTCATGAACCTTCAATCACGTGAACACAAAAAACCAACACTCACATACACTCAATCTTTGTGGAATAGTGTTTGAGAGAAAAACACTGTGATCAACAAAACATAAAGCCTCCCAATCCGCCGGTCTTGCACGTCTAAGAGCTCTAAGTGTTTTATCAAAAGCGTCAAGGCTGCTAGGAGGAAGCGCATGGCTTATATAGTAGCTGTACAAGCCTGGAAGAGAATCTAGGGTTTCCTTACCCAGCTTCATACGAATATCTCATAATCAAGTCACCAGCGAGGCAGATATCTCACAATGAAGACAGTAGCGAGGCAATATCTCATAATCAAGTCACCAGTGAGGCAATTTGTCAAAACTGGAAACTTGCCTGAAATAAAGTCTGCTCACAGGAGGAAAGATGTCACACCAAAAGTAGAAGCATAACGACAACATCTTTCCACACAACTTGCACTAAAAAATAAAGCCAACAAATAACGTAACAACAATCTCTCCCTTTGACTATTTTTTTAGGCAAGCACTTCCAGGAACAGTTCTCAAACAAGCGTAATGACCAAAGAAGAGAGTCAAAATAAATGACTTCATGACGCCTCTCCCCCTGATTGCCTAAAAATAATACCAAAGGCAAGGATCGACCAATACAGAGGAATGAACAAACAACGGCCTGAAAAGGATGAGAACTTGAACAAACAACATTACATAGACCATCAAAAGAAAGATGTTTAAGTTTTACACACCAACACAACATAGTCTGAAACACATGATGAACTGTAGCACAAGCCAAACATAAAGAAGTCTGAAAAGAAGTTGAAAAAAAACAGACTAGATCTTGAACAAAGAGAGAGAGAGAAAGATTTAAGCCGAATCACCATCGTCACCAACATCATCCCAGGCACTGCCATTACCTTCTTCATCGTCTTCAGACTTGTCAGCATCCTAAGAGTCTTCAGCAGCATCAGAAACATCAGACACATTGGCGTGGCCAGGCTGAGAATCGGTAGCTGAATTAGGAGCACTGAGATCTCGGACAAGAGCTTCGCACTTGGACTTCCGGTTGGAGAGAGTCTCGATAGTCTTTTTAAGAGTCTCAATCTCCTCAAAAAGTTCTTTCATCACATTCCTCTGAACTTCTTCTGTCATTGTCCCCAAACGAAGTTTGCTCCCTGAGATGTCAAATGTCGCGACAGAAGGTCTTACAAGGTCTTGAGCATGTTTCCCTTCAAACAATTTGTGACTGAAGTTGAGAACACCAGGTCTTTTGCCCACCACATATGTACTTCGCAAGATGTTCTTGTTTTGCTTGAGTAGGATACCAGTGATGAGGGAAGGGAAACCTATGGAAAGCTTCACTGTAAACGACTTGGCATGCTTTGCCAAGTGGTCAAGCACAAAATCACCAAAATCAAAGGAGGAACGGATACCTATCTGGTAGATTAGGCGAGCCAGATCCGCCTTGATACTCGACCCATGTAAGGAGGGAGCCCAATTAGCGATGCCGATGCGATAGAGGATGAAGTATTTGGCAGTGAGATCAGCTGATGTCAAAGTCCCCTTGGAAGGCCAGACCTTGGTTTCATCACCGGTAATTTCTTGAGCAATGATGTCTAGAGAGGGAACCCGATCGGCAGTGATGATCTTCCCTCGACCAAGATACTCGTTGATGACATCAGGAGAGATCTCAAAACAATGTCCTCTGACGTAAACCTTCCTGAACTCTGCATCGTCTGGAGCATCGAAGGATGAGGAGAGATTGACGATAAATTCCTTCACCAAAGCCGGATAGTAAACCCCAATGCTTATGACAGTCCTGAGCATCTCAGCATCGTGCAGGAGCTCAATGATGCATCAATCTTGAGCGCCTCAGTAAACAATTCCTTTTCAGGAAAGATGCCTCGATGATACACATACCTCCATTTGAGGACACTGTCTTCCTTATGGAATGAAACATTGTCCATAGGAGCAGCATGGACATTCTTTGGGAGCTTTTGCCCTTCCACAGATCTCTTGTTTCCTAAACCAAGAGAAATAACAGGTTCCTCTTCCTCAACCTCATGGACCTCGTCAATAGGAGACATATGAGTCTTAGTCGATTTCTTTACACGCTTCTTTAACATGCCCACCTTTTCTTTCTTCTTCTTCTTAGCAGGGATGGGAGCATCAGGAGCACTTTCTTCCAAAGACTTTTTCTTCTTCTTTCTCTTCTCCGACAGAAGAGTGGCAATGCAAACATTGTCATCTTTCTGAACCTTCTCTTTCAGAGAGGCAAGAGTATCCTCTCCATCATCCTGGACTTGATCAGTCTTCCTCTCTTGCCTCAGAGAAGAAGATGTTGGAACATCTTTCGCGACATCTCCACTTAAACCCAGAATGCCACCAATGGCATCAACTGGATAAGGCTCTTGTTAATGGAGGAGCGAATCCAACATTTCACTGTCCCTAGGATTATCAACAGGGGTAAAAGAGGCTTCAGGGTTACCTTGTACAACCTTGTGAGGGCTCTCAATGGGAGATCCTCCAGTGTGGATTTCTTCTTCAGGAGCCGCTTCATCTTTTCTTCCTACTTCAGAAGAACTGCTGGAGCTTACTTCTCCGGTAATGTCTGTGATTGAGAGAGCGGCTTTCTTGAGCATTGCACTTCTAGCGGCGAAGAGTGAGGGATTCTCAGGAGGAATTGATGACCCAGTGATTGCACCTCCGGCCTGACCATCGGCGCGTTCACTGGATCGCAATCCTCGTACCCTGACACCGTGCCTGTTGCTCTCCTGTCCAGGCTTCCTTGTCTTGACATCTTTCCCCTTATTGTGGTTTTCTCTTTCTTAGAAGGAATGGTTGTGTTAATCCTGCTTCTGGTACCAACCTTTTGAACATAATTTGAGGAAAACTGCCACACAAATAACCGTCGAGAGGGGTGAAAGCGCAAATTAGAGAAATAAAGCACAAGAACAGCAAAGAAATGCAAGAAATTTCAAAGATTGAACAAGAGGTAACTTCCCTGTCTTTCTCGAGAATGGAACCGTCCGCATGTATGAGAAACTGACAAGCATCAACACGACGTCGTGACATAGAGTGGGCCTTGATCCATCTCAAGCCCATGGAAATAACAAGTGACATTTTAGCCTGGCAAAACAGTCGAATGGGCCAACCAGAAAAATGGGCCCATGAGAATACTTTCACGAAGCATACGCGAACAAAACAAAAACAACGAGGTACCAGCTTTGACAACACAAAGGATAAAACCAAAATTCCCTCCGAAAAACAGTAATTGCTATTGTTCAATCACACACAATCCTAGAGAGGATCTGAGATTTTTAAATTAGTTAGCATCCAAAGCCTTAGTGAAAATATCTGCGAGCTGTTTTTCGGTGTGAATATATTCGAGTTTGATCTTTTTATCTTCCACAAGATCTCGAATGAAATGATGTCTGATCTCAATATGTTTGGTCTTATTGTGTTGAACTGGATTCTTTCAGATGTTGATGGCACTGATATTGTCGCAGAATAATGTCATGACATCTTGTCCAACATCATATTCAGCAAGCATCAGTTTCATACAGAGGAGCTGAGTGCAACTGCTCCCTGCAGCGATGTATTCAGCCTCAGCTGTGGACAGGGAAATGAAGTTCTGCTTCTTGCTGAACCAGGAGATGAGATTGTTTCCAAGGTAGAAACATCCACTAGAGGTACTTTTTCTATCGACCATGCTACCTGCCCAGTCAGCAACACAGTATCCCACAAGCGTAGATGAGGTATCATAAGTATATAAGAGGCCAAAATTAGCAGTTCCTGAGATGTACCTTATGATTCGCTTGGCTTGAGCTAGATGGCTAGCTTTGGGATTAGCTTGATATCGAGCACACACACCTACAGAGTAGCTACGTCTGGTCGGCTGACAGTGAGGTAGAGGATACTACCAATGATACTCCTGTAGAGGCTTTGATCAACAGATTCTCCATGCTCATCTTTAGTAAGTTTAATATGAGTAGCGGCGGGGGTCCGCTTGTGAGAGGATTTTTCCAAGCCAAACTTCTTTACTAAGTTTTTAGCATACTTACTTTGGGAGATAAAAATTCCATCATTCATTTGCCTGATCTGAAAGCCTAGAAAATAATTAAGCTCACCAACCATACCAAATTCAGACTGCATTTGTCGAACTAAAAGATCCACCATATTGTTCGACATTCCTCCAAAGACGATATCATCATCATAGATTTGGGCTATCATGAGGTTGCCATCCTCCTTCTTTATGAACAAGGTTTTATCAATCCCACCTCTGGTATACCCATTCTGCACAAGGAACTGAGTTAGTCTTTCATATCATGCCCGAGGAGCCTGCTTAAGGCCGTAGAGAGCTTTTCTGAGTTTGTAGACATGTTGTGGTGAGCTGGGATCTACAAAGCCTTTAGGTTGGGCCACATAGACTTCCTCATTCAAGTACCCATTAAGGAAGACACTTTTAACATCCATCTGGAAAATTTTGAAGTGCAAATGACAGGAGATGCTGAGCAAGAGTCTGATGGCTTCAAGTCTCGCAACAGGGAAAAGGTTTCATCAAAATCTACGCCTTCCACCTGTGTATAATCCTGCGTCACAAGTCTAGCTTTATTTCGAGTTATATTGCCATGCTCATCAGATTTATTTTTAAATATCCACTTAGTTCCAATGAAATTAACATTGTCAGGTTTAGGAACTAGCTCCCAGACTTCATTTCTTTCAAACTGAACAAGTTCCTCTTGCATAGCATTAACCCAGTATTCATCATCAATAGGCTCATTCACATTTTTAGGTTCAATCTTAGAGGCAAAGCAAAGATTACAATCATCTCCTGGTAGTTTACAGGTAGTTTTGGACGAGTCCTCACTCCTTCACTCATCTCACCAATCACCTCATGAGCCGGATGATTTTTCTGAATTCTTCTGGAAGGAATTCTTTGTTCAATCACAGGAGGAGACCCTTCATCCGGAATAATGTCACTCACTTTGTCATCAGCATCCATCCTGACATTAGGGCTTCCAGAAGAGATGTCGTCCAAAGAGTTCTTAGCATCTGTCCAAACATCTGTGTTACTAGGAAAAATTTCATCTTCATCATTAGTACTGTCAGAAAAATCATGATCATCGTTTACCACCACATTAATGGATTCAATCATAGACTTAGTGCGTTTGTTAAAGACACGATAGGCCCGGCTATTTCTAGAGTACCCAAGAAATATACCTTCATCACTTTTAGGATCAAATTTACGTCTAGGATCCCTGTCAGCAAGGATATAACAAACATAACCAAAGACATGGAAGTATTTCACATTTGGCTTTCTCCCCCTCCATATTTCATAGTGAGAGAAGTATCTGGACGAATAGTAACTCTATTATGAATATGGCAAACAGTATTGAGAGCTTCAACCCAAAAGTGTGCTGGAATATCTTTGGCCAACATCATCACTCTGACCATTTCTTGACGGGTTCGATTTTTCCTTTCTACAATTCCATTTTGTTATGGTGTGATAGGAGCTGAGAATTCATGAGCTATCCCTTCAGCAGTACAAAACTTAGCAAAGCTCATATTCTCAAATTCCCTCCCATGATCACTCTGTATTCTGACCACTTTGCCGATGCTTTCTCCTTTTTCTCTCTGAACCTTCTTACATAAAGCTTCAAAAACAGCAAAAGTGTCAGCTTTCTCACGAATAAAATCAACCCAAGTATACCTGGAATAGTCATCCACACACATAAACATGTATCTCTTCCCTCCAAGACTCTCGACCTGCATCGGTCCCATCAGATCCATGTAAAGAAGTTCCAGAACACGAGATGTGGTAAGATGCTGCACCATCTTGTGAGACTTCTTGACTTTTTTCCCAACCTGGCATTCACCACAGATTCTTCCTTCAACAATCTTTAGATTGGGAACACCGATAATGGCTTTCTCAGAAACAATTTTCTGCATGCTCCTCAGATTCAAGTGACCAAACTTTTGATGCCACATCTTGGTTTTGTCAACCTTGGTCATGAGACAGCTGTTGGACTGAGTGTTAGGAACGGGAGACCACATGTAGCAGTTGTCACGAGATCTGGTTCATCGCATAAGTTCATCCTGTTCCTCATTTACCACCACACACTTATCACGAGTAAAATTGACAAGTAAATTCAGATCACAAAGCTGACTAATACTGATAAGATTAGCAGTAAGACCTTCTACCAACAAAGCCTCAGTCAAGAAAGACATACCAGGATAGTTTAGCTAACCTTTACCCGCAATTTTGGCTTTCACTCCATCTCCGAAGGTAACATGACAGTTAGAGTAGGGTTTCACGTTGGTCATGAAGGTATGATCACCTGTCATGTGGCGAGAGCATCCACTGTCGAAGTACCAGTCACTACCGGTGGACGCACTAATAGATGTGTATACAATATTGGTACGGTAGGACGTGTCTTTTACTCTCCATTCCAACCGAGTAGAAGGTTGTCGGCGTGAAAGAGTATTTCTGTGAACGAAAACTTTTTCTGATGAACATTTCTCTTGTATAACCGATAGCAAAGAGGTCGAATATGGCCCTTTCTACCACAATAATGGCAGACCCAACGAGGTCTGTTGACATGAGACCTGGTTGGTCCAAAAGGATGTTGCTGATGTAGTCGTTGAAGCTTGTCATTACCAGAAGTTTGAGGCATGTTTCGTGACATCTGGGTAGCAAACTTTTGGGGAACAAAAGTTGTGTGGGATGAGGAAGCACCATGAGTATATCCAAGTCCATTCATGTTCTTTGCAGGTTTACCAATGGTGAGGATTTTGTCAAGGCTGTCAGTGCCAGAGTTCAGCATCCTGACTGATTTAGTCATCTGATCTAGCTCTCCATTTAGCCACTGACTTCCTTCTTCAGATCCACAATGGTTTCTAGGAGCCTTGCCTTGTCTTTAGTCAGTGTGAGAATAAGAGCACTCTGTTTGTCAAGAATCTGGGACTCCTCAACCCATTTGGTGTGCAAGGTATTGTATGCATCATTCATGGCATCGTCAGACAGTTCTTCATCTAGAACATATTTCTGAGAGCATTCACCAAATTCATTAGTCGATTCATGAGTATGAATAGAGGCAGTAAAGGCCACAAAGTTACTTATCTGGTCGGAGTCGCTATCTTCATCTTCTTCATCCGATAGAGTGGCGTTGTATCCCTTTTTCTGTTTCTTGAGGAAGTTGGGACACTCCTTCTGAATATGTTCGAAACCTTCACATTCATGACACTGAATACCTTTCCCTTTCCGGAGCGTTCACCACTTTTACCATTCATGTGTGGGTTAAGATTTTTCTGGAATCTTTGTTGGAAATTGTCTTTAACATATTGCGAGACATTTTTCCCAATCATCTGATTGAGTCCTTTCATATAACCCTGCTATAATTTTTTGCCAGCATAGCTATAGTGTCATCAATATCATTGTCAGAATCCGAGTATACCTGTTCCTTTTGTTCATGAATAGAGTTTTTAAGGGCCATTCCTTTGTGTTTCTTCTCCATCTTGGGCAGAGAAAGCTCAAATGTCATGAGGGATCCCATGAGTTCATCAAACATCAGCGTTTTTAGGTCATGGCTTCTTCAATGGCCGTGATCTTCATTTTGAATCTTGGGCTTAAAGCCCTCAGGGTTTTTCGAACAAGATATTCATCGGTCATGGGTTTCCTGAGAAAGTAGGATTCATTGGCAAGGTCTCGGATGTGAACATTGAATTCAGCAACTGATTCATCTTCAAGCATAGTGATGGCTTCAAAATTAGTTGTGAGATACTGTAGCTTATGCTCACGGACTTTTGTGGTTCCCTCATAGACAACGGCAAGAATTTCCCAGGCATCTTTGGCGCTGGTGCAGGTGTTTATAAGCTTGACAACATTTTTATAAATTCCGTTAAAAATGGCATTAAGTGCACGAGAGTTACCCAGAGCCGCCTCATCTTCAGCAGGGGTCCAGTCCTTTTCGGGTTTTGGACCAGTAGAGGCTCCTTTGTCATCAACATTAATTGGAGCTTCCCACCCGTGTATCACAGCTTTGCAAGTTCTGCTATCAAGTGACTTCATGAAGGCGCTCATGCGGGCTTTCCAGTAACCATAGTTGGTTCCATTGAGTACTGGAGGGCGATTGACCGAACCTCCCTCTTTGGAACTATCCATATGTGGTAATCATAAAAAAAAATCAAGGAAACCACCAAAAGATCTAGGTGCCTGCTCTGATACCAATTGAAATTATTATTAGTCACAAAGATAAGATGTCGCACACAATGTGTTGACAATGTGTCCGACAACTTGCTTGAACACAGATTATGGATAAACAACAAACAGCACAGTAAATAAAATACACACGATATGGTTACCCAATTCGGTGAAACACACCTACGTCTAGGGCACTCTGCCAGTGGAAAGGATTTCACTATCTTGTAGTCAATATTACACACAAGGTTTATATATGATTACAATCGACAAATCAATAAAACCTAGAGACTATTACCACCAGTGAAAACCTAGTCAGGGACTCCCCCTGAATTTGAGCTCCGTCTCAATTCCACCCTTCGAGCAACTGCCTGTGCTCGGATGACTTTCAGTCTTCAGCTGTTCGTGAACCTTGAATCATGTGAACACAAAAACCCAACATTCACAGACACTCAATCTTTGTGGAATAGTGTTTGAGAGAAAAATACCGCTATCAACAAAACACAAAGCCTCCCAGTCCGCCGGTCTTGCACGTCTAAGACCTCTAAGTGTTTTATCAAAAAGCGTCAAGGCTGCTAAGGGGAAGCGCATGGCTTTTATAGTAGCTGTACAAGCCTGGAAGAGAATCTAGGGTTTCCTTACCCAGTCTCATACGAATATCTCATAATCAAGTCACCAGCGAGGCAGATATCTCACAATGAAGACAACAGCGAGGCAATATCTCATAATCAAGTCACCAGCGAGGCAATTTGCCAAAACTGGAAACTTGCCTGAAATAAAGTCTGCTCACAGGAGGAAAGATGTCACACCAGAAGTAGAAGCATAACGACAACATCTTTCCACACAACTTGCACTAAAAAATAAAGCCAACAAATAACGTAACAACAGTAATAATCAATTATTACTTATTATTAATAAATTTAATACACATAAACTAATACCATACATATTAAATTACTATGTAATTACGTAATTCATATTTACCACGTTATTTTGGTTCTTCTGGTTTGACGTCATGGCCACATTGTTAATAGTTTCCGTCTTTACGGGCGTTTCCTGTCAACTCACATGTTAGTCGTGAAGTAATGATTTCACATTACTATATGTTATTAACACAAATTATATAATTTAGATGATTACCTCTGCAAGATTGCTTTTTCCATCTTTGATCTTAGATCCTATTGATGGAGTTGTCTGTTGGACATTCACTGAATTTGAAATTGACGCATTTCGTTTATCCTATATTACAAATAGATATGGTTAGTATTCGTTTAATAAACAGTAATTTACATTATAAACATTAATGAATAGTTATCGTATGATCTAGTGGATTGTTATAGCTCAACTTATCCATGAAGATTCACATGTATGTTCTACAAAATCAATGATTAGTTATAGGAATATTTAAAGCAAGTACATATATTCATTATTGCTTACCATGTCAGTCAGAGTTAATTCATTTGGAATTTCTTTGTTTTGCACATGATTTGTGGTCAAATAATCCTATAGTAATCAACGGAGTATAAGTGAACAAATTTTTTTTACATAAAACAAAAGTTTAATTATTCCAAACTTACGGTGCTTTTGGTTTCCGATTATGTTATCAGTATTCAACCTTTCCCAAACATTGTCACCTCCATTTTGTTTTATTAACACAAATTCTCGATTAATACATACCAAATAAATTTATTACTAATTACATGAATACTTTACCACTTTTTAACCTGCAGCTGTTGTCCAAGCCTTGCCACCACCATTCCATGATAATTACCATATATTAATAATTATTATATGATAATTACCACATATCAATAATTATTACACTATATAATAACTAGCGAAACATTTACCATTGAAGGATGAGTTTTTTCCACACTAGCACCAGCAGTATGGGTAGTCCAATCATTGCCACCACCACCATTCTATGATAATTACCATATATTCATAATACTTATATAACAAAAAACTTTACACCATATAATAACTACCACACTTTACTATTGAAGGAAGAGTTTTTTTTTCCACAATAGCACTAGCAGTAGGGATTGTCCAGGCGTTGTCACCACCATTCTTTTTTTTAACAAATATTAATGATTGTAACTATTAATTACCAAAATATTCATTATTATCATCAGGCAAAATATTTAATAAAAATAACAATCACAATATACCATTGAAGAATGAGATCTTTCCACACTTGCACTAGCAGTAGAGGTTATCCAAGCCTTGCCAACACCATTCGGTTTCAGTTATCAATTATTACTTATTATTATATCTCAATTTTTTTAATGACTCGTTACCATTGCAGTAGGTGTTGTTTCCTCACTTGCATTAACAATATTTCATTTGTTTTCCTGTAATCATTGTTAATAAAAAATTAAAGATAAAAGACCATTAATATCAACAATCAAAAACAGAATATTATTATACCTGATTGATTGTTCCTTTTGTTAGGAATTCTTGTCCATGAGAAGATGCTTTTGTAAATTCTCGCTGAAATATTAATAAAATAAAGTTTTGACATTTATAAGTTATTCGAATCGAAGTGGTTATTTCTTATATATTAAGATTTATGAAACATTCATCAACTCATAGTCTCCGTATCGAACTGAGTCACATGCATGGCATCTGAGCTTGTGCGGTAAACTACAACTGGTCGATGATTGGTTCATGCTTGGGTAGCTGAATCTGAAATCATATATATGGAACACAAGTGAAGGTTGATCACTTAGTGGGGGTATTCTACACTTTTGGTAAGAGTTGGTTGTAGATGTGTCGTTCAAGGACCGTTACGACACACTAACCAAGGTCGAAAATGATGGTCCGTGAGACTTGATCTAAATCTTGAGTTGATCATGGACACTAGTTCATATTACCGCACTCTTTGACTCATTCGCTAAAAGGTCACTATCATGCTAATCACAGTGTATGTCTTGAGAGTTGCGGAACATGGTTCGAGTGGGAAGTGGTTTACAGATATGGTATTCAGCATTCCTGAAAGAAGGTAAATGTTCTCTCACCTAAGGGTTGATTCCATAACCGATAGATTGTGCGCACTTCCAAAGTTTGTACGTTCTAAAGAATCTTTCGCTAGGAAAGCAACAATGCTTGGGGCTTATATGTGTCAATAAAAGTATAATGGAATAATTGATTTTTCTCGACACAGGATGAACATGGAGGATCTTGATCACGAACTGACTATATCAGTGGACACTTGTCATGATGAGTATATATAATTCTAGTCCAAGGAGGATTCAGTCTTGGCTTGCAAGGTAGAGTCTGACCAAGATTAGACAAATCGATTTAGAAAAGAAAAAAGAATTTTTCGTCTTTTCATTGGATTTGTTAAGCTTCTAATACTAGGTCCATAATCCTCGATTCGGCTATGATAAAGGTGGATAGGAACTTTTGAATAATAGTGTTTTCATTATTATAATCTCACTCGATGTAATTGTGATTGACAGTATCAATTCTGAAATATGGGTATATGCATAATTAAATAATTATTTATGGTAGTATTAATTATTTAATGTTTCATCAAGTAAATAATTAATCAATTACTTATTTGTTTATTGTTGGACAAAGTAAATAAATAATTAATTGGGTTTTAAGCAATTGGGCCTTGCACAAAAATGAGGTACACGAGTTTTTGAAGATTTCGACACAAGATTTGCGCAAATCCGTCCTTGGCCGTGTGCCAAAATTCGTCCATGGTATTAATATTACTTACCAATATTTTCTCTTTAGTTGTTTGAATAAAGGAGAGATAATTCAAAAGTAAATAAGACACTGTCCTTTAGTTTCTATCATGAATATTAGGAGAGAATAATATTTAAAAGGAAATAAGATATTTCATTTATTCTCTCATAATTAAATATTCTTTATTCAAACAGAAAATAAAATCTCATAGATATTGATCTGATGGCTAAGAGAGAAAGTAGGATTCATGAACTAAGATCCAAGGGCTAAGCTTTGATTAACTAGTGTGAACACAATAAAATGAAATAATATATTTTGGAAACTACAAAAAATATATCATTTCCATTACTATAAATAGGGGTTCATAAGAAGGTAACAGACACACTTTTGTGCTTCAGAAAATTCGACCAAGAGTGTCTCTCCCTCTCTCTCTCTCTCGGTCGACTCCCTCTCTCCCCCTCTTGGAACTCCGTGATTCCAATCCCATAAACACGTTGCGATCTAAACACCTTGTTATAGATCGTAGTGAGATAAATATTGTGCCCACTCATCTCTTTCTTATTCGTCTCGGAGATTACGTCTGGAAGATTACAGCGTCATCACTGAAGAGTTCAGAGCGTCGAGGAGCTAAAGCTTGAAGATAGTCTTTTAAAATTGAAGATGGAGGAGTAAAAGCTTGAAGACTCAATAGCTGATCCGAATAATGTAAGTATTACTGAATCTTTGAACCTTGCTCTTATTGGTTGCTTGACATTGCTATCATGAAAAATTAACAAGTAAATTTAGATCTGTTACATAACCATAATATTAATTAGCTATTGTTAAAGTAATTAATTATTTTCGCTCTTAATATGGTTATCAAGGTACAATAATCACCAAGTGGTATCAGAGCAATTATTCGTGTCTGATACCAAACTATTTTTCTAACACCTTTACCAAACCTTCAACTGTTTCCAGCTTGGTCTTCACCATCTCCAATTGAGATTCAAGTTTCTTTATATGGTTTAACGCATATGTAAGCCCGTTAGTAGGTCTTCTACAGCTTTTTGCAGATATTCGGTGTCCGAATCCGAGCTACTAGCTACGCTTTTGCCTTTTCCCTTATCTGGTTGGAGTGTGGGTTCATCTGCTTTTTGAATATCATCTCTTTGAGGGTATCCTGCTGCAATCTCCTCTTCGGTTGTGTGAAACCACTTAATTTCCACCTATAATACAATAATATCCGATAATTACTATTAATTTCAGTAAATTATTATTTAGGATAAGATATGACACATACCTCAACATTGTTGAAAATCCACTTGCATAACATGTCATACCCAACACTATTATAATAGGTCCATTTCAACATTCTTGGTATGGTATGACATATTGTCCTTTCGGTAAATCCTTGTTTTTCAAATTGAGGTACCACTTCGTATACCAAGCCAGAAGTGGATGCAAGAAACCTTTAAGCTGTACCCTTCAAGTTATACTTTTACATAGAGCATCGAAATTGAGTCTCCACCAAGGGTAATATGCAAATAATTCCGCATTGTTAGTTAGGAGAAGATGTTCATCATCCATGTTGGTGTTGTTTTGTTTTGGCAGAATCATAGTTTCAAAAACTGCCAAGTTTGCTATTGCTACGCGTTCTTCATCTGTCGCGTCCATATCAGATTGCAGCATAGACAACAATTGTCTTCCTCTCTTAGATCCCCTCTCAGTGAAGTATTTCTTCGCTAACCTGTTGACAATAAGAGGCTTGTCTTGGGCTCTAGGTATCGGCACGAACTTCAATCCTGTAAAGCAGGTTATAAACTTAGTTATTACCATTTATTAATATCATTTTCCCAATAATGTATATAGCTACGATACATTAAGTTGTTAATTGACTATTAACAATTATAAATTATTATTACGCTATTCAGATTAATCCAACTTAACAACCCCCCTTACACGTTTTTTAGTTTACCTGATATTATTTGGAAGTCGTACATGATAAACACATCTATATTATCATCAATGTCAAACCATAACTCTTTTGAGTTATTGCTTTCCACTTGATGCAGAACAAGTAAGTGCATGAGATATTTAGGAAACTTCGTCCCTTCCAAATCTTGGATATGTCTAAACGGCCCATTTTGGAAATGATTTTTTTGCCTCTCATTTTTCAGTCCTGACTTGATTATTTCAATGACGTTAAACTTCGATCGACGTTAAACTTCGATCGCGCTATGATCTTTTGTTTTGGATTTCAGTTGTGTTCACGCAAAACGAAATCTCCAACATGTTACTTATATGTATCAGCAACATTATCAACAATAATGAAAGTAGAATGTGCACTTCATTTTTAATAATAATAATAATTATCTTAAACGTAATTAATACTAATTACCTACTTATCAAAGTCATAAATAGCAGTCAGAACCTCCAATATAATTAGAATGTGCAAATTCATTTTATCCGAGCATCAGAACCTTCAATATAGTTTTTAATAATACAAATTACCTAATTGCTATTATAGTCTAGCAATTTCAGTCCTTTCATTAATATTACAAATTTTTCAATCTAGAAAATGACCTGTTTTCAGAGTTAATATCAATGAAATTTAAAATAAAAACATCAGAATAATGTGCAATTCATTGTTATTAATAACGAACATGCATCCATAATTTATGAACATACCTATGGTTGGACAATTTCAACCATTTTAGTCTTTTTCGGCGCTTTCACTTGTTTTATCACTACTATTACTCTTCATCTGCACAATTCAAAATTATAATTAATGAAAATTTCACTAATTTCCATTAATAAAAAAATTAATTTCATATAACATTTCCATCTTAGTTGCTTTTTTTAAGTTCATTTTCATCCAATATTCCCTTTATTTCTTCCTACAAACTCAGTTTCTATTTTCATTTTCAACCGGTTCAATCAACCAAAAAAAAAACTAAAAATAATAATCGAAAATATCATAATCTCAATTGTTATTGATAATAACAGGAAATATGGAAATGCATATACTTTTCATTCCCAATCAACACAGTATAATTTCCATTAATAAAAAAAATTAATAGCATGTAGCGTTTCCATCTAAGTTGCTATTTTCGATTTTATTTCATTTTCATCCAATAGTCCCTTTTTTCTTCCTATAAACTCAGTTGATATATTCGATTTTAGTTCATTTTCTTAAAACGGTTCATTCAACAAAAAAAAAAAACAATAATCGTAATCGAAAATAATGGATATTCCCATTGTTATTGATAATAACTGGAAATATGGACATGCATAAACTTTTCCACCACTACCGATCTTCCATAAACTAAAATGAACTATTCAACAATGGATGTACCCATTTTTATTCATCACTACCGATTTTCCAGAAACAAAAAAATGATTATTTTCTTATTAAAAAAAGTGTTATTAATCCAAAAGTTCGTACCTTTTCCACCGCAGCTTTGAGTTTGTTCTTCCCAAATCTTGTTTTCACCATTGCAAAATATCTTTGCCCTTTTATTACCGATTTTCAAATTCCTTGGTTATTCAAATTCATTTCTATTTTTTCGGTGACCTTTGGTATTCGGTTTGAGTGTTTGTTGAGTGTTAGCTTTAACTTTGCCTTGTTAATCGTGATTTATTGTTTTTTTATTTCTCATGTAACACAATTACGTAGCATTTGATGGAAATGTGTTGTAGGGGTCAGCAGCTCTATTTGCAGCTGGTAATAAATGATGATGGTCAATTGTCACAAATTATCCAAAAGTGGCTAAAATGCAATTACAAGTTTCAGAATTGCCACAAATCTGAAATAACTAGAAATTTCCGGAAACTTTTTGGAAATAAATGGAAATTTAATGAAGATTAGTCTGGGTTTTTTTTGGTTTACAAAGAAAAGCTAAGAAATGAAATTTGTGAAAATTTTATTTTTAATTAAGAAAGTAGTTTGAAATTTTTCTAGTAAATCGGAGCTCATAACACTTGTCATTAATTGTCGATTTTTTTTTAAAATATTTATATTTTTTTGGTTAATTCTAGCATGTTTAATATGAGGATATTTAAGCCAGATATAATTGTTAGTGACTATTTTGCTAAACGTTTGCAAACGTTGGATACATCTATAATTTATTTTTTGCTATAAATCTACAACGCCCTATAAAAAATGGTAGCTTTTAATGGTATGAATTGGGCCGCTTTCATTGGGCCAAAACACTCGATGAAATCTATTTAACTTTAGTTGCGGCTTATATAGGAGAATCCATGGAAGTTCAGCGGAAAAATAGCTCGACGCCATGATGATGAAAAGCTTTTAACTGTAAAACGCACACTTTTCTTTTCCTGTAGAATAAAGAAATGAGTGAAAGAAGAAGAAGGAAAAAAAGAAGAAGAGGATGAATCCATAGGAGATCATTTTGACATTGAGCTCACGAGTCTCTCTCTCTCTCTCTCTCTCTCTCTCTCTCTCTCTCTCTCTCTCTCTCTCTCTCACACACCAATGGTTCGTGTTCCTGATTTCAATCCGAAATTTCTTACTAGAGTGTTCTCAAATGGACTATATACATGACTCAAGTCCTGACAAAGCTCAATTCAGTTTCTTTCTCTAAACTGTACACATCGTACATCTTATTGACACTAGTCGTTCTTCTGAGTCTATGGTGTTAAACAAACACTCACCTCCAATTCAAAATACGAGGTCACGAGTCTATTATCAATTTGTATTCTTGATCTCAATGCGGCATGTACTTAGTTTTTTGCTCAATCACATCCCTTAGCTCTCTTTCACATGTGACTAGGAGAGTCAAAATAAGCCAAACACTTGTTTCGCAAAGTAACTGAATTGAGGTGTGTTGTTGCAACAGGCACGCCACTTTGGAGGAACGTGTTAGAAAATATTACTTAAATAATATTTATTTTACGGGAAACAAAAGACAATTTGATAGTAGAAGAAATAAAATAAACATCAACTATATTATAAGCGGAAAGAAGCAAAGAAGACACGACGGAAAACACCAAAAGCCGAAGACCGTTCGACGGTTTTCTTAAAGTAATATTGCCCTCCCGGGTTCCGAAATCGACGAGCAATTTACCTCACAGGATACAACGGCAGAAACGAGAAGAGCTTTGCACCAAACGAACTTCTCCGACGAACTAGAACCTGTAGCAGAACTGAACACTGACTACTAAGAAAAATAAAGCAATTTCGGAGAGAAAGGAAAGAGTAGAGAGAACTGTGTGTATTGGTGTGTTTCGAATGAGAGGTAGAGGCCTCTATTTATAGGCCAAAGTCTCAGAGGTTACAACTTCTAGCCTCACAAAACCGTCCAGCCATTATGGCAATTAAACACCATTAATACTCACTAATGACACGGTAACAAACGTTTGCTCAGCTCAAAACTTCTTAGCATCAATGCATGAAAACCGTCCATCATTTAATTCTCACCATAACAACAAAAGTTATTTGTGGAATTAACAAATTTATGAAGTGAAAATTTTAATAAAAAGATAGAATTGGCCCAAGGTCCGAGACCGAGACATTCCCGAAACCCGAGCCCAGCCTGGCGGCGACGCGCGTGTGAGTGTGCGCACGAGTAGTTAAGAGTTAACTCACCCACACTCTCCTCTCTTGTACTTGCTTACCCACTAAAGAAAGATGATAGTATATATACATTACAAAACACACTTACCCGGCCCATGTGGGACTCTTGAACTTCACTTCATTTACACATAACAAATGTGTTCTTTAAGCATTCTTTGAGCATCAATTTCTCATTCATTATAGCTCCGATTTTGGCAAACTTATAATCGATATTATACCCCTTCCGCAAGGAAGAATAATACAAATGAATTATCAAATTCCGTTGAGTGGACTGCACTCAAATCTTTGACTAAAGTCAGCAGCCCATTAGATAATTAATATACTTTATTATCAAAACTCTCTATTATTCCAACAGAACGGACCCGTGAACAAACTTATGCTATGCAAGTTGCAACGCGTGTAGGTCCCTCTTGAGGAAGAAAGAGACTCAGGTGAACTACACGCCAATCCACGTGAGGACTACGAGTCCCTGAGGCTTGTCAAGGTCAAGAGCATGTTTCTGAACCGGAACAAGGAGTTGAAGAGAAAGCATCATCACCACGGACACAACGGCGCCGCTGTGACAACGATGATAATGGACGCTGGATGAGCAGGGAAATTGAGCCCCGCCGAGATCAGCCACGGCTTTCGAAAGGCTAAAGACTTAGAGGAGGTGAGCAATAGGTCAAGCTTTAGCTCTGCGGTCTCAAACTTCGAGAGTTGCGCTCAGTTCGGCAACAGAGATGTCATCGACATGACAGGTCTTGTGTTTTCTTTGTTATAACGAGATGTAAGTTTTTTTTTTCGAGACATTCCATTTTAATGAAGTCTATTAAGATCTTCACATCCGTGTTTCAATTTATTAATTGTCCAACAGTTATTACTTAATCGCCATTTTAATTAACTTTTTTTTGCGTTTATGAATTTACTAATGATAGAGAATTCCCATTTCGGTAAACGAAATGCCCATTAAGAGATAATTTTTTTAACAATTAATGATGATAGGTGCGATGGAGCATTACCATAAAATAAAACTCGGGGAATGATAATTTTTCCATATCCAAAATCTGAATTCGATATGTTATAAATAAATGTTTGTATATAGGTCATGCGCAGTCTGTTGTGTGGGAGTCGATGGTGCCGTCTCGGAAGAGGACTTGCGTGAACAATCCTCCGAAGCAATCTTCGGTTGAGAAACTGACAAAGGATCTATACACCATTTTTTAAGAGCAATAGTACTCTTCCTACTTCTCGGGGTCTTCTTCCGAAGATCTCCTTTTCGAGAGAGAGGCACCGATGGTGTCGGTCGAAATAGGCCATGGGAGCGTCCTCATTAGGCAACCAAATGCCATAGCCAAGGAAGAGGAATCTGAGGGCAGCTCGCTTTCTATTGATAACAAATGCTCCCATAGTAATGAGACTTATTCTCGTTCCGTGAGCCTTGGCAACAGTAAGGGAGCTATTTTTTTGGGAACAGAATTGCAAAGATCAAAATTTCTTCTCAAGCGACCCATCAAGAGCCAATTAAAAGGTGAATTGTTTATATTCTCCATCGTATGAGAGCTCGTTATGATCTCTTGTAGATTTTATCTAAACTAAAAGTTCTTTGGCCTTGCAAGGAAAAATCATACCATGAGATTTTTCAAATGCTAGGAAACCATAATTCACCACTATGTCATGTAAATTAAAGTGTAAGTTTTCTTCTAAGTTCGCTAATATATCTTCTATTGCTAGTGACCGCTTATTTTCAAGTAAAGGATTTGATTTTTATATTTCTTGGATGTAGGATATTGTGAATTCAGAGGAGTTCACATGACACATGACGACCGAAGATCAAGCGGGGAACAAAAGAAATATAAACTAGTAGCTGCTTCCGTGGTATCATCGAGCGGGGTATATGTCTAATTATGGGACTGCAAAAAATAAGAAATAAATAATGTAAATCTGGAACAATACTATACACAAAAAAAAATTGATTTGCTTCAAAGAGAAAACTTCATTATGGATAAAGATCGCGAGACGCTCTCCTGTTTGTGTTTAGTCGTGTACTCTATATGCTAGAGTACCCAAACTTTAATTGAACTGTTGTCGATGGTACCACGAGTGTACGGACTCGGACTTCTGGCAGAGGGGCCCCACGGGCGGCATGATCAACCCCTGCTAAGCGCATATCCGCATACCCACAGAGCGTATGCGTGACCTATTGTCCACGTACCCACGGGCGTACGTGTGAGTGCATTTAGGTCCACGTACCCACGGGCGTACGTGTGAGGAATCATCCATGTACCCACGGGCGTGCATGAGATGGATTGCGTTGATGTATATGGTACTATTGATACCACAAAATCTGTCACGACCCGCGAGCGACAGCTCGCTCACGAACCGCGACTGATCAACTCAAATATGTACATAACTCATGTTACAAATATATAAATTAAACATAATAAAATAGTTTACGAAAATTCGGGGAAATTTTTCGCTTTTATAACTTAGAGTCTTATACCGACTCCTATACAAATATGTTCCGGAACGTTTTAACAGAAGACACTAACCCCCGATTATGAAACCCCATAGCCCGTAGGTCAAGGCAATACGCGCTCGGTCTCGGTCTTCAATCTCGTTTCCCGCTTACCAGCTTTTCCCTTATCTACATTACCAATGGTCATAAAACTATGAGTCGATTGACTCAGTAAGTGGGAGTCTATCTATAAAGTAAAACGACTAATGCCATGTGACGTGCAAACAAGCAAACAAGAATGCAGAATGATTGCTAGATATAACTAGAACGTAACATTAGAGCATGACTGACGCGTGATATCACACTCTATCTATTCACTTGTCGTTCTGCAAGATCGTACATCCTCTTCTGCTACGATCTCCACAACGACAATAAGCCAGCCTCAGACCTCGAGCAGTAGTCTTACAGCGGCTTGGGTGTTTTAAGATTGTCTGGGATCCACTAGTGGTACCATCTTCATCTGACGTCGGCGCATGTGTGCCCTCTTGGCACGACAATGAGTTCACTCAAGGCGACTGCTCATTGCTGAATGGGTTCACTCTAGGCGACTGCCCATTACCATCGGGTTCGCTCGTGGCGACTGCCCGTTATCGTTGGGTTCGCTCGAGGCGACTGCCCTTTACCATCGGGTTCGCTCATGGCGACTGCCCGTTACCGTTGGTTCTCCCCAGTTTTGAGTACTCAGCACCATACAGACCACCTAGGTCTGCCACAAACACAAGTCGTTGACTTGTGGGTACCACCGACACAAGTTAATTAAAGTTTGGGTACTATGCGGCTAGCAGCGTATACGTTAAACTTATATACGGAAGAGCGTAACAGGATAAACCCCGAAAGAAATTATTATTTCCCTTTGAAGCTCGTTAAGTGTTTTAAGCTGAAAGCTCGAAGTGTGACTTTCGAACTCTCTACTCCCGATTGAATTCGAGAGTCTTATCGCTCTTCCGTCTTCTCGATTCTAATCTACTTCCTAGAGTTAGAAGAGAGGTCTAACTATACACATAGAAAACGTGGCTGGTTCAAGTTAGCGTTTGAACCTAACGGGCGTACCCGAACTAAATTTTCAAGCAAGAGTGGCCGAAGCCTTAACTTTTAAGTTTATTCATTTTAGGGCTTTCACCTACTCTTGTTTACTAGCAAATAAATGCACAAACAAATAGGGTTATTCCCTTGGTAAGTAGTTGACTTAGGTCTCCTCACTTACCCGGAATTATTTGATAGAAAGCTCGACGATTCCCGAATATGTCTTGCTTCACACGTTCTTCGAGGCACTTGACTCTTGTCGAAACGCCGAAAGAACTAGCATCCGGAGTTTCCTTGCTTTTCATGCTTCCCGAGACTCTACACATCCTGAAGCGTTAACACGTCCTGAAGCGTCAAGAAACTAAAACCTGAAGTTGAAATCTCATTAGTCAATGGTTCGGGAGAAGCTGACGAGCTTAAGGTTCGTTATCGGGATTCACTGTGAGTCGGTTCAGGGGTTCGAGAATTTAATTCACTTATTTCTCGGCTTTTCGGAATTTAAACTTATTCAAGACTCGTGCGAGTTCGTACCAGAGAACGAGTACGAAATAAAATCCAAATCATCATTTAACGAGTCT
Source organism: Urtica dioica subsp. dioica (assembly GCF_054948205.1). Taxonomy (NCBI): domain Eukaryota; kingdom Viridiplantae; phylum Streptophyta; class Magnoliopsida; order Rosales; family Urticaceae; genus Urtica; species Urtica dioica. The sequence continues at coordinate 38,639,825 of NC_142757.1, forward strand.
TAAATAAATTAAACGAATAATCCGAAAAATCATACAAACCGAGAATTCTGAATTAATTAACCAGAATTTAAATTCTCGAACATTCTTAAATAAATGATTAATAATCCCTGAATACAATCTCAAATCCAAAAATTAAAACTCGAGTCTAACGCTATAAAGCGATAAACGACTCATGAGTTAGTCGAGCTTTATTTCGATAACTCTCTTAACTTGATATCTTCAGGAACCGGTCTTGTCGCTCCTGACTCGTCTGAATCATGTCCGTCCGTCAAGATCTGCAATTCAAACCTGGAATCCGATAACGAGTCAATTCACGATTCCCAAAACATGACAAAATCTTGAAATCCCGATATCACGATTCAAAACCCGAACCCATAACCAATTCCCCAATTCAATCGACTCAACACGAATCCAACCAACCGGAAACGTCCTAACACGAAAACGATCACAAAAACTCCCGAGGCTCAGAAATCAAGACAACATAGTCAGACCGAAAACACACAGCCAAAACCAAGCCCACGGCCACACACAACCAAACCAAACAATTTCAAAACCACAAAACAACCAGATTAAATAAGCCAGAACTAGAGCTCACGGCCAAAACCATTTTCCAAGTCATCCTCATGAATTTTCAACTCATCACAGCCTCAACTAAACCAGCACAACCAGAAATTAAACAAGCCTCAAAGGATCACACGGCCAAGACAAAAAAAAACACTGAAAATTCGTTCAAAATTCAAACAGCCACTTCTAATCAAATCCCAAGCTTTAAACAGGTTCATAAACGTCTCAAAGACCTCAAATGAAACGCAGAAATTCAAAAACCCCTAAACAAATCATAGTTCATGGGATTTTCGGCCAAAACACTACAAAACCAAGGAAATCCGAACTCAAACCTCAAACTCGAGTTACAAACATCAACAACCAAGTCCAAACAGCGATTTAAACCAAGCAATTTCACCAAATTCAACCCGGATTCAAAATCCCCAATTTTTTAATCTAAGAACCCTAGCTTCGAATCTCATTTAAGGAAACGAAATTCTCACCTTAACCCGTGAGATTAGCTTCCTCGGAGGGTTCTCGCTTCCTTCCCGGTGTTTTTTCCTTGTGTCTGCAGATGAGCGCGCGCGAAGAACAGAAGGAGAGAAGAAGAAAGAAAGAAGAAGAAAGAGAAAGAGAGAGAGTGAAATGATGAGGTGGCTGAGAAAGAGAGGGGGAGAGTGGAATAAGTGGTCAGGTGGCACTCTCTCGTCACGCCACATGTGCACAGGTGGTCCACTCAAATTTTGACACGCCTATCCTAAAACGACCCCATTCTCTCTTTTTCTTTCAATCTCGTCCTTCAGAATGTTGCACATAAGTCCTTTTAAAACTAAAATCTCACAATCCTGTCCTTAATTAATTAAAAATAATCTTGAAAAATAACCGAGAAAATTATTATTATTTCCCGTTATCTTGAATATATTTAAGGGATTCCGGAATTTTTTTTTCTCTTGAGATTTTTAAATCTCCGAGTACGTTCCAAATAATAATATTGAATTACTCGAATATTCTCATTCCGAAATTTCATCGACCTTAAATATTATCATTTTCCAAGATATTTAAAATTTAAGGACGTCTCACATGCAACAAGAATTTGAAATAGAACCCGTCCATTTTATTCAAATTTACAAGTCGAGCGTTTACAAAAGCTTATACATTACAATCCCTACCACCTTAGAAGAGTTTCGTCCTCGAAACTTAAAACAGAGTAGGGTACTTCTTTTGCATCTCACTCTCAAGTTCCCATGTAGCTTCTTCTACAGCATGCCTCTTCCACAAAACCTTGACCAAAGGAATGGTCTCATTCCTCAAAACTTTATATTTGCGATCAAGAATCGCAACGGCTGGCTCTTCATATCAGATTTCAGGAGAGATCTCAACCTCTTGCTCTTGTAGAATATGCGAAGGGTCAGACACGTACTTCCATAGCATGGACACGTGAAACACATCATGAAGGTTGGACATAGACGGCAGTAACGCCAAGCGATAAGCGGTCTTGCCTACATGCTCAAGGATCTCAAAGGTCCCATAACTCCTTGCATTGGTGAGATCTTCAGAAAAACTTTTTCTCCTGCTTCGAACTCTAGAGGCCTTCTACGCCTGTCAGCGTAGTTTTTCTGACGACTCTAGGACGTTTTCATTCGAGCTTGGATCTTCTTAACCGCTTCTATGGTTTGTTCAAGCATATCAGATCCAATAAACTTGCTCTCACCAGCTTCCCCGGATTTTCGCAAACTATTTTAATATATAAAAGTATTATGATCTATTGTTTAATATGTATGATATTGGAGTTGATCGGTCGCGGCTCGTGGGCGAGCTATCGCTCGCGGGTCGTGACAGATTTTGTGGTATCAGAGCTAGCATCTTCTTCACCAGTGAATAGCTGAGCCACTCCTCGTTCCTGCAGAGACTTCTGAAACGCTGCCAACATCCATGTATACATCTCGGAACCCATCACATACACAGGCTTGTTGAGCATGTTTTGGCTCACTACCCGTACTTAGATGCCCAACATGTAATTTAATTTAATGCGAAATGCAATGGATGATAATTTTTATTGATTCTAACTAGAAATCAAACACTAATCAATATTGCTAATAAAATAAACTTTCTATTATATTCAGTAATCGCTTCTCTTTATTTTAAACGACCATGTCTACGAGTCACCGTGCGACGCTTGGGCTTTGGGCTGCGTTTTGGCAGAGATGTTAGTGGGCTGCCCCGTTTGGGTCCAAAAGCCTGGCTCGAGCATGTGGCATGTGCTCATCAGATCGGTGGAGATGAAGAGCCGAAAATCTTTGATGATATTTCAGAGAAGGGAAAGGGCATTCTCTCCGAGTACTTCGTCAAGGATCCCACTCAAAGATGAATGATCGAGATGCTTCTGAGCCATCCCTTCGTTTATGAGATCTACGATTAGCGGTTCGAAAATGAAGGACGAGTGATCGGCCCTCCCATTCACATTTAGAATGCGTCGTTGGCGATGCGGTGCTGCCTCAAAGGTGAGAAATCAGCATTACAATGGGCTAGCAAGGGCTCATCGATGCTCCTACGCCGAGGAGACATTCATCATGGTACACCCGTTTAGGTTGAATGCTGGACAACGTATCACATTTACGAGGCTCATTTTAGGCTAATGTCTTTACCCGTTTGGAGCAGGCCCAAAACGCACTCAAGCACGTTTCAATCAATGGCTCTATGCTTGATGTTATGTATATTGTTTTCTTAGTTTTATAGGTGTTTAAAATTCATATTTTCTCATGTGAAATTAATGTGGGACTTTTTGCAAAATTTGGGATTACAATGCTTCTACGCACAAGTTGTACGTTTCTTTTTTTTTTTTCCCCCCATTTTTTATTTCTCTGACTTGTTTTTGTTATTTTATTTTTATCAATATTGTTTTATTTATATTTTATAATATATATATATATATATATATATATATTTATATTTATGACAGTGCCTATCTATATATGTTCATATTTATTATAATTAAATCATATACATTTTGTGAAGAAAAAAAAATCAAGTAGGACATCATATATATACAATTATAATTGTAATTTTAAATAATTCTTAAAAGATACTATAAATTATATCATAAATAATTGTAATAATATAAAATAATATTTGAATTTACATTAAAAGTTGGTAGCAGTTGAATTCTATTTTATAATTTGTAGTGTATATTTTGAGTTTATTTGTTGTATATATAGCATTTGAGAGCTATTTTATCATTTGGAGTTGGAGACATCTATTTTAGATTTTTTTTTTACATGTTATATATTTTGTTGATATATTTGTCGGTAGTCGATATATCATCGGTACCATTTGTATTCGGTATTGGAATTATTATAAAATATCCGTCGATATATCCATCAGTAGTCGATATATCAGGAAAATCAGAACCTCAGTATCGATATTTTAATTCTTGGGTTTATATCTTTTTTTGTATTGAAAGTAGGACATCATATAACTTTTTGGAAAATTGCCAAAAGTAGGACTAAATGTCCCTAACTTTTTCATAGCAAATGTAACTGAATGAGGCCTGAGCGTTTCAGGCCAATCTCTTTGCCCGCAGTGGCAGGCCCGGCTCACCCTTAAGGGGAGTAAAGCTTTTGCTTTAGGCCCAAAAATATGAAGAAGGCCCACAAATTTTGATCAATGCTTTTACAAATTTGACCTGCTATGCTTTTACAAATTTTGAGTGAGGAGTCAGAAAAAGAGGGCAAGAAGATGTTGTCCGCGGGTTTAATGGATAAAGAACCATAGCAGGTCAGACCCAAAACATTGATGGGAGTGGTTCCACCTTCTCTTGGAGCAGGGATGTCAGAAGAAAAAAAAAAAAAAAAAAAAAAGGTTGGGCGGGGGAGGGATTTATCTCTGAGCCCTAATACTGCCAAATTCAAAAAGTCCCCCATGAAGAGGAAAAGTGATAGCGGGCCTACACACAAAGCTCAGGTTTTTGGCTCTATAGCTTAAGTAAAAAAAAATAACCTATAGCTTAAGTAAAAGTAGGCCCACAAATATGAGTAAATTTTGGCCCAAAAAAATTTCCTTTCTTCTAAAAGGTCTACTTTTAGAAATTCGCTGGTCTACTTTTAGAAATTCGCTTTAGGCCTCACATTTGGTCTAGCCGGCCCTGCGCAGTGGACGGAAGAAAAAATTTTCTATTACAAGTGCAACGTTGACACATGACCGGCTAGAAAAAGATTCCTGAGAATTGCTGATGGAGCTGAATTGTATTGGATCGATAATCATGATCATGAGTAATAAAAATTCTTTGTAATTCTTTTATTTTCTTAATTAATTGTAGTATAGTGCTCAACATTTTATGGGTTCAATCAGATAAAAAGAAAATATTTACAACGTGCTACTGTTTTCCATTATACTATTTCGATGTTTAATACCTTTTTAGACTCTATGTTTGTTAGATATGTAGTTTCTTGTTTGTATCGAGTCAGTTCCCAAAATCATTACAAGAGAAAATTCTCATAATGACAATATTCCATTCTTACACAACGTCATAAAGTCAGAAATTTTGAGGTAGCTTGCTTAAATATAAGTAAATAAAATTGATAACGAAATGTCTCGTTTTCTCCAACACATTGTTCAGGTTTCCCCTTCCTAGTGATTGAATCCTTTCAGCCACACGGGCACCGTCTTGATTGTTCTTTATGTAATCGAAGAACTTGTTAAGCTTGTTAAACTCGGATAAATTTTCCCAAGTTGCGCTTTATGACAGCTTACTATTAGCGGTTGCGACACGGCCAACGGGGATTGCAAGTGGCGTCAAAACATATCAAATCTTATTAAGAATTATTATAACATAACCACTTTATACAATTTATTAAGCAAAATAAAGAAAGTTCATATGAAACCATCTAAGAATGGCAATTTTAATCTACACCCTTTAATTGACCAGTTACTTGATTTACATGAGTAAAATAATCCCCGTCTTATTAAGGTAAACGGATAATACTCATTATAATTTAAAAGGTTAAAAATTGTCATTTCGTACTTTGTTACTTGGTTTCCTGGATGTTAGCATTAAGAAAATCACTTTTAGTAGGATTCTCAAGAAAAGGCGGGAGGGCAATGTGGTATACAATGGAAATGAGTTTACACTTGAATTCATACCTTTTTTTTTTTTAGCTAATTGGCTAGGAAGTGGTATGTTTAAGATTCATGATATAGAGTTAATGTTTTTGTTTTAAAATTTATACTAATTTTGTAAAATGGGCCAATAGGTAGCGAGCATAGTTATTTTCTATCTATCACTCGACCCACTTTAAAAATCGGATAGACAGTGAATGTGTTCCTATTGCCATTCCTACAAAGCAGCTAAATGAATGTGTTTATTATAGTACCAATTTAGCTATTGTTTATATTAATGAAACTTTCAGTTGTATTGTGAAATAAATTTGATTTAAAATGACCATAAACTAGTAAAATTGGTTTTCATGTCCGTGTGATTAAGCTGGCATGGTTTTCCACTTATATTGTCTAGCAAAATAGTTTGATTGTTATATAAATAAATAAAAATAGGATTAAACTTTGGAAGACTAAAATCTATGCTTATTGCATAAAGCAAAAATAGGAGAGCCTTGGCTGATGATTTACTGTTTCTTTAGTCTAAAATTTATTCTGCAGATAAAGGATCGTGCTTAAGCACATAAATAAATGCAGTTCTTCTTTAGAGCGTTTCCAATTCACTCCATGACTTCGCATTGATGAGGATATGACGTTTTTGCAGTGTCACCCTCTATTTTGTACGTAAACCTCGCACCAAGCAGAGTTGTGGAATTCTCATCCTCGGGAAGCCCCTTTACCTGCAAACTTGACAGAATTTGTTTCGCTACTCACCACGACACACAACAAACCCACCCACAGAGGATTTTCCGAGCTAACTGATATTTTCTTGCCAACCCTTATAATGTTGTACTTGGCAAGAACGTCACTTTTCTTCTTAGTCCCACTCTTTTAACTTCCTTTTTCCGACCTTGGAAACAAAAGAGCTTAGACCTCGTAGTCCCTTGATCACCACCAAAAATATTCTCATGAGGTGTTTCGGTTTAATAATAAATAAAAAAATGTTTATTATATGGATTGGTCAACATCATTTCCGTCCCTCTTTCAGGTGTCCCGTTCCTGAACTTCTGGTATAGAGAGAGAACCATGTAACCATAAAGAAATCTAGAATAAATCAAATGTAATATGTGGTCTGAAAATTCCTTCGGAATGCTCAATACTCTGAGATTATAATAACAAATCACCACCATTATTTGCACAAAAATTCACGAAAAAAATTAACGAAAATTGTAACAAATATTAATAAACCACTTTTGGTCGCAAGAGGGAGGCAGCAGCTGAAAACCGGAGGATTTTCTCTATTGGATTCCTTGGAAGAAATCACCCAAACTTTTGTATAACAGAGATTCTTGAAGGACCCATAACAAGGCCAATAACTAAAATAACAAGAAAAGAGTACAACAAACAACAGCTATAACAGATGTCAAACACAAATTTTCTTCCTAGACTGGTATTTCCGTTCAATTATTTGCCCTTAGCAGTAATTAGACCATCGAGGAAGAAAAATAAAGCACCGAAACAATTATCCATGGAACGAGCATATCATGTGCTTTTATTTACCTGATTGTGCGCGGAGAGAAACCATGCTTTTTCTCCCACAATCAAATAAGTTGTGCTTTTTTCAGGTCAGATACAACTCCTCTATCTTCATTACCTCTCTCGTTGTATATAACCTGCAGAAAGTTGGCAGAAATGGTAAATTTTGATGGCTTTGATACTGGAGTGATCTTTGTGAATTTAAAGAACAACGGGTCTGTATTGATACCTTGTCTATGATGCCATAATCAACTGCCTCGCTGGGGCTGAAATATTTTGGACGCCTAATATCGGCATCGATTTCCTCAGGTGATTTTCCTATGTGCTTTGCGAGAAGATTAACCTTTAAGAAACAATAACCAAAAGAAACGTCAAAAACATGTATCATCTCATTGGTTAAATTAAATTAAAATATTGAATCAAGCGCATGATTGAAGAAGCTTATTTGACATATTCCTTTTATTATTTCTCACTCTATTTTCATACATACGTTCTGATGAGATTGACAGTTCATTTCTTAAGTTGTTTAATCGTTGCATCCATAGATTGTCAAGCTCTAAAATAAGCATATATCTCAATTTTCTCTCTAATACGGAAGAAAATTGGACGATTTTAGTAAGTTATTTTAATTATGAAAACACCTGCAATTGAACTTCCGGTCCTGGGTAAATCTCATATATTATTATACTATTAGAATTGCAATAAGGAGAATATTTACTACGCGCAGTGCTATGGAACTGAGTATCTTCAAAGATTGTTAACTTACCAATTCTTTCTTCACATTTGTGACCTCCTTTCGGGCAAGTTCCACATCTGAAGCTTGACCTTGAAACCTCGCCATTGGCTGCAAAAGTAAGACAACAATTTTCAGGTTAGAAAGTCTCCACATACCATTTCTTCATATGTATAAATATATATACATATCGCTAAATTAACATTGCCTACAGAGTAAAATAACAAAAAGGATGAACCCAAATAGAAAAATCAATAAATAACCTGCTTAATCATAATTGTAGACGAGGGCAAAGCAGAGCGGTTTCCCTTTGCACCAGCAGCCAAAAGTAATGCTGCTTCTCCCCAAGCATTGCCAACACAGAGAGTAAATATTGCAGGCTTCACATACCTAAAGCAATACAGAAAGATTTAACCATACGCACAAATCTAAAAAAAATTCCTATAGCTTTGTCACGACATTAAGCACTCAAATATCATCTCCCATTAAAAGACTAAAACAGCATTATGTAACAAGGGTATAGCGATTAATCACCCCATAACATCATAGATGGCAAAAGCTTCAGTCTCGTAACCCAATTTCTCGCCTCCCTGATAAAGAGGATGAAACACACATAAAGATTCAACTACACAAGATCATAGCAAACCATTTTTGAACTTCAATTTTTTAAAGGAAAGAAACATTTGGGAACTGAAAAATACTAGCAATAGCTAGGTGGGCTAAAACCCAAGACCTCTTGAGAATAAACCAAGAGCCTGGCCACTAGACCAAGAACTTTTTGGTAAGCATTTAAACTTTGATGGTTCTTAAAGGAAGCAAATAGGTTAAATAAATCTGGTTCGTGAAAAAAAAAACTGTGCCACAGCGAAGGCTTTTTCAAGGATTTCTGGGATGCATCGAAGATGGTAATACTCATAGTTCTCTTGGGGGTGCTGCTCTTAGTAATATAGTCCCTGTTTCTTTTTTCTTTTCATTTTTTAAAACTCTTATTAGTGACTGTATGCTCTACTTAACAAGAAGATACTGAGTTTTTAGCTGTGCCTGATTTTGTTATTCTTAACATTTACAGGAAGAGCTTTGCAAAAAAAATTATGAATAGAAAAATTGAACTGAATCGTGTTCTATTGGCGATTGGAATATATAGCTCATCAAGTGGATAGACATAGAGACAAACGTACAATAGCTTCTAAAATTAAAAGAGTAAATGGACTTCTAACCTTTGTTGTTCCTGTAGAATTTACGTAAAGATAGATTGGCTTATCTGCATCGTCGTACTGAAGATATAGAAATTCTGCAAGTATCAATTCTGTAACGGAAGGAACAAGAGACATGCCCAGATACACGATTCTATTCTTATACAAGTAAGATGCCAAATCAGGAGGAGGTTGTTCCCACGCACTTCCTCTTGAAAATGGAATAACCTGCAAAGTGCCAAAGTAAGAGTCATAAGAAACAATGTACATACATCACCGGTACATACGGAAAATCGAAACCCAGATAAATTTGGATGGTTAGAACCTCAAAAGCATCATTGGTGACATTACTAATAAAATACTTGCAGCCTTTGTAGAAACCAACAAAAATAAAAAATGAGAAAAACAAGAGAGTACATTTCAGCAGAGAGCCCATCATGAATTCATGGTTAGAAATTGCAAAGATTTGAAAGTGTTCCATAGCCAGGAAAAAAATGGGCATCAGATACAGAGTACAGAGTAAACAGCACAGGCACCAATATACTGTGAGTTGTGGGATTGAAATTCCCGTATAGTGCATTAGGTTTTCCAATTTATTCTTGACCAATTCTAGTAAAAAAAAAATAAAAATTACAAGGCTTGTTTCTCTACTGAGATATATTTTCAGTACCTAACTTCGTAAATTAGGCATTAGCGTTTTTTATCTTTGCTCTTTTTAATCAAGGATGTTCCAATAGAGCAAGTTCCAATGTTTATAAATTCTCAAGCCACAATAAATTTAAAATGAAAAAACAGTCTCACAGCCCTCAAAATTCATTTATTACAATCAAATAACAACAACTAAAACCTAACCCTACGGAAGTATCAGAGTGCGAAGGTTACCATAGTGACGACGCCTCGTACAGGCTTGGAGCCGCGAAACGACGCCGGGTTGAGCGACTGAGGTCGGAGCTTCGTCCCGGAGAACTCGCCGGAGCCACTTCCTCCAGAGAACGAAGAGAGAAGTGTTGAGGATAGCGAAGAAGCTGTTCGGAGAGATTGAGACGAGCTCGCCGCCGCCGGCGGCGGCGCGTGAGCAGAGCGGACGGAAATCGACGTCACTCGCGAAGGAAAGGGACGCGATAGGGCGCGCGGTGGGAGCGCGAAAGTCGAAGCCACTGTGGCGACCTCCATTACTGGAGCACTGAAAATGGAGTTCTTTTTTCAAGAAGGAAGGTGTCTCGTTTTTTTGGGTAAAATGTGAAGGAAGAAGATGTAAGATATACTTTCAGGGGAAAAAAATAATAAAAGAGAAAGGGAATGATATGCAAAAACTACATGTCGTTTTAACTTTGACGAGTGAGCTTTTGAGAGAGGGAAAATATCAAAACTATCCCTCGTGTTTAATCGAAATGCGAGATTTATCCCCTCTATTTCTAGAAATATCAGACATATCCCTTTAGTTTAATATAAATGACATATACCTCCCCTAAAAAAATGTTATATTACAAATATCACCCTTTTCGTTTATTTTTTACAAAAAAATAATTTGAACTCCCTAAAATACCCTTAATAGAATAAATATTTATTTACTATTTTATTAAAAAAAATCAAAATCCCTCTTTATAAAAAAAATCCTTAACTTTTTATAAAGAAATTTTTTAATTTAATTTTTTTTATATAGAATAGAAAATAAAAAATTATTTCATTAAGGGTATTTTGGGGAGTTCAAATTATTTTTTGTAAAAAATAAACGAAAAAGGGTGATATTTGTAATATAACATTTTTTTAGGGGATGTATATGTCATTTATATTAAACTAAAGGGATATGTCTGATATTTCTAGAAATAGAGGGGATAAATCTCGCATTTCGATTAAACACGAGGGATACTATTGATATTTTCCCTTTGAGAAATTGTCCCATTTGCCACCAATTTCATAACATTTTCTCATTTTCCACCATAACACTAATTTGTCCCAAAATGCCACCGAGATGTCAACATTGTTGACATCTATGTCAACAATGTTGACATCTCATAGTGAAGAGAAAAAATAGATGTCAACATTGTTGACATAGATGGTGGTATTTTGGGAAAAATTAGTGTTTTGGTAGAAAGTTGGAAAATGTTATAAAATTTGTGGCAAATAGGACAATTTCTCTTATTATTATGGAGTATGGACTATGAGCCGTGTATTATATGTCTTTATTTTGAAAATAATATGCCTTTAATCCCGGCAAGGCCGGTGCCTAGGGTCTCCGATTATACTGGGCTCCAAAATTTTAAATCCAGCAAAATATAACTCAAAAATCATGATTTTTTATATTAATATAAAAAATATGAATTTTCAGTCTAATATTATCATTGAATGGTCCCAAAATATTAATTCGCTTGTGATCTCTAATGAGTTTAGGCCGATCGTGCATATTTTTATATAATTTTACACTACAAATAAGTATTTGATTTTAAAAAAATTAAAATGAAGTATAAATATCTATATACTTGTGCTAAAAGAGGAAATGAACTTATAAGAGCATGCCCATCACACATCAAGAATCTCACGCTTCCCAAACCGACATCTACACTCAACGCCCTATAAATCGTCTCAGTTCAAATGATTTTGAATTCACATTCTCTAACACACTTCATCTTTCATCATTCATCTCTCAAAATGAGTTTTAAGTCATCATCTTCTTCATCTTCTTCCTCTGATGATTTTCAACTTCAAATGGCTCGAATTGATGAGCAGGAGTATGCTATATGTCATCAAATTATCCAAAATAATATCACGATCATGCAAATTCTCAACGAATATGCCGCCGACCAAACCATTGAGTGCAACGTAGGAGGCTCGATTCCAGGACATGCTTTCATTAATCGGGATCGAGAGAGTGCAGACCGGCGACTTTTCAATGATTACTTCTCAGAATCTCCGTTGTACAACGAGGCCATGTTTCGTCGGAGGTATCGAATGTCTCGCTTTTTATTCCTCCGAATAGTGGATGCCGTTAAAAGTCACGACAACTATTTTGTACAACGGGTGGATCGCGCTAGCAGACTTGGGTTGTCACCACTTCAAAAAATAACTGATGTATTTCGGATGCTGGCCTATGGTCTTCCAGCAGATGCCACAGACGAGTACTGCAAAATAGCAGAGTCGACGACAATTGAAAGCTTGAAGAGGTTTTGCCGAGCAATGCTGGAGGTATTTTCTGAGCAATATTTAAGATCACCAACTCCTAATGACGTTGCTAGACTTCTCCATATAGGTCAACAACGTGGCTTTCCAGGAATGTTGGGCAGTTTGGATTGTATGCATTGGAAATGGAAAAATTGTCCTACCGCGTGGGCCGGACAATATACGGGTCGTAGCGGAAAACCTACAATTATTCTAGAAGCTGTGGCTGATTATGATCTTTGGATATGGCACGCTTATTTTGGCATGCCGGGAAGCAACAATGACATCAACGTGTTAGAGTCTTCTCACCTATTTTCCAATCTCACTCAAGGTATTGCTCCTCTACATGAAGATGGCGATGCAGTTCATGAAGTCCGGCGCCCGCGTGAGGCGCGCCCAGAACCGCAGGCTCCCCCAGTACCTCGAGACTGGCGTCGACGTCAAGTTCGAGGACGTCGCCGGGCTCGGGAAGATCCGCCTCGAGCTCGAGGAGATCGTCAAGTTCTTCACTCACGCCGAGATGTACAGGAGGCGGGGCGTTAAAATACCCGGTTTCTTTCTATTATACCCTTCCTAGCTCATTATGTCATACAGGGAAATGAGTATAATATGGGTTATTATTTGGCTGATAATATATATCCAAAATGGTCTACTATTGTTCAAACTATTCGAGAACCCCGTGGCCCCAAAAAACAATATTTTGCAATGAGGCAAGAATCATGTAGACAAGACGTAGAACGTGCATTTGGAGTTCTCCAAGAACGGTTTGCAATTGTGGCGGGACCATCAAGATTTTGGAGAAAAGATGTCTTAAAAGATATAATAGAGGATGAGCGTGATCTTAGCGTGCCCATTGAAGTTAACAGAGAAACGCCACAATTGGGGGTTGAATTAGAGGAGAATGATGATACACGATTTCAAGAGTTTTTTAAAAGAAAATTTTTAAAATTCCGCCGCTTCCCGAAGCGTTAATTATTTTCTTAAACCCTAGATCGATTCCAACAAATGGTATCAGAGCTATGGTCAAAGATATGCATGTACATGTTTTTAAAATTATGAGCTTGAAAATCGTTTTCGAAAGTTTACTAATTTTGTGACAAGTTAGAATTGTTATCTTAGATTTTTTTTAATTTATTGCTCTTGCCTTTAAATTAAAAACCATGTTGATTTTCTATGAGTTTGGGATGATATTAAAACACATTAGAATCAGTTCTAAAAGTTTTTAATTTTTTCTAGTTTCTTTTATTTACCGTATTCGTTTTATGCTTGTTGTTATTTCTTTTATATAATGTTATTACCTTGCTAATAAAACACAAATAAAAGCTTTAACAACCTTCATAAAACGTTCCGTTACACTCGATTCTTTTTCGCACCTAAAAAGGACCAAGCTTTAATTATTTCTTTTTCTTCGAGCTGGAGTAAACCCGCATTAAAAGTGGCATAACTCTCTGCTCAGAAATCGAAATTTAATGATTCTTGAATCAAATTAAAGCTCTGTCTGTCCTCTGTCAAATGCCACCGGTTTCGGCTCAAAAGGACATCGGAGCCGCCAGATATGGCAATTTTACTCCGAGGTGCGTGGCTGTTCCGAAACTCCAGTTTTTTAGAAATCCGGATTTTCAAACCCCACTACCATGAGTTATAGAACTCTAATGAGAAAATTTTCTTGAGCAAAAATGTTTTTCATATGATTATAAACATGATGTGTAAGATTAAAAGTTTTGATTTTTGAAAGATTAATTGAAATTGAGTTTTTACAAAACTAGTTTGAATTTTGAAAAACCGTTTTCACTTTCAAACTTGAAAATATTTTGTCACCCAAATCAAATAAGTTTTCAAAATGTTTTCAAAACTATATCTATATCACATATGTTCAAAATCTATATGCTCTTGAAAATTTGAGTGGGAGGTCTCCTTTTAGACAAGCCGAAAAATAAAAAGATGTGTAATCTCAAACTTTCAAGTGTTCGAGTGAGTTGAAGTTCACACTTCCCTCATGCACTTTCCCGAAATAGAAAATAGGAAAAGATCGAGTATGTACCTTGTGCCTTTATGCACTAATACTACTCTGAACATGTCGATCTAGGATTCTCTTCTAGTTGTCCGCTCTGTCGCTCTCTAACTAGGAAATTTGTTTCCGAACTTATAAGAGTCGATGAACCAACTCCAAAAACTAAGTGGGAGGGTTATACTTGTTGTTTGTAACCCACGATCCCCAACACTAATGAAAAGTGCAAGTGTCGTCGGACTAAGAGTCACCCTCGTGGCCCTCTCTTAAATGAGAGTACTCGAGGGCGCTTTGCTCTGATCATTGCTCAATGAGCTACGTCCGAGAGTGAGACGATGATGACAAGGCCTCCCCTTGGGGGATTGTTTTTCAAAGTTGACCTTTTGGACTAAGTGGTTGGTTGCACACTTAGACTCAATCCCTAGTAATCCTCCCTCGAGGCCCTGCGAAAGGATGTGAGTGATCAAACCAATTTACAAGGTGGCTAGTCAAAATTGATGTATTGACATCTTGGCTTAGCATTAATGATGTGTCATTTACTTATAAAAGGAGATTTTTTGCGGCCTTCTCTTGAGGGAGTAAATTATCGTTTGGTTTATAACACCTTTGGATTTTATCAAGTCTTAAACAAACTTAAATCCTAAACCAAAGACTAATCATAAACTTGTTTCAACTTATATAGGCAATTTGTCTCTCAACCATCTCTCAATCTTTCTTTCCTCGATCAAACTCGAAAACAAAAACTACGTAGATTCGAAACATAACCTCGACATAATCCTTACCAAGCACAAATGGGTACTCACCACCCCGTGTCCTCCTCTGACGAATAATGATTCAACTCAAGAGGACAAAGACGCCTTGGCGGCCTGGCTCTGCTCCGATGAGATTGTGAGGTGCTATATCTTAGCATCAATGAACAATGTGTTGCAACAACAACATCGTGACATCAAGACTGCCGCCGACATGCTCGCCAATCTCCATGAGATGTTTGGAGGGCAAAGGCGTCAAGCAAGGCAAAAAGCAGTCCGACAATTTGTGAACTGTCGCATGAAGGCTAGGACTCCTGTTGGAGACTTTATGATATTGATCATTAGTCATCTGAGTAAAATGGAAATCCTAGGATCTGAGATTAATGGGAAGAATGTCATAGATATGATCTTAGAAAGTCTCCCCGCATCTCTTGATACCTCCAAGATGAACTACTCCATAAACAAGCTAAAGTACACTGTTACCAAGCTTATGGAGGAACTTCACACTGCTGTAGGTCTCACTAAGAGAAAGAGGAATCAAGGAGAGGCACATGCTACTGAGCGAAAAGCCTCCGCCTCTGGAACTAAGAAGAGACCTCATAAGGCCGATAAAAAGAACTGTCCTGCCTATCTCAAAGCAAAGGAACATAGTATTGTACTAGTTACCGAAGCATGCTTAGTAGCTGATAATGTATCAACGTGGATTCTTGACTCCGCTGCTACTAACCATATTTGTTGTTCCTTGAATGGTTTCAAGAAAACCAAAAGCTTAGAGGAAGGCGAGTTCTGTTTCAAATGGGGTGATGGGAGCCTGGTGTCTGCGAAGGCTGTGGGATCCGTGACGCTGTCTTTTGAAGACCGCACTTTAAATTTGAATAATGTTTATTTTGTTCCTACCTTTGGGAAGAACTTAATATCGGTTGCTCGTCTTCTTGAGCAAGATTATTGTTTAAAGTTCATTAAGAATGGAATTCGTATTTCGTTTCCTGATAATTCTTTTGTCACTGATGCATGTATGAAGAATGCTCTTTTTTACATCTATCCCACTCAACCTTCTCTTTTAGACACCGAAATAGATAATGATCTAATTAGGGAGCCAAAGAGGATCAAACTTTCTGAATCCTCCGATCTAACAAAATCAACATACCTCTGGCACTTGAGACTTGGTCATATCCGTCTAGATAGGATTAAGAGACTTGTGAGGGACGGTCCACTCCAAGACTCTGCAATAGGTTCACTACCTACTTGTGAATCCTGCATAGAAGGAAAAATGACTAAGCGACCTTTCTCCGATAAGGGTCGAAGAGCCGCTGAGCTGCTGGAACTAGTACATTCTGATGTATGTGGTCCGCTCAGTCAACAGGCACGTGGAGGATACGAATACTTCGTTACCTTCACCGATGATTACTCGCGATATGGTTTTGTCTATTTGCTCAAACACAAATCCGAGACCTTTAACGTATTTAAGGTCTTTAGGGCTTTAGTGGAAAAGCAAACTGGCAAAGTGATCAAAACCCTTCGATCTGATCGAGGTGGTGAGTATATGTCTGGAGAGTTCGATGACTTTCTTAAAGAAGAAGGTATCGCTTCTCAGCTTACCGCACCTGGCACACCTCAACAAAACGGAGTGTCAGAGAGAAGAAACCGAACTCTTATGGAGATGGTTAGATCGATGATGAGTTACTCATCACTCCCGCTTTCCTTTTGGGGATATGCCCTCGAAACAGCCGTTTACATTCTGAACCAAGTTCCGTCTAAAACGGTTCCTGGTACTCCTTATAAAAGATGGACTGGCCGTAAAGTAAGTTTGGGCCAGATCCGAATTTGGGGTTGCCCTGCACATGTGCTAAGGCAAAAGACTAGCAAGTTGGCTAGTAGGTCAGAATTGTGCCTGTTTGTGGGATATCCAAAGGAAACCAAAGGTTTCATTTTCTATAGTCCCGAGGACGATAAGACTTTCGTTAGCACGAATGCTCGTTTCCTTGAGGAGGACTTTATGAAAGATGCAAAACCTAGAAGCAAAATTGTGCTTGAAGAAAAGTTGGGTGAGGAAGCTTCTATCTCATCTGTAAGAACTGTTCTTACCCCAACTGAAACACAACCTAACTCATCAGAATCTCGTCAACTAGTACTTAGACGTAGTGGGAGGGCTATTCAAAAGCCTGACAGGTACATGTCTTATGGAGACTCTCTTGTAGCCGTCTCTGACATAGATGATCCTGTTTCCTATAGCCAAGCGATGGCTTGTTCTGAATCAAACCTTTGGCTTGACGCCATGAAAGTTGAAATGCACTCGATGTATGTCAACAAAGTCTGGAAACTTGTAGACCTTCCTGAAGGGATTAAACCCGTAGGGTGTAAGTGGATATAGAAGAAGAACAGGGGTCCTGATGGGAACGTCGAGACGTTCAAAGCACGACTTGTGGCGAAGGGTTATACCCAACAAGAAGGGATTGACTATGAAGAAACCTTCTCGCCAGTCGCGATGCTTAAATCCATCCACATACTCCTATCCATAGCTGCAGCTCTCGACTATGAGATCTGGCAAATGGATGTCAAGACAGCCTTCCTGAATGGCAATCTTGACGAGCGCATTTACATGGCTCAACCAGACGGTTTCGTGGAAGAAGGTCAAGAGATCAATGTTTGTGAGTTACTTAAGTCCATTTATGGACTAAAGCAAGCATCTAGGTCATGGAATATTAGATTCGATGAAACTGTAAAGAGCTTTGGCTTTGAACAGTCAATAGATGAGCCTTGTGTTTACAAGTTAATACACGAAGGTAAAGTTGTGTTTCTGGTACTATATGTCGATGATATACTACTCATTGGTAATGACGTGGGTAAGTTA
Source organism: Urtica dioica subsp. dioica (assembly GCF_054948205.1). Classification (NCBI taxonomy): domain Eukaryota; kingdom Viridiplantae; phylum Streptophyta; class Magnoliopsida; order Rosales; family Urticaceae; genus Urtica; species Urtica dioica. The sequence continues at coordinate 38,657,685 of NC_142757.1, forward strand.
TCTGAGGTTAAGGTCTGGCTGGCAAAGCAATTCGATATGAAGGATCTAGGAGAAGCCGTGTACATTCTGGGGATCCAAATCTTTCGAGATAGGAAAAACCGGACCCTGTCGCTCTCTCAAGCATCTTATATTGATAAGGTAATGGATCGCTTCTCGATGCAAGACTCCAAGAAGGGCCAAACACCCTTTAGGCATGGAGTTTCACTCTCTAAGGACCAGTCTCCCAAGACTGCACAAGAGATTGAAGACATGAGGAAAATTCATTACGCCTCTGCCGTAGGAAGCCTCATGTATGCTATGCTTTGCACTAGACCTGACATCTGTTTCGCCGTTGACGTAGTTAGCCGTTTCCAATCCAACCCTGGACCCGAGCACTGGATTGCTGTTAAGCATGTTCTTAAGTATCTTCGAAGAACTAGGAACTTGATGCTTACATACTCAGGTACTGATCTGACTATGACGGGATATACCGACTCCGATTTTCAAGCGGATAAGGATTCCAGGAAATCCACTTCGGGATTTGTGTTCATCCTTAATGGTGGAGCTGTCGTGTGGAGGAGTATTAAGCAATCTTGCATTGCTGACTCCACAATGGAAGCAGAATATGTGGCTGCTTGTGAAGCATCCAAAGAGGCTGTATGGCTTAGAAGATTCCTTAAGTATTTGGAAGTTGTTCCAAACGTCGACGAGCCCATGACCCTTTATTGTGATAATAGTGGGGCTGTCGCTAACTCAAAGGAACCTCGAAGCCATAAGTGCTCTAAACATATTGAGAGGAAATACCATTTGATTCGAGAGATCGCGCAATGCGGAGACGTGGAGGTGAAGTAGATCTCTGGCAGATCTATTCACCAAGGCCCTAGCGAACATGGTCTTCGACTAACTTCGAGAGGGATTAGGCATGTAGGACTACTCACATCTTCTTTGAGTCAAGTGGGAGTTTGTTGTCAACGGTGCCCACAAGAAGAGTAGTAGTGTCTATTTATGTACATTTGATGTCATATAGTCTTACGAAGACTCTTGCTTGTAATTGCTTATTCATTAATAAAGTTGAAACGTTCATTCATTCTTTCTTTGTTTGAAGCTTTATGATAAAACCTTAGTCTTTTAGTCCATAAACAAACTTAACAACTTACGAAGAGACAAATGTAGATTTGCATGAACAAACTCTTCGTAGTTTGCTTAAAACGATATATTCGCAATCTTAGGGTCAAAGGACTATTGACCTCAGTACGATTGTTAGAAGAATCTATGATGTCTGGTTATGAGGCATTGAGAGTTGGAGACTCTATAGTTCTTCTAGGTATCTTCCGAAAGTACTGAATTGACCAGTGCACTTCTAGAGACAAGATAAGAACAAACCATTTAACCTCTTATGTCTCGAAGTCACTACGTATGAATTGCATCATGCTTACCTTAATCCTGAAATGAGACATGCCATTTCACAGCTTAGTATTCTCATTTGAGAAAGTCAGAGTTCGGGCTCACTATGTGATTCCGAACAGGGCCTATTGGTGAAGTACTAAGTTGTGAGTATGTGATGAGTAACTTTGTGAAGTTCTCATAGATATGGAATTCATGTACAAGATTGCTGAAATGCAATGTATGTCACCTCATGCTTTGTTCCTTGGAGTGTGAATAAATGAACTGGCCAGTATCCAAATTGAGTCCTGACTCTTTTGGATGAAACAATGTGACTTGTTAGCTCCTCGTCAATACATTGTTTCTAACTTATTCACAAGCGACAAAGGAGTTGAGGAAATAACAGCTAGAAGGGTAAAATGGTAATTTAGTAAATCCCGACTAGCTGATGACATTCATGAAGGGTAGCATAGATAATATTCAGTGGATCCGCTCATTATAATTAGGTGAATTCTTGAGTAGAAAATAAATTCATTTGAACCGAGAGATTTTCAGTGTCAGCTCTTTAGTGGAGTCAGTTGGCATTAAGCTAAACTTGGAAAAGGTTTGTGAACTTTTGAGTCCAAGTGTTTAGCTCAAGCTTTGTTCATTTGGGTCCATGAGGTCACTGTCACGAATCACATCGATAGGAATAGTTAAACTGGAAGCTAAGTCAAAACAAGAACGAAAATTGTCAAAAGTTTTTGTCTTTTGAGACATATGATGAAATGAATGTCAATAAATTTTTTGACAAGGTCATTTGATGACATGCATCACTCAGCCATGACTTGATCATTGGGCCTTGTGGATTAATTTCATTTCATAAGAATTTTATTGAAAATTCTTAATGGGCCTTTCTCATGTTGTCATGAACAAATGAAGAAGCTTCTAGAAGCTCCTTCTAGATGAAAAGTAGGCGCCCATTATACCCATAGGAAGAGAGAATATTTTGTGCATAAATGTATCATGATACTTGCCAAAAGAAAAAGAGGAAACAAATTTCCCCTAAGAGGAAGCATGTGGGCGCCCAAATATGGTCAAGAGAGAAGCAAACAAAAGAGGAAACAAATCCAAGGACTTACTTGTTTTGTCTTGGACGTGCACCTCTATGAAGGAAAAGGGAAATTGGCTCATGAATATGTGATATTCTATAGAAGATGAAACTACCTTATTGAAGGTGAGACCTCTCCTATAAATAGGAGCCTCATTCCACACTTTTCATTCATTCCAAGTTTTAGAGATTGAGAGCTTCTCTCTCTAGCTTGGCTGCCCCTCTCCTCTCTCTCTCTATTCAATTTCGATTTTTGTTTTGGCATCTAGGTCCTCATTTGACCTAGAGTTTAGCTCTGCGACTTCAAGACTCGTTCTTAAGTCGTAGTGTTTAAAAGTGCCCACTCACTAATTCCTTTATTTCGAGTGATTTAGTGATAGAAACTTTCGTGGTTGCTCGAGGTGCCGAGGAAAGGAAGAGAGACGTGCTGCGAGGGGAGACGAGCGTTGCAACTTTCTAAGAGCTTCTCAAAGATCAAGCTCCAAGAAAGGTTAGTAAACTTCTTAGCTCATATTAGTTTTTTAATTACATGTACTTGCACTTGTCTAGGTTAGTAAAAACCGTTTTTACTTTTAAAAGAAAATTTTTAAAATTTCGCCGCTTCCCGAAGCGTTAATTATTTTCTTAAACCCTAGATCGATTCCAACAATTCATGGGTAGATTTTCTTAGAGAAAAGACAGATGCAATCAAAGTTTTCATCTCCTTGTGCACTAAACTTTAGAGAGAAAATGACCATGGAAGGCAGTTTGAGAATAGATCCTTTTTTTAGTACTGTGAATCTCAAGGTATTACTCATCAGTTCTCTTCTCATAGCACTCCACAACAAAATGGAGTTATTGAACGCAAGAATCGAACTATTCTTGAGATGTCAAGAGTAATGATTCACTCGAAGAAGATGCCTCCAAAATTCTGGGCATGAATTGTTAACACAGCTCAAAAGACTTGTTATGAATTGTGGAAATGGAAGAGGTCTTCTATCAAATAATTCCATGTCTTTGGAAGTGTGTCGTATGTCATGACTGATAGAGATTACAATCAGAAGCTTGATCATAAGAGTGTTGACGGGGTATTTCTTGGTTATTCCACAACACGCCGTGCCTACAGAGTCTTCAACAAGCGTACTCAATCTATAGTGGAGTCAGTTAATGTGACCATCGAATACAGTGAATGTTAGGAATTCTTGCCCACGAGAGATAATAAATACATTATAAATGATTACTATATAAAATAATGGTTTACTTTATTAGCATCATATTATTAGTGGGTTGAGTTCTGAATATCAAAATCAATAGCAACTATCATTGGTAGCCTCCGTGTTAAACTGAATCACGTGCTGGGCACCTGAGTTTGGGCGGTGAGCCAAAACATGATCGATGACTGATACATGTCTGGATAGCTGTATCTAAAATCATATATGCGGAACACTAGTGAAGGTTGATCACGACCCGGACAGACTTTGGTTGTAGATGTGTCGTTTAAGTACCGTTACGACACGCTAACCGGGGTAGCTATGATGGTCACAGTGAGACTTGATCTAAATCCTGAAGTGATCATCGACACTAGATCATGTTACCGCACTCTTTGACTTATTCTCTAAAAAGGCTATTATCGTGCTAATCACAGCTAATGTCTTGGGAGTTTCGGAGCATGATTCGAGTGGGAAATGGTTGACGGATACGAAATCTAGCCTTCCTGAAAGAAGGTCAATGTTCACTCACCTAAGGGTTGATACCAAAACCGATAGATTACCGGCACTTCCGAAGTATGTACGTTCGGAAGAATCTTTCACTAGGGAAGCAACAGTGCTAAGGTACATATGTATAAAGAAATGTATAATAGATTAATTGACCTTTCTCGATACGGGTTGAACCTGGAGGATCTTGATCACATACTGACTAGATCAGTGGACACTCGTCACGATGAGTAAATATAATTCTAGTATAAAGGAGAGTTCATTCTTGGCGTACCTAGGTGAAGTCTAATCAAGATTAGGCAAATCAATGTGGAAAAGAGAAATGACTTTTTTGTGTTTTCATCGGATTTGTTAAGCTTCTATTACTAGGCTCATAGTCCCCGATTCGGTTTCAATAAGACGAATAAAGAACCTCTAATAATAATGTTTCATTATTATAATCTCACAAGCTGTAATAGTGATTGACAATATCAATTCTGAAATATGGGTATTTGCATAATTAAATAATTATTTATGGTAGTATTAATTATTTATTGTTTGATCAAGTAAATAATTAATCAATTTCTTATTTGTTTATTGTGCGACCAAGTAAATAAATAATTAATTAGGTTTTAAGCAATTGGGCCTTGCAACATGTGAAAGTCGAATTTTAGTATTTGGCAACAAGGAAGTCGCGCAAATATCTTGGCCACGTGCCATAAAATTCGTTTGCTATACATTGGTACTTACCAATATTTTTTCTTTAGTTATTTAAATAAAGGGGAGAGACAAATATTTAAAAGGAAATAAGATATTGTCCTTTATTCTCTCTCATTAATATTTAGAGAGAAAAATATTTAAAAAGAAATCAGATATTGTCCTTTATTCTCTCTCATGAATATTAGGAGAGAATAATATTTAAAAGGAAATAAGATATTTCCTTTATTCTCTCATAATTAAATATTCTTTATTTAAACATAAAATAAAATCTCATAGATATTGATCAGGTGGCTAAGAGAGAAAGTAGGATTTATGAGAGATCCAATGGCTAAGCTTTGATTCACTAGTGTGAACACAATAAAATGACATAATATATTTTGGAAACTACCAAGAATATATCATTTGCACTACTATAAATAGGGGTTCATGATAAGAGAAAAATAAGCTTTTGGAAGTCCAAAATTTTTGTCCAACTCTATAGTGTGGCCGATTCTCTCTCTCTCTCTCTCTCTCTCTCTCTCTCTCTCTCTCTCCCTCGGAATTACTCTATTCCATTCTTAGAAAAAAAGAGTGAAATCTTGAAACAACATTGTTTCTTGATCGTGTGAGATTAAAGAGCGTGATCCCATGCCACCTTTCTTTATTCGTCCGGGGATTACGTTTCGGAAGACTACGCTGTCATCAAGAGGAGTATGGGGATCTGAAAGCTTGAAGATGGAGATCAAGGCGTTTGAAGACGAACTGAGAAAGCTTGAAGTTTCAGTTCGTGAGCCCAATCCGTAAGTTCTCTATGAACCTTGTCCTTTGTTCTTATTGGTTGCTTGACATGTTTGAATGCTTTCATTATTTAATTGATAAAGTAAATTTAGATCTTGTTAGATAACCATACATTTAATTAGCCCTTGTTAGTGTAATTAATTTATTCTGCAACTTATATGGTTATCAAGGTGAGCACATAATTACAACAAGTGGTATTTGAGCGATTGTTCGTGTCTGATACCGATCGTGTTTCTCCAACAAGTGGTATCAGAGCGATTGTTCATGTTTGATATCCTACGTGCTTCACCAATGAGTGGTGTCGGAGCAATCGTTCGTGTCCGATACACCCCTCGTTTTCCAACAATGAAGACATCAATACTCACGATGATGAAGAATATGCAACTTATGAACCAACCAATTCTACTCCGGTTGTTCAAAAAGTTTCTCAAGAAAAAACTTATGCAACTCTTCAAGATAAATTTCGTGGCTCATCTGATGTGAATCTAAGGAGGCTCCTAGCACTACCATTCTGCAACCATCTTCAAGAATTCATAAGAATCATCCTAGTTCTTCCATCATCGATGATCGTCATGAATGACGAAGAACCATAGATAAGCATGCTCTTAATTATCATGATATGATTAATCACTCTTGCTTTATTTCTAGCATCGAGCCCAAGAATATTAAAGAAGCTATTGTTGATGAATATTGGATAGTTGCGATGCCGAAAGAACTTGGTGAATTTGAACGAAATAATGTCTGGGATCTTGTTTCGTGTCCCGCTGATGTTAATGTTATCGGCACCAAGTGGATTTTCAAGAACAAATCCGATGTAAAAGAAAATATGACCAGGAATAAGGAAGACTTGCTGCTCAAGGATACTCTTAAATAGAAGGTGTAGATTTCAAAGAAACCTTTTCCTCTGTTGCACGTTTGAAGGCCATTCTTACTTGCTATGGCTTATCATCTGAACTTCAAGCTTCATCAAATGGACGTAAAGAGTGCTATTCTGAATGGCTTCCTCACTGAAAAAGTCTATGTTGCTCAATCTAAAGGCTTCAAAGACCCTCATCATCCTGACCATGTCTACAAGCTGAAAAAGGCCTTGTATGGTTTGAAATAGACACCTAGGGTTTGGTGTGAGAAGTTGACTGTGTTTCCTATCGATCATGGCTATGCTAGAGGGAGAGCAGAAAAACACTTTTTTCCTAAACACAAGAGGTTAGAGTTTATTATTGCTCCGAAACACTTTTTCAGTCGTGGAGACGACCGCGTCGAAGCCTCAATCGGGAACTTCAGAAGGGATTTCGCCATTTTCGATTCTAGGGTTTTTCGGGTGTTGTTTTTCAATCCTTTATTTTTTTTTTATGGCTATCAATTTTGTGGTATTAATATCTTTTTTTTCTTTTCTTTTTTAATTCTTTTTTATCCTGTTAACAAAATAAAAATTATAATAATAAATGAATTAGAAATTACCTATAACACCCTTCTGTCGAACGTCACGTGAAAGCCACGTGCTAAATTTAACTGAGGACTGGACTAACTAATAGACGGAAGGACATTAGTGATATCAACACAAACATTGAGGAGAAAACATCCAGTTTTAAAAGTTTTAGAGGTTAATTTCGATCACCACCATAGTTCAAGGGGCAAATCTGTCTTTTATCCTAACATAAAATACTTCAATAAAAAAATGAATCTACAATCATATTCAAACAAACAAAGCCATCACCCTCTCGGAGATTAGTTCTGTTGGTGATTATGCACACTTATAACCATGCGGAAAAATTAATTACGCTACCTAGCTAATTAATTAAGGTTATTTAACAAGATCTAGATTTTCTTTAATTAATATTAAGCATGAGGGCAATATCAAGCAACTGAATTAAACAGAACAGTCATTAGAAGAACTTACGAGTTACTCCATAGCTGCATAAACTTTAATCGAGTTCTTTAAGATTCCGTTCTGAGCTCCAATAACTCGATCTTCTAGCTTTATCTCCCACGATCAGATCTCCGTGAATGGCTTTAGTATTCTCGTCGTATGACACTAGACGATGATACCGTAATCTTCCGAAACGTAATATCTAAACGAATAAGAAGAAACTGTGGGCACACTCTGAACCTCACTACGACTCTGATTTATGATTTCATATCGTACCGTGTTTATGAGAATGAAATCACTAAATTTCGAGGGAGAGGGAGAGAGAGAAATTTCGTCCAACACAGGGAGAGTTGGTCAAATTTTTTTTAGCTATCAGCTTGAGTGATTTTTGCTTTCTCTTAGACCCCCTATTTATAGTGGTAGAACATAGATATTCTAGGAATCTCCTAGAGATATTTTATTCTCTTTATTTTTTTTTCCTATTTTGTAGTTAAGCATGAGCCATTGGATCTTGACTACAAATCCTACGTTTTCTCTTATCCATCAGATCATAATCAATGATTATTTTCTTATTTTTCTCATATATTTAAGGAATCTAGATATTTGAGAATAATGAGGACAATATCTTATTTCCTTATTTAATTGAGAGAATATCTCTACTATTACTATTCTCCTACATATTAAGAAATTAATTATGAGAGAGAATAAATGACAATATCTTATTTCCTTATTTAATAGAGAGAGAATATCTCAACAATTATTATTTCTTATTTAATAAGTTACCTGATTTCTTTTTCACAAATCTAGCAACTAATTAAAGAGAGAATATTAAATATTTTCTACCCAAAGTAGGCGCCCATGTTGACTTGTAGCGGGCCAATGAATTTCGAATTTTACAGTGTCCATGAGGCCCAACTTAAAATTAAATTAATTATTTACTTGATCCAACAATAAATAATTAATTCCACTATAAATAATTAATTCGGCAAATAGACAAATTTCCAAATGAATGCTGCTAAACAATTTACAGCTGTGAGATTCTAATAATGATATTCATTATTACCAGAGAGTTCCTATCCGTCTTGATCAGAGTCGAATCGGGGACTATGGACCTAGTATTAGAAGCTTAACAAATCCGATGAAAAATACGAAATAGTCCTTTCTCTTTTTTCATCGATTCGTTTAATCTTGTTCAAATACTCTAATATGTAAGCCAAGATTGAACCCTCCTTCATACTAGAATTATATTTACTCATCGTGACGAGTGTCCACTAATAGTCAATTCGTGATCAAGATCCTCCAGGTTCAACCTGTATCAAGAAAGGTCAATTATTCCGCTATACCTTTCTTGATACTTATATTCCCTAAGCACCGCTACTTCCCTAGCGAAAGATTCTTCCGAACGTTACCTAGTTCGGAAGTGCGTGCAATCTATCGGTTCTGGAATCAATCATTAGGTGAGTGAACATTTACCTTCTTTCTAGAAGGCTGGATTCCGTATCTGTGAATCATTTTCCGCTCAGATCATATTTCGGATTCCCAAGACATAAGTTAAATGAGCATCGCAGTAGCCTTTAACGAATGAGTCAAAGAACCCGGCGATATGACCTAGAAGTCCACTATCACTTCAGATTTAGATCAAGTCTCACTGTGACCATCATAAGCGACCCTCCGGCTAGTGTGTCGTAACGGTACTTAAATGACACATCTACAACCAAAGTCTGTCTGGGGCATACACTTACCAGAAGTGCAGAATGCTCCTACTAAGTGATCAACCTTCACTCTTGTTCTACATATATGATTTTAGATTAAGCTATCCAAGCATAAATCAATCATCGACCATATTTTAGTTCACCGTCCGAACTCGGATGCCCAACATGCGATTTAGTTTAATACGGAGACTACAGACTGATGAATGTTTGATAAATCTTTTATAAGAAATAACCGCTTTCAATTCAAATAGATAAAAAAATCTCGAACTTTGTTTTATTAATAATTTCAGCGAGACTTACAAATAAAATCTTCTCGTGGACAAGAATTCGTAACAATCTCCCACTTTAACTTAGAGAAGATGTGGCATATTTCTAAGACCCATCCCTTCTATGTGTTTAGCAAACACACGTTCAAGCAGCCCCTTAGTTATCGGATCCGCGATGTTATCCATCCTCGAGATCTTCACGACAGCCACGTCTCCCCTCTGAACTATCTCCCTTATGAGGTGGTATTTTTGTTCTATATGCTTTCCTCTCTTATGCTTGCGAGGTTTCATTGAGTTTGCAATTGTTCAAGTGTTGTCACATTAGAGTTGCACATGCTTATTCATGTTTGGAACTACCTCCAGTTCGGCTAAGAAATTCTTAAGCCAAATAGCCTCTTTGGCTTCCTCGGAAGCTGCAATATATTTAGCTTCCATTGTAGAGTCTGCGATACTAGATTGCTTTACGTTTCTCCAGATAATCGCTCCTCCATTGAGAGTGAACACTGAGCCAGATGTCGACTTCAACATGTCATGGTCTGCTTCGAAATCAGAATCAGTGTAACATTGTACCATAAGGTCATTACTTGCGTACACAAGCATCATGTACCTAGTTCTCTTAAGATACTTCAATATATGTTTAATAGCTATCCAATGACCAGGACCAGGGTTTGACTGGTATCTACTAACAACTCCCACTGCATAGCATATGTCAGGTATACACAACATAGCATACATTAAGCTCCCAACATCTAAAGCATATGGAACTCGACTCATGTCCTCAACTTCTTGCGGTGTCTTAGGACATTGTTCTTTAGACAAGAATATTCCTGAACGAATCGGTAACAATGCGCAATGAGCATTTTGCATCAAGAAGCGAGCAAATACCATATCAATATAAGTACCTTGAGCCAGAGCTAGTAGTTTGTTCTTCCTATCACGAATTATTTGGATTCCTAGAACAAAAGCAACATTCCCTAAATCCTTCATTTGGAATTGCTTTGCCAGCCAAGCCTTTATGTCAGACAACAATGCTATGTTGCTTCCAATCAGTAGGATGTCATCCACATAAAGCACTAAGAAAACCACAACCTTACTTTTTGAGTACTTGTATATGCAAGGTTCAGAAAGGTTTTGTTCGAAACCATAGGTCTTGATCACCTCATCAAACATTTGATTCCAGGATCGAGATGCTTGCTTGAGTCCATAAATGGACTTCAATAATTTGCAAACCTTGTGCTCTTGAGCCTTTTGTATGAATCCATCTGGTTGAGCCATGAGATTTCTTCTTCCAGATAGCCATTCAAGAATGCTGTCTTTACGTCCATTTGCAAAATCTCATAATCATAATGAGCGGCAATGGGTAGAGAACATGGGTACTAGAGAGAAGGTTTCGTCGTAGTCGATTCCTTCTCTCTGGGTGAAAACTTTAGCCACAAGTCTAGCCTTATATGTTTCGACTTGTCCATCAGCTCATTTATTCTTCTTGTAGATCCATTTGCACCCAATCGGTCTAATTTGTTCAGGTGCGTCTACAAGAGTCCAGACCGAGTTCGAGTGCATAGACACTATCTATTGATTCATGGCGTCTAGCCATTTATCTTTGTCCATGTCGACCATGGCATCTTGAAAGGATGCGGGGTCATCGTCGTTCGCATCCAATGTAGCGACGTTTGCTTCAAAGCCAAGATACCGATCGGGCTCTCTAGAGACCCTCCCACTATGGCGAGTATGTGAAACACTTGGACTGGTCATTGTGTTTTCTTGTCCATCTCTCACTCTCACATCAGTGTAAGTGGAGATGGATCCCTTCGGACGTTAGTCGTCGGGGTTGGTCTAATCGTTTCCTTAAGTAATATTTTACTATGAGGTTTATGAGCTTTAACATAATCATCTTTAAGAAAAGTAGCATGAGTAGAAACGAAAGTTTTCCTATCAAGAAGATCATAAAAATACCTCTTTTTGTCCCATCTGGATAACCAACGAAGAAACATAGTATGTTCTTGGTTCCAGTTTACTCGATTTCTTTTTCAAGACATGAGTAGGACATCCCCAACGGAAATGACGGAAGCTAGGATTAGCTCCGTCCCACAATTTCTTAGGAGTCTTGGATACAGATTTTTTAAGGAACTTGATTTAAGATATGCATAGCAGTTATTATTGCATAACCCCAAAAGGATGTAGAAAGAGAAGAGTAGCTAATCATGGATCTTAGCAGGTTTAATAAAGTTCTATTTCTCTTTTCAGAAACTCCATTTTTTATGGATGACCAGGAGCCGATAGTTGTGACACAATCCCATGTTCCAACAAACAATTGGTAAACTCAGTATCTAAGAACTCGCCTCCCCGATCAGATCGAAATGACTTAATAGTCTTACCTAATTGATTTTCAACACGTGCTCGAAATTCTTTGAACTTATCAAAAGTATCAGATTTTTGACGCATCAGGTAAATGAAACCATATCTTGAATAATCGTCAGTAAATGTGACGAAGTATTAATAACATCATCTCGCAACTTCACTCATAGGTCCGCAGACATCAGAGTGAACTAGTTGCAGTGGGTCGGTGGCTCTTAATCTTTTTCCAGTAAAAGATCTTTTGGTCATTTTTCCTTCTATACAAGATTCACAAACATGCAGAGTTCACACTTGCAGGTGTTTTACGGCCCAAGCCTTGAAAGCCTCTCTAGCGTCTTTATATTAATATGACGAAGTCTTAAGTGCCATACGTTTATTCATCACAAGACACTTTAATTCTTTTATTAGATGTGGGTTTAGCTACCTTAAACATTTCAGCATTAAATGAACTTTTAAATTTAGGGGTTAAAACGTATAAACCATTGCATAAGAGAGCATCACATATCATTCTTCCATCAAAAGAAACACTCATAGCATTCTCATTCAAAGACAAAGAATATTTATGTTCAAGTAACTTAGAAACTGAAATAAGATTTCTACCTTTTAGCGAATGAGTCAAAGAGTGCGGTAACATGATCCAGTGTCCATGATCACTTTAGGATTTAGATCAAGTCTCATTGTGACCATCATTTGTGACCTCGGTTAGGTGTCGTAACTGTCCTTAAATGATACATCTGCAACCAAGATCTGTCTGGGTTGTACACTTACCACAAGTGTAGAATGCTCCCACTAAGTGATCAACCTTCACTTGTGTTCCACATATATGTTTTCAGATTCAGCTACCCAGGCATGAACCAATCATCCACCAGTTTTAGTTCACCGCCCAAGCTCAGATGCCGTGCATGTGACTCAGTTCGATACAGAGACTATGGGTTGATGAATGTTTGATAAATCTTAATATATAAGAAATAACATTTTCGATTCGAATACCTTATAAATGTCAAAACTTTATTTTATTAATAATTTCAGCGAGAATTTACAAAAGCATCTTCTCGTGGACAAGAATTCCTAACAGTATCATGCTCGGACAAAGCATATATAGCTGCGGTACCACTTCATCAGATCAACAATGGAAGATGGGGTGCTAGTACTCGAGAAGATCGCAAGTAGTTAGAATCCAGCTGACATGTTGACGAAGTCAGTGCCATGTGACAAACTGAAGTCGTGCTCGACTTCAGTTGGACTCCTCGCCCGATGAGTTGAGTTGCCCCTGCAAAATGGAGACACGTGATGAGATTAGTCTCCAAGTGGGAGATTGTTATAAGGTGTGGAGCCTAACATAATAATAGTGAAAAAAAGTCCCACGTGAGAAAGGGAGAGCAACTTTGTGAACTTTAAACGTGTATAAATAGGGGTCCTTAGGGTGTATTCTAATCATCCCAGCAAAAAACACTTTAAGGTAAGTGTATATTGTAAACACCTCCCCGATTTGGATTTATAGTGATTTTGCAGTGGCAAAGTGAATGTAGCTTTCGCATTGAAGGTGAACCACTATAAATTTTTGTGTCCTTTATTTGCTATTGTTTAGTTTCGTTTTCTGTTTGTGAGAGGGGTTTCGCGAAGAAATCCCAACATGTGTTACTCTCAACTAGACCTATATGTTCCCATGGCTTGTCCTTCTATGGCAAAAAGGCTGAGTATTTTTGTTCGAGTGTTTTTTTGTTTTATTTTGGGGCTGTAATAGCTAGTTAAACAATTGCTTTTACTTCCTTTAAATTGAACTAATTAGATATGCTATAAACTTTTACTTGCAACACTATGCGAAGTGTCTTTTGTTTGTTTTGCCAAAAATGTAAAGGGAGAGATTATTGGATTCTCTGTGGCATAGTTCTATGTTTGGAAAAACAAATTGTAGCAGTTGTTCAAGTCAAAGCTTCAAAGAGTTGTTCAAGCTGCTTAAAGATATTGTGGTACTTATGTCTTTTTCCTCTCGCGCGAAAATAAAAACTAAACATTGACTTATCAGATTTCGTGACATATTAGGAAGTCAATCATATAAATCCACCTAGAGTTTGTTTTGAGTATATTCACTTTTCTGTTTGGTAAAATTCACGCAGCCATAACTTTGAGTTCGTCTCTCTACTCTAGAGATCATCATCGACAACGACCTCAAAAAACTTACAACTTGTGTACTGTTGTACTGAGTGTGTGAGAGCGTGTGTTTTTGCATTGACGTGCCTGTCAATCTTTCTAGAGGATTGGGTGAAAGTGAGAGGGAGTCTCAAACCTAAGGGGAGCTTAGGTAGCAAGAATCCAGAGAATGAGTAAAAGACAAAGGTGTTTGCGAAGGGAAGTTTTGTCAAACTTAATATTTATGTATCTTTGACTATTCGTATAAGTGGATTGCTTTTACCGCAGACGTATCAATCCCCCTGAATAGGGTTACCAATCTTGCGTGTTCTTTATTGCTTTCAGATTATTGTTCGATTGATTGTTGATTTAAATAACGATGTTAAAATCAATCAGTTGTTCAACAAGTACTCACAACAACTTAGTTGAAACCCAGGAATAAAATAAACTGAATCTAATATCAAATATTTATCTCCAAATTGGAGTCGAACTACTCCTAAAGCTTTAGCCGTGACGGACTCTCCGTTCCTCACTTTAAGATGTAGTTCGTCTCCCCTCAGTTTGTCCCATAAGTCAAACACCTGTAAGGTTGTACAAACATGATTAGTTGTCCCCAAATCAATTATCCAGGATGAGAAAGAATCTCCAACATAAAATGTGTAAGTGAGTGAAAGGTACATTACCTCCACACGACTCAGGGCTGATGTCATCATCATCAGGAATCACTATCAGTGATGACTCTCCCACTGCGAGAACATTCTCCAATGGTAAATCTTTTGGCGAAGGTTGACAGGGCGGTGATGCCAGACTCGGGTGCACCTGATGGTAAGCATACTTTATCAAACTATCACATCAAGCAAGAAGTTTGCCTTGAAACTTCGACATCTTATAACTCGGGCCGTAGCCATGAAAGTGAGGAATTCGACGTATTCCTCGGCGAGCGAACTCATAATGATTTTGACCCGAGTTGCCTCATCAATCTTTGTGCCATTATAGGTGGCTGGATTCATCCAATCAAACATATCTCTCATATAGAGAACGACACATTCTCCAGACTTCATTTTGTTATCCATTATAAATTTCAAGAGATTATAATTGAAGCCATGCTGAAATTAATAAAATACAAGTACATAAATTACTATTGAAAAGAAAAAACATTCATCATAATAGATTAGGAAATAAAAACATAATGCCTTTAAAGCACGGGAAAAAAAATACTAATCTATAAAAGACCCATTTTTTATATTCAAAGGTAATTCGACTAATACCCACAGTCCATCTAACTATTGTGACATAACGGAGTGCACCTACTGAAAATGAGAACCATCTCAGATTAGCGAGCAATCACAGTACATGTACTTTCATAACTATGCTCACTAACTACCTATTTTATAGGAATCTTTGGCCACATGGACAATCATCGGTTGTTTCATGTGAGTCGACCCAAAATTTCGGTTAAAGAAAGTTTAGCCCCACGCCCTAGCGGAGTGCTAGGCCATGCAGAGATCCACTCCTTCCACCTAATGTCAGAGACACAACCTTGGTATTAGAATAAAAAAAGTCATTCCGTTCGGAACGTCAGTCATAGCATTCACGAAGAAGAGTTGCTGAAATGATGGGATCTTTCATCCTCACGGTGTTGTGTCAATGTTGGAGGTCTAAGACTCAATATACTTTTAGTATTCCATCACAGAAAAAGCTCCCAGTAGGGTAGGAAAGGCACTAGACCTTTTAACAACCTCCCAGCTTAACCTCTTATCGGCTTGGTGATAAAGCTCTCAACTCCGTTCAACTTATTTATTAAAACTATCCTAATCCAATTAGATAATTTAAAATAAATGAAAGCCCATGACACCATTAACCCATGATACAATATCTAAGTTCAAGCATTCAAACACGGCAAAACAATTAAATAAACAAGCATAATAAGGAAGTATGGTTTGATTCGGTTTGATCGTGTCTTATTTGATTCTTAATAAATAAATCAAGATGAGCCCTATCCCATTGGCCCATGGATTCTATATGGGTCCATATCTATGTCCCATTGGAAAATAAATCAATATCAAATTATTTCTTTTTCCATGTTTTTAAATAATTAATAAGGCTAAGCCCATTTAATTAATTAATTTTAAAAACAATTTTTTTATTAAGTGGGCCCGTGGGCCCACTTGGCATCCGAGCTTAAGCCCGGACGAATCCTCGAGCCCACCTGCCACGGTGGGCTCGACAAGATTGCATGGACCGCGTGCCAGGAGGGCAACACAGCCCATGAGGCGCGGCAGCAAGGGGAGAGGCGGACAGCAAGCCCGCCTCTTTTGGTCATCGGCCCAGCCACCACGACGGGGTGGTTCCTCGGCCGTGGAGGCCCTCCTCCAGTCCGTCAAGTCTCCTCGTTGTGGGTCCGTCTCTCACCGATCGTTTTGAACTAGAACGTCGCTTGTCGGATTACAAGAACAAAAATAATAATACTTACAAAAACCTATACCTTTTGAATTTCGGGTTTACAAAAAATCTAGAAAGGCGAGAATAAAAAATATTCTACGCTCACCCCTGAATCACAATTCACAGAATCATATATTGAATTGCATGAAAAACATAATCACATATAATTTCATTCAAACCATATTAAATTTAATCACAAGAACGAATCGATTAATTAAGTAAATCAACTAGTTCTAATATCACTTGTTGGTGATTATGCACCCATATAACCATGAGAAAAAAATTAATTACGTTACTTAATTAATTAATTAAGGTTATTTAATAAGATCTAGATTTACTTTAATTAATATTAAGCATGAGTGCAATATCAAGCAACCGAATTAAACAAAAGAGTCATTAGAAAAACTTACGGGTTTCTCCTTAGCTACAGAAACTTTAATCGAGTTCTTCAAGATCCCGTTCAGAGCTCCAATAATTCGATCTTCTAGCTTTAGCTCTCACGATCAGATCTCATGCAATTGCTTTAGTACTCTCGTCGTATGGTACTCAGAAGATGATACTGTATTCTTCCGAAACGTAATCTCTCACTATGACTCAGATTTATGATTTCAGATCGTACCATGTTTACGAGAATGAAATCACGGTATTTCGAGGGAGAGGAAGATAGAGAATTTTGTCCGACACAAGGAGAGTTGGTCGAATTTTTTTAGCTATCATCTTGAGTGATTTTTGCTTTCTCTTAGACCCCTATTCATGGTGGTAGAACATAGATATTCTAGGAATCTCCTAGGGATATTTTATTCTCTTTTATTCTTTCCTATTTGTAGTTAAGCATGAGTCATTGGATCATGACTATAAATCCTATTTTTTTCTCTCATCCATCAGATCATAATCTAGGATATTTATTTCCTTATTTTTCTCATATATTTAAGGAATCTAGATATTTGAGAATAATGAGGACAATATCTTATTTCCTTATTTAATTAAGAGAATATCTCTATCATTATTATTCTCCTAGATATTAGAAAATTAATTATGAGAGAGAATAAATGACAATATCTTATTTTCTTATTTAATGGAGAGCGAATATCTCAACCATTAATATTATCTCTCTTATTTAACTAGTTATTTGATTTCTTTTCCACAAACCTAGCAACTAATTAAAGAGAGAATATTGAGTATTTTCTACCCAAAGTAGGCGCCCATGTTGATTGGTACTGGGCCGAGAAATTTCGAATTTTACAGTGTCCATAAGGCCCAACTTAAAATTCAATTAATTAATTACTTGATCTAACAATTAATAATTATTTCCACAATAAATATTTAATTCGGCAAATAGACAAATTTTGGGGACTATGAAACTAAACAATTTACAGCTGTGTGATTATAATAATGATATTCATTATTACCAGAGAGTTCTTATCCGTCTTTATCATAGTCGAATCGGGGACTATGAAGCTAGTAATAGAAGCTTAACAAATTCGATGAAAAAGACGAAATAGTCATTTCTCTTTTTTCGTCGATTCATTTAATCTTGGTCAAGTACTCCACTATGTAAGCCAAGACTGAACCCTCATTTATACTATAATTATATTTACTCATCGTGACGATCCACTGATATAGTCAGTTCGTAATCGAGATCCTCCAGGTTCAACCCGTATTGAGAAATGTCAATTATTCCGTTATACCTTTCTTGATACTTATATTCCCTAAGCACCATTGTTTCCCAAGCGAAAGTTTCTTCCGAACGTTACTTATTTCGAAAGTGCACGCGATCTATCGGTTCTGGAGTCAACCCTTAGGTGAGTGAACATTTACCTTCTTTCAGGAAGGCTGGATTCCGTATCTGTGAATCATTTTCCGCTCAGATCATATTCCGGATTCCCAAGACATAAGTTTAATAAGCATCTCAGTAGCCTTTAACGAATTAGTCAAAGAACCCGATTATATGACCTAGAAGTCCTTATCACTTCAGGATTTAAATCAAGTCTCATTGTGACCATCATAAGCGACCCCTGCTAGTATGTCGTAACAGTACTTAAACGACACCTCTACAACGAAAGTTTGTCCGAGTCGTACACTTACCACATGTGCAGAATGCTCCTACTAAGTGATCAACCTTCACTCATGTTCCACATATATGATTTTAGATTCAGCTATTCATGCATGAATCAATCATCGACTATGTTTTAGTTCACCTCGCCGAACTCGGATGCCCAACACGCGATCTATCGGTTCTGGAGTCAACCCTTAGGTGAGTGAACATTTACCTTCTTTCAGGAAGGCTGGATTCCGTATCTGTGAATCATTTTCCGCTCAGATCATATTCCGGATTCCCAAGACATAAGTTTAATGAGCATCTCAGTAGCCTTTAACGAATTAGTCAAAGAACCCGACTATATGACCTAGATGTCCTTATCACTTCAGGATTTAAATCAAGTCTCATTGTGACCATCATAAGCGACCCCTGCTAGTATGTCGTAACGGTACTTAAATGACACCTCTACAACGAAAGTTTGTCCGAGTCGTACACTTACCACATGTGCAGAATGCTCCTACTAAGTGATCAACCTTCACTCATGTTCCACATATATGATTTTAGATTCAGCTATCCATGCATGAATCAATCATCGACTATGTTTTAGTTCACATCGCCGAACTCGGATGCCCAACACGCGATTCAGTTTAATACGGAGATTACAAATTGATGAATGTTTGATAAATCTTTTATAAGAAATCACCGCTTTCAATTCAAATAGATAATAACTGTCAAACTTTATTTTATTAATAATTTCAGCGAGAATTACAAATAAAATCTTCTAGAATTGCTAACAAGTTCATGGTGACGAGAGTAACAGACAAACAAAATAAATAAAAAAAATGATGATAATCAAACTAAAACAAATTAACATAGAGGGGAGTTCCAAAGAATAAAGAGCATAACAGAGAAAAACCTTGGATTGTGGTGGTGGTGAGGACGATGAACGGTGGTGGAACAGGTCCCCTTCTCCAATACTCATTTTCTCACGACTAGCCAAATGAAAAAAACTCAAATCTAAAATAAACAAAACTTTTTTCTAAAGACTCCAATTCGTACAAGTAGTTTTTCAAGGTGTTTGCAGAACTATATAAGCCCTTGTATGGGATTCGATGGCTCAAAACGGGCTAAAATCACGAATTTCAAATTTGTTGATGTGGGCATGTGCGCAGTGCCCATACATATTGCACATTGCATTGGTGCTTGAAATGGCCACAATTTTTTGCTTTGATGTCCGATTCTCACAAATAAATATGCGTTGGAAAACTAAGAGTAAAGTCTATCCAATATATTGGCATAATTTATCTATAGCAAATCCCAAAATCATTCAGAAGAGTACGTCGTGTTTCTTGTTTCGCTATAAGTTGCCCAAAAGTAAATGAATCGTCTTGAAAATCTATGAAACATCGCGCCATGACCCAATCACGTCTTTAACATTGAAATATTCTCTCAAACCTGCAATTAACCCGAAAATACACTAAAAAATTATAATAAAAAATACTCAAGAAATCGAGATTATTCAAGCCCGAAGATAGGTGATTAACACGTATAAAACGTGCCTATCAATATTCAGGGACGCTATTTGGTCGACTAGATGGCTGACGCCAAGATGACGTCACTGGCCGGGATTTGGATTCATTGAGAAGGTTTTTCAAAAGAAATTGGTCCACAAGAGAAAGAAAATGGCTCATCTATTGTAGAGAGCTTTTTTTTTAAACAAAAAATTAAGCAACTAGCCAACTAAAACGTTAGGAATTGCTGTATAGCCAACATTTCGTAAATTGTAGGTAAATAGCCACAAACATGAGTGACATTTCTAGTTTTTCCTTTCATTGAAATAAAATGGTGGGGTATTTATGTCAATTTACGTGTGTAAATACATGAACGTGACTATTTACTTAATATTTACGAAGCGTTGATTATATAGTAATGTGAAACTGTAAATATGGCTATATACCTAATGAATTTTGTTTTTATTATTTCTAAGTGCCTTAGGCCTAGAAAACTACGTGTACAACGAAACTATAGAGAACTATTTTCTTAAGAAAAAAATTGAAAATAAATATATTGAAATACAAAGCAGATAATGTATGAAAATATGAACGGCATAGCAATAAACATGTTGAAAATCTTATACAATATTGTATTATAAGTGGCTGGCCAAATTACTGGTACTGATTTTTTTTTGTTTTTTTTTTTTTGGCTCAAGAAGACTGGTAGTGATCTGCTGGTCTCTTTGTGGCTTCGCTATTTGACTATTCAGCGCTAAAAGGAATCTTCATTTTAGTCTAATGCAACAAATCTCCTAAACGCAGTCATCTCCAAATCATACACTTACCATGTAAACACAACACGCAAATTGACTTGAGAGTCAAGTATCAGGTTATTAGTTATCTTAATTTATGGCCAAACAATTTAGTGGGCCAAGTTTAAGGTAGTCGTCATGTGAATGACGTAGCTGATTGTCATCTTCGCACACTCTGCGATAAACGGCCCAAATTAATCCATTCCAGACCATGCGCCTATAAAATTGCAAACCATTTACGTTTGCTCAGTACACAAGTTCACAATAATCCTCACTCGCTCACTAAACACGTACTTCATGGATAGCCACTTGAAAGATAGTTCACTCAGAGTCTTGCCACATCAGCATCGGTAGCTATTTGAAACTTTTATAAAATGTTGATTAAATAGCAATTTTATGAGGCGACTAGTTCGTCTAATTTTTGTAAAAATAAAGATGTTAATAGATTACAAATGTGCAGGTCGTGAAGGCATTGATTGATACAAAAATCATTGAGTTATAAATGAGACAAACTCGGAAGGATTAACAGCTTTGGACATCTCAGAGCGATTCGGAGGGAACGACGAAATCAGGGATATGCTGCAACACATTGTTGGTGATACGGCCGTGCCATCAGCTAACTCGTATTAAGGAATCAGAACGTTAGAAACTTTTCCCGGGTACGACGTCCTTGTAAAACAGAAATTTGATAACAATATATAAAAAAAAATTCTCAACGGTTTTGGGTCTGAATAATTAAACAATCAAGCACTCGTTTGACCCGGCCACTAAATTCACACATCGACGAGTGATAAAAAAAAAAAAAAAAACCAAAGACAAGGTTGAAAATACATGTAATCAATATAAATATTTTAAGTTTGCCTCTAGTCTAAAGCACTTTTAAACATTTTTACATGTGATCAATACGTGAATTGAAGCACTCAGATTTTACATTTTTGTCCTTTAATTTGAAAAATATTATTTTTATTTAAAAAAAACTGAATTTTCAGTAAATACAAATAATATATTCAGCTTTTATTGGTTTCTATTTTTAAAGGGAGCACTTAAGTATTTCCTTAATCATCTCCACATATTTAATTCATTTTCTATAATTATTTCGCCTCTCTCTCTCTCTCTCTCTCTCTCTCTCTCTCTCTCTCTCTCTCTCTCTCTCTCTCTCTCTCTCTCTCTCTCTCTCCACTGTAAAACTCTTTACTGAAAAAATAAAGGGTTCTATAGTTAAAATTTGTTTAAGTTAGCCATCTTCAAGTTTTATTGCTTTGATTTGGACGGGAATTTAAAATTAGGAAAATGGCTACTCACCAACTATTAACAAAACGTTGACTATTTCAAACTTTATGTATTTCAAGATGGCTAATTTGTTACTAAAACACCTTATAATATTCATTTTCTGGATATCATTATTTTTTTTTAAAAACTTTTACCCACTATCTTACATTAAGTACAAATAATGGTTGTGTTTGATATAACTTTTACAACTTATTTTTATCTTTTTTTTTTTTTTTTTTTGTAACTGTTTTAGTGTTTGGTAAAATATATTTTTCTAAAAGTTAATGATCGCTTTTTAGAAATATAAGGGCGAGTTAGCTAGAAATCGCCGCTTTCAAAATAATTCTCTTTTTTTTTACTTATTAAATTACTAACATACCCTTATTTAATATTATGTTATTATTAAAAATTATCACTGCGATTTTATATTATTACAAGCATATATGTCCCGCGCGTTGCTGCAGAATAATTAATATATTTTAGTCTGAAAGAAGAAATATATAGAGATATGTCCAAAAATATTTAGATTTGAAAAAACTGCATTTAAAGTTTTTTGAAAACATTTTTATCTTTCTGATATAAAAAAATCATTACGAATGAACACTACTTTATGCTTAGGGTCCAATATCTTATTTTTTCTTAAAAAAAAAAAAATTCGGGAAAAAATTCACAAAACAGTGCTTTCTACGGAATAATTAATGACTGAAGGAAGAAATATATAGAGATATGTTCAAAAAAAAAATTATTTGAAAAAAAAATGTATTTAAAGATTTTTTTCAGACATTTTTTTTATCTTTCTAATATAAAAAAATATATATTCCGTCCGAATGAACACTACTTTTCTTTAAGGTCTTATATCTTATTTTCTTAAAAAAAAAAAAAAAAAAAACCCGAAACGCTCTTCGATGAACATCTCCTTTATATAATAATAATAATGTTACTGAGTCATGTAAGCTGTTAAAATCTACCAGTGCAAGTGTTCAAGGAACAAATACATATATATATCTCTTTTTTTTTTTTAAAGCTAAACTTATGGTTCTTTTTCTTCTTACTGTGAACTAGATATATATATATATATATATATATATATATATATATATATAGATAGATATATATATATATATAGATAGATATATATATATATAGATAGATAGATAGATACATCGGGAAGTATGTATTATACATATAAATCTATCGAGCCCAACATCTAAAATATGGATCACTCACACACACAAATACATATATATATATATATATATATATATATATATCTTTTAATTAATAATTATTTATTAAAAATATATAAATTTATATAAAATTAAAAATTATAATTTTAAGTGACATACTATTGGTATGTATATATATATATATATACGAATTAATATATACATAATAGGGGAAATGGTTGTAATAATACTCAAAGTTTGGTCGAAATACTACTTATATACTCAAAGTTTTTTTTCTTTGGCAAAAATACCACATGTTACGTTATTCTGAGTCCGTTACTATTCGGACCGTTAAGTTCAAACAGAAATTATACGTGTAACTAAATCTGAAACTTTGAGTATTTTGCCCAAGAAAAAAAAAGTGAGTATATAAGTAGTGTTTTGTCTAAACATTAAGTATTTTTGCCACCATTTCCCCTAAATAATAATTGAAATTTGTAACTTACTAAGCCATTCCAAACATCACGTTTGTGATATAGCCAACGTTTGTAAACTTTTAGGAAAATAGTTAAACAGATGAGGTGACACTTAAATAAGCGAGCCAAATTTTCTATTTTGTCATTCCAACTATTTTTTTATAGTGATTCGTCACTTTCTCTCTAATACAGTTTTTTTTTCTCATCAAAACTTCAAAAATCCATATTTTCCTCATATGAACTCGAAAATTGAGTGATTCAAAATCCTACGGATTCGTAACGAGAAGAGCTTCAAAAATAGACTCATTGTGTTAGATGAAAAATCATGTCTACTACTATAGAATTCCGCTGGAGTTCACCATTGGTACATTAATTGTCGAATTTTTTAAATTATTTACATTTTTTTGTTAATTATAACATTTTTAATATTATGATATTTAAGTCAAATATAATTTAAAAATTCGACAATTAATGACAATTAATATACCAATTCTGAACTCCGACGGAATTCTATAGTAGTAGACATGATTTTTCATCCAACATAATGGGTCTATATTTGAAGCTATTCTCTCTACGAATCTGTAGGATTTGGAATCATTCAATTTCGAGTTCATAAGATGAAGATATTGATTTTTGAAGTTTTGATGAGAAAAAAAAGTATGAGAGAGAAAGTGACGAATCACTGTAAGTCTGTAACGTAAAAAAAACAGTTGGAAGGACAAAATATAAAATTTTGCTGACTTATTCAAGTGTCACCTCATTTGTTTGACTATTTTCCTAAAAGTTTGCAAACGTTGCCTACCTCCAAATTTTATAGTTTAGTTTTGTCTACAAATCTACAACGCCCATAATAATTATTTAATATAAAAAGAAAGGCCTGTTTTGATTTTTTTAATAATCATATTAACTTTACCAAACGCTAAATATGCTTATACGAGTAACATAAGTCAATTTAAAAACAATTCACCATGCACTTATCTGTTATTTAATACAACAGTTTTTTCTTGCAACATAATCTAAAAACAGTTTTTTAAAAGCACACCAATGCTAAACGGGCCCAATAATTTCAGTATTACTTACGGTGTATATATTCATTTCTTAGATAATTTTGTATTTAAATTCATATTGATTTGTAAAGAGTAATGTTTCTATGGCCATACAAAAAATCGGTGAAACCATAAATCGGACCGGACCATTTTTGTAGACCAACGGTCTGGTTCTAATACAATTTTACTGATCCGATTAGTATTTATATATAATAAAATATATCTCAAACGGTCCAAAAGTTGTCCGGAACGATTTCTAATTAAGAAACATATAATAAAAAAAAATATGTCAAAATGATCTGTTTTAAAATGGTCCGGTTTAAAACGGTCTACAACCGTCTAACGGTCTTAACTATCAAGTTTAAAATGGTTCAAATTGTCTAAAACAATCTAAAACCGGCTAAACTGTACCAAACTGTTTTAACCAGTTTGGCCAGGTCAGATTTTTTCTCTTATTAGCTCCCATCCTATTTTTTTTTTAAATCGTTTAGACCAGTATGGTTTAGTTTGTTTGACCGATTTCAAATCAAATCGAACCGTGCAGTTCTCTAAATGCTTTCACATCATAAGCGCTGTTTTTTTTATTTTTTTATTTTTTTTTAGTAAAATTCACTCCCATACTTAGTAATGAGTCAAAAAATCTTATCTACTCTTGAAAATAAAGTCGGAAAGAAAAAGTTATTTATATGGAAAGGAATTCTTAATCTTCTTTAGGGTATCTCATGTGTATATGCTTATGAACAAGCATGGTTCCGGTATACATTTTTAAGTAATTCGGAATATATAAATCCATATTGCTTTTGAAAAATAAATACATTAATAAGCTTATGCATATTGATTATAAATTAATAATTTTTTGTTTAATAATTATAATTATGAAACGATTTATAGTAGCTAAAGGTTACAGATAGAAGAACTAGTTAATCCAGTCTTAATGGTACACCCATAACTAAATACTTTCTAAAGTTTTCTCAACTAGTCAATGGGACAACATAATGGTAACTCTTGAAGGTTATCATCAATCATCAAATGAATGGAATATGGCTCTTAGTCTCTCAAATTCTCTAGTTTCTCGCATTAAAACTAATTCAAAGATTGATAACCCGACATCGATCAATGGATTCTCACGTGAGGTCGGATCAAATCTCTTCTAATAAATCAAACTTCATTTCCAGAGAAAAATATTTAAATTTCCTAAGCAAATGGTTATCAGTTAAGCACTCAATATTATGAATTTTTAACTTGTGGATCACATCTTTATAGCATGATGAGCTTGGAGGAAAGATTGACAAATGCTGCCAAAGAAGGAGATATCAACATGCTATACAGCCTAATCAAGGAGGACCCACATGTTCTAAACCGCATCGATGCAACACCGTTCTTTGAAACTCCTCTTCACACAGCCGCTTCGCTAGAAAATATCCATTTTGCAATGGAGATCATGAGGTTGAAACCATCCTTCGCAAGAAAGCCCAATCCCGATGGATTCACACCCCTTCACCTCGCTTTGAAAAATCAAAAAGAGAAAATGGTGATACGTCTAGTTGAAGCCGATAAGGACCTCATCCGCGCTCAGGGAAGGGATGGAGAAACTGCTTTGCATTTTGCTGCTCGGCACGAAAATATCAAGCTTTAGGAATATTTTCTATGGGCTTCCCCGGATTCAATTGAAGATTTGACGATTAAACGAGAGACTGCTTTACATATCGCAGTGAAAAATTGCAAATTTGGTGCTTGTATTTTCTTGGTTGGGAAGCTTCGAAATGCTGTCCATGGAAATTCTAGCCGCCAGGAATTGGAGATTATGAACAAGTATGAAGAGAATAAGGACACGGTATTACACATTGCTGTGAAAATGAATCAACCTGAGGTAAGTAGTTTTTATAACATAATAACGATTTATTTTTGTACGAGTATAAGAATTCTTATTATCAATACATTTTCAATTTTATCCTACTATTCATGAGGATAAACATTCATGGGATATAATACACTAATCCCACAATGCATGTTTGGAGTTATTATTCAGCGATTAAACAAAGTTGCATCCGGTATTTCAGGTTGTTCAGGAGCTATTAAAATGTAAAGCTTTTACGAATCTAGAAAACGCAGAAGGTTTATTGCCTTTGGATGTATTACAAACAGAGACACCTGAAAATAGAATATCAAGAGAAGCCATTAGGAAGATGTTGTGTGACGACAACGCTTCAAGCGCGATGTTCAAAGCAACGTCCCAGTTCGATTTAGAAGGCCAGCATTCAAAGGCTAGTGAGTCACGGTTGAGAATCTTCGTTAAACGCAAGGTGATACAGATTACGCGTAGCAGAGCAGACATGGGGAAGCATGTGCGAAGCGTGTTATTGGTCATGATGGTGCTGATCGCAACGGTAACGTACCAGGCTGCTATAAACCCACCAGGAGGCGTTTCGCAGGCCGACAATAGCAGCAGCGACAACTTGAAAGTGAATAATAATACTCATACTTATGCCCCTGCTGCCCAACACATAGCAGGGAAATCAGTACTACCTGGCCGTGCTTTCGTAGTCTTTCAGATCACAAACACATTGACGCTCTTTTGGGTAAGCATGGTTATTTGCTACCTGTTGCCAAGCGGTCGCGTCAGCATGGCATTGTTTTTCCCATTGTATCTCTTCCTTCTAGGTTACCTTTTAGCAGTCACATACATATCGCCCCGCATACCCATCGTTAAGAACGTGAACACGTTTGTACTTCCTATATTAATTGGTGTGTTTGTGCAAGGGATACTCGCCTACAACAGCTTTGATAGAGAACGGAAGCTCAAGGGATTAATGAAGCGTCTTTAATGATTGTATGATATATAGGAAAAGCCATACTGAGAGTGATACTATATCATGATCTTTGTTTTTCCTTTTCAGAATATTCACTTGCTTATATAGGAAAAAGATGAGTACAATTTCTGAGAATGTGTGGATAGACTCGTAGGAGATCATATTTTCTTATATATGTTTAGAGAAAGATCAGAGAAAACAATCCTAGCATATTTGCTTACATATGTTTAGAGAATGTGCATAGGCTCGTAGGAGATCATTTTTTCTTATATATGTTTAGAGAAAGAAATCATATGCGGTTATATGATTTTCCTTAATATTTTTTGTACACAATAAAATCAACTAAGCCTAACCAATTAAGCTTTTTATTTTATAAAACCAATTAATTAAGCTAAACACAAAGCAATTCAACAATCCTAGCAAACAATCAACCACAATTAATACAACTAATTTTAGTGTGAAAAATTCTAGAAGATAGAGAGTAAAAACCACTTACTAAATCTTACAAGGATTTGTTTGGTGCAACACTTGGACTTTTGAACTAGAGATTTCATTCATATTATCCCCATATAAAATTGGCAAAGAACTACCCATTCCAACTAGCATATTCAATGAACGTTTGATAATTTCACGAAAAGAGATGATGCAAATGGAAAATAAAAAAATACGTTTCATAAACCAAAGTAATGTGTTTCATATTTTATGTGGCTATAATTGAATCAAATTGTTACCAAATCAAACATTCTTAACCAAATGCTTCTTAGTATATCGATGTTAATTAACAATAAAGAGAGGAGTTTGGCCGAGTGCCTTTTGAGAGAATTAGTGTTAAGTGTGTTTTGAAATGGTTGTGACACCTTGTCCTTGTATATATAGACATTTCAAACTACACTTACATGTCCTATGATCCATGAATAATGAACCAATGAGCCATCATGGCTGAAATCGCACTACTCTCTCGTGTCATATATGACCGAAAATTCAGTTCAATCGTTGTGAAATGAAATGAACCAACGAGAAAATCAAGCACGCATTTAATTTGTTTTAATTTTTACTAAGAAAATAATAAAAAAATGACATGTGTCTTTTATTTATTTTGATCGAAATCACTATGCCATCTAAGGAACACCTGATCCTCATTACATGATTAACAACTGATCATATTTTTACAACTTCTTGAATCATAAGAAAATGGGGTGTGTAAATCCATTGATTACTCTTCACATGTTTAAATTATATTGAGCATTTTGACAATAGTAAAAAATAAAATTAATTGTTGGACAAAGTGACTCTTTTCTAGTTCAAATAATTCTCAACATGAACGCAATTCAGCATTTTAACAATTACGTTGCACACAAAGATTGGAACGCAATTATCACACTCGGTTGTCGATGAAGTAAAAAAAAAAAAACAAAAAAACAAAAGAGTGTGAGTGAGATTAGTCAAGCGTTTATTACTAAAATCATAACTAACTTCATAACGAACAACCCTATTATGGTTTTGTTAAATTCAAAAACAGTTGCTTCCGCAAACAAGTAGATCGAGAAATCAAATCTTTTAGTATCTCCAAATTCAACGAACTAAATATTATATATTTGTCTGATTCGCATGTGAAAATAGTGTTGCGAAAATCACAAGCTAATATAGAGCTAAAGATAGTTGATGGAGTTACTGTAAAAAAAAATTCATTAACAAGTCACAAAATTTAAACAAATAAATGCACAAAATTTCTAATGGATGAAGGGAAGGACTATGGTTCACGGGTTCACAAAACAATTTGGATTCGCTGAACTAAGAAAAGAAACAAGCTATTGAGGTTCACAATTTTTACTACTCATACTCACTTTAATAGAATTGATAGATCTCTCTCAAGCATCTAACAACCTAAACCGATACCGGAATTTTATCTCTCGATCTCAACTCCTAACAAGCACGGCTAGCATTAAAATCAAGTGTATTCACACGAGTCTAAAACAGCCTAGCTATATCTAGCCTAGGAATGTATTCTAGTAACCCAAAACAAAAGCACAAAAACCTAATCTTTCTCAAGCATTAGAGTTGAACATAAACCAAGCATGGGTCCATGACATTCATACAAGAACTAAGCAAAGTTTTGGATTAAGCAAAATCGATGAGGAAATCAACAACTTAGCAATTCTAATATCATGAATCCTACATCGTTATAAACCTGTTGCACCATAGCCCTACATGAGATTAGTTCATATTGATGACTATGACAATAATAATACACAAAGATGGACACAAGAACAATAAATCAAAAGACATCATACTTGAATTGAAAAGAGTAAGAGATAGAGAATAAAACACTGTTTAAGTTTGTAGCAATGGTAGAACTCAGCAACTCAATCCTTGTCTTCAAATTTGAGCCACAAAGTATGAACAACAACTCTGGAAAATTTGGAAAAAGGAAGAAAAAATAAAATATGAAAAAGGTGTTCTTGATAGATTCCACAGTATCCCATTTCTTGCATGACTTCCTCTGAAAGCATTTGTCTTTTTGAGGTTGAAGGGACTTGCTTTCGGAGCAATCTAGGCCTTCCAATCGGATCCAATGGCTGAAAATCACTAAAAAAATTGACGATAACGAAGTCTGTCAGGAGGACCGCGCGCCGCGTGCTTCACCTTGCGCGCCACGCAGTCCTTTTTTTTCTCTTCCGCGTGGTTCGCGCGTAAGACTCTGTATCTTTTGATGCAGATTTTTCACTCTGCGCGGCACACAAAATGGACCTCGCGGCACGTGGAGTTGAAAAATTTGTTTCCTTCGCTTCTTTTCTTCGTTTTTGCTCCGTTTTGACTCCGTTTAGCTTATTTTTTCATATTGAGACCCCGAACACTAGTAAAACCTACATAGACCTGAAAATCCATCAAAAACACTCTAAAAACAATTAAAGTCCTTGAGGACTCATTGGTTTTAGGTGCGGGAGATAGGTCTTTTACGCGTGATTAACGCACCTATTAAATCCCCCCAAACTTAAACCGTGACTTGTCCTCAAGTAACAAAAGAAAATGAGACTCATAAATCAAAAAGGAAGAAAGACAAAAGTACGTGGATATAATTCTAATGCTAAAAAATGCCTTAAACAACTTGTCAATGCCTTAACTCAAATTTATGGATTTATGTAGACATGAAAACCCACCATTTCAAGTTTTAAACCGACTACCAAATGTAATAGAAATCTTATGAGCTCATGTTACCTTAGACCGTTTTACAATGCTTACCGTCTCGTGAACTTTCGGAATCCGAGTCTCATAGTCTTACCAATTGCCATCAAGAGAACACAAAATCGAAAATGAATAAGAATTTGCTTTGATTCGACACACCCATATGCCCCTTCTTCTCATTTGCTCTCTACTAATGTGCACACATCATCTCTAGCTCGTCAATGAGGTCCTAAAAGGCTTGTAATGTTCAAAGTAAGGTCAAAGGTATGGAATAGAATTTTTAGTACCTCAAACATCAACCTTAGCGACTCAAATCTCACCAAAAATACAACCGTCACATGAAGTTCACTCACTCACCCATCCCCACGTTATTGGCATCAAATTTCGCCTAACGAGAACGTTTTACTTAGTATTTTATTTCTCATGTTTTCCCCCCAAACTTCGACTCAACAACAACAAGCGACAAGTCTCTAAAACAAAAACATAGAACACCACGCCAAAATAAAAATATATGACATAAATAAACACTTTTTATTTTATTTTTTTTCGGTACATAACAATATAAATAATCACCGGCGTGGTGTGTTTAGTGGACAATGTAATATGTAGAGACGAATCGAAGAACATGTCATAAAATAGAGAAAATTTCACTCAACCATGACACTCAAGAGTCACTAAAGTCAACGAGGTTCTTTGTGGGATTTTCAAATCATCGGCTCGGCTTTTTCTGACTAAGTATCAAGAATGGATAGGGTTTGGCCTTTTGTGACTGGGTTCTAAAAGATAAACAATTATGGGTTGCATTTTTGGCTTGACGGGCTATTCCTAATGCCTAAATCATCATTGCTAGATCAATGTGCACTCAATTTCACTTCGATTAGGGATCGGAGAGGGTTTTAGTGTGTTTGGTGTTCTCTTTCAAACGATCGGCTAGGCTACTCCTCAAGGTTTTCTAAGCTTCGAGACATACAAAATTTGGGTCTAATTTGGCAACAACCTAGCTCACTAAACTTCTTTCACACAAGGTAGTACATGCGTCTATTTTCACTATCTATGGCTTAAGATTTTAATAACATTGGCTATCACAAGTGGATCATTGGAAAATGAGCATAACTTCTACTAGAAACCACACAAAAATGAAATTAAAACATCCGATTTATGTTCAAAAATCACCCCCGCAAGACAAGAAAAACTCCCTCCCTCCCCCCCTCCCTCAAACTACAACACTACATTGTCCTCAATGTGAATAAAAACGGGAGAAGAGTACAAACCTCGCGGGGGTAGACAAACTCCCCTACTCGTTGTCGTCGTATTCCTCGTCCTCGTCATCGTTGCGTCTTCGGCTTCGGAAGGAACGTATTAGCTTGGTTCCCACGGAGGATAAAAGGGATAAGGCTCAATGAGGCTTTGTAGGTAAGCCGAGTAGACGGGGACATCTGGGTAGGCGCCGGTACTCGCATCGGGAGGGGGAGCGTACAATTGGTGTTGGCGGGACGTCTATTTATTGTATACACTCCGGTGGAATTCATCTCTCTCCTGCTCGCGCTCCCCGAAATCGTTGAGGAAAATCCAAAGCACGTTGGTCCTATGACCAAGGACATTGTCGTCGATGCGGCCCAATTGTTCCCCAAATTTTTGTATCATGGCCATTAATTCTTGATTGTGATTTCCCGCTGGTGGTCCTTCGGATTGGACAGGTGGCGGCGACTGCTCAAACTCGGGCTTGTCAAAGATGGAGGCGTTGAGGCCCACTTGATATCGCTCCGGGACATCGGTAAATCCCCAGGTGCTTGGGTGTGCTTGTCCATACTTCCATTACTGGAGCTTCATGATCTTCTCCTCGTTAATTGGGATGCCAAGCGGTGCGCTTGCTCGGAATTTAGAATTTTGAGCTTGGCGTCTAGGAAGAGTTGCGTAATTAGCCCGCCGTGACCAAGCGTGACATCGTTGTCACGTCTCGCATAGAACAATATGTTGGAGTTGATCTAGGGTTTAAGAAAAAGCTTAACGCTTCGCAAAGCGGCGGAATTTTAAAAATTTTCTTTTCAAGTAAAAACAGTTTTTACTAACCTAGACAAAGAGCAAGTACATATAAATAAAAACTATTATGAGCTAAGAAGTTTACTAACCTTTCTTGAAGCTTGAACTTTGAGAAGCTTTTGGAAAGTTGCAACGCTCGTCTCCTCGCAGCACGTCTCTCTTTCTTTCCTCGGCAACTCGAGCAACCACGATGGTTTCTATCACTAAATCACTCGAAATAAAAGGAATTAGTGAGTGGGCACTTTTAAACACTACGACTTAAGAACGAGTCTTGAAGTCGCAGAGCTAAACTCTAGGTCAAATGAGGACCTAGGTGCCAAAACAATAAAACGAAATTGAAGAGAGAGAGGATCGGCCAAGTCTAGAAAGAGAAGCTCTCAATCTCTAAAACTTTGGAATTAATTGAAAATGAGAAGAATGAGGCTCCTATTTATAGGAGAGATCTCACCTTCAATAAGGTAGTTTCCTCTTCTATAGAATGAGCCAATTTCCTCTTTTTTCTCTTGAGATGCTCGGCCAACATAGGCTTCATTAAGCCTTGGATTTGTTTCATATTTTGTTCCATGCCTTGCCTTGTCTCTCTCTTGGCCGAATTCCCTTAAGCATCCTCATGCAAATTTGTTTCCTCTTTTTCTTTTGGCAAGTATCTTGATACATTTATGCACAAAATATTCTCTCTTGCTTTGGGTATTATGGGCGCCCATATTGTCTCTAGAAGGAGCTTCTAGAAGCTTCTTCTTTTGTTCATGACAACATGAAAAAGGCCCATTAAGAATTTTCAATAAAATTCTTATGAAATGAAATTAATTCACAAGGCCCAATTAATCTTATTATGGCCGAGTGTTACTTGTCATCAAATGAACATGTCAAAAAATTTATTGACATTCATTTCATCCTATGTCTCAAAAGACAAAAATACCCTTCCGACAATTTTCGTTCTTGTTTTGTCTTAGCTTCCAGTTTAACTATTCCTAATCGATGTGATTCGTGACAGTGACCTCATGGATCCAAATGAACAAAGCTTGAGCTAAAATAATTGGACTCAAAAGTTCACAAACATTTTCCAAGTTTAGCTTAATGCCAACTGACTCCACTAAAGAGTTGACACTGAAAATCTCTCGGTTCAAATGAATTTATTTTCTACTCAAGAATTCAACCTAATTGTAATGAGCGGATCCACAGAATATTATCATTGTTTACCCTTCATGAATATCATCAGCTAGTCGGGATTTACAAAATTACCATTTTACCCTTCTAGTTGTTATTTCCTCAACTCCTTTGTCGCTTGTGAATAAGCACTACCAGAAATTTGGCCTCTAACTACTGCCGAACGCCGTAGTCATTTTAAATCCACTACAGTTTACTGACTGTCATCTATTGCACTGGAGTCTTATCTCTTTGATTATGACTCCAGTGTTTGGTCGTAGTGTATCTGTTTTATAAGACTGTAGTTAAAATATATAACTACATTGTTTAGATGTAGTCTTACTAGTGGCATCTATAAATACTACAATGTTATGTTGTAGTTATATAGAACTCAATTACATAAGATAAAAAAACTACAGTTTTAACAAGTAGTCTTAATTGAGTCAATTAGTCAGACTACGGCGTTTTTGTGGCATCTATTGCACTGGAGTCTTATCTCTTTGCCTATGACTCCAGTCTTTTCTGTTGAAGACTACATTTTTATAATGTAGTTGTTCAAATTTTGAGTCAATAAACACTACAGCTTTAAAGAGTAGTTATAATTAATTGAGTTGGACAGACTACGGCGTTTTTGTGGCATCTATTGCACTGGAGTCTTATCTCTTTGTCTATGACTTCAGTCTTTTTTTGTTGAAGACTACATCTTTTAGGTGTAGTTTATATTCATGAAGTTATATTTTAACAATATAGACTACATTTTATCTATGTAGAGAAATTCTTTTTAATAAAAACATATATTTAAATAAATAAATAAATAAATACATTTATATTAAACACAATAATAATATCCAAAAAATTCTCATATTTCATTAAATCAATAATAAATATCATTTACATAAATATCCAAAAAAACACCAAATAATGATTTCCAAAACAAATTCCAAATTGTACCTAATGAGTTCTATACATATAATATTCTAACTAGGATTGAGGCAATAGACATGGTATCTTTTCAGGAAAAAAAAGAACAATATAGCTTTTCATGAATGTGACCTGTAAGTAAAGTTTCAACCATGAATACTTGAGTTGATGTAAACAAAGCAAATATAAGAAACTTACTAACAGTTAATGGTCTAAGAAACAACTAGAGATCAGAGAAATTAACACATCACAGCATCGACAGCCCTGTGAGCAACGGCGCTTCCGGTGCCAAAGGCCATTCCTGCACAAACGGGATAAAAATAGCAGACACGTTCATTTACCAATTCACTGCGAAGATGATCTGTAATGCATAGATGAGATGGTTTCGGTTTGCGTCGAAGAATTCGAAGCATACCTTGAGCGATCGTGGATCCAATACCGCTTAGCATCCCACCACCACCGCCTTGTTGGACGGGAGCCGGGGGAGGTGCTTGATGAACTGCATCGAATCAGAAATTTGTTGATTAAAAAATTGCACATAGCTTTATTTGGTTTAATCAGGTATTTTTCAAGTAAAGCTTTTAAATCAAAGAATCTTGTATTGTAAATAATTATGATTTCAGTAATACACAGAATGAAGAGTAGATACCTGGGGCGGGACGGGGAGCAGCACGGGGTGCTGGGCGAGAGGCGGATCGTCCTGAGATAATAAAAAAATCCCATAAGAAACATTGAGTCAACGAAGAGAAAAATAGGATATTTCACTGCCATTATTGGCCAAGAAGAAATCTAGATGTGTTATTCCCTATTAAGTGAAAACAATCTGCAGCAAATCTTGTTTGGTAGGAAAATAAAAATAAAAACACGTAAAACCCTTGTTCCGATGCAGTTTTCAAAATAAAAACAGATTGTGAGTCTCCCTTTGAATTATAATGATGATATGAGTTGATGAGAATACAATAATGATGATGTGGTTGGGTGGCTAGACGATCGGATCGCTGCAGAAGAAGTACTCGATCGGGTCGTTTGAGCTGTTGAGCAAGACGGCGCCGATCCAGGCGGTGTCGCTGCTGGTGTTTGGGCCGTTTGTGGACTACTACCTGGGGGGAAGCTGGTGACGAGCTACAAGATGAGCTCGGGGGCGGCGGTGCTCATCATGGTGTCGTGCTCGCTGGCGGTGTTCTGCAACGTGAGCCAGTATCTGTGCATCGGGCGGTTCTCGGCGTTGTCGTTCCAGGTGCTGGGGCACATGAAGACGGTGTGCGTCCTCACCCTCGGCTGGCTCCTCTTCGACTCCGAGATGACCTTCAAGAACATCATGGGCATGCTGATGGCGGTCCTGGGCATGGTCATCTACAGCTGGGCCGTAGATTCAACTGTTGTGAATGTACCTTTCTTCCGGGAACAAATTCAACTGTTGGGCCTCCAGTGACTTCAACTGCAACAACTCCTGCTAGCTAAACCATACAAAATTGAGCTACAAGCTAAGAGTAAACTACACAAAACTGTTAAATTACACTTGTACTTATAAATTAACCGAATAGTCCTTCATGTACTGCATAACTTTCTTTGCCACAAAGACCAGAAGCAACAAAAAGATAAGGAAAAAATCACCTGGTAAAGATCAGCATATGTAATTTTTGGATGTTTGGCCTTCACGTCTTCTGAAAGAACAAAGTAAAATCACAATGAGAAGAGAAGTCGACGATTTTGGTTTCAACAAAGTAGAACTGACACGATGGAAAACTTTGATTCCCAAAAACTCGTCATGTCCTTGGAATTCCAGCTAATATGAACTCTATACATATCAATACTTGACAACCAGAAAATTTTGAACTCTCAGACAATGATCTCATTCTCCAGTCATATTCATTACTCTGCAACCCCAACAATCTAATATAGAGACATAATCACCATAAATTAAACGAACTACAAAGAACGAAATCTCACCGCAGAAATTAATTGCAATCTTCAAGCCACTATTTGCACCATGGCTCAACTCATGTTCGTTCCTGATAGAACCATCCGGACCTCCAGTCTTTGTGTTAACATCATAAGTTCCAGCATCATTCCATCTGCAGAAAGGAAAAGAAAGTTGATAAATAGCAGTACTGTTCTTATCTAGTACGATATAGGTCATGAATGAATTTTTCCAGGCTCCAAACATATGGTATTTTTATTGATAATTGAATAGAATATTACACCCAAAACGGCTTACAATCCGAGAGGTAGCCAATCTCTCCCGAAAATTCGAGGAAAGCCTATATCAAATCTGAGAACACTAATTTATAAACCAATTCGTACCAATCACTAAATTCCAAAAAAAAATCCTAAATCAAACAAAGAATCAATCAATTCAGCACTCAATAATCAAGAGCAGAACACTATAAACAGGAGAGTTGTCACAAATGTCCTTGCTATTTGGCCGGTAAATATGCCTAATGCCATACCATGAACATGGAAATTCAGATTATTCCAAATAGCAAACAAGTGTTGTGAGAAAACAAAATTCGTAATTTCTACAACACAAACATAAACCATCCACGAATAAACAAGTATATGCGCTCTTGTTTGTTTCTGGCTCGATTTCTGAAGACACAATTCAACTCACGCTAAACTTATAGTGACACAGATCTTAAGTGCAGTTGCATTTTGTCATCTACAAGAGCGGAGCTCCGGCTATCTGAAATTGACCAAGCAAAAACTCCAATTCAACTCTCAAAACGAAGACCCAAAAATCAATTAACAGGTTCAAGCTAAACAACATAGAAAAAACCCAATTTCTTTACAAATTTTCGGCCAAAAAATCAATTTAAATTCAGGAACCCTAACTCAAAGAATTTCAGATCAAGAACAACAACAAACTGAGCCCAATCCAATCCATATACCACGGAAAAACTGGACTTACTTGCAAATGACTTGACTTCGTCGTTTGTGAGTCCATCGACTTGCATCAATTCTCTAATCTGCTTTGGAGTTGCACCTGTGGAAAATTACAGCAATCCTGACAACTTGT
Source organism: Urtica dioica subsp. dioica (assembly GCF_054948205.1). Classification (NCBI taxonomy): domain Eukaryota; kingdom Viridiplantae; phylum Streptophyta; class Magnoliopsida; order Rosales; family Urticaceae; genus Urtica; species Urtica dioica. The sequence goes on from NC_142757.1 coordinate 38,695,495, forward strand.
ATTTTACATTTAACTTGTAAAATTACAGCGTTGATGAATCGGCTGTGAAGCTCCAGCGACCAGCACCGCCTCTGATTCCTTGCGGTGGCAATTGGCAAGTAAAAATCCATTTATGTATGCTCTAGAAAAATAAATAAATAAACAAGCAGAGGTATGAAAAGAAATATTTCATTTCTTTTGTGGCTATAAACACTTAATGCAAATATTACCCTTCAAGAACACGTCACAAAACCGAGCAACTAATCTGAACAAAAAATTAGAAATTGAGCAAATAAAACTCCAACTCAACACTTAAACATCGAGACCCATGTATTAATCCAATGATTCAAGCTTCAGATTGTAAAAACCCCAAAAATTAAAATCCAATTTTCGGCCAAAAAGAAGAGAAATTCATAAACACAAACCCTAGCTCACAAACTCTAATTAGAAATAAGCATAAACCGTGCCCAAGCATAAGCAAACCACGAAACTCAAGCTAAGAAATTAAAACCCCTAATCATAAACACTAAAATCGGACCAAAGAGGAAAATATTTTCAAATCGAAACTCCTACCTTGTTAATGAACGAGCCACGGGCCACGAACTATCTCTCGGAATCTCTCTGGCTCACTCTCCCTCGCGAAATCGCCCAGAGCAAAGTCCCATTTTTTTTTCTTTTGTTCCTTTTGTTGTTCTTGGTAGTAATGTGACGAGAATAGAAGCAAAGAGAAACTTCAAAGGCTTCAAGTAGGGCTAAAGGCAGTAGAGCGCATGACAGAGGTGATGAGACGGATGCAGTGCGTGTGAGAGAGGGAGAACGGGATGAGAGTGAGACTTTGATGAATAAAAAAATGGTAAATTGAAATTAGTATAAGTGAATATAGCGTTGTTTCTATACTTGGTGGAATTTGAAGTTTTCGTACACCGCCAAAAACAAAATCTTTTGTGGAAAATTTCCCTCCAACTAAAATTTTGTTAATTTTTTATTACAACTCCTTTTTTAAGTATTACAACTCCTTTTTTACCTTTGACTGTAGTGTAAATGTGTCAAAATTTTGTGGGAAATTTCCCTCCATTTAAAAATGGTGAAATTTTGATCATTTTTAATTTTTTGAGTATTACCACTACTTTTTTATATTAGCTATAGAGAAAAATAGACCATTCTCTACAGCTTTATATTCGACTGGAGTCTAATATAGGCCTAAAAAAAGGTGACCGTAGTCTGTATTGAAAGACTCCATTAAAAGGTTAAACTGGAGTTAAAAAAAAAAAAAATACTTGTATCCCATATTTCTGGTAGTGAAGTTAGAAACAATGTATTGACGAGGAGCTAACAAGTCACATTGTTTCATCCAAAAGAGTCGAGACTCAATATGGACACTGGCCAGTTCATTTATTCACACTCCAAGGAACAAAGCATGAGGTGATATACATTGCATTTCAGCAATCTTGTACATGAATTCCATATCTATGAGAACTTCACAAAGTTGCTCATGACATTCTCACAACTTAGTACTTCACCAATAGGCCTTGTTCGGAATCACATAGTGAGTCCGAACTCTGACTTTCTCAAATGAGAATACAAAGGTGTGAAATGACATGTCTCATTTCAGGATTAAGGTAAGCACGATGCAATTCATACGTAGTGACTTCGAGACATAAGAGGTTAAATGGTTTGTTCTTATCTTGTCTCTAGAAGTGCACTGGTCAATTCAGTACCTTCAGAAAATACCTAGAAGAACTATAGAGTCTCCAACTCTCAATGCCCCATAACCAGACATCATAGATTCTCCTAACAATCGTACTTAGGTCAATAGTCCTTTGACCCTTAGATTGCGAATATATCGTTTTAAGCAAACTACGAAGAGTTTGTTCATGCAAATCTACATTTGTCTCTTCGTAAGTTTTTTAGTTTGTTTATGGACTAAAGACTAATGTTTTATCATAAAGCTTCAAACAGACACGCAAGAATGAATGAACGTTTCAACTTTTTATTAATGAATAAGCAATTACAAGCAAGAGTCTTCATGAGACTTTATTACATCAAATGTACAATATAAAGATTACAACTCTTCTTGTGGGCACGATTGACAACACAATAATCATTCGTGTAGGAGCCTCCCGATATTGATCCCTTGTCCCGTGACGATGCACACCAAAAGATCTAATCTTTGGTGGTCGAGTTGGTGACGCCGCAGGTTTGGGACGATCGAGGCACAAATGAAATATTGCCATGCCTTGGCAAAGCGGTTGATGTTTGTGATTGGGAGGAAACTTGGGACTACTTGCCCGTGCACGGTCTTCGTCTTGTAAGTGGCACCGGGATAAGCAAGCAACCGGATCCACTCTTCCCATTGGGGTTGGATAGTGAGGTTAAAGTAGTCGTCATTCTCGGGCTCCGGTATGCCGAGATATACATTGAGAGCGGCCGGAAAAATGTTGTTGCTGACATTCCGGACCCGGAGTACATTTCCCTCCATCACCGAGAGATTGGCGTACAAATTTCTCCACCCAAGAGCCTTGATTTGAGCCACCATATCTCCATATTGTCTAGTGGTCTCTAGGGTCCGCTCGGGAATCAACCCCTTTTTTGAGATGACATCCCATACTTCTCCCACACCCTCTAGCAATGTTGATGGCCGAGGCAATGAGGCTCCCGATCGTCGGACCCTCTTGGGTTGGGCACGTAATGATGACGCTCGATGCATCTACACAAGTAAGCACATAATAAGTGAACGTTACTTGCTCTAGTGCGTAAATCATGAACTTATCGTCCTCCCAAAACATAATTCCTACCCATTCTTAAACTCAAATCTCAATGTTCACATCACATATGTCTATTTCGTGAAAGATTTTTCACTCGGGTACTTCATCGAGCACATACTATGCATGCCAATTTCAACATAATTCTTGTATCATGAACAACAAAATGGAGTTTCCACAACCAAACATGCATCACAAACACCCTAATACTGTCAACTCACCATGAAATCTCCATAAAATTCGAATTTAGAAATGCTACCTTGTAGATCTTGGAGATGAATGGATGGATGAGAGTGAAATCAAAGAGAGAATCACCAAAACGTGGAGTAAGATGTGATTTACAAGTGATTAGGTCTCTAAAAATGTGTTTGATTTCGAGAAAAATTGAGAATTCGAGAGAAAATGGGTTAGGGTTTGGAAGAAATTCGGAGAAAAGGACTTTGCAAGTTTTTTAAACCAGATTTTTGGCTCCGCGCGCCACGCGGTCCAAAATTCTGGTTTTGCGTGTTGCGCACATATGACTCTGGAACTTGACGCGTCAAATTTTTTGGACCTCGCGGCGTACGAAATGGGTCTCGCATGGAAAAGACATTGATGTGTTTTTGCAGCCACTTGTTGAGGAACTGAAAGAGTTGTAGACAACATGCGTCCGATTGCGAGATGGAGCCGATAACAATGAAATTTTTCAATTGCGGGCCACACTCCTTTGGACATCAATGATTTTCCGGTAGTGGGCAGTTTATCAGGATGGAGTGGACAAGGGTGTCTTGCGTGCCCCACATGCGCCGCAGACACGCCAGCGTTGCCTATCAGAAACAAAGTCATGTATTACGATCATCGGCGATACTTGCCAGATTCGCATCGGATGAGAAAGTGTAATGGTCATTACAAAATACGCCTCGAGAAAAAGAGGCCTCCAAAGACGTTGACCACGAGTCAAATAATTGAACAGTTGAACAATCTTCCCGATACGACACCAAACAAGTCAGACTGGTGTGCGAGGATCTGATTATATTAGTACGAGTTGCCGTTTTGGTCAAAATTGACGTTGAAGCATAATTTGGATGTGATACACATATAGAAGAATGTGTGCGAAAATTTACTCGGGACATTGCTCAGAATTGAGGGGAAGGATTAAGACATCGAGAAAGCAAGACATGATTTGGAAGACTTGAAAATCAAGTCTACTTTATAGCTGGAGAAGCGTGGGAATAGGTGGTTCAAGCCGCAAGCTTCCTACGTTTTAACACCGATGCAAATGAAGGAATTTGCTGAGTTTCTGAAGTCCGTGAAGTTTTCCGACGGACTTGTTGGAAATTTGAAGAAAAATATCGCTGCTAATGGGAATGTGACGAGGTTGAAGACCCATGACCTCCACATGATCTTGCAACGGTTGCTGGCTATGGGTATCGATCCTTATGTCACAAAGCAAATTCAGGAGACTATCGCAGAACTGGGTAATTTCTTTAAGCTCATATGTTCTAGAAGCTTACGAGTGGAAGATCTCGAGAAAGCACAAGATGCGGTCGTTGAGATCTTGTGTAAGTTGGAAATCATATTTCCACCTGCATTTTTCACGATCATGGTTCATGTAACGATGCATTTACCCGAGGAAGCTCTTGAAGGTGGTCCGATGCATATGAGATGGATGTACCCATTAAAGCGATACGTGGGAACGTTAAACCATTTTGTAAGAAATAGAGCTAAACGAGAAGGTTTCCATCGCCGAGGCATACGTTGTGGAAGATTAAATTAAATTAAATTAAAAAATAAAAATCAACACTTTTAGAAGCGACAATCCGCTTCTAAATATTACTAGCGAAATGACTGGAAAGATTTAGAAGCGACAATACGCTTCTAAAGTCGCTTCTAAACGACATTGTCGCACCGAATACCACTAAACATCAGCGAAATTTTTAGTCATCTGGATGAGTATCCGGTGCGACATGTCGCACCTAATATCCTTGCGCACCAGAAATGTGAATTTGTAATAGTGCAAATTTTTGTTTTAGAAGCGACTTGTCGTTTCTAAAAATGTCGCTTCTAATTTTTAGGAGCGACTTTAGAAGCAACTGACCTTTAGAAGTTGACTTTTGTCGCTTCTAAAGTCGTTTCTAAAGGTCATTTAGAAGCGACTCTTTGGCCTTTAGAAGCGACTTTTTATCGCTTTTAAAGGTCATTTTTGTAGTAGTGTATGCCACAGAGGATCCAACATAAACCTTTAAAATATAGTAAAATTTAGAAATATTAAAATTCTACAATAAACATCATCTGCATAAAAATCCCATATGTATATGAGTTCATCTAATAGAAATTATTAAACTTATCATGTTACCGGAAAAAAAATAGGAAATCATTCACAAAAATTCATTATTAATATAAGAAACACGGTGATGGGATCCATTATAGCTTGAGAAAAATTATTTATAGTAGTCATTTGAAGCTAACTGATTAACAAAATTATTAAAGTTTCAAGTTTTACAAAATAATCAAAGTTACATTGTAAAAAAAATTATATTGTAATTAATTTTATAAAAATTTATATAAATAATCTATCAATTTCAAAAAATTTAACAATAGAACAAAAAAAGAGAATTGAAATTCGAAAGTACTTGTAAATTTTGGTTATTTCACCAATTTTATACAACTTTAACTATTTTATAAATTTATCAATTTCGATTGGCTATTTAAAAAACACCTTATAGTTTGTGTTCCTTAATTATTGCATTTATATCAATCAATTTGTTTCCAAATTATTGCATTGACTTCGTATCTTCTAAATAAATTGACCATGAGTTTATCTCCGTATGTGAATAATATCAATCTTTTTTTTTTCAAGTGTATCTTAAATATTAATAAAATTTTATATCGATTAAATTTATTCCGTTTTTGGCACGACGATATAAAAAACGAGAGAATACCATATGCTTGCGAAGAGAATAACAAGAGTCAACCGGTTCGTGGCTCGCATTATATACATAATAGTTGATCTTCTTGGCTATAAACTTTTTTTCAAGAGATTCTAATATTATCTAAAACAAACAGTTTCTGGAGTTTGCGGTCTCATACTACCCACCGTCCAATGACAGCCTAGAAACTGATATACATAATGGAATATTGCAAGTTGAAAGAAGGTTCACCCAAGTCCACCTTAATTCCAATCCACGAGCCTATAAAAAAGGACAACCTTGTACGTTTGCACACACGTCCACGTGGCCTCTGTTACTCACAAGTCAGATTGCCTCAAAAACGATTTTCAAACCCTCTTCTCCTTCTTTCTTCTACACATAGAGTACTCAATATGGATCCCCACACGCCATTCTGGGTCGAGATTCAAGAAATCTACACGTCAATCCAGGATAATCCTAACATTTTGGAAGATATCGACCGACAACCGTTTGCCCACACTCCGATGCACGTGGCCGCGGCGGAAGGCTTCACTCAGCTCGTTCTCGAGATGATGATGTTAAAGCCGTCTTTCGCAAGGAAGCTGAATTCGGAAGGGTTTAGCCCAATACACATCGCGTTGCGAAACGGTCACTATGAAACGGCGGTCAGAATGGTGGAGATGGATAGAGAGCTCGTCCGCGTCAAAGGAAGGGAGGGCTTGACTCCGTTGCATTTCGTAGCCAACCTCGGAAATTCAAAACTATTGGCGAAATTGGTGTCGGCTTGTCCAATGTCGTTACAAGACGTCACGAGTCGCAACCAAACTGCCCTACATGTCGTGGCGGCTCTTGGGGATACCAAACTCGGTGTGGCCTGTGTTGGAGTCTTGTTGGAAGGGTTTAAGAGGATCTCTCATTCCGGCTTGGGTGAGATTTATTTGAATTGGAAAGACGATCACGGAAATACGCCTTTGCATGTAGCCGTAGCAGTCGCAGCGGCGAACATGAATATTATAGCTGACATGAATGCTACAATGGTACTCTCATCCTCTTCAGAGGCGCAAAATGAAGTCCTTGAATCAAATAAAATAATTAAACTTGAATGTGTTAATTTATACGTAAGTGTTGCATCTTTGATACATGTACGTGCAGGTGGTGAAGGCATTGATTGATACCCAAATTATTGATCTAAATGCGACCAACTCCCAAAATTTAACTGCTATGGCCATCTCGGAGGGACCTGATGGGAACGATGCAATCACTGTCATCTTACAAAATAGTTTTAATAATACCGTCCCAGCATATGTCAGGTATAATACTCATGTTTGCAACCCTGTGATTCATTTCTCACGGATAACATTTATAATTGGGGGTACAAGAAAGGAGTGAATAGTGATAAAAAAAAATGTTTGAAATAGTTTAAGTGGCAGTTAGGCTAATAATATGATAGTTCACACCTTCTTTTTATAAAATAATCCAAGTTTTATTTTATTAAGACCGAAGTAAATTAATTAGATTAATTTAATTTATTTCGAAAAATAGTCTTTTGGGCCAAAACGAAAATTAAATAAAATTAACTAGTTTGAAATATTTCGATTTGGTGTGGACTATTTTTTTAATAAAATTAAACTTGGTCTACTCTAAAAAGAAAAGGTAAATAATTAGCTAATTGCAATAAATACTTGATAGTTTAAGTTCTCTTTATTAAAAATATAGCTCAATTATTTATATATTAAATATATAGCTCAGCTCATGTTTAATTCTCGCATACAACTGTCGTAATTTAAATATTTGAGCTATTATCTTAATAATCTAATAATTAGACAATAATTTTAAGGTAAGAAGTATAAATAGACTATATGCTTAGCTCTCACACTAATAAAATACTTCAATGCGAAAATACAATTTTGAGTAAAGCACTAAAATGATATTTTTTGTTGAGGGTTATATTACATTTGGAATTAAATGAAGTATTTTTTATCAATAATGTATGTTGAGACTCCTAGTCAACTAGTGGGCCGCATTTGGAATTAAATGAAGTAATTTTTATTAATATGTAACAATGTATGTATTTTTTATCCATGCACGTTTGCTTCTATTAAGAGAGAAAATTAAAAATTAACGTTCTCTTAGGATTCTTTTCCCAATAACTCCATTTATAAAATATATTACAAATGTTGTTTTTTTTTTAAATTATACAGTTCCGGCCCCAATAAAAGCAATATATATATATATATATATATATATATATATATATATATCTATGAACTATTTATATATTAATTGTGATTAATAGAAATGTTTAAATAAAGAACAGAAAAGAAAAACAATATGCATATATAAGTTTTTCTTTTCTGTTTTTAAAGTCTAGACTCTAGAGATAAAGAAAGAAGATTGTGATATATATATATATATATATATATATATATATATATATATATATATATATATGTCATTATTTGTTTTGATTTGATGCAAATGTTTCTTAAATTTTTGCGCGGGGTTTTTAAATTTGGGAAGTCGACTAAGCAATTATATTGGTTTACTTATTTAACCAGAGTATTTAATACGGGTAGTTTTATCAAACTAATTTTGTATATTTTAATTAATGAGTAATTTGTAATGCATATCAAACGTTGTTTATTATGCAAAAATCAAGTTTTTAATTGAATTAATTAATAAACAACTTTTCCCGTTTGGCGAATACTCTTAATTATTATGGCTCAATTTCACGTTGTTGTGTTTAAAAAATGCTTTTAGAACTGTTTTCAAAAGCAGATAAGTGTTTGGTAAGCTATTGTAAAATAGTTATAGGTGTTAGTTGAAGCAACTATTGTAAAATAGTTATAGGTGTTAGTTGAAGCAAATTTATTGTTTGATAAAATATTTATTAATATTTGTAAGTAATAATTATATATAATGTAAGTAATAATAATAATAAGATATTTGTAGGTATATAAAAAAAAATATTGAAGTGGATGTCTATAGATGGTAAAAGAATAAATTATAATTTTTGGTCATATCAAAAATATTATTTGATAAAAGAGTGTAAAGATCATTTGAATTAAAATTTAAGTAGGAGATAAATGAAATAAGAAAGAGAAAGTAAGAGAGCAAAAATCACATCCAAAAAACTTCAAAATATAGTTTTTAGATTTTTAATTAAAATATTGAAAAATATCTTTTAACTTAAAAAAAATTACCAAACATTTAAATATGATTTAACTTTTAAATAAAATTAAAAAAATTCTTAATAAACTATGTCAAATAGAACCTATAGGCATACCTTAACAAGTTTACATTGATATTTAATTTTCTTTTTTCTTTCCTTTTATGAAAGTGTACTCTCTTTTTAATGGACATCTAGTTTTTGTCTATTGGAAACATGTTTTTTTTTTTTTTTTTTATAAACTAATGAACATTAGTAAATAAAACTATAAACAAATAAAAAAAAAACATACCCTAATAATTTTTATGACAATATTCTTATTTTATTTATTGTTTGTTTCTTTATAAACAGATCATTGGTTACATATACGCAAATTTCTCACTTCAAATTTAGTTATAAATGTTGCATTTTTTTTTTTTTTTTTTGCTATGTGACGTTTAATTATTCTGATTTTAGGAATACTGAAATTGTATCACTCATCTGATTTTAGTAAGTGTAAAAATGCATCAGGCATACTACATCGTAAGACTATTTTACTATTGATTAAACTTAATATGCTTCAACCCATCATTTTATTAAATAGAATATCTTTTTCCTATAAATTCATATGAATTTAAAAGAGTAATTGTTTCGTACATGACTAGTGCTTTTTTTATTTAAGATAATTTTACCATTCAGAATAACGAAAGAAATATAGTTCGTAACCGAATTTTATAGATGCGTAATAAAGTTGGTGAAAACATCATTTCAAAATTTCAATATTAGATCATCTTTAACCCACACCAAATTAGTGTGGGAATTGTAACATTTAGTAGGGGAATTATTCCAATCCATGCCAAATTGATGCAAAATTTTATGCGAAATTGTTCATTTGTAGAGAAAACGCACACGACATTATACATAAAATAAAATACAAGTACATGCATCAGAGGCGGAGCCAGAAATCAAACATAAGAAGGGCCAAATTCTAAAAATGATATTAATATAATCACAATAAAGTTCAAACACAGAATTCTATCGACTTTTATTTATAGGGACGTCTATTGACCATGCTTTTAGTCTTTTTACCATATAATCAATTACTATAGTTTAAAACTAATCTCTCTATAATAATAATAATTATTATTATAACACCACCAATGATTTTGAATCAAACACTAGCATTATTCTTACAAAATTGAATATAGAAATTTAGACGTACAAGTAGAATAAGAAGAAAAAAAAAGTAAAATTGCAGAAAAATAGATTAAAAATTAGACTTGTAAGCAATTATTTTTAGTCTTCTGGCAAGTAATTTTTTTTTTTCCAAACACAATACAAATGAGCCTAGTTATAAATAAAACAATATTACTTAAATTTATACTTATTAGAGAAACTGCACGTTTGAGAAGTCGTTTCCTAATTTATTTTTTACAGACATTATAGATTTATTGTGAATATATGTATTTTTGTTAAGTTTTGTTGAGTATAATTATTTTTAATATATAAGATAGATTGATAAGGCTTAAAAATTAGTTTTGTCATTGAAAGTTGTGTATCAATGTTATATTCGTTGAGTAAAATTTATTTTTATATTTATTTTGTATTTTGCATCAATGTTACATTTGTATTTGCATAAAGGGAGTTGCACAATATATATATATATATATATATATATATATATATATATTTATATATAACATAGATAATAAAGAGCACTACCTCTCCCACTTTCATTCATCCTGAGGCCGTCACGTGGCGTCATCAGGCGGTGACACGTGACGGCCTTAATTTTTTTTTTGGTCTTTAATTTTTTTTTCTTCTTTCATCAATATATTTTGTATAATTTTTTTACGTATATTATTTTTTTTCTCCCTCTCTCGTCAATTTTGTATAATTTTTTAATGTATATTATAATCGTAATTATTAACACTATATTATACTATATCAATAACATACATTATTTTGAGTATATGTTATATATATATATATATACATATATATATATATTCTTGGAAAAACTATGTGGTATTAATATTACATGTAGATTTTATATGTTATTGTTTGATATATAATACATTTTTGCAATTTAACATAACAATATATAATATTAATATAAATTTAAGAAACTTTTATTAATTTTTATTTCTCTATATTTTTTTTAATTTCTTTTATCAAAATTTAACTTCAACTTTTATTTACCTAAATTTTTTTTGTCCATAATACTTCTAAGAAATCGGACATATAGAAAAGCATGCAATATTTTGAAAAACTTTGAATCATAAAAGAGTTTTTTTTGTTTTGTTTTGTTTTTTTGTTTTTTTAACTTTTGTTACTTTTTAAAAATCATTAACAACGATTTTGCTAAATTTAATTTAATACAATTAAAATTTTTCAACTTACTCTATTTTTTTTATTTTTATTTTTCATTTTTTTTATTTAAAAACAATAATAATTTTGTTGACTCGTACGTTCGCGTTGTTGAAACTAGTATATATATATATATATATATATATATATATATATATATATATAGAGAGAGAGAGAGAGAGAGAGAGAGAGAGAGAGAAATTTCATTAATTGGGCTTAATAAGCCATTAAATATCAAGATTAGACCCTAATGTTTAAAAATATCTAAATATGGATTTTTGGACACATTTTGGACCAAAATATCCCTGATTCAAAAAAACCCGTATTTTTCTCTCATTTTCATCACAATTCTTTTCATTTTCGAATTGGTTGCACTAGGATTAGAATTTTCGGTGGTCGAGCTCACCGCTGAGCTCGTGGGGTTCGGCGTAACGCCCCGATTTTTTTTTTTATGAATTTGGGTATGTGTTCAGTTTCAATTTTGAGGGTTTCACTTTGTATCTCATCGTACGGCATCGTACGACATCGTACCGCATCGTACATTATAATGTGTATGAATTTTATCGTACATTATAATGTATCGTATCGCATCGTACGGCATCGTACAGCATCATACGACATCGTACATTATAATGTACGATAAAATTCATACACATTATAATGCACGATATCGTACGATGTCGTACGATGTTGTGCGATGCCGTACGATGGATACGATGCGACCACCGAAAATTCTAATCCTAGCGCAACCAATTCGAAGATGAAAAGAATTGTGATGAAAATGATTTGAAAATGAGAAAAAATATTGGTTTTTTGAATCAGGGGTATTTTGGTCCAAAATGTGTCAAAAAGTCCATATTTAGATATTTTTAAACATTAAGGTCTAATATTGATATTTAATGGCTTATTAAACCCAATTAATGAAATTTCTCTATATATATTTATATATATATATATATATATATATCTATATATATATATATATATATATATATATATTTTGCACGGATAGTTGGCAGGCTTACTCTTTACTTTTTCCTATTTATTATTTTATATACATGTATAATTAAAATCGGAAATATAATTTATTTTGTTTGAAAAGTCAGGGGGCCTGGCCCTACCTGGTCTCTGCCTACGTCCTCCCCAGACATAATCAAATAAAAACAAAAAAATTAAATTATTTTACCAAAATAATTTTTTTAAACTTATTTTGAATATTTAAATTTCCCTAAGAAATGCAGTATTCGTTTATCTTTAACCTATGAATGCAATCTCAAAATATTATTTTTTTCTCAAGGTGATTTTTTTATTATTATTTATGTGATATTAACATATATCATTTAATATTATTATAAATAATTAATTTGATATTGTTGATATAAAAAATAATATAATATTTATAATATTACTATTGATATAACAAATTAATATATAATTGATATGAAGTAATATTGAAAAGTTTTTTTTTTTGGTGAGAAATTGATGTTTTGCACTAATTTTGTGTAAAAATTGCGATGATCTTACTGTTATACATTTATATTAGCTATTGAAAACAGTGACTTTTTAATATGGAGAAAGATACAGTATTTAATTTTTACAGGATATCTCTCTGAAAATCGAGAAAATGACCCTTCTTGTCTAAATCTTGGTTATACCTTTAGATACAACATGTTACTCTTAAAAAAAAAAAAAACACTTTTAATTAGAAGGACCATGCCGTTTCTAAAAGTTAACCGCTTTTAGTCCCTCCAACTTTTTAACTACTGGATAATGCATATGTTTGTAGCATGACAACCATGGAGGAAAGATTGAATACTGCTGCGAGAGAAGGAAATATCAACAAGATATACAGCGCAATCCATGTGGACCCAGATGTTCTAGAACGCATCGATGCCAGACCATTCATCGATACTCCTCTTCACATAGCCGCATCCGCAGAAAATATCGATTTTGCAATGGAGATGATGAGGTTGAAACCGTCCTTTGCCCGAAAGCTTAACCAAGATGGATTCACACCTCTTCACCTCGCTCTGCAATACGAGAACGATGAAATGGCATCACGTCTGGTTGAGGCTGACAACGACCTAGTCCGTGCTCAAGGGAGGTGCGGAGAAACAGCATTGCACTTAGCTGCTCGCAATCAATATAGTCTCAATATTTTGAAAAAATTTGTACGAGTTTGCCCAGAATCGATTCGAGATGTGACAATTAAACGGGAGACGGCTCTACATATTGCAGTGATGAATAGAAATATTGAGGCTTTTAATCATTTGGTAGCTACGCTTCTACATGCGGTTCGCAAAAACTCTGATAGGCAGGAGTTGGAGATTCTGAACAAGACGGATGCGGATAAGGACACACTATTACACATTGCTGTGAGAACAAATCAATCTGAGGCAAGTGGTTCTGCTTATTTTTTTATAGCGATAATTGATTAGTTCATACTGACGTAAAATAATTTGTTTTTTTTTTTTTTTGTTGGAATTGTCCCTGAATCAATACATAAAAAAAAAATAAATTAGAGAAGTTGAACGAGAAAAGATAAACTTAGAGAAAAGAAGTTGAACGAGAAAAGATAAACTTAGAGAAAAAAGCCATGTTTGTTATTCATCTCAAAAACAATTTTTTAGTTTTTGAGTTGAAAAAATTGAAAACAAAAATTGAAAACATGTTTGGTTTAAGTTTTTGGAAAATTGTTTTGAAAAAAAGTAAAGAAAACTGAAAACAAATAAAATGTGTTTTTGAAAAAAAAATTGAACTCTTCTCTCCTCTTTCTCCTCATCTTCTATTTTCATTCTTTCAAAAACAAAAATGAAAACTATACCAAACATTTTTTTTCAGTTTTTTCACTTTCTCAAAAACAAAAATGAAAAATGTACCAAACAGCTTTTTGAAAACAACTACAAAACAGTTTTTCAGTACAACTACAAAAATTAGAAAACAGAAAACAAAAACTTTTTGAGTTAACTACCAAACATAATAGAGTTTGGATAACTTTTCCTATTCAATTCTGGATTACAATTACAAAGTAAAATACCTTACATATATATAGAAAAGAAATTAAGTACGTTACCCACTAACCTAGAAGATAAATTAGGATCTATTAAGGACTCACTAACACACTAACACATCCACTATTTCAGCACACAACAATAATTACGTGGCTTTAATTAACAAAACAAACATAAAGAAATACTCATAAAATAAAAATTAAAAAAAACGCCCTTGACCAAGTCAAGGTTATATCTAACATTTTTTTAGTAAGTATGAAGACACATAATTCTGATTACTTTAGGTAACAATTGTATATCTGAATTTGTAGGATAGAACAAAGGGTTATTAAGTTATATAGCCACACGGATATAGTGGATTGAGATATAGCCCACCTTTGGTTAATTTCTTGTAAATAGCCAAGTAAACTTATTAACAAATTAATAAAAGCCTTATTTAACACAACCAAACATATATTTTAGGTAGTTAATTGGCTGCCACGTATGCAAGTTGGCTATTTACAAATTATTTACCAAAGGTTGGCTAATTTACAATTCTTATAGTTTAGGTGGTTTACGTAGCCAATTTTTTGTAGAACAAATTTAAATTTTATTTTATTATTATAGAGAACAAAAATCAATAGAGTATAATGCATGTCAGAGTAACGTTATTTCAAATCAGTATGGAAGTGAAGTTGTACGTGGGATTTCAGGTGGTTCGGAAGTTATTACGTTGTGGAGTTGAAAATCGCAAGAATTCAGAAAATGAATTGCCAGGTGAAATAAACCTCGAGATGCCTTTTGAAAGAGAATCCAGAAGAGAAATTAAAAAAATGTTGTTGCCCGTCCAAGCTCCCCCCGATGATTCAATAGCGAATACTATCAGTCTTTACTACTCTCGTCTCAAAACGTCCCGTGCGGTGATAGACATTAAGCGCAGCAGAGAGAACGTGCCGAGCAATGTGAGAAACATGATATTGGTGGTCCTGGCGTTGATCGTAACGGCAACCTACCAGGTCGCTCTTACCCCTCCCGGCGGCCTTTGGCAAGATGACAGCAACGACCTGACTCTGAATGGTACTGCGAAGCACAAAGCTGGGACAGCAGTATTTGGTGCGGATGCCACTTTTTTTATTGTCTTTCATGTCTTAAACACCACCACGTTCTTCTTGTCAATCGCAATAATTGGCTTCCTGATGCCGAGCGGGTACGTCCAGCTACTAGTTTCCCCTTTGGTTTTATTACTTATGTGTTACCTGTTGGGGACCAACCTCGTTTCGTCCAAAAGAATCATACCGTCCGACAGATTTGGGGCTGCACACACCGCGCTTCACTTGGGATTATTCATACTTACGTTATTTTCCGTTGCGGGAACGTACACAATCATTTCTTATGTAAAGAAAAAATTAAGATCAAGGAGGAGTTTTTAATGAATTAGTTAAATCGAGGAAAATCGAATCTGAAAGGGAAAATATCTCATGGTCAATTTGTTTTTTTTGTTGTTTTTTTTTCCCCACCATTCACTTGTTTATCGCATATATATCTATATGCAGATTTATCAATAATTGATATCCGAATAATTTTTGGATAAGTGGGTGTATTTTGTTTTAATTGTACAACGGTTTATTAATTGCCGTGCAAACCATCACGGTAATAGGGATGTGCATGGGAAAATTTATCATACCATGCGTTTAATATTTTTTTGTAGACATACTTAAATATTTATCCGACCATTTATATAACTTGATTACATGTCTAGTATTTTTCCTATTGGTAACGACTTCCAAGTATCTCATTCACAAACTCTTCACCTAAAATAGAAGAGCATTCCAAATTCTCCTGCTTATCTTTGTTTGCTTAAGGAAAAAGAGGTCACAAGGAGTAAAACCATCACCTCCACGATAAGAGGCCGTTCAGAGGTTCGTCACTACTTAGGTCTACTTTTTTGGGGCTCCTTGTACATCTTGGCCTTACGGGCTCGTCCCATCCGTCTCGATCTTCTTGCGATAAAAAAGTACTGATTTACACCACCACTAACCCGGTTCACCTTCACAAGGGAATCTTGGAAATTGTGGCCTTTCAGACCTAGTTCCGCGATTGCCGTAATGTCTTTGAAACTAAAGGAAGGACATCCACCTCAACATGACATGCGTAGCTAGACTCCGCCACGATACGGACATCGTAAATATTGTGCAAAAACTCGCATTAAAGTATCTAGAATGGAAAAAAAAGGGCAGCATTCGACAAGAATGAGGCGCTAAAAGAAAAAGATACTCAGTTGTTTGTTCCACTGCCCAAAAACAAGAAGATTCTGGAGTGTAGGTGATTGTGCACCATCAAATTTTAGGTGGACGGGAGCATCAATCGATACAATTCTAGCTTGTTGCAATGATGAATATTGTACGGGTCCTTTTCTCCTAAGCCGCAAACTTGAACTGGCAACTTCACCAACTGGATGTGAAAAACGCATTCCTAAATGGTAGCCTCAAAGAAGAAGTCTATATGGACATTCCGCCACGGTTCCAAATGAAAAAAATTAGGGAATGGTGTGCAGCCTCAACAAAGCTCTCCATGGCCTTAAATAGTCTCCGAGAGCATAGTTTTACGTTTGGGAAAATCATGAAAAGATTCACCTTTGATCAGATCATATATCTTTTCTTCAAACACTCAACTTAAGGGGATGTAACAATTCTCATTGTTTATATAGATGGTATGATTATCAAGGGAAGTGATGTTCAGGAAATTGAGAAGCTAAAGAAGGAGCTTGCAACAAAATTCGAGAAAAAGGACCTTAGAACTCTGAATGTTATATTGGCATGGAAGTAGCAGGATCGTGGAAAGGTATTTCAATCACTCAAATCAAGTATATCTTAGACCTCCTCATCGAAGTTGGTATGTCCGCGTGTAAACCAGACTCGTGTCATCTAGATCCCAATGTCAAGCTCAACGCACATGAAAGTAAATTGGTGGACAAAAAGCGGTATCAAAGACTTGTTCGTAGGCAGACTTATAAGTGTGGTAATTCAATACATGCATGCTCCTCGAAGTCAACACTTTCAAACTATTTTTTGAATATTGAGGTATTTGAAGCGTACTCTGGGTGTGATGACCCGACTTTTCGGACCGTCTTACTTATCTTTTTAAACTTTAGAAAATTCTTTAGAAAAGTTGGGGGACTTTTTAGAAAGAAAAAAAAACACATCTAATAAAGGAGAACCAAAATTTTAAGAATTTTAAATGAAACAAAAACTTTTAAAAAGAATATGAAGATTGCATTTCAAACATTTCATGAGAATACTCAACCAAAATTAAAAATACGAATTTAAAACCAAACATAGGGGCAAAATACTAAAACATAATCCATATTCTAAATCTCAAACAAATTAGAAAACTCTTTGAAACTTCATAACTTTGAAATAAATGAAAATAAAAACTTTTAAATTTATTTCTTAAAGACTTGTAGCGGAAGACTTATTTTGTAAATGAAAACCATAATCCAACCCTCTCACTATCGACGCCGCTAGTCCGCCCTGTTGAGTTCCTTACAAATTGTTTTCCTACAATACAGACGTATATTTTTTTTCGAAGAGAGGAGCTTACGCTCAGCGAGAATAATATAAAGCTCACAAAATAAAAAAGAGTAATGCAATGCATGAACCGGTTATTAGTATTTTATAACTAATTGATGACTTGATCTTTCTTTTCTTGATTCTATCTATCAACCTTTAGTTCGGAGTTCCCCTAGAGTAGTCGTACCTAATTCAATGCGCACTTTGAAGGTGAAGATATGGGATTGCAAGGTCCCACACTTCCCTCTATCTAATAAAAATATTAGGGCCTCGGCCCGAGAAATTTCCCAATTTGAGCATTGGCTCGGGAAACTTCTCTTTAAAATTACCTCTTGAGGCGGTACGACTCCTTTGCTTATCTTTATCTTTTCACTTTGAGAATTACGTAACATACATATATAACATGTAAATAAAAACTGTTATATATATGCTCATGCAAAAACATGACTATATAATACAACATGTAAATTTTCAAATCTACTTTAACTTAACATCACATAGCTTACCATACATACATTACTATTTTAAATTACATCTAATAATTAGCATCAACACATAACTTGCAAATCATAACTCACTCAAATAACAAACCACAAAAGAACAAACACGCCATCAGATAGTAAAACCCATACTTCCGTATATAAAACTACATATAAGACATGTTATAAATAATATGTTCATCAAATTTATTTTTGAACTAATCTGTGTTGCAGTGGGATTATTCTAACCTTGACAAATTGGGAATAAAGCTCTTTGGGTCGAAGACGGATTGAAAGCTGTACTTAACTCGAAAACTAATCGGGGTAAAAGACTATCGGGGATCAGCTAAGAAAATGATTCAAGACATACTTTAGATTATGGAAACTTTCAGAAACAACATTCAATGTGAAATTACGAAAATACCATTGGCTATTAGGGTTTTGGAGGAAAACTAAAACTCTGTAAAAGCTTCTGTAAAATTTCCAGAAATTATAAAACATTATTTTGAGCACTTTTTATAAGGGCAGCGCAGCCAAAAACATTCCTTAACTATTTAATAAAAATAGAACAAGTATAAAATCTGACTTTAGAAACTTGTACCAAAACTGGTCTGCACACTCATCGTAATATAATCAGAAAATATTATGTATATTATAAAAGTATTTTTCAATTAAACTTTTAAATACAAGACACGTACAACTAGCGTTTTAAAAAAGAATCAATGCAAAATAATAAATTTTGTAGCCACGATATATGTTATAAGTTTTGAAAATCGGAACAAGGCCACTACTACAAATTTCATTTTCTGGTGCGGAAGGGTATACGGTGCGACATGTCGAACCTAAATGTCGCACCTAAACAGACATTGGGTGCGACATGTCATGGATACTCTTCCAGAAAACTAAAATTTTCGCTAATTTTAAGTGGTATCGGATGCGACATGTCGCACCCAATACCTATCCAATGCGACAAGTTGCACCTAATAGATTTAAAAATTTTAAGTGGGCTGTAAAATCTCTCCTCTTATTTTCAGTTTCCTTAGCACTATCCGGTGCGACATGTCGCACCTAAACAGTCAAGGTACAACTTGTCGCACCGGATACCTTTCCAGAAAACATAAAATTCGCTCTTTTTTAGTGGTATCGGGTACGACATGTCGTACCGAATACTTTTTGGTGCGACACATTGCACCAAATACAATTAACAGGTGCGACATGTCACCCCGGATACCTTTAACAGGTGCAACATGTCGCACCAGATTTTAGGTCAGTTATAAAACCTGATTTCCTTCTACAACTTCTTCTTCGTCGCCTCTCTGCAACTCATTCTCTCTCGTTCTTCTCTCTCTCCTCCCTTCTCTCTCTCTCTCTCTCTCTCTCTCTCTCTCTCTCTCTTGTGCTTTCTCTCTCGCGTCTGCACCTTCTCCAGCTGCGCCATTCGTCCTCGCCGCCGCTGGGACAGCGCGGCCACCGTCGCCGTCGCACCTCCTCCTTGCCGAGCTTCGAGGTAAGGTTTCTCTTTCTCTATTTATCTCACTCTCTTTCTCTATTTCTCTCAGCCCATTGCCTCAGCCTCCACCTCATGCCATTCCCTCACCGCCGACCTCCTCCTTGTCACAACCCCACCTTGTCGAGTCTGTCGCCGCCGCTGCCCAACTTGCCTCTCCGTGCCAAATAGTTTCCCAGGTAAGTTATTTTTTTTTTCTATTTATGTATTTATTTAATTAGTAAGTAGATATAATTAGTAAGTAAATATAATTAGTTCTAATTATAATTAATAATTAGTAATAAGTAATGTTATTCTAGTCTAATAATTGTTAATTGCAGATGAAGTATTTTAATTTCACTTATTTTAAAATATGTTTAGAATATGACTAATTAGTTTAAGTTAATTATAATTTTACATGTTAAAATTAGTTAAGTAACATGTTTAGGTAGTTTGATTAATTTAATTGTGATTTAAATTAAGTAACATATTTAGGTAGTTTAAGTTATTATTTTAAGTTATTGTAATTATAAATGAGTTAAATTAAGTTAATTGTAATATGTGTAGCGTTTAATTAATTAGTAATATGTATTGCACCGAGTAACGGAGCTCGGTTTAGGATTACAATTGTTAATTCATTTACAATTGTTAGGAAATTAACCTATCATTGCAATATTAAGTTAAAAAGTTATTGCCTTAGAGTCTAGTTCATTAATATGATATTTCTGGATAGTTTGTATATCTTTTTAAACGTGTTTGCAGATTTTTGGTTTGTCAGTGTTAAGGGGAAATTGTGCCAAAATTTCAGTAGAGTTTCGAACTAATTAATTTCATAATCTCTCTTTCATTCTACTAAATTCGTTATTCGTCCATTAACAATAGCCGTCTTTAACTCTCTCGTTCAACGAAATGTCAAATCCAAGTAGATATTGGATTACCGAGAACAATCGGTTGAGCTTGCAGTATAAAACAGGGGTTAGCGAGTTTATCCGCCTTGCAAGCAGACGACCGAATGAAAATGGCCAATATCATTGTCCTTGCAAGTCTTGCAACAATGTGAGATGGCACGATATCGAGTTTCTAAAGAATCGCAGCCAGGGGTTTACCCCGGGCTACACTGAATGGTATCATCACAGCGATCGTCTTGTTCTTACTCGTGAAGAAGATGTCATCGAAACTGATCAGAGAGGAGTCAGAGGATTGCACGATGGTTTGCATGATCTCATGGATCACGAGGATTTCGACGACTATGCGGATCCAACCCAGAGCGAGCTGCGTGCAGAGGAGCAAGTGGAAGACCTATTCGCTGAGTTGGAAGCAAAATTGTACCTTGGATGCAAAGAGTTTTCGTCATTGTCATTTTTGGTTTCGTTGATGCACATCAAAGTCATGAACCATTGGACAAACAAGTCGTTCATAGAACTCTTGCAGCTCTTGAGGAAGTCTCATCCAATTGGTAACCGAATTTTGGTAAAGCACTACGAGGCAAAGGCAAAGGTAAAGCATTTCGGTATGGGGTACGAGATGATCGATGCGTGCACAAACGATTGTGTCATATTTCGAAAAAATCTCGTGAAAGCTGAAGTGTGCCCAATTTTCAATGATAGCAGATGGAAGCCAACCGGGAAGAAGATACTGCAAAAGATATTGGGATATTTTCCTCTAAAAGATCAATTGAAGCGATTATACACTTCTCGACACATGTCGCTTCAAATGCAATGGCTCGAAAGAGACCGCATCAAGGAAGAATGCGTTTTGCGACATCCAGCGATTGGTACGACGTGGAAGAATCTGGACAAGAGATACCCAGATTTTGCAGCAGATCCTCGGAACGTACGGCTTAGACTAGCATCTGATGGGTTCAACCCGTTTGGGTAAATGAGTCTAGCATACAACATGTGACCCGTGGTACTAATTGCGTACAACTTGCCGCCTTGGTTGTGCATGAAAAAGAGTACATGATGCTAACGCTTCTGATACCCGGGCCGAGCTCACCTAGAAAAGACAAGGACGTGCTCTTGCAATCAGTTGTCGAAGAGCTGAAAGAATTGTGGGATACTTGGTTTCAAGTTCGAGATGGGGCCAACGATGAAGTGTTTCGGTTGCATGCCGCGCTTCTATGGACGATAAACGACTTTCTGGCTCGATCATATTTATCGAGATGGAGTGACCAAAGGTATCTTGCGTGTCCCACGTGAAATCTCGAGACGCCATCTCTGAAAGTCAGAAAAAAGATCCTCTATTATATCATCGTCGATTCTTGCATGCGCCTCACCGATTGAGGAAAAGTAGTGATCACTACATAGACTGCCACGAGAAATGCCGTAAACCTGTCAAGTTGACTCCGTAAGACATACTCGATCAGTTTGTTAGTGTTTCTTGCATGGAAACTGGCAAACACGCCGGCAAACAAAAACGAGTTGAGTGTGAATTTAATTGGGCAAAAAAGAGCAGCTTCTACAAGTTGTCGTACTAGTTAGAGCTGGAGTTGAAGCACAACATGGACATCATGCACATAGAGAAGAGCGTGTGCGAGAATCTTCTCAGGACCATGCTCAGCTTGGAAAAGAAGAACTATGGTATGCGGAAGGTTAGGTTTGACTTGATGGACTTGAAAATCAAGAATTCTCTACACATGAGAGAATAAGGGAATTGGTGGTACAAACCGCCACCAGCGTTCACCTTGACCCTTGAGCAGAGGCAGCAGTTTACCGAGTTCCTCCAATCTGTAAAATTTCCAGACGGCCTCGCTGGAAATTTGAAGAAAAACATGACTGCTGACGGAAAGCGCACAGGTTTGAACTCGCACGATTGTCACTTGATCTTGCAGAGACTGTTGGCTGATGGTATTCGCCCTTTTGTTCCAAAACCTATACAGGAGACGATCTCCGAGCTTTGCAACCTTTTCAAGTTGATAAGTTCTAGAACCCTGAGAGTGGAATATCTAGAAAAAGCGCAAGATTCCATCATTGAGATCTTGTGTAAGCTTGAGATGATATTCTTGCCTGCTTTTTTTCGGGATCATGGTTCACGTTCCAATTCATCTACCAGATGAAGCGTTCTGTGGCGGTCCGGTGCATATGCGATGGATGTACCCAGTTGAGAGATACATAGGGACGTTAAAACATTTTGTCAAAAATAGAGCTAGGCCAAAAGGCTTTATTGTGGAAGCTTACGTTGTAGAAGAAGCTCTAGTTGCAAGGTATCTCGAAAACAAGAAAATTATCAATGAAGTTCAAATGCGAGAGCTTTATGTTTTTCGGTCCAAGAAGTGTGTACCTTATGGGATGATGAAACCGATAGTTTTAGACGATGACCAAAAAGAGAAGCCAGAGTGGTACATTTATACCAATTGTCCTGAAGTTGATCCGTATTTGATGTGAGTGTTCGATTCATTTAAATCTCCAAGTTATCTCATTGATTTACATCTAACTGAGTAACTTTAACAGTGAGCATTTCGAACGCATACAAAGGAACTCTCCAGTGGGCACTGAAGATGTTGATATTGAAGCAATGCATAGTAGAGAATTCAAAATTTGGTTTGCGAAAAAGGTAAAAGCTACTTTCATTTATTGAAAGCATACTAAAAATGTTGATGACATTTCATTTGCTTTGTTTCGTATCCAGATTTATGATATGAAAGTTAGTGGATCCGAAGTGTCCGAAGAGCTTTGTGCATTGTCTGCCGGTTCCTTGCAAATCGCTCATCAATATCCGAGCTGCTTTGTTAACAGCGAAGTTCATCACTCATCGTTGTGATAATAAACGAATCACTCAAAACAAAATAGCGATGTTTATGTGCCCGTGAATTAGTATAATTTCTACGATCGAATGGAAGACGTCATCGTACTGAGCTATAAATATAATTATCGTGTCGTACTGTTCAAATGCATATGGTATGGTGACTAGTACAATGTAGGACGCATATGCACGTTGATAAGACCACCGAAGCGACGAGTTCGTATACTGCTAAAGAGTGGTTTACAAAGGAGCCGTACATACTCACGACTCAAGCGAAACAAGTTTTTTACATCCAAGATCTCGTTAAGAGTCACAAATTAGAAATCGTTCAGGAATGCAATCATCGAGGGATATGGGATATTCGTGAAGTTGATCTGACCACCTCGGCCTCGGTCTCATTGATAATAGAATTATCAAACATCGATCCTCTTAATCATCGACACAAAACCGCTATGGCCGAGGTAGTTACCATTGTTGACGATGATGAAGAAGTCGATGAAAAAGATGAGGCATGTGTCGTTTTTAAAGGAGAAGATGTTGATGTCAATATAGAAATGGGTACTAACATTACATCGAGCGATGACGAGGAATGAGTAATACCCTGGAACCACAATTGAATACTAATAACATAATTGATGACGATGAATGAGTAATATTGACATTTAATTAGTAATAGTAATTTTTTTTCATTTTGCAGGATGGCGACTTCTTCTAGAGTAGGTGGAGGCTAGGACTCGTCAGGAAGAGGTCATGATCCCCCACAGACGCCGGGTTCTGGGGAACCGAAGAAGAAGCGGGAACTAACGACTTACCTCGTTTCTGCGAGAGCTGGAGTTAGGAGTCCTAGTGCGAACATAGTTCGCTACGATCAGATACAACATGCGTTCTTTCAAGACGTCAGGGAACAAAATCCATTGATCGGCACTTTTCAAAACCGCGTTGGAAACTTGATCAAAAGTAGCATTCCCGTCGACCTCCCTGACTAGAAACACGTAGACCCTCAGAGTGTAGCGGATCTGATGAGTTCGATCCAAAACGAGTACCGTTTCATGTACAGTGATCCTGCGACTGGCCAGCTAGTGTCAGCAGATCCCATTATTCACGAGATTGATATGGCTATCGTTCACGATGCCAAGAAGATGCGACATGGCCAAAAGTTGAGATAGTCGCAATTATTTTTTAAGACGTTTTGCGGGAGTAAGGATGTTGCCAGAAATGAAACACCCGAGGGCTATAAAAAATAAGCTTAGTTGAAGGCAATAGAGGTGTTCGACACGCCAGAGCATAAGGTATGAGTTGAATTTTTTTTTTAAATTTCTTATATTATCGAATTAAATGAATTCATGTCTCGCAGGCAAAGTCTCTCTGCAACCGAGAAAATTTGAAAAAGAAGAAGACAAAGGCGAGACAAGGGTCGCTAAGTTTTTTGGGTCATCGCTCCAAGAGCGTAAGTTGCTTAATATTGATTTGCAATACATACGTTAGTTTTACGTTGAAAAATTGCATAGGAAGGAAGATGGGACTATGGGCTCAGCTTTAGCGATATGGTCGGACAAACACCATGACGCTAAGTGATCGTGGATGATGGACTTCGCGAAGTCGCAATTTGTAAGTTACTTGTTTAATTTACTATATTTAATTACTTATCATTCTTATTTGATAATTTTTTGTGGTTTTTTTTATGAATGATCAAGTCATTGTTGTCAATGGTACCAACAAGAAGAGTGTAGTCTTTACTTATGTACATTTGATGTAATAAAGTCTCACGCAGACTCTTGCTTGTAATTGCTTATTTATTAATTAAAAATGTTGAAACGTTCATTCATTCTTCCTTGTCTGAAGCTTTATGATAAAACCTTAGTCTTTAGTCCATAAACAAACCTAAAGACACATGAAGAAACAAATGTAGATTTGCATGAACAAACTCTTCATGGTTTGCTTAAAACAATACATTCACAATCTATGGATCATAGGACAACTGATCTCAGTACGATTGTTAGGAGAATCTATGATGTCTGGTTATGGAACATTGAGAGTTGGAGACTCTATAGTTCTTCTAGGTATCTTCCGAAGGTACTGAATTGACCAGTGCACTTCTAGAGACAAGATAAGAACAAACCATTTAACCTCTTATGTCTCGAGGTCACTACGTATGAATTGCATCATGCTTACCTTAATCCTGAAATGAGACATGCCATTTCATAGCTTACGTATTCTCATTTCAGAAAGTCAGAGTTCGGATTCTCTATGTGATTCTTAACAAGACCTATTGGTGAAGTACTAAGTTATGAAGATATCATGAGTAACTTTGTGAAGTTCTCATAGATATGGAATTCATGTACAAGATTGCTGAAATGCAATGTATATCACATCATGCTTTGTTCCTTGGAATGTGAATAAATGAACTGGCCAGTGTCCAAATTGAGTCATGACTATTTTGGATGAAATAATGTGACTTGTTAGCTCCTCGTCAATACATTGTTTCTAACTTATTCACAAGCCACAAAGGAGTTGAGGAAATAACAGCTAGAAGGGTAAAATGGTAATTTTGTAAATCCCGACTAGCTGATGATATTCATGATGTTGTCAATGGTGCCCACAAGAAGAGTAGTAGTGTCTATTTATGTACATTTGATGTCATATAGTCTTACGAAGACTCTTGCTTGTAATTGCTTATTCATTAATATAAAGTTGAAACGTTCATTCATTCTTTCTTTGTTTGAAGCTTTATGATAAAACCTTAGTCTTTTAGTCCATAAACAAACTTAACAACTTACGAAGAGACAAATGTAGATTTGCATGAACAAACTCTTCGTAGTTTGCTTAAAACGATATATTCGCAATCTTAGGGTCAAAGGACTATTGACCTCAGTACGATTGTTAGAAGAATCTATGATGTCTGATTATGAGGCATTGAGAGTTGGAGACTCTATAGTTCTTCTAGGTATCTTCCGAAGGTACTGAATTGACCAGTGCACTTCTAGAGACAAGATAAGAACAAACCATTTAACCTCTTATGTCTCGAAGTCACTATGTATGAATTGCATCATGCTTACCTTAATCCTGAAATGAGACATGCCATTTCACACCTTAGTATTCTCATTTGAGAAAGTCAGAGTTCGGACTCACTATGTGATTCCGAACAGGGCCTATTGGTGAAGTACTAAGTTGTGAGAATGTCATGAGTAACTTTGTGAAGTTCTCATAGATACGGAATTCATGTACAAGATTGCTGAAATGCAATGTATGTCACCTCATGCTTTGTTCCTTGGAGTGTGAATAAATGAACTGGCCAGTGTCCAAATTGAGTCCTGACTCTTTTGGATGAAACAATGTGACTTGTTAGCTCCTCGTCATATACATTGTTTCTAACTTATTCACAAGCGACAAAGGAGTTGAGGAAATAACAGCTAGAAGGGTAAAATGGTAATTTAGTAAATCCCGACTAGCTGATGACATTCATGAAGGGTAGCATAGATAATATTCAGTGGATCCGCTCATTATAATTAGGTGAATTCTTGAGTAGAAAATAAATTCATTTGAACCGAGAGATTTTCAGTGTCAGCTCTTTAGTGGAGTCAGTTGGCATTAAGCTAAACTTGGAAAAGGTTTGTGAACTTTTGAGTCCAAGTGTTTAGCTCAAGCTTTGTTCATTTGGGTCCATGAGGTCACTGTCACGAATCACATCGATAGGAATAGTTAAACTGGAAGCTAAGTCAAAACGAGAACGAAAATTGTCAAAAGGGTATTCTTGTCTTTTGAGACATAGGATGAAATGGATGTCAATAAATTTTGACAAGTTCATTTGATGACTTAATGTCACTCGGCCATAATATGATTAATTGGGCCTTGTGGATTAATTTCATTTCATAAGAGTTTTATTGAAAATTCTTAATGGGCCTCTCTCATATTGTTATGAACAAATGAAGAAGCTTCTAGAAGCTCCTTCTAGAATGATGTTGGGCGCCCAAATACCTAAGAGAAAGAGAAAATATTTTGTGCATAAATGTATCAAGATACTTGCCAAAAAAAAAAGAGGAAACAAATTTCCTATGCTTGCCATAAGGAATTTCGGCCAAGGCAACCAAGAGAGAACAAAAGAGGAAACTAATCCCTTGGGGATGTACTAGAGGTGGGCGCCTATCTTGGATAGGAATGGGCAATAAAAGATTGCTCATTAAGGCTTGGAAAATAAGAGGAAACTACTTCTTTCCAAGGCCAACCCTTCTCCTATAAATAGGACCCTCATTCCTCTCATTCTATTCATTCCACATAAGTTAGAGATTGAGAGCTTCTCTCTCTAGAACTTGTGGTTGCCGCCCCTCTTCTCTCTCTCTCTAGTTTATTTTCGATTTTTCTTGTTTTGGCACCTAGGTCCTCACTCGACCTAGTGTTTAGCTCTGCGACTTCAAGACTCGTTCTTAAGTCGTAGTGTGTTTAAAAGTGCCCACTCACTAATTCCTTTATTTCGAGTGATTTAGTCATAGAAACTTTCGTGGTTGCTCGAGGTGCCGAGGAAAGAAAGAGAGACGTGCTGCGAGGGGAGACGAGCGTTGCAAATTTTCCAAAAGCTTCTTCAAAGTTCAAGCTTCAAGAAAGGTTAGTAAACTTCTTAGCTCATATTAGTTTTTAATTACATGTACTTGCACTTTGTCTAGGTTAGTAAAAAACTGTTTTTACTTGTAAAAGAAAATTTTTAAAATTCCGCCGCTTACCGAAGCGTTAATTATTTTCTTAAACCCTAGATCGATTCCAACAAATGGTATCAGAGCTATGGTCAAAGATTAGCATGTACATGTTTTTAAAATTATGAGCTTGAAAATCGTTTTCGAAAGTTTACTAATTTTGTGACAAGTTAGAATTGTTATCTTAGTTTTTTTTAATTTATTGCTCTTGCCTTTAAATTAAAAATCATGTTGTTTTTCTATGATTTTGGGATGTTTTTAAAACACATTAGAATCAGTTCTAAAAGTTTTTAATTTTTTATATTGAAAAACGTGTTTTAAAGGTTTGAGAAATTTCGAGTAAATTTTTTGTGACTAGTTTTGTTATCTTGTTAGTTTCTTATTTTTACTTGAATCGTTTTATGATTTTTGTTATTTCTTTTATGCCATGTTATTACCTTGCTAATAAAACACAAATAAAAGCTTTAACAACCTTCATAAAACGTTCCGTTACACTCGATTCTTTTTCGCACCTAAAAATGACCAAGCTTTAATTATTTCTTTTTCTTCGAGCTGGAGTAAACCTGCGTTAAAAGTGGCATAACTCTCTGCTCAGAAATCGAAATTTAATGATTCTTGAATCAAATTAAAGCTCTGTCTGTCCTTTGTCCAATACAACCAGTTTCGGCTCAAAAGGACATCGGAGCCGCCAGATATGGCGATTTTACTCCGAGGTGCGCGGCTGTGCTGAAACTCCAGTTTTTTTAGAAATCCAGATTTTCAAACCCCACTACCATGAGTTATAGAACTCTAATGAGAAAATTTTCTTGAGCAAAAATGTTTTTCATATGATTATAAACATGATGTGAAAGATTAAAATGTTTTGATTTTTGAAAAGTTTAATTGAAATTGAGTTTTTACAAAACTAGTTTGAATTTTGAAAAACCGTTTTCACTTTCAAACTTGAAAATATTTTGTCATCCAAATCAAATAAGTTTTCAAAATGTTTTCAAAACTATATCTATATCACATATGTTCAAAATCTATATGCTCTTGAAAATTTGAGTGAGAGGTCTCTTTGTAGACAAGCCGAAAAATAAAAAGATGTGTAATCTCAAACTTTCAAGTGTTCGAGTGAGTTGAAGTTCACACTTCCCTCATGCACTTTCCCGAAATAGAAAATAGGAAAAGATCGAGTATGTACCTTGTGCCTTTATGCACTAATACTGCTCTGAACATGTCGATCTAAGATTCTCTTCTAGTTGTCCGCTCTTTCGCTCTTTAACTAGGAAATGCGTTTCCGAACTTATAAGAGTCGATGAACCAACTCCAAAAACTAAGTGGGAGGGTTATACTTGTTGTTTGTAACCCACGATCCCCAACACTAATGAAAAGTGCAAGTGTCGCCGGATTAAGAGTCACACTCGCGGCCCTTTCTTAAATGAGAGTACTCAAGGGCGCTTTGCTCTGATCATTGCTCAATAAGCTACGTCCGAGAGTGAGACGATGATGACAAGGCCTCCCCTCGACGGATTGTTTTTCAAAGTCAATCTTTTGGACTAAGTGGTTGGTTACACACTTAGACTCAATCCCTAGTAATCCTCCCTCGAGGCCCTGCGAAAGGATGTGAGTGATCAAACCAATTTACAAGGTGGCTAGTCAAAAATGGTGTATTGACATCTTGGCTAAGCATTAATGATGTGTCATTTACTTATAAAAGGAGATTTTTTGCGGCCTTCCCTCGAAGGAGTAAATTATCGTTTGGTTTATAACACCTTTGGATTTTATAAAGTCTTAATAAAACTTAAATCCTGAACCAAAGACTAATCATAAACTTGTTTCAACTTATATAGGCAATATGTCTCTCAACCTTCTCTCGTTCATCTTTTCCTCGAACAAACTCGAAACCTATAACTACGCAGATTCGAAACATAACCTCGACATAATCCTTACCAAGCACAAATGGGTACTCACCACCCCGTGTCCTCCTCTGACGAATAATGATTCAACTCAAGAGGACAAAGACGCCTTGGCGGCCTGGCTTTGCTCCGATGAGATTGTGAGGTGCTATATCTTAGCATCAATGAACAATGTGTTGCAACAACAACATCGTGACATCGAGACTGCCGCCGACATGCTCACCAATCTCCGTGAGATGTTTGGAGGGCAAAGGCGTCAAGCAAGGCAAAAAGCAGTCCGACAGTTTATGAACTGTCACATGAAGGCTAGGATTCCTGTTGGAGACTTTATGATATTGATCATTAGTCATCTGAGTAAAATGGAAATCCTAGGATCTGAGATTAATGGGAAGAATGTCATAGATGTGATCTTAGAAACTCTCCCCGCATCTCTTGATACCTCAAAGATGAACTACTCCATTAACAAGCTAGAGTACACTGTTACCAAGCTTATGGAGGAACTTCACACTGCTGTAGGTCTTACTAAGAGAAAGAGGAATCAAGGAGAGGCACATGCTACTGAGCAAAAAGCCTCCGCCTCTGGAACTAAGAAGAGACCTTACAAGGCCGATAAAAAGAACTGTCCCGCCTATCTCAAAGCAAAGGAACATAGTATTGTACTAGTTACCGAAGCATGCTTAGTAGCTGATAATGTATCAACGTGGATTCTTGACTCCGCTGCTACTAACCATATTTGTTGTTCCTTCAATGGTTTCAAGAAAACCAAAAGCTTAGAGGAAGGCGAGTTCTGTTTCAAATGGGGTGATGGGAGCCTGGTGTCTGCAAAGGCTGTGGGATCTGTGACGCTGTCTTTTGAAGACCGCAATTTAAACTTGACTAATGTTTATTTTGTTCCTACCTTTGGAAAGAACTTAATATCCGTTGCTCGTCTTCATGAGCAAGATTATTGTTTAAAGTTCATTAAGAATGGAATTCGTATTTCGTTTCCTGATAATTCTTTTTTCACTGATGCATGTATGAAGAATGCTCTTTTCTACATCTATCCCACTCAACCTTCTCTTTTAGACACCGAAATAGATAATGATCTAATTAGGGAGCCAAAGAGGATCAAACTTTCTGAATCCTCCGATCTAACAAAATCAACACACCTATGGCACTTAAGACTTGGTCATATCAGTCTAGAAAGGATTAAGAGACTTGTGAGGGACGGTCCACTCCAAGACTCTGCAATAGGTTCACTACCTACTTGTGAATCCTGCATAGAAGGAAAAATGACTAAGCGACCTTTCTCCGATAAGGGTCGAAGAGCCACTGAGTTGCTAGAACTAGTACATTCTGATGTCTGTGGTCCGCTCAGCCAACAGGCACGTGGAGGATACGAATACTTCGTTACCTTCACCGATGATTACTCACGATATGGGTTTGTCTATTTGCTCAAACACAAATCCGAGACCTTTAACGTATTTAAGGTCTTTAGGGCGTTAGTGGAGAAGCAAACTGGCAAAGTGATCAAAACCCTTCGATCTAATCGAGGTGGTGAGTATATGTCTGGAGAGTTCGATGACTTTCTTAAAGAAGAAGGTATCGCTTCTCAGCTTACCGCACCTGGCACACCTCAACAAAACGGAGTGTCAGAGAGAAGGAACCGAACTCTAATGGAGATGGTTAGATCAATGATGAGTTACTCATCACTCCCTCCTTCCTTTTGGGGATATGCCCTCGAAACAGCCGCTTACATTCTGAACCAAGTTCCGTCTAAAACGGTTCCTGGTACTCCTTATGAAAGATGGACTGGCCGTAAAGTAAGTTTGGGCCACATCCGAATTTGGGGTTACCCTGCACACGTGCTAAGGCAAAAGACTGGCAAGTTGGCTAGTAGGTCAGAATTGTGCCTGTTTGTGGGATATCCAAAGGAAACCAAAGGTTTCATTTTCTATAGTCTCGAGGACGATAAGACGTTCGTTAGCACGAATGCTCGTTTCCTTGAGGAGGACTTTATGAAGGATGCAAAACCTAGAAGTAAAATTGTGCTTGAAGAAAAGTTGGGTGAGGAAGCTTCTACCTCATCTGTAAGAACTGTTCTTACCCCAGCTGAAACACAACCTAACTCATCAGAATCTCGTCAAGTGGTACTTCGACGTAGTGGGAGGGCTACTCAAAAGCGTGACAGGTACATGTCTTATGGAGACTCTCTTGTAGCCGTCTCTGACATGGATGATCCTGTTTCCTATAACCAAGCGATGGCTTGTTCTGAATCAAACATTTGGCTTGACGCCATGAAAGTTGAAATGCACTCGATGTATGTCAACAAAGTCTGGAAACTTGTAGACCTTCCTGGATGGATTAAACCCGTATGGTGTAAGTGGATATACAAGAAGAAAATGGGTCTTGATGGGAACGTCGAGACGTTCAAAGCACGACTTGTGGCGAAGGGTTATACCCAACAAGAAGGGATTGACTATGAAGAAACCTTCTCGCCAGTCGCGATGCTTAAATCCATCCGCATACTCCTATCCATAGCTGCAGCTCTCGACTATGAGATCTGGCAAATGGATGTCAAGACAGCCTTTCTGAATGGCAATCTTGACGAGCGCATTTACATGGCTCAACCAGACGGTTTCGTGGAAGAAGGTCAAGAGACCAAGGTTTGTGAGTTGCTTAAGTCCATTTATGGATTAAACAAGCATCTAGGTCATGGAATATTAGATTCGATGAAACTTTAAAGAGCTTCGGCTTTGAACAGTCAATAGATGAGCCTTGTGTTTACAAGTTAATACACGAATGCAAAGTTGTGTTTCTGGTACTATATGTCGATGATATACTACTCATTGGTAATGACGTGGGTAAGTTATCTGAGGTTAAGGTCTGGCTGGCAAAGCAATTCGATATGAAGGATCTAGGAGAAGCCGCGTACATTCTGGGGATCCAAATCTTTCGAGATAGGAAAAACCGGACCCTGTCGCTCTCTCAAGCATCTTATATTGATAAGGTAATGGATCGCTTCTCGATGCAAGACTCCAAGAAGGGCCAAACACACTTTAGGCATGGAGTTTCACTCTCTAAGGACCAGTCTCCCAAGACTGCACAAGAGATTGAAGACATGAGGAAAATTCCTTACGCCTCTGCCGTAGGAAGCCTCATGTATGCTATGCTTTGCATTAGACCTGACATCTGTTTCGCCGTTGGCGTAGTTAGCCATTTCCAATCCAACCCTGGACCCGAGCACTGGATTGCTGTTAAGCATGTTCTTAAGTATCTTCGAAGAACTAGGAATTTGATGCTTACATACTCAGGTACTGACCTGACTATGACGGGATATACCGACTCCGATTTTCAAGCGGATAAGGATTCCAGGAAATCCATTTCGGGATCTGTGTTAATCCTTAATAGTGGAGCTGTTGTGTGGAGAAGTATTAAGCAATCTTGCATTGCTGACTCCACAATGGAAGCAGAATATGTGGCTGCTTGTGAAGCATCCAAAGAGGCTGTATGGCTTAGAAAATTCCTTAAGCATTTGGAAATTGTTCCAAACGTCGACGAGCCCATGACCCTTTATTGTGATAATAGTGGGGCTGTCGCTAACTCAAAGGAACCTAGAATCCATAAGCGCTCTAAGCATATTGAGAGGAAATACCATTTGATTCGAGAGATCGTGCAACGCGGAGACGTGGAGGTGAAGTAAATCTCTGGCAGATCCATTCACCAAGGCCCTAGCGAACATGGTCTTCGACCAACTTCGAGAGGGATTAGGCATGTAGGACTACTCACATCTTCTTTGAATCAAGTGGGAGTTTGTTGTCAATGGTGCCCACAAGAAGAGTAGTAGTGTCTATTTATGTACATTTGATGTCATATAGTCTTACGAAGACTCTTGCTTGTAATTGCTTATTCATTAATATAAAGTTGAAACGTTCATTCATTCTTTCTTTGTTTGAAGCTTTATGATAAAACCTTAGTCTTTTAGTCCATAAACAAACTTAACAACTTACGAAGAGACAAATGTAGATTTGCATGAACAAACTCTTCGTAGTTTGCTTAAAACGATATATTCCCAATCTTAGGGTCAAAGGACTATTGACCTCAGTACGATTGTTAGAAGAATCTATGATGTCTGGTTATGAGGCATTGAGAGTTGGAGACTCTATAGTTCTTCTAGGTATCTTCCGAAGGTACTGAATTGACCAGTGCACTTCTAGAGACAAGATAAGAACAAACCATTTAACCTCTTATGTCTCGAAGTCACTATGTATGAATTGCATCATGCTTACCTTAATCCTGAAATGAGACATGCCATTTCACACCTTAGTATTCTCATTTGAGAAAGTCAGAGTTCGGACTCACTATGTGATTCCGAACAGGGCCTATTGGTGAAGTACTAAGTTGTGAGAATGTCATGAGTAACTTTGTGAAGTTCTCATAGATACGGAATTCATGTACAAGATTGCTGAAATGCAATGTATGTCACCTCATGCTTTGTTCCTTGGAGTGTGAATAAATGAACTGGCCAGTGTCCAAATTGAGTCCTGACTCTTTTGGATGAAACAATGTGACTTGTTAGCTCCTCGTCATATACATTGTTTCTAACTTATTCACAAGCGACAAAGGAGTTGAGGAAATAACAGCTAGAAGGGTAAAATGATAATTTAGTAAATCCCGACTAGCTGATGATATTCATGAAGGGTAAACACTGATAATATTATGTGGATCCACTCATTACAATTAGGTTGAATTCTTGAGTAGAAAATAAATTCATTTGAACCGAGAGATTTTCAGTGTCAGCTCTTTAGTGGAGTCAGTTGGCATTAAGCTAAACTTGGAAAAGGTTTGTGAACTTTTGAGTCCAAGTGTTTAGCTCAAGCTTTGTTCATTTGGGTCCATGAGGTCACTGTCACGAATCACATCGATAGGAATAGTTAAACTGGAAGCTAAGTCAAAACGAGAACGAAAATTGTCAAAAGGGTATTCTTGTCTTTTGAGACATAGGATGAAATGGATGTCAATAAATTTTGACAAGTTCATTTGATGACTTAATGTCACTCGGCCATAATATGATTAATTGGGCCTTGTGGATTAATTTCATTTCATAAGAGTTTTATTGAAAATTCTTAATGGGCCTCTCTCATATTGTTATGAACAAATGAAGAAGCTTCTAGAAGCTCCTTCTAGAATGATGTTGGGCGCCCAAATACCTAAGAGAAAGAGAAAATATTTTGTGCATAAATGTATCAAGATACTTTCCAAAAGAAAAAGAGGAAACAAATTTCCTATGCTTGCCATAAGGAATTTCGGCCAAGGCAACCAAGAGAGAACAAAAGAGGAAACTAATCCCTTGGGGATTTACTAGAGGTGGGCGCCTATCTTGGATAGGAATGGGCAATAAAAGATTGCTCATTAAGGCTTGGAAAATAAGAGGAAACTACTTCTTTCCAAGGCCAACCCTTCTCCTATAAATAGGACCCTCATTCCTCTCATTCTATTCATTCCACATAAGTTAGAGATTGAGAGCTTGTCTCTCTAGAACTTGTGGTTGCCGCCCCTCTTCTCTCTCTCTCTAGTTTATTTTCGATTTTTCTTGTTTTGGCACCTAGGTCCTCACTCGACCTAGTGTTTAGCTCTGCGACTTCAAGACTCGTTCTTAAGTCGTAGTGTTTAAAAGTGCCCACTCACTAATTCCTTTATTTCGAGTGATTTAGTCATAGAAACTTTCGTGGTTGCTCGAGGTGCCGAGGAAAGAAAGAGAGACGTGCTGCGAGGGGAGACGAGCGTTGCAAACTTTCCAAAAGCTTCTTCAAAGTTCAAGCTTCAAGAAAGATTAGTAAACTTCTTAGCTCATATTAGTTTTTAATTACATGTACTTGCACTTTGTCTAGGTTAGTAAAAAACTGTTTTTACTTGTAAAAGAAATTTTTTAAAATTCCGCCGCTTACCGAAGCGTTAATTATTTTCTTAAACCCTAGATCGATTCCAACACATGAAGGGTAAACATAGATAATATTCAGTAGATCCACTCAGCACAATTTAGTTGAATTCTTGAGTAGAAAATAAATTCATTTGAACTGAGAGATTCTCAGTGTCAACTCTTTAGTCGAGTCAGTTGACATTAAGCTAAGCTTGGAAAAGGTTTGTGAACTTTTGAATCCAAGTATTTTAGCTCAAGCTTTGTTCATTTGGATCCATGAGGTCACTGTCACAAATCATATCGAGTAGGAATAGTTAAACTAGAAGCTAAGTCAAAACAAGAACGAGACAAGTTTAACGAAAATTGTCTAAAGGGTAATTTTGTCTTTTTGGACATAGAATGAAATGAATGTCAATAAATTTTTGACATGGTCATACGATGACTTAAATCACTGGGCCATTACAAGTTTATTGGGTCTTGTGGATTAATTGCATTTCATAGAATTTTACTTGAAAATTCTTAATTGGTCTTTCTTATGTTGTCATGAATAAATGAAGAAGCATCTAGAAGCCCTTGGCCGCCCAACATAGCTAGAAAAAGAGAGGTGTTGTATGAAGATACTTGCTAATAGAAAAAGATGAAACAAATTTCCTCTACAAGGAAAGATGATTTTCGGCCAAGGCAAGGAGAGAATAAAAGAGGAAACAAATACAAGGCTTCTAGAAGCCCCTCTTGGCCGTGTGAATCAAAGGGAAGGAGAGCAAATTTTGCTCATGAATATGTGATATTCTATAAAAGAGGAAACTACCTTATTGAAGGTAAAACCTCTCCTATAAGTAGAGCCCTCATTCCCTTCATTCTATTCATTCCAAAGTTTTAGAGATTGAGAGCTTCCCGCTCTAGAACCTCTTGGCCGATCCTCTCTTTCTCTCTGTAAGTTTTCTTTTGTTTTTGTTTTGGCACCTAGGTCCACATTTGACCTAGTGTTTTAGCTCTTCGACTTTGAGACTTGTTCTTGAGTCGTCGTGTTTAAAAGTGCCAACACACTAATTCCTTTCTTTCTCGAGTGATTCTTGTGATAGAATCTTTCGTGGTTGCTCGAGTTCCCGAGGAAAGAAGAGAGACGTGCTGCGAGGGGAGACGAACGTTTCAACCTTCCTAAGGCTTCTCAACGTTCAAGCTTCTCAAAGGTTAGTAAATAAATAATGCTCTTTAATAGTTTTAATTTATATGTACTTGCTCTTTGTCTAGGTTTTAAAGAAAATTTTTAAATTATGCCGCTTGCTCGAAACGTTAAATCTTTTCTTAACCCTAGATCATTTCCAACAGTCACCACCTTAGTGGTGGATATTATGCGACAAGCAGAGGAGCAAGGCCAAGTGGTTAGCCAAGAATTCGGTAGAGGAGTATGCGATGCATGAAGTTTTCGGGACATGCCAAGATTGGGAAGTCGGGATAGGACCTTTGATTCCAAGGTCATCCCTGGGTATGGCTCGAGCGCTAGATGAAGGCTCGTCAAGTTCGTCATCTTGGAACGATCCATTGGTTAGCGAGATGCAGTCTGCGCTTTCAAACCAACAAGCCCAGATGGAGGCCCAACAAGCCGAGCTGCAAGAGATGCGGCAACAGATCGCCTTCCTCACACGGATGTCTCAGCAATCCTCCACGATTCCCTAGCCTCATCCTACGCCGCAACCAGATGCAACCACAGATCAGCAGACGCTAGGTTTTGTGGAATTCATGCGAGATCGTCTTAGCGGAAATGATGGAACAGGCAGCAGCGGAACAGGCAACAGAGGAGCACGAGGAGGATGCAGCGGATCCCGAGGCAACCTATTTGGAAGAGTAAATTCAACTATCGATAAGCTGTATAGACAAAAAAAAGGATTTGAACGTTTAGATATGAATATCTAATATTAGACTTGATTTGTACATTTATATAAGAATTCTAATATGAGAATCTTATTTCTAAATTATAATTTTTTTAAATTATTTTTATTTTTTACTAATTATTAAGAATTCTAATTTAGATTTCTAATATATAAATTTGTAAAAAAAAAATTAATTCAAAAAACATATTAGGTGCAACATGTCGCACCAGATACCTTGGCGGAAAGGTATTAGGTGCGACATGTCGCTCCTAATACCTTGGAGGAAGGATATTAGGTGCGACATGTCACACCTAACATTCTGGCGGGAAGGCATGTCGCACTGAATACTCAAACACCCGCCATTTTTGAGGTTTTTGGAAGCAAAATAGGTATGACGTTGGGTTCGACAAGTCGCACCAAAAGGTGTCGCACCTAATGCGTGGCACTTTTGGGTGCAATATGTCACACTGTTGGAATTGATCTAGGGTTTAAGAAAAAGTTTAACGCTTCGTTAAGCGGCGGAATTTTAAAAAATTTATTTTACAAGTAAAACAGTTTTTACTAACCTAGAGAAAGAGCAAGCACATGTAAATAAAACTAATATGAGCAAAAAAGATTACTAACCTTTTTAGAAGCTTGAACGTTGAGAAGCTTTTGGAAAAGGTTGCAACGTTCGTCTCCCTCGCAGCACGTCTCTCTTCTTTTCCTCGTTAACTCAAGCAACCACGAAAGTTTCTATCACTAAATCACTCAAGATAAAAAGGAATTAGTGTGTGGGCACTTTTAAACACTACAACTTAAGAACGAGTCTTGAAGTCGCAGAGCTAAACACTAGGTCAAATGAGGACCTAGGTGCAAAAAAAAAACCGAAAATTAACTAGAGATAGAGAGAGAGAGGATCGGCCAAGTTCTAGACAGAGAGTCTCTCAAATCTCTAAACTTGGATGAATGAAATGTGTGGAATGAGGCTCCTATTTATAAGCATCAAGTTCCTAGTTCTTCGAAGATACTTAAGAACATGCTTAACAGAAATCCAGTTCTCGGGTCCAGGGTTGGATTGGAAACGGCTAACTACGCCAACGGCGAAACATATATCAGGTCTAGTGCAAAGCATAGCATACATGAGGCTTCCTACAACAGAGGCGTAAGGAATTTTCCTCATGTCTTCAATCTCTTGTGCAGTCTTGGGAGACTGGTCCTCAGAGAGTGAGACTCCATGCCTAAAGGGTGTTTGGCCCTTCTTGGGGTCTTGCATCGAGAAGCGATCCATCACCTTATCAATATAAGATGCTTGAGAGAGCGACAGGGTCCGGTTTTTCCTATCTCGAAGGATTTGGATCCCCAGGATGTACGCGGCTTCTCCTAGATCTTTCATGTCGAATTGCTTTGCTAGCCAGACCTTAACCTCAGATAACTTACCCACGTCATTACCTATGAGTAATATATCATCGACATATAGCACCAGAAACACAACTTTGCCTTCGTGTATTAACTTGTAAACACAAGGTTCATCTATTGACTGTTCAAGGCCGAAGCTCTTCACAGTTTCATCGAATCGAATATTCCATGACCTAGATGCTTGCTTTAATCCATAAATGGACTTTAAGCAACTCACAAACCTTGGTCTCTTGACCTTCTTCCACGAAACCGTCTGGTTGAGCCATATAAATGCGCTCGTCAAGATTGCCATTCAGGAAGGCTGTCTTGACATCCATTTGCCAGATCTCATAGTCGAGAGCTGTAGCTATGGATAGGAGTATGCGGATGGATTTAAGCATCGCGACTGGCGAGAAGGTTTCTTCATAGTCAATCCCTTCTTGTTGGGTATAACCCTTCGCCACAAGTCGTGCTTTGAACGTCTCGACGTTCCCATCAGGACCCTTTTTCTTCTTGTATGTCCACTTACACCCTACGGGTTTAATCCCTTCGGGAAAGTCTACAAGTTTCCAGACTTTGTTGACATACATCGAATGCATTTCAACTTTCATGGCTTCAAGCCAAAGGTTTGATTCAGAACAAGCCATTGGTTGGCTATAGGAAACAGGATCATCCACGTCAGAGACGGCTACGAGAGAGTCTCCATAGGATATGTACCTGTCAGGCTTTTGAGTAGCCCTCCCACTACATTGAAGTACTACTTCACGAGATTTGGATGAGTTAGGTTGTGTTTCAGTTGGGGTAAGAACAGTTCTTACAGATGAGGTAGAAGCTTCCTCACCCAACTTTTCTTCAAGCACAATTTTGCTTCTAGGTTTTGCATCCTTCATAAAGTCCTCCTCGAGGAAACGAGCATTCGTGCTAACGAAAGTCTTATCGTCCTCGGGACTATAGAAAGTAAAACCTTTGGTTTCCTTTGGATATCCAACGAACAGACATAATTCTGACCTACTAGCCAACTTGCTAGTCTTTTGCCTCAGCACGTGTGCAGGGCAACCCCAAATTTTGATGCGGCCAAGATTAACTTTACGGCCAGTCCATCGTTCATAAGGAGTACCAGGAACCATTTTGAACGGAACTTGGTTCAGAATGTAAGCGGCTGTTTTGAGGGCATATCCCCAAAAGGAAAGAGGGAAAGTTCGGTTTCTTCTCTCTGACACTCCGTTTTCTTGAGGTGTGCCAGGTGCAGTAAGCTGAGAAGCGATACCTTCTTCTTTAAGAAAGTCATCGAACTCTCCAGACATATACTCACCACCTCGATCGGATCGAAGGGTTTTGATCACTTTGCCAGTTTGCTTTTCCACTAAAGCCCTATAGACCTTAAATACATTAAAGGTCTCGGATTTGTGTTTGAGCAAATAGACAAAACCATATCTCGAGTAATCATCGGTGAAGGTAACGAAGTATTCGTATCCTCCACGTGCCTGTTGGCTGAGCGAACCACATACATCAGAATGTACTAGTTCCAGCAACTAAGTGGCTCTTCGACCCTTATCAGAGAAAGGTCGTTTAGTCATTTTTCCTTCTATGCAGGATTCACAAGTAGGTAGTGAACCTATTGCAGGGGCTTGGAGTGGACCGTCCCTCACAAGTCTCTTAATCCTATCTAGACATATATGACCAAGTCTTAAGTGCCATAGGTATGTTGATTTTGTTAGATCGGAGGATTTAGAAAGTTTGATCCTCTTTGGCTCCTTAATTAGATCATTATCTATTTCGGTGTCTAAAAGGGAAGGTTGAGTGGGATGGATGTAGAAAAGAGCATTCTTCATACATGCATCAGTGACAAAAGAATTATCAGGAAACGAAATACGAATTCCATTCTTAATGAACTTTAAACAATAATCTTGCTCAAGAAGACGAGCAACGGATATTAGGTTCTTCCCAAAGGTAGGAACAAAATAAACATTACTTAAGTTTAAAGTGCGGTCTTCAAAAGACAGCGTCACGGATCCCACAGCCTTCACAGACACCAGGTTCTCATCACCCCATTTGAAACAGAACTCGCCTTCCTCTAAGCTTTTGGTTTTCTTGAAACCATTCAAGGAACAACAAATATGGTTAGTAGCAGCGGAGTCAAAAATCTACGTTGATACATTATCAGCTACTAAGCATGCTTCGGTAACTAGTACAATACTATGTTCCTTTGCTTTGAGATAGGCAGGACAGTTCCTTTTATCGGCCTTGCGAGGTCTCTTCTTAGTTCCAGAGGCGGAGGCTTTTTGCTCAGTAGTATGTGCCTCTCCTTGATTCCTCTTTCTCTTAGTGAGACCTACAGCAGTGTGAAGTTCCTTCATAAGCTTGGTAACAATGTACTCTAGCTTGTTTATGGAGTAGCTCATCTTGGAGGTATCAAGAGATGCGGGGAGAGTTTCTAAGATCATATCTATGACACTCTTCCCATCAATCTCAGATCCTAGGATTTCCATTTTATTCATAAAACTAATGATCAGTATCATAAAGTCTCCAACAGGAGTCCTAGCCTGCCTATGACAGTTCATAAGCTGTCGGATTGCTTGTTGCCTTGCTTGAAGCCTTTGCCCTCCAAACATCTCAAGGAGATTGTTGAGTATGTCGGCGGCAATCTCGATATCACGATGTTGTCGTTGCAACACATTTTTCATTGATGCTAAGATATAGCACCTCACAATCTCATCGGAGCAGAGCCAGGCCACCAAGGCGTCTTTGTCCTCTTGAGTTGAATCATCATTCGTCAGAGGAGGACACGGGGTGGTGAGAACTCATTTGTGCTTGTTAAAGGTAGGTATTATGTCGAGGTTATGTTTCCAATTAACGTAGTTCTAGGTTTTGAGTTTGTTCGAGGAAAGGATGATCGAGAGAGTGTTGAGAGACATGTTGCTTATTTAAGTTGAAACAATTTTATGATTTAGTCTTTTGGTTTAGGATTTAAGTTTGTTTAAGACTTGATAAAATCCAAAGGTGTTATAAACCAAACGATAATTTACTCCTTCGAGGGAAGGCCGCAAAAAATCTCCATTTATAAGTAAGTGACACATCACCAATGCTTAGCCAAGATGTCAATACACCAATTTTGACCAGCCACCTTTTAAATTGGTTTGATCACTCACATCTTTTCGCAGGGCCTCGAGGGAGGATTACTAGAGATTGAGTCTAAGTGTGTAATCAACCACTTAGTCCAAAAGATTGACTTTGAAAAACAATCCGCCGATGGGAGGTCTTGTCTCATTGTCTCACTTTTGGATTTAGCTCATTGAGCAATGATCAGTGCAAAGCGCCCTTAAGTACTCTCATTTAAGAGAGGGCCACGAGGGTGACTCTTAGTCTAGCGACAATTGCACTTTTCATTAGTGTTGGTGATCGTGAGTTACAAACAACAGATATAACCCTCCCACTTAGTTTTTGGAGTTGGTAAATCGACTCTTATAAGTTCGGAAACGGTTTTCCTAGTTATAAAGCGATAGAGCGGACAACTAGAAAAGAATCCCAGATTTTCATGTTCAGAGCAGTGTTAGTGCATAAAGGCACAAGGGACATACTCGGATCTTTTCCTATTTTCTATTTCGGGAAAGTGCATGACGGAAGTGTGAACTTCAACTCACTCGAACACTTGAAAGTTTGAGATTACACATCTTTTTATATTTCGGCTTGTCTACAAGGAGAC
Source organism: Urtica dioica subsp. dioica (assembly GCF_054948205.1). NCBI lineage: Eukaryota > Viridiplantae > Streptophyta > Magnoliopsida > Rosales > Urticaceae > Urtica > Urtica dioica. Next base: position 38,738,340 of record NC_142757.1, read on the forward strand.
CTCCCACTCAAATTTTCAAGAGCATATAGATTTTGAACATATGTGATATAGATATAGTTTTGAAAATATTTTGAAAACTGATTTGATTTGGATGACAGAATATTTTCATGTTTGAAAAACGAAAACGGTTTTTCAAAATTCAAACTAGTTTTGCAAAATTCAATTTAAATTAAACTTTCAAAAATCAAAACATTTTAATCTTACACATCATGTTTATAATCTTATGAAAAAAAAATTTCTCAAGAAAATTTTCTCATTAGAGTTCTATAACTCATGGTAGTGGGTTTTGAAAATCCGGATTTCTAAAAAAAAAAACTGGAGTTTCGGAACAGCCGCGCACCTCGGAGTAAAATCACCATAACTGGCGGCTTCGATGTTCTTTTGACCCAAAACTGGTGGTATTGGAAAGAGGACAGACAGACCTTTAATTTGATTCAAGAATCATTAAATTTCAACTTCTGAGCAGAGAGTTATTCCACTTTTACTGCGGGTTTTACTCCAGCTCAATGAAAAAGAAATAATTAAAGTTCGGTCCTTTTAGGTGCGAAAAAGAATCGAGTGTAACGGAACGTTTTAGGAAGTTGTTAAAGCTTTTATTTGTGTTTTTTTAGCAAGGTAATAACATGGTATAAAAGAAATAACAACAAGCATAAAACGATTCAAGTAAATAAAAGAAACTAGTAAGACAAGAAAACTAGTCACAAAAATTACTCGATAAATTCTCAAACTTTAAAAAACACGTTTTCAATATAAAAATTAAAAACTTTTAGAACTGATTCTAATGTGTTTTAATGACATCCCAAACTCATAGAAAATCAACATGATTTTTAATTTAAAGGCTAGAGCAATAAATTAAAAAAAAAAATCTAAGATAACAATTCTAACTTGTCACAAAATTAGTAAACTTTCGAAAACGATTTTCAAGCTCATATTTTTAAATACATGTACATGCATATCTTTGACCATAGCTCTGATACCATTTGTTGGAATTGATCTAGGGTTTAAGAAAAAGTTTAACGCTTCGTTAAGCGGCGGAATTTTAAAAATTTTCTTTTACAAGTAAAACAGTTTTTACTAACCTAGACAAAGAGCAAGCACATGTAAATAAAACTAATATGAGCATAAAAGATTTTACTAACCTTTTTAGAAGCTTGAACGTTGAGAAGATTTTGCGAAAGGCTGCAATGTTCGTCTCCCTCGCAGCACGTCTCTCTTCCTTTCCTCGTTAACTCGAGCAACCACAAAAGTTTCTATCACTACATCACTCAAGATAAAAAGGAATTAGTGTGTGGGCACTTTTTAACACTACGACTTAAGAACGAGTCTTGAAGTCGCAGAGCTAAACACTAGGTCAAATGAGGACCTAGGTGCCAAAAAAACCGAAAATTAACTAGAGATAGAGAGAGAGGATCGGCCAAGTTCTAGAGAGAGAGTCTCTCAAATCTCTTAAACTTGGATGAATGAAATGTGTGGAATGAGGATCCTATTTATAGGAGAGGTCTCACATTCAATAAGGTAGTTTCCTCTTCTATAGAATATCACATATTGATGAGCCAATTTCGTCTTTTCTTTCATGAGGTACACGGGCAAGGCTTGCCAAGCAAGTCCTTGGATTTGTTTCCTCTTTTATTTGCCTCTCCCTTGATTCCTCTTGGCCGAAATTTCCTATGCATGTGTGGGAAATTTGTTTCCTCTTTTTCTTTTGGCAAGTATCATGATACATTTATGCACAAAATATTATCTCTTTCTTTTGGGTATGTTGGGCGCCCATATTGTCTAGAAAAGGCTTTTAGAAGCTTTTCCATTTATTCATGACAACATGAAAAAAGCCCATTAAGAATTTTCAATAAAATTCCTATGAAATTAAATTAATCCACAAGACCCAATAAATCTAATTTTGGCCGAGTGATGCATGTCATCAAATGACCATGTCAAAAAATTTATTGGCATTCATTTCATCCTATGTCTCAAAAGACAAAAATACCCTTTTGATAATTTTCGTTCTTGTTTTGACTTAGCTTCCAGTTTAACTATTCCTACTCGATGTGATTCGTGACAGTGACCTCATGGATCCAAATGAACAAAGCTTGAGCTAAATACTTGGACCCAAAAGTTCACAAACCTTTTCCAAGTTTAGCTTAATGTCAACTGACTCCACTAAAGAGTTGACACTGAAAATCTCTCGGTTCAAATGAATTTATTTTCTACTCAAGAATTCAACCTAATTGTAATGAGTGGATCCACATAATATTATCAGTGTTTACCCTTCATGAATATCATCAGCTAGTCGGGATTTAAAAAATTACCATTTTACCCTTCTAGCTGTTATTTCCTCAACTCCTTTGTCGCTTGTGAATAAGTTAGAAACAATGTATATGACGAGGAGCTAACAAGTCACATTGTTTCATCCAAAAGAGTCAGGACTCAATTTGGACACTGGCCAGTTCATTTATTCACACTCCAAGGAACAAAGCATGAGGTGACATACATTGCATTTCAGCAATCTTGTACATGAATTCCGTATCTATGAGAACTTCACAAAGTTACTCATGACATTCTCACAACTTAGTACTTCACCAATAGGCCCTGTTCGGAATCACATAGTGAGTCCGAACTCTGACTTTCTCAAATGAGAATACTAAGGTGTGAAATGGCATGTCTCATTTCAGGATTAAGGTAAGCATGATGCAATTCATACATAGTGACTTCGAGACATAAGAGGTTAAATGGTTTGTTCTTATCTTGTCTCTAGAAGTGCACTGGTCAATTCAGTACCTTCGGAAGATACCTAGAAGAACTATAGAGTCTCCAACTCTCAATGCCTCATAACCAGACATCATAGATTCTTCTAACAATCATACTGAGGTCAATAGTCCTTTGACCCTTAGATTGCGAATATATCGTTTTAAGCAAACTACGACGAGTTTGTTCATGGAAATCTACATTTGTCTCTTCGTAAGTTGTTTAGTTTGTTTATGGACTAAAGACTAATGTTTTATCATAAAGCTTCAAACAGACAAGGAAGAATGAATGAACGTTTCAACTTTTTATTAATGAATAAGCAATTACAAGTAAGAGTCTTCATGAGACTTTATTACATCAAATGTACAATATAAAGACTACAACTCTTCTTGTGGGCACCATTGACAACACACACTCAAAGCCTTTAGCGATGGACTTTTATGTGCGACTTTGTCACACCCAAAGAACTTTCAAGTGCGACATTTTTGGCATCAGGTGCGACTTTCATCGCACCCGATGCCTATATTGGTTCCAGTGTTCTTCGACCCGAAACTCGTTTATATACCCGGTTTTTTTATTAAAAAAAACCAACTGAACCATGTCGGTTTTTTTAACCGGAAAATGGTTTGATTCTCGTCTGGTTCCAACTGGTTCTCAGGGAATGTCACGGTTTTGTACTGAACCATGCTGGGGACCCTCCGAAACCCGTTCTCGGATGGGAACCGGACATAAACCTAGGTTTTTTAATCCTTGATTTAATGTAGAAATATTTTAAGTATTAACATTTGTTTGTATCTACCTTTTATATATTGTTAAATCAAGAATCAATTTGTAGAGATTTTTTTTCCCTGGAAAATGGATAGCTTGTTGTAATAAAAAAAAAATACTCCAATAAAATAAAAGCTTTTATTTCTTTAAAAAAATAAATAAAAGCTTTATGAATTGCTTTATTTTTGTTTGTTTCCATACTTTCTTAAACAAATAGTCAGATCAGTAATTCCTAAATTTTTTTCTCTCTAACCCTAATCTCCTGAGACTATCACATTTTTTAGAAGGGGTTAAGAATTTATTTTTCCTCACTATATTTTATATGTTGACCTGTAAAATTAGTCCTACAATATCTCACGAAATACACTAAATTCCGGGAACGCAAGTTCCAAGAAGGCTGAGTGTTTATGCAAGACTTTTCCAAAATACAGACGAATCTCGTACAATGAAGTAATACACATGGGGATTCTAAAAGTAAAGATATGACAAGTTTTCCAGTAAAAAAATCAAGTGTTCTTCTTCCTCGAGTTCTTCCACTATTTATAGATGTCATGTGTTGATAACGTGGGGTGATCAGTCCCACGTCTCTGACGGTTACCACTTAGCTATTTTTTGTTTGTGCGTTTAGTGGGTAGTTATCTTCAGTGCTTTCCTCGGTCATAACCTTCAAGGTGAGCGTTTTTTTATGTTTATTTACATGTGTTTTCTTTGTTTTGACTAGTCTTTGATCTACCGGTTTCTCTTCTCTTCGAAGTTCTGCTCGGTAGGGGCCGTTCTTGACTTATGAACGCAGCGTTCCTTATCTTTCGTGAGTTCTCGGGTCTATTTGACTCAATCTCCAGTCTGGATTCCTATCGTTCTCAGAACTCCGAGGACTCTTTTAGTCTCATCGGATTATTGGAGTAATAGTAGCCTTCCAATTTCTCGGTATTTTTATAAAAAAAATGGTAAGGAACTATTCAGCATAATCTTTCTTTCAATTAAACTTTACTTATTGTTACTATTTTGATCTTCTCGGTACCAGCCAAGGTGGATTTTCTTTTTTCACCGCCTTCTTTCTTTTAAGAGGCTTTAGTCTAGTACGACGTCGTTTCATGTTCGTTTTCATTTGAAAAGAAGCGACTCTTCCATATTGACTGTTAGATCTTCGAAGATTCTCACGTACGCTTCATCAGGGCCGTCCGCTCCTTGGGTATTTAAACCTCCATTTGGGTTTTTGGCTTCGTTTCCTCATTTCTTCTGGTTTTGACATTTCACTATCTTTCTCTTCTCCGACGATTCCTCATCTTTTCCGGCGCTTTGTTCAACCGAAAGCTTGGTTTTTTCACACTTTACGCCTTCAAATACTTTGGGTAAGTTGTCTATACGTCTTATTCTGTGACTTTTGTTTGCAATGCACGTATTTGGCCCAATTTTTCGCGAAATTTTATTAGAGGTTTGCTCGGACTTTTATGTTAGGAATTATTTATGTTATATCATAGGAAATGGGTGGTCAGTCAAGGCCGAATCTGAAGATTGATCCTCTGGTGGTCAGGAGGACCGAGCCTGACCCCCCAAGTGGTGAATCTTCCTTATGGGAGTAGTATCTCGTTTTTTTGAGATCGTGATTGGTATCACGTCCTGGAGATTAGTTGGGATCAACCGGTCTTTGCTATCGCACTTTCTCAAGTTTTTCATCGCTCTCCCGCACATCCCGAGCTCATGAATAAAGAACCTGTGGACTTGGTGTTTGACTCCCCGAGATTTTATTACAGGGAAGAGATGTCGTCTGACTCGAGCGCTCCTGTTTCTGTGGACGAAGTCAATCCTCCTCCGAGCTCTTTCTCGGAGCCTGCATCTTTCTCTGCGCTTGAGGCTAAGGAAGCGGTTGTCAGGTCCGGGTCTCCTGGTTCGAGCGGTCAGACCTTTGGCGTGGATATCCCAGAGGATGATCTTGACGAGGACGTCTCTGAGCGCCGAGAAGGCCAATTTTTGGCCATTCAGTGGACTTCTCGGGTCTCTTATGCGTATCTCACAAGAGTTCGTAAGGAGTTCAAGATTCTTGATAACATCGTGTTGTCGGTCCCGGAAGAGCATGAGCGGGATTGTAGCCCTCCTCCCGGGAAGGTGGTGCTAAATGTCGCCATTTTGAGAGTGATTGACAGATTGCCTATGCACCCGCTTATCTCTCAATTTGTGACCGACTTGGGTTGTGCTCCGACGCAGCTCGTTTTGAACGTCTATCGGATGTTTGTCGGGATGACGGTGCTCTAGGCCAAATTCTACAATCGGCCTCCAGTGTTGGCCGACTTCGCCCAATTTTACAGCCTCAAGTCGTCCCCGGACCAGCATGGGTTTTACTACGCATGTGCTCATGATAATTCTATGAAGATCGTCACCCACCTTCCGAGCAGCCAGAAAAAGTGGAAGGACTATATTTCTGAGTCGAGGGAAATTTTTCATATGATAAATGTGTGATCGCGTCGGAGTTCTCGGTTTTCGGTGCGACTTAGCTTTTCTTCATGAAACTCTTAGCTTAATTGTATTTGACTAACCTATTTTATTTTCTGTTCTCAAGTTCGTTGCCTCAATATGCTGAGGAGGATCTTTCGGATTGCTCTCAGATTTTTGACTTAGAGGAGGCTGATCGGTCGACGTACGTTCTGTCAGATCCCGACGTTCTAGAGGATTTTTATTTTTATCCTTATTCAAGTAAGCGGTTTCTTACCTCATTGTTTCATTTTAAAATTTTTCTAACTTTATTAATTAGTGAGATTCACCTGGTCACTCGTAGAGATGGGAAGGAAACGAGCAGCTCCAGCGGATGTCCCAGCCAACCCCAAATGCCAACACGCGGCGCCCAAGACAGCTACCCCGAGCAAGACTGCGGCTCCGCCTAAGGCGGCCGACACCCCGATGGCTCCGGTTTCTGATGTCGCCGAGTCTTACCCTGTTCGGGACCACCTGGCTCTGACCATGGCCTTTCTTGAAGGTCATCTATCTACGAAATATGTCGAGACCTTGCGGTTAAAGCGACGGTGGCATGTCTGGAGTCAGTGGCCAAGGCCACGGTCTTGGTATGTTCTCGCTTCTTTGCTTATTTTTCTTTTTAGCAATCTCCACTATTATTTTTTATTTTAAGATCTGTTCTTATTTTGCATAGGCTCTCGCTGAGGCTGTGAGTCTGGTGGAAACGGTCGGTGCTGAGCTCCAATCTCTCAAGAGGAGGAACGACCGCTTCCAAAAAGAGCGGGACGCGGCTAAGGCAGAACTTGACAAGATCATATCGGAGCTTGAGGAGAAGCACCGTGTTGACCTCGAGGCTGCTCGCGATGCTGCTCATGTGGAGGGAGTTGAGGCTTACAAAGCATCTGAAGATTATCTCAACATACGAGATGATCTTTATAACACTGGCCTTGTCGAAGCGGTCAAGATTTGGGGTCCGAGGAATCCTAATTTGGATACCACGGATCTAGATGATGAGTCCGAATCGAGTGATGGCAATGCCGATCAAGCTCCCCCCTCTGGCAATGCCGATCAAGGTCCAAATCGACTGTTTTTTCTCCACTCTTTTTTATTGTTTTAACCTGAAAAGGTTTTGAACAATTGGTCCTGATCGGACTTTATTATTGTAATAATATTTTTTATGTTATAACTCGAAAGGGATTTGAATGGTTGGTCTGTTGTTGGACCTTATTGTAAATATTCTCAGTCTTCAGCGTAATTTTCGTTTGAAGGTTTGAAGTAAGAATATTCCCAAAGTATTGTCGGCACTTCTCCCTAATGAGATTTTTAGTATTGGACTCTGTAGAAAGAAATTCAAGGAATATTTTATGCTTTAAATAAAGAAAAGCTTATAATGATGCGAATATTTTTTCAAGAGAAATTCTAGAGTGAAAAAGATTAAATAAAACTTTTGACTTCGAAGTTGTGTAAAAAATATTCCCAAGTAATTTGATCGGTTCTTATACCACATGAAACTTTTCTTGTACTTGAGTTGAAAAACAATAAATCTGTTAAAGCCGGACAATAATACTCGGGACCGGAATTTTTGTTCAGTACCTTTTTAATTTCTATTTAAAACGAGTAATGAAATTGAAGAACAAAGAGAAAAGATATTTTGAATTAACTTTTTGATGGTACATATGGCCAAGCCGGTTTTTGAAAATTAAAGACGGTACATTAACTTGGGATCACATCGCCGTTCCATGGATTTTTTACCATGTTCCCGTTCAACTTTTGTAGCCGGTGCGCCCTATTTCCGAAGTTTTCTTTGATGATGTATGGTCCTTCTCAATTAGCTCCGAGTGCTCCTTCTTGTTGCACTATAGTATAGAGGAAGATTTTTTGAAGGACTTTGTCACCAACCTAGAATTTCGAGGTCGGACCTTCTTGTTAAATACCGAGTAATTCATTGTTTGTTAGCCAGATTTCTTAATCGTGCTTTCTCTCGTCTTTCCTCTAGTAGATCAAGATTTAAACAAAGATTTGCAGTATTTCTCTATATTGAGTAATTGTCTCGTTGCACGGTCAGGATCATAACGTCTGTTGGAAGCAGGGCGTCGGAACCATACATGAGAGAGAAAGGCATTTCTCCAGTTGCGGAGTGGCTGATTGTTCGGTACGACCATATGACCTCGGGTAGTTTGTCTACCCATGCCCATTTGTGGTTGTCTAATTTTTTCTTCAGACCATGTTTGATGGTTTTGTTGACAGCTTCAACCAACCCATTGCTTTGTGGTCGGACTGGAGTAGAAAATACTTTGTTAATACCATACTTTTCACAAAAAAATTTGAATGAGTTGCTGTCAAACTGAGTTCCGTGGTCGGATACAATTTTGACTGGGATTCCAAATCTTGTTATGATATTTTCCAAACAAATTTTTCTATGTTGTGTGAAGTGATCTTATTCAAGGGTTCGATTTCGACCCATTTTGAAAAATAATCGATGGCTACTATGGCGTACCTGCACCCTCATTTTTTGGTGGTACTGCTCCGATAAGATCTATTCCTCATTCAGCGAATGGTACTGGGCACGTCATTGTGATGAGGGGAGAGGGTGGAAGTCGCGGTATGTTAGAGAATTTTCGGCACTTTGGACATTTTCGTACAATGCTCCGTGCATCCGCCTTAATTGTTGGCCAATAAACTCCTTGTCGGAGTATCTTTTGTGCTCACGCTTTCGGCCCGATGTGACTTCCACAGATTCCTTCGTGAATTTCTCTGAGGGCATACTCGGCCTCGTCCTCGTCCAGACATCTCAGCAGTGGATAGGAGAATCCTCGCTTGTAGAGCGTGTTCCCTTCTAGTACGTATCTTGTAGCTCAGAAATTTAAGTTCCGTGCTTCCGACTTAATTTCTGGTAGGGTATCGTCTTCCAGGTATCTCTTGATCGGATCTTTCCAGTAGGACTGCTGCCATACCTGTAAGACTAGATCCCTTTCTGGGATGCTCGGCATATTGCAAGAGGTTGCGAGCCTTCTCGGCATATTGCATAATCTTTTTCGCCTTTTGCCTGAAATTCATTTTTTATTTGGTTGATTATTAATTGAGAATCCGAATACACTTTTAGCTTCCTGATTTATAAATCTTTAGCTATCTCTAAATCATGGATCGTGAATTCGTACTCGGCCTCATTATTAGATGCGATAAATATAAATTTCAAAGAGAATTTTACCTTATGCCCGTCGGGTCCGGTGAGTACGACTCATGTTGGCTTTGATGCCGATAAGAAGAGTAGTAGTTATTACTTATATGCATTTGATGTAATAAAGTCTCACAAATACTCTTGCTTGTAACTGTTGAATAATTAATAAAGAGTTGAAACTTTCATTCATTCTTCCATGTTTGTTTGAAACTTTATGATAAACCTTAGTCTTTAGTCCTTAAATAAACCTAACAACAAATGAAGAGTCAAATATATAGTTGCATGAACAAACTCTTCATGGTTTGCTTAAAAAGTATATTCACAATCTAAGGATCAAAGGGTTATTGATCCCAGTATGATTGTTAGGAGAACCTATGATGTCTGGTTATGAGACATAGAGAGTTGGAGACTCTATAGTTCTTCCTAGGTATCTTCTGAATATACTGAATTGACCAGTGCTCTTCTAGAGACAGTATAAGAACAAGCCATTTAACCTCTTCTTTCTCAAAGTCACTATGTATGAATTATATCATGTTTACCTCAATCCTTAAATGAGACATGTCATTTCATAGCTTACATACTCTCTTTTGAGAAAGTCGGAGTTCTAGATTTACGATGTGATATAGACAAGACATATTGATGAAGTACTAAGTTATGAAGATGTCATGAACAACTTTGTGAAGATCGCATAGATATTGAACTCATGTACAAGATTGCCGAAATGCAATGTATATCATCTCATGCTTTGTTCCTTGGAATGTGAATAAATGAACTGGCCAGTGTCCAAATTGAGTCATGACTCTTTGGGATGAATCAATGTGACTTGTTAGCTCCTCGTTAATACATTGTTTCTAACTTATTCACAAGTGACAAAGGAGTTGAGGAAATAACAACTAGAAGGGTAAAATGATAATTTTATAAATCCCATCTAGTTGATGATATCATGAAGGGTAAACATAGATAATATTCGATGGATCCACTCATCATAATTAAGTAGAATTTTGATTAGAAAATATATTCATTTGAACCGAGAGATTTTCTGTGTCAACTCTTTAGTGGAGTCAGTGACATTAAGCTATAACTTGGAAAAGAATTGTGAACTTTTGTGTCCAAGTATGCTAGCTGAAGCTTTGTTCATTTGGATCCATGAGCCCACTGCCATAAGTCATTAGAGTAGGATTTGTTAAACTAGTAGCTAAGTCAAAACAAGTTCAAGTGTTGAACTAGACAAATTTTACGAAGGTAGTCTAAAGGGTAATTTCGTCCATAAGGACATGAGATGGTATAAATGTCAAAATAAGATTTTGGACATTGTCATATGATGAAAATGTGAATTAAGTCCACGCGGCCAAGAATAGTATTTAGGCCTTGAGGATTGAATTTCATTTTATGAAATTTTATGTGAAAAATCTACATGGGCTTTTCTTATATTGTCTTGAACAAATAAAGAAACATCTAGAAGCAAGTTCTAGATGAAGATTTTCGTGGCCACCATCAAAAGAAAGGACATTATTTTGTGCATTGATGTATGAAGATACTTGCCAAAAAGGAAAAGAGGAAACAAATTTTCTAGAGAGAGAGCCAACGAGTTTTCTTAAGACCCATTCTTTCCAATGTTTCTTCGTAGAGGATGTCGACAGTACTTCCGGTGTGTACCAAAATTCGGTGGACGTTCCGATTATCGATGAGGGTGGAGATGACCAGGGGGTCGTTATGGGGAAACATTACCCATCTCACGTCTTCCGAGGAATAGGTGATTGCTTCCGAACAATGCCTAATGATCTTGCTTGACCTCTGCTCGGCTGTGAAGAAGATTTGTCGATGTCCAACCTATACTTCCCTCACGTAATTTTTCTGGGAACTTCAAGTGTTTCCCCCTATGTGTGGTCCCCCCATGATGGGAGATAACTCTCCAGAGGCTTTCCTTTTCTACTCTTCAGGCTCCTTTTGATCTACTTGGAACTTTTTCAAAGATCCTCGGCGGATCAGAGCCTCGATCGCCTCTTTCAGGTTAAAGCAATCCGCAGTCTTGTGGCCGATATCGTGGTATTTGGTTTTATCTCTCTTCGAGATGTCTTTCTTGATCCGATTTCGCTTTGGGAAGTCCTCTTGATTTGGGTAAGGTTGTAAATTTCATTTATTGATGTATTCAAAGGATGATATTTGTCCTACTTACTGGCAAAAGGTTTTTGTGGCCCTGCACCTGATCGGATTTTCTTTGGCGGGCATGCATCTTCTGATCGATGTCCCTTGTGTTCTTCCCATTGGGGCTTTGGGGCTTCGATCTTTCGTGCCGCCTTCCTAGCTTCCACGGCATTGATATATTTCTATGCCCTTTTGAGGAAGTTGTTGTAGTCCCGAGGACTAGTCTTTTGGAGGGACCACCAGAGTTCTGATTCTATTACGATCCCTGAAGTAATGCCGAAGAGTTTAAAATCTTCATTCAAATCATCGACTTGGAGTAGCGGTTGATGTAGTTCTTTAGTGTTTCGTCCTGGGCCTGCTTCACTTCCAGAAGCCTCTCTTTGGGGGGTTTTCCCTGAGCTGGAGCCGACAAACTATTCCATGAACTTTCTTGCCAGCTGCTTCCAGGATCCCACTGAGTTGGGCCTGAGTTTTTGATATCACCTTTTGGCTGAGCCTGCGAGAGTGATTGAGAAAGCTCGCTCCCTGCAACAACATCCATGACGAGAAAGTATCAAGGTGATCCCCTGGGTCGGTCTTTCCATCGTACACCGGGATGCTCGGTATCCTAAAGCGATCCGACAAAGGATGCTCTAACACCCAAGCCGTGAATGGTTACACAGCTTCCCCTATCTTTAGGGTAGACTCTTTTTGACCTAGAGCCACTTCTTCAATTTGGCGTTCCAACCTTGTGATGTTGGCTTCTTCAGTGTCAGCGTTGTCTCCAGTTTTTGACCTTCATCATGATCGTTCATGACTGGGGTCCGAATTTTTTTAGTACAGGGCTGGTACCGATCAGGGATCTTTTCCTGACTATCTAGGAAACCTTCAGACTCTGTGCCGTCATCTTCTCGCTCGTAGCAGTCTTTGACATGTTTTCGGGACTTCTTAGTCTGCTGCTCTGGCTCCACGGGTTCTTTCCCGGACCGGTGTGAGCGCTCTCATTTGGGATCGCCACAGTGCTTTGCAGGGAAACCTTCTTCGTCTGGAGTTTCCCTCTCAGCTCCTAGTTATTGGCTTCCAGCTCTAGGAGGCGTTGTTGCATTTCCTTGAACTACTCAGCCAGACTGGATTAGGGGAGATGCTCCTCAATTTCTTCTGCCGTGAGCGGTAGAGTGCAGTTGTGGTGTTCGAGATCTTGATCAAAAACATTGTCAGGTGGGTTGGATTAGCTTGTCATTGATCGCCAATGAATTCTTCCCCCTCCTTCTAGTGCCAAACTGTTGACCTGTAAAATTAGTACAACAATACCTCACGAAATACACTAAGTTCCGAGAAGACTGAGTATTTAGGCAAGATTTTTCCAAAATACAGACGAATCTCGTACAAGGAAGTAAAATACAAGGGGATTGTAGAAGTTAAGATATGACAATTTTTCCAATAAAAAAATCAAGTGTCCTTCGTCCTCGAGTTCTTCCACTATTTATAGATGTCCTATGTTGATAACATGGGGTGATCAGTCTCACGTCTCTAACGGTTACCACTTAGCTATTTTTTATTTGTGCGTTTAGGGGGTAGTTATCTTCAGTGCTTTCCTCGGTCATAACCGTCGAGGTGAGCGTTTTGTTTATGTTTATTTACACGTGTTTTCTTTGTTTTGACTAGTCTTTGACCTACCGGCTTCTCTTCTCTTCGAAGTTCTGCTCGGTAGGGGCCGTTCTTGACTTATGAACGTAGCGTTCCTTATCTTTCGTGAGTTCTCGGGCCTATTTGACTCAATCTCCAGTCTGGATTCCTATCGTTCTCGGCACTCCGAGGACTCTTTTAGTCTCTTCGGATTATTGGAGTAACATTATACATCACAGCTTTCACTATTCTCCCTTTCAACATTGTGGGTATTCTGCGCCCACGGTGACTTTCTCGACGGCGTTTATTGCACAAAAATCTTGCTCGGAATTCCTCTTTTCTTTAATTCGGTTGAGATTTGTTGTGGAGCTAAAGAAAAGAAATTTTTGGCTTCTCCTCATTTCCCATTGACGGAGACTATGACGACTCATATGCTACACATTCATACTCTAAAGACGGAGTTACTTTGCTTCGTCATCGCTCTTATTCATATTCGGTCACTGTCAGATATATCTCTTGGCCGTGTATGAGATCATTACTGATGTTTACTTTTATTTTAGGCAAGGTATCCTCGTATGTGGTTGAGACCTATCTCCCTTCCTCGAGCTACTGGTTCTAGGAGTCTAGTTCTGTTTGGGTTATAGAGAAGCGTGGGTTCACTTTGGAAAGTGAATGGTGATAGATGGATGGTATTCAAAAGTAAGTTTGTTGTTGAGGTTTTAATAGTTTTATTGCAATAATTAGTTTCGCTATTTTCATCTTTCTGGTGTTTGCATACTTTTTAATTTGTTATTAGGGTGTAGGTTGATATGGTTTGGATTAGGGTGGACACAAATTAATGTTGGACAAAACATAATTTCATTCTTATAAACATTGAAGCTTCCTTTCTCAGCAATCTAACACAACCACTATCATCAAGGGATTCAAGAGAAATCAAATTTATGTTTAATCCATGGATATAACTCACCTTAGATAAAGTGACCCTCTTTCCTTCAACTAATTTTTGGTTGATGCAACCAATTCCAACAACCTCAAGTGTTGTTTCCCATTTACACAGTTTCATTCGAGACCTCTGTAAGGTTATCAAATCATTCGTTTTGAGGACTCATATGAAATGAGCACCCATAGTCAAAAATTTGGTGCTCAACATGAGACTTTTTATTCACATTTAAGAGCCCGGAGGATTATTGAATCGTACCATAACAAGAAGCTACATTGGTTTCGAGAGTACCATGAGGGCTTATTCTTATCAAGCTCCTGGTAGCTGTTCTATCACAAGTGGCATATCTACCCATGTAAGTAACACTTCCTAGATTTACTATGATTTATGTTGCCTTTCATATTCCCTTTCATGTTCCTAATATCACTGCCATAAGACTTATTGTGCATAGCACACAAGATTGTAACCATATGTGGTACCATAGTATTAGAACGTGTCCTTCACAACTTGATAGTTGTCCGAGATGGAGTTCATAAAGATAAAAATTGTACTTGTATTGTCTAACTCATGATCAGTTCTTTTAAGCACAACATTGGGCTTAAGGAACTCTTTACAGTTTTCATTGACAGATTTACCAACAACCAACTCATAAGAGAAAAGAGAATCCTTAAGATATGTAAGATTAGCTAAAGATTGGTTAGGATAAAGAGTTTCACGTTTACCCCAAATAAGCATGGAGTTTTACACCAACGTGCATTTTCTTATGACATTGCCCGCGAGATTCAAGATGAGGAGGTTATGAGCCTTATCATTGATCTCGGACTTCCTTTTTCGTGAGGTCTATAGACTAGAGCTCCATATTTTATTTAAAGAAATGTTTAGATGCGGATAGCTCTTGGATGCGAAATGTCATATCCAAAAGACATTTGGATGCGACATGTCGCATCCAAAGGCATCACCGAGAAACACAAAAAACAGTTATTTTAACCTCCCAAATGTTGAACTACATTTTTTTTGCGACACATGTCGCATCCAAAAGTAAAAAATTAAGCGAGATTTATTTCCCTTTATATTTCATTCATTTAATGATGTGGCAAAGTTTTTAGTTTTACCAAGATTTGGATGCAACTTGTCGCGTCGAATGTCGCATCCAAAACTAGGTCAAATAAATTTAAATCCAACTTCTTCTCCGCCTCTTTATTCTCACCAAAAACTTAAATAAAAAATGATCTCTCTCTCTCTCTCTCTCTCTCTCTCTCTCTCTCTAGGCAAACTCTCTCCCTATGTGCTCTGCCATCTCTCTGCTCGTAAGATTCTCTCATCCTTCTCTTGATTTATCTCTCTCCCTCCGTCTCACTCTAACTCTCTCTCATTCTCTTTCTCAGCACCACGAACTACACACCTCGCAATTCACTGTGCTCTGCCGTGCTCCTCCGCCGCCAAGGTATGTCTTTCTCTCACTCACTCATGCAGGCATACTTTTTTCTTAACCATTTCATAGTAAAAAAAAAAAAAATTGATTTTCAATTTTAAGATGAGGCAATTAGGCTACACACCTCACAAGTTTCATTTTATTTATTAAAAAAAAAAGTTATCCAACCCTCAGTAAATTAAATTAACTAAAAAGTTAATTTAATTATCTCTAGTGAAATGACTAGTTGAAACAAATTCTTGTTTTAAGATTATAAGTCATCAACTAATATTGTGGATTAATAATAGATTCATAAAAGAATTTATAGATTAAATGCGGAAGCTAAAGGTGTTAAAATAAATTTAAATTAATTTATTTTAAAATATTTTCTACTACTCATGTCGTCAAGTCGTCTCATCGCCATCGTTTGGTAATCAACTATACTAATTTTCTAAAAAGATGTTGCGAATAACGAGTAAGTTATAAACTCATTACGCAAATCTCATGCACATAGTGAATGTCATGCTCATAAAACTTATAACTTGCAATTTTATCATTTCATTTCATTTGTGTAAGTTTTTTATTTCAGATGAACGCTCGGTGTATGTTTATATGCTTTCGATAATCAATGAGTCGTAATTAACGAACCAGTTAAAGTCATTAGATCCTTGGTTCTACACTAAAAGGAGATGAGTATGAATTAAACCATGACATCGTACGTGACTCAATACTTCCACCGTGTATGTTTATATGCTTTCGATAATCAATGAGTCGTAATTAACGAACCAGTTAAAGTCATTAGATCCTTGGTTCTACACTAAAAGAAAATACGGGAATTCCTCTAGTATGGTCATTCGTTTTATAAAATATTTTTTAGTCCTGTGGAGGTTGTAGGTTTGATCTCCACTTGAAAAAAAATTAAACCTAATAATTAATGCAAGTAAAATAAGGTTTATTTACTTGGATTAAAACACGTTAATACAACCTCCAACTTCTCATGATAGTGGCTGCGTTCGGTTCAGATTAAAAAGCCTTGTTTTTATTTTTAGAAAAAACTAAACTGCTTATCTGGTGTTTGGTAAAACTGTTTTTACAAAAAACTTCAAAAGCGATTTTAAATTTTGTACATGAGATGGAAAAGCTAAGATTCTTAGCTATTAGAAAAAGTGTTTTTAAGTTTGGTATATAAATTACTGTAATATCCTCGTACAAAATATTACTCATATATATGTGTATAAATAAGCATATTAATAATTATTAAAAATATGTCTATTTTAGTCTTTTTACTATAATATATTTATTTTACCAAACTCTAAATCAGTTTTTGTTGTCAACAACAACTGTTTTATAAACAGTTTACCAAACACCTTGTCAGTTTTTGAAAAAAACAGTTTTTTTCAAAAACTGAATTCATACATATGTTTTTTAATATGTTTCAATGACTTTGAAAAAAATTCAAGGCCATCGTATTATTATCGGTTTATCTTGGTATGTGCATATATACAACTGTGTGTCTCGGAAGACATAGGTAGAAGTATATCACTATTCACCATCTGGAGAATTATATGTCTATATACACGAGAGAAGCATTAAAACATTAATAAAATAATACCCTGAAATCTCTCTAACAATCAATATGGGATTTTGTAGCATTAAAACATTAATAAAATAATAGCCTGAAATCTCTCTAACAATTAATATGGGATTTTGTATTGATATAGCAATATCCCCGGTGACTAATTCTGTGCACCTACCTCACTAATATACAAGGAAAAGAACAATAGTAATATCTACAACTATTATACAAGGAAAAAGAGTAATAGTAATATCTACATATATCAAATACAAGGGAAAAAAAAAACCCCCTTATCTACATAAAATGGTATGTACAAAGTATATATATCCTTATCCTTACCTCTCTCTCTCTCTCTCTCTCTCTCTCTCTCTCTCTCTCTCTCTCTCTCTCTCTCTCTCTCTCTCTATATATATATATATATATATTTATATGTATATGTATATATATTTATATGTATATGCCTGAATGCACAATGCTCATCAAGCAAGCAAACTCGTGAACAATTTTTCGTGTGCGTTGTAAAACAAAGTCGCTTTTCTCTTTCTCACATATATTCAAATTTCAACCGAGTTATGACTGACCAACTTAGTAAAGGGCAAGAAAGCCATTAAAAAATTGACACATATATTCTTTGTGTTTTAGTAAATTATCGAATTCAACTTTTGATTTTATAAATGTTGAGTTCATACCTTATGCTTAGATAAAATGATGAAATTATATATTGAAATAAACAACAGTGCCACGAATCTTTTTTTTTATTGAATTTATATTGACTTTTTCATTTACGTTGACTATAATATTTATATGTATACACCAATTATCTTTATTCATTCTCGTCATATATGTAATTTATTTAAAAACTAAAAAATAAACAACAGCCTCTTAATCACGAAGAACACAGAAGAGACAAATGGGTAAAAATTGATAGTTGATAGTCATCAAAATCACAGATTCGAACAGAGAACCCAAGATTCAAAGTTGCAATTCGAAAACGAAATGATGTCATCTCTTGGGCGATATGAATTTTATTATTTAATTTCTATTTAAGACTATTTTTATTCCAAAATTGGGAATTTGAAATTAGGGTACTGGTTGTATTTGATTTGGATTTTTTTTTTTTATATAAGAGTTAATATCAATGAAAGGGAGATTTGTGACACTGTTAACCATTTCAGGGCATAATTTCATCATTGGAGAAGAAATGTCTATTTCTTAATATTACCAAGTTCCGGAAAATAAAAAAAATGGATGGCGGGTCAAAGTCAATAGTCAACAAACCATCTCAATAATATGTTTATAAGGTACTATTACATACAAAACCAAAAAGATTTAAAAAAAGAACATCCGAAAATACAAAATCACGGGATAAGGTGGTTGTAGAATAAGTCCACGCACCATTTCTTCCTGAACATTCTCATATTGACACTTTGAAGAGTGTCAAATGATTCGTTCAGCACTACGTGCTCGACATACTTCACTGTGAACATCTCGCAATCACCGCTACAACACAAAAAGTTCAATTAACTTGTCATTTTTGTAAATAGCCGGTACAACACAAAAAGTTGTAAAAAAAACTTGTCAAAAAAACAAACTCGTAAAAAAACTTGTCAAAAAAACAAACTTGTCAACAAAAACAACCTTGTAAAAGGACTTGTCAAAGAAAAAAAAACTTGTCAACAAAAACAAACTCGTAAAAAAACTTGTCAAAAAAGCAAACTTGTCAACAAAAACAACCTTGTAAAAAGACTTGTCAAAGAAAAGTTGAAAAAAATAACTTGTAAAAAAAAACAAACTTGTAAAATAACTTGTAAAAAAAATCAATTAACTTGTCAATTTTTTTTAAATAGCCGGTACAACACAAAAACTTGTTAAAAATACTAAGTCCACAAATCTAAAAAACAAACTTGTAAAAAAACTTGTCAAAAAAACAAACTTATCAAAAAAAAAACAACCTTGTAAAAAAGAGTTGTCAAAAAAACAAACTTGTCAAAAAAAAAAAAAACAACCTTGTAAAAAGACTTGTCATAGAAAAGTTGAAAAAAAATAACTTATAAAAAAAACTTGTAAAATAACTTGTCAATAAAAACAAACTTGTCAAAAAAACTTGTCAAAAAAAAGTTCAATTAATTTCGCAATTTTTTTTAAATAGCCGGTACAACACAACAACTTGTTAAAAATACGAAGTCCACAAATAAAAAAAACAAACTTGTAAAAAACTTGTTAAAAAAACAAACTTGTCAAAAAAAAACAACCTTGTAAAAAGACTTGTCAAAAAAACAAACTAGTAAAAAAAACAACCTTGTAAAAAGACTTGTAATAGAAAAGTTGAAAAAAATAACTTGTAAAAAAACATGTAAAATAACTTGTCAATAAAAACAAACTTATAAAAAAACTTGTCAAAAAAAAGTTCAATTAACTTGTCAAATATAACTTGTAACAAAAATGTAAACGTATTTACCTGTATGCACATTGTGGGATATTTTGATCGACTAGCCATGTCGGGTATGTGAACTTAATTTCACCGTGCTCAGTCTCTCGTTAAGACATGCGATGGTTCTTGAAGAAACCACTTATGACCACAATCCTAGCAAATGCTTGAGTCCAAGTCTAAATAATAAACATTTTAACAACAATAAATCATATTTATAATTATTTTATTAGCCACAAATAAACCTAATAATTGTGAATAACATTTTACGTACCTTCATCATCTCTGTAAAGTCCTTTTGATTATTCGGCGACTGCATGAGATACTTTTGGCAATCGAGGACGGTAATGGTCCAGGCCTCGATGTCGATCCGAAATGTGAACCAATGAACGTTCTTGAAGTTCACGACGAACATGATCTCGCGAGCATCATCCCACGGCATGATATCGGTGTCCCTATACCTAGCCATCGGGGTAATATTTGCCCTCATGTCCCAGTCCACGGGCTCGGGCTCCGTCCCCAGCTCGATGACCTTCTTGATGTTCGCTTCTTGATGTATGCATACACGTGCTGGACCCATTGACAATCCATGATTCAGATGTCTTGCCAATATCCGTCGATAGCTCGTTGGCGAGCCCGAATCATGTGAATTATAGCATCAATATGCTGAGAAATAACAAACATATAGCGTTACTTTATTTTAAATGGGAATGCGAAATATAATAAATAACGTACCGAATCATGTAGCCATTTTGTTACTGTCAACATCGTGTCGAAGAAAGTCGTGTATCCGTCGCAAGTCTTCGGGCGAGTAGAATTCATGAATTTGCCGTCCCACTTCTTTGTCCGCAACCACTTCACGAAATTATGAAACTCCTTTAGCCTCGCGTCCTTCAACGAGTTGAACTTGGGGATCGGCTTCTCTGAATACTTGGGCCTCGTCGAATCAGTGAAATCGGCCCAACGCGACGACTACTGTCGCACTTGCCGATCTGGACGTGGCGGAGTAAGTTGTGCCTTGTCGCTTTTCCTTTTAAGCGGAGTCATGAGTGGGCGTTGCTTATCTAGAATGTCATCTCTACGAGGACTCGACAAAGACGACGACAAGCTCGGCAAAGTCACCGGCCTATTCCCCGATTGCTTCGATGACTCGCGATGTGAAGAAGACGGCGTGTGCGATGAAGACGGCTTCTGCGACTTCTTTGACAACTCGCAATGCGAAGAAGATGGCATGGGCGATGAAGACGCCGGCTTTTGACCAGACAGGGGAGGAGGAGGGATCTGGCATCTACGACGACCATGAGCTTAGGTCGTGGGAATCTCACCCTCAGGCAAGCCCGTTTGTTCCTCGAATAAAATGTTAAGCCTCGTCCACATCGAAATTTGCAACTCAAAGTAAAAAAATATGTCACAAAACTATAAACGAAATTTAAACTTAACTCTAAAATGAAATTTAAAACTTAACTTTAAAACGTTAAATTAAATTTAAAATTAACTCAAAAATAAAATTTTAACTTAACTCTAAAATGTAATTTAAACTTAACTCTAAAATGAAATTTAAACTTAACTCTAAAACGTTAAATTAAATTTAAAATTAACTCTAAAATGAAATTTAAACATAACTCTAAAATAAAATTTAAACTTAACTCTAAAATGTTAAATTAAATTTAAACTTAACTCTAAAACGTTAAACTAAATTTAAACTTTCTCTAAAATGAAATTTTAACTTAAACATAACTTGAATTAAATCTAACCTGGTCTCGCCTGATTCGCACGATTCTACGCCCGTTCATGTTAAGAGCGTGTAAGGCCATCCCTTGTGATTGCAGCAATTGTTCTTGTGAGGCTCGCATTTCTTCTCACATTTCCCATGTTAGGACAAAGGGCTCGGGAACATCGGTGCGAGGGGTCACTGTGGGCCTCGATCCCATTGCGGGAGTGGTCGGACTACCAAGACGAACACGTGGAGTGTCTTCGGCCTCGTCTGCGACAGTCATGACTCGATCTATTTCTTCCTCGATATCTCGCGGCTCTTTCGCGTCTTCTCCCACGACGTCTATGGGATACAGACATTTGCTCGTCTGCGTTTCGAGGAGAATGAAAAATTCTTTCTCTGCTGCCCTTGGTCTCAGCATTTGAAGAATACCCACCTACAAAACCAAAAACAATTATTAATATTCCAAAATAATGTAACATACATTTAATAAAAGTTAAATAATAAAAAGTTACCGTTTTCTTATTCAGGACGGCCTCGATGTCTTTGTCCATGATGACAACATTACTCAACCACGAGTGCATCCTGGGCACACGAATCCCCTGGTTCGACCCGAACCTCATCTCGATCTCTGGGATAGCCTCGTACGCCCAGTCATGAAGGGTATGAAGATTACCCATCAATGTGTACTTGGCCTCTTTCTGAGTCACGTTCGGCTTGTCCTTCAACTTCTTCTGCAACGTCTTGTGATAATGCCTTAGGTTCACCGAGAGGCTGGAATACGTCTTCGCCCAACTCAAATTTCCCCAAGGCATCTTGAAGAAGAAGGGGAGGTCTTCAACGATGTATAGAAATTTCTGCCACTTTTCCTCGATGACTTTGTTGGCCGACTGTCCCAGAAGATACCCATACACAAATACGAGCAGCCCGAGCTTGAACGCATCGTCATGGCTCTGACATATGGTGAACGCGTTGATCAACGCGCTCAACTTGCATCCGATGACGCCGTTCAAGTGGTCCATGATCAATTGGTCGCTGTTTCGCTCGTCTTGTTCGGATTTGGTCGGACCATCTTCATAGCTCATTCCCGTGACGAGTGCGTACTCGAGGCGTCCGAATCTTACTCGTTTGCCTTCGATATAAAATGTATCTCCCCCCGTGCCGTCGTCTCGATCTTCTTTTGAAGGAGAGTATGTACGAGCACCGGTGAGAAGCCGAGCTCGTTCTCCGAAAAAAATTGCTCGAACGGAGTCTCAAGGATTCGATCTTTTATCCCGAGCTCATCGAATCTCCTCTGTACCAGCTTCAAGATCCCCGTCCCACCGTAGGTGATACGACCCGGGAATGGGACGTTGTATATATAGTTCAAATTGTCCTAAAAAATGACAAAATTAGGTCAGAATCATAATTCATCGTAAGACATCGTACAAACTCGTATAGCATCATATAAACAAAAAATTTGAATTTTTAAAGCTATCGTATAGCATCGTACGATATCGTACAACATCATACGACATCGTACGACATCGTACAACATCGTACGATATCGTATGGCATCGTACGATAATTTTTTTTTAAAAAAAACTTAAACCCATCGTACGGTATCGTATAACATCGTACATCTGTATATGAATTTTATCGTACGACATCGTACAGCATCGTACGACATCGTACGATGCATCAAACTCATCGTACACTGGCCCTAATTTCAAACCCTAACATTCTAAATCCGACCCAAATCAGTTCAAATCAACTCAAATCAGATAATAACTAAGTCCTAAACCCTATTCTAACTATTTTCAATGAAGTTTAACAGGAAATTACATGAAAACTTACCTTTTTACTTGGTTTTGAAGCTCGGGATTTTTGAGATCCACCGACGCCGGAAACTTCATCGTGCACCATTGTATAAGCTCGTATGGACTCGTATATGCTCGTATGGAATCGTATAAGCTCGTATGGACTCGTATGGAATCGTATGAGATCGTACGGGTTTGATTTCGTTTTTCTCGTTTTTTTTCTATTGAGGTATAGAGAGAGAGAGCGCGAAATGTTAGAGCGTTCAAAATGGTCTAGGGGTATTTTTGTCCGGTTTTGACCCAAAAATCCTTTTTAAGATATTTCATTAAGTTAAGGTCCAAATTAGATATTTAATCCATTTTTAAGTCCAATTAATGAAATTTTTCTACACACGAATACTTTTATGCTTAAGATATGACACGTACTCTGCTTTGTAGTGTACATCATATTTTACCTATACTTAATTCGGCAATTCTCCCATATGGCCAATTTTTATTTTTGTTTTGTCAAAAAATTAATAAATAGTTATACCTTAAATTTTATGAATTTTGTGAGATTTGCTAGTCTGAAATTCTAAATTACGATCACACTAAAAATTATTTTAAATGGTACATACGTTGTCAATTAAAACAATATATTGTTATGGGCAAGTTGAATATCAGTTGATTTATCTAATTTCAGTATATAATATAGTTTTTTCGATGGGCAGTCTATACTATAGTTACATTGGTCATTGATAAGTAAAAAAAAAAAAAAAACTATAATATTGAAGATGGATAAAACCACAATTCGTGATGGCGTTGCTCTAAATAGATGATTGCATAAAAAAACAACGATATCGCCAATAAATTTGATTAGAATTTTATTAAAATATAAGAAAATGAAAATGTTGAATAGAGTAAATCTCATTAAAACGGTCTAACGGTACAAAATGGTCGGGTCTAAAACGGTATGAAATAATCAAAATCAGACCAGACCAGTTTAAACGATCTGGTTCCGTCCGGTTTAAGTTTTTTGAACCGGTTCAGACCAATCCGACTTGATTATTATTTTACCGACTCGACCGGACTATACACGCCCTTAGATAAAACTATACATATAACAATTAGTATTTATAATAATAATATTATATTTATTCTCTGCACAAAAAAAAAAGCGACAAAAATATTAATTATGATGAATTTACTTCGAATGTTTGTGTTTAACTAAAATAAATTGTTAGCTTATATATACGATAAATAAAATAAATTGATATTAATAAATAATACATCTAACTAAATATTTGGGCTTTACATTATTTCTCTCTCTATCTCCCTCTTTATTTCACGCATTGAGAACCTTGCGGTGAGTGAGTATTTCTCGAATATCGGTGCTCCAAATAAAAAAAATCGATTTTTCGTAAAATAAAATGACCTCATTGCCTCAAACTCCAACTTTCTCGCAAGATAAGATAGGTGAAGAGTAGGTGAGTATCGAGATCGAGAAAACTGATAGCCAATTTAACAAGCTATAACTTCATAAAATTAGGGTTACGAGAAGGATCGATAGAAAAGCTAGAAAGAAGCTCTAATACTAATACATGAAATTTAGCCTTAAAACTAGCGCTAGGAGAAAAACAGTTTTTAGAAGAAACTTTTGCCACTTTTAAAAGTCATTGAAAGCAATTTTAGAAGCGACAAGACTCGCTTCTAATACTAAATTTCTTCCAAATTTTAGAAGCGGCATTCTAGAGGTGAGATGTCGCTTCTACATTCGCATCTAAATCATCGACGATGTCGGGATAAACGTTTCCCGCCATTTCACGAAAAAAAATCTTTAGAAGCGAGATGTTACTTCTAAAAGCCTTCCGCCATTTAGCGGAAATAATATTAGAAGCAACATGTCGCTTCTAAGTTATTATTTTTTGTTTTTTGCTAACTGGTGATTATTATTATTATTATTTGCAAATTTATTTAAATTTAAAATAATGTAAAACTCATAAACAAAAGTTGCACTATTTTTTTTAGTATGGAAATACATATATTCGGTTTGTACAAAATGTTTATTACTCAATTCTGATAATATTACAATTGATTACTTAGGATATGATATCAAAATGAATTGATTCAAGTATAAGCTCAAGAGGTGAAAAATACAATTTTAACAAAAAATAAAGGAAGCTAAATATTACTATTTTCACTACTACAAATACAGTTTTCCGGTGCGGATGACTTTTGGGTGCGACTTTTCGCACCTAAGATTTGTACCAAAAAAGACTTTCGGGTGCGACAAGTCGCACCCAAAAGTTAGTAAAAACTTTTGGGTGCGAAAAATCGCAGCAAAAAGTTAGTCAAAATTTTTGGGGGCAATGCCACGTCGAAAAAAGTGGGGGAAAATCTGCCGCTCAATTTTTTTTTTTACTTTTGAGTGCGACTAAAAGTCAAAAAAAAATTTGAGCGGCAGGATTTTCCCCCACTTTTTGGTGCGACTTTTCGCACCCAAGACCTTTAGGTGCGAACTTTCGGGTGCGAAAAAGTCGCACCCAAATTCGCACCTAAAGATGTTTTTGGGTGCGAAAAAAGACTTTTGGGTGCAAAAAAATTCGCACCCAAAAGTCTTTTTTTGTACTAGAGTTTATTTTTAGTTGTACCTTGGATTTAAGTCAGCAATAACATATGACAATGATTTTAAGTTGTGTAGGTATTTCTAGAAATCTTATTATGATTCAAGAGTTCTTTTAGGACTTCTAAATGTAGACTATACTTATGGAAAAAGGACTTTTTGATGAGCTTCGATGATAAATTAAATTATTAGGTCTTGATATACAAGATGCAAGAGGTCAATGATATGATAATAGATTTAACATGAAAGAGGAAAATCAAGGCGTACAAAAGAGATTATCAGATATAATCCATGAGCATTATACAAGTTGTCATAATCTTAATCTAGTAATTTGTGATGTTGCAAACTCATGTGTCGAAGTCGTATCTTTTTCTGGAGTTCTTCGACATTGTTTCATTATTTTCTTTCACCTAAATGATGGAGAATTTGTAAAAAAAAAGTCACTATCAATAACTCGTTGGGAAAGTCGTATTGAAGTGTTAGGGCAGTTAAATTTCAAGCTCCTAATATTCGAGATGCTTTATTCCAATCAGAAGAAAAAAAGCGAAGATCCAAAAAATAAAAAGTGAAGCTAAATGTATAGCAATATATGAATTATAGGATTTGAAAATACGCTAGAAATGACTATTTGGTATGATATTTTGTTTGTTGTCAATTGGATAGCTAGAAATTTCATAGTGAAGATATTCATATCAATGATGCTATGGATCAACTAAAATATCTTATTTCTGCACATGGATTTGTATTTGCTATGATTTCCAGGAAAGAAATTGCAAAATTAGATGAAAATAGATCCTATATTTCGTGAAAACGAGCTATTCGTATAGAAAAATAGTTTGATGAAAATGTTGTTGATGATAACATAAAATCCCTTGAAGAATAATTTTGGATTCGGTATTTTTTCTTCATGGTTGACCAAGTAATAACTTCTCTTAAAACTAGATTTGAAAAATTTAAGCTATTTGAAAATCTAGTTGATTTTTTTTTCATCTCTAAAAAAACTTTTGCTAATAGATCCGATACTTCAAAAAAAATAATGTTTGAATCTAGTGTTTTATAAGGTATGATGGTTTAAGTTTATTTCTAAAATAAAATTTGTATGTTGATGTTGGGTTTCGTCCTCCATCTAGCGAAAGAGAGATTTGGCACAGTACAAGTTAATGGGCCTAATTAAGCCCATATATTTGTCATTAGCAGGTTCAGATAATACGCCAGCACGTCAGAAGATTCAAATGCCAGCTCGAGATAACCGTTCCCTGAAGACCCGGAGATACAAAGCTCGGCAGCCCGATTGATCCGTAATTGCTTATCACACGAATAGGTCTTCAACCACATGTGTCCTTAGACGCAGTAGTGAGTTCCAACTGACACACGACGTGTCTCGAACAGCCCAGAGCTCACAACCTTGTCTTCCCATAATATAAATATATGACAATTTAGGGCACATTACTCTATTATTATTATTATTGTAATCAAATTCACATCTTTGTGTTGTCCTGAGCGACCTAATACAAATAGTCCCGAGTTGATCTTACATTCTGCTTTTTCTTCTTTGTTTAACTATGTGTTTTGTTTTAAATTCATCAAGAGTTCAAATTTGTTTTGTTACGAAGAATTGAGGCACATCTATGAATCTAAATCGACCCATTTTCAAACATAAATTTGTCGTGACTGCTTTGGTGTGGTTTCTCACATCAACAGTTTTCAAAAGGATGAAAGTAACTAGATTGATGTACTTAATTTATCAAACACATTGATTATTTTTCTAATGTTTATGTTGCTTATAGAATAATGTTGACTATAGTTGTGAGTTTTTCTAAGTTGAAGTTGATGAAGTGTGAGGTTATCCATGCAAGAAAGACTCGATGGATTCACTACTTTCTTAGTTGAAAAATTTGGTTTGATAAATTATCCGCATATCAAAAAGCAAGAAAATTAAATTTTGTATGATTTTTCTTGCTTTCTATTTAGTAATAAGAATTTTTTTAATTGTTTCATATTATAATGTTATACTTAATGTTCTATTTGATGATGATTTTATTATATGTTAACTTTTTAAATTAATCTTCAAAATATTGATCTCATGTTTTATGTAATGTCTCTTATGATTTTGTTAACAAGCTCAATAACAATAGTGTTTTACCATATTAATAAGATAATTAAAGTTGTAAATAAAGAGACACAAAATTGGTAACTCGGCTCGGCAAATCTTGCCTACGTCTGGAGAGATGATACTCCTGGTGAAAAAGAACTTTATTATCAATCAGTAGAATAAGTATAATCTGGTCCAATCTGAATGATCACTTTTCAGATACCCTAATTTTAAAACTACCCTGATGAATTTAGACTCAGGCTCCCTGGAATCCGAGTCTCATGACTTCCACTCAACCCACTCATCAAGTGGTTGATCAACGCTTATAATTGTATGTGACCTACAATACCACAAATACAAAATCAACTTTGTCACTCACATGAACAGCTGCAGTAAAGAACAAGATAAAATTAAACCACACAAAAACGAAAGTGTTTTCACTCAATACTCTCACAAAATTTATAAGTCTGTAACCAAACTCTCAACGACAGACTATCTCTTTTATAGGTATCCAATCTTAACATTGGATGCCTAACTAGAGTTTTCATATTAATCGTCATGATCTGATTCGATATAGAAAATCCGAAAGTATATAAACTAAAACGTTGAACTTGCGTAGAATAAAAACAAAATCGGTTCTGTCGCGATCTTGTCGAATAGCATACGACAAATACCATATTAGAAAAAAGTTTTTTCAAACTACAAAAACAATCAATCACAACATAAAAAATCTAAATATAATTATAAAAGGTCCAACCCAAGGTCCTCAATTTTCTCGAATCGGCTCTATTCGAGACTCTTCCTTATGTGAGATAGAGAGAAAAGAAGAAAAACCAAATAAATGGCAAAAAAAAAAAATCACATAAAGCTTGCTAATTTAAGTGTCCAAAATCATATTTTAACTTATTTTAGTCCATTTACTTATTTTAATAAATATTCTCGTCCAATGGAATGATAAAGAGGGATAGACATTTTTAGGGGAAGAAAAAGGGAAAAAAATCAGTGATTGTCTAAGTTGCCTAATGTGTTGGGCCGAAGTCGTAGTTGGCGACCAGCCCATTAGCGTTCGTTTCACAGCTGTATATCTTGTTTCGTTTTTTCTTCTCATTTTGAACTGAAACGCCGAATCTCCCTCACTTTCCGAATCCTGCTCGTTATTAAACAGAGCTATATATGCATATTATAGTCAACCACGCAACTTGTAAATCCCCAGACTTTCGTTTTCTTCTCGAATTCCATCGGAGGACATAAAAGGTAACATTGTACCTTAGACCTCTGTTCTTCTATTATTTAATGATTTATTTGCAGACCTGCATGCAATATTGTTTCTTGTTTTTAATCTCCCCGATAATTGGTTCTCAACTTGTCTTTATTTTATTTTATGGATTTCTTTTCAATTTTCTCGCGGGAGTCTTATTTTGCATGTGTGATGAGGTCTCTTTATTCATTTTGCGGTTTGGCCTTTCCTTTAATCAAACTTCAAACACGATTATTTATTTTAAATCATTGTAGTGGAGACTGGAGAGAAAGATGATTAGTGGTGTATGCTTAAAAAAACTGATTAGTGGTCTCAATGTTTATCCTCATCTCTCTTTTGTTTTTATATTTTATTTTATAATATAATAATATATCAGTTTATGAGCGACTAATTTCCGGGATTGTTGTCCGTGTGACGATTAGAATCTTTAGTGTTCTCGAAGAAATCTGAAACTCAAAACCGTTTATTCATTTTTTTATTTGTCTTCGAACTAAACTTTTATTTTGAATCTTCATGTATTGCGTTAGACTGACGTAATCTAATCAATCATGTGTAGAGCCGTCTCTAAATAAGTCAATAAAGTTTTTGTGGCATCTCACACACCTTTAGAAAAGCACTAGCCATAGAAAAAACCATCAACTCAAAAGTCTTTTACTTTCCATTCCAAATTCTACTTATGGCATTTGTAGTGCTGTCGTGTGTATTTTAGCTTGGTTTGGATAATTCCTTTGATTCCAAGGTTTTTTTTTTTTTTTTTTTTTTTGTTTTCGCTTTATTCTAAACCATAAAATTGCTATTGAAATCCTGTTTGCAGAGAGACTAGAACCTGAAGAACAACATGGGAGTAGAAGTGGACAGTTACACCAACGATGGGACTTTGGACATCAAGAAAAACCCTGCCAACAGGCACAAGACAGGAAAATGGAAGGCTTGTCGCTTCATTCTTGGTACATAATTAACAATTACAAAAACGATTTGTATATATATATATATATTGCGTTTTAAACCAAAAAAATTGAACTGTGTAGGAAACGAGTGCTGTGAGAGGTTGGCTTACTATGGGATGAGCACGAATCTGGTGAACTACTTGAAGGAGCGTCTGGGCATGAACAACGTCACCGCGGCCAACACCGTCACCACTTGGGGCGGGACTTGTTACATCACTCCATTGATCGGCGCTTTCCTCGCCGACGCCTATCTCGGCAGATACTGGACCATTGCCAGCTTCTCCATGGTCTATGTCCTCGTTAGTGCCCCAAAAGCTAACCACTTTACTTAAAAAAAAAAACCAATCAATAAATTGAAAATTATGAAGATCATTCTCAGCTGCCAATGTGATAGAGATACCCGAAAAAAACATAAACCTTAGATCATCTTTGCTTGTAGTCCCCGGATGTTAGGTTCAATCAATTCCCACCCTTCTTCGGGGGGTTTCAACGCGATTCGTCTTCGCTTTTCGTGTTCTTCAATCCAACGTAGAATCTGTCCGTTAGACAACTTCAAAAACACTGAAATACCTAATAGCCCTGTTCGAGACAAAACCCTCCTAGAAACTCCGAAACTACAAACCCTCCCTCAGCTCCAACGGGAAAACAGGAAAAACCATTCTAAAAGCCCTGAAAACCAAAAGCTTCCTACAAACCTCCTCTCGGACCAAGCTGAGAGTCTTCGTAAAAAAACCAAACTTTTCGCATTCTTCAATCCAACGGAGAATCTGTCCGTAGTGAAAATAATAAATTCCCTGAAATTTTGAGCAGCAATCGCGTAGATTAGACAGCTTCATTTCCGAGTTGAATTGATACAATGCTATGTTACAATTGCACGGTTTTTTGGCAGGGAATGACGCTATTGACCCTGTCGGCGAGCCTGCCGGGGCTGAAGGCGCAGTGCGACGCGTCGGGGTGCCAGTCGAGCGGGCCCCAGACGGCGGTTGGGTTCTTTGCTCTGTACCTGATAGCCCTCGGGACGGGCGGGATCAAGCCGTGCGTGTCCTCGTTCGGGGCGGACCAGTTCGACGAGACGGATGCGGTCGAGAGGAAGAAGAAGAGCTCGTTCTTCAACTGGTTCTACTTCTCGATCAACGTGGGTGCGATGATCGCGTCGTCGGTGCTTGTGTGGGTCCAGATGAACGTCGGCTGGGGCTGGGGTTTCGGGGTCCCGGCCGTAGCCATGGCCGTGGCCGTCGTCTTCTTCTTCTCGGGTAGCAGGCTCTACCGCCTCCAGAAGCCCGGGGGAAGCCCTCTCACCAGGATCGCTCAGGTCGTCGTCGCGTCATTTCGAAAGGTCAATGTCAGAGTCCCCGAAGACAAGTCTCTTCTCTTTGAGACCCCCGACGACGAGAGCAATATCCCGGGAAGCCGTAAGCTTCAGCACACTGACAAGCTGAGGTGAGTCGGTGAATAAGTCCATACTAGAAAAATATTTCAAAAAGTTGCTCCCTTAACTCCAAGACCTTGTAAGTCCCCGGTTCGATTCGATTCCCTCTGGAAGCAATAATTAGAGCCACTGGGATAGTCTCCCGGTCGATAAGGTTTTTTTTTTTTTTTTTTTTTTTTTTTACAACTGTGATTTCCAGGTTCGACCAAATACCACGTGGCCCCAATTGTAGCGTTCAAGGGGGGAATCGAACTAGGGACTGATCCCGAGAATCACCCTTGGGGTTGTTAGTCCCTTTCTTAATCTCTATTGTTCGAAGTTCATGACTGTTAATCACAATGCAGCATCGAACTAGGGACTCGGAATCGCCATTACCATTAGACCAACTTCTTAGGGCTGTGGGTCCTTTTTTTTTCATGGTAAAAAAAATTGATGACTGTTAATCACAACATGCAGCTTCTTCGACAAGGCAGCGGTGCAGACGGAGACGGACGGAGCGAAAACGGGGCCGTGGAGGCTCTGCACGGTGAGCCAAGTGGAAGAGCTGAAATCGGTGATCCGGCTTCTCCCGATCTGGGCGTCGGGGATCGTGTTCGCAGCGGTGTACAGCCAAATGAGCACAATGTTCGTCCTCCAAGGAAACACCATGGACCAGCGGATGGCCCCGAGCTTCAAGATCCCGTCGGCCTCTCTCTCCCTCTTCGACACCCTCAGCGTCCTCTTCTGGGCCGCGGTCTACGACAGAGTCATCGTGCCCAACGCGAGGCGAGTCACGGGCCACGAGCGCGGCTTCACTCAGCTCCAGAGGATGGGCATCGGGCTCGTGATCTCCACCGTCGCCATGGCCTGCGCCGGCTTCCTCGAGGTGGCCCGCCTCGGGATGGTGCGCAGGAACAACTACTACGACCTCGAGGTTATACCCATGTCGATATTCTGGCAGGTTCCGCAGTATTTTCTCGTTGGGTGCGCCGAGGTTTTCACGTTCATAGGGCAGCTCGAGTTCTTCTACGACCAGGCGCCGGACGCCATGCGAAGCATGTGCGCTGCGCTGTCGCTCACGACGGTGGCGCTCGGGAACTACCTCAGCACCGTCCTCGTCACCGTCGTCACCAAGGTCACCACCGCCGGGGGCGGGCCCGGCTGGATCCCCGACAACCTCAACCGCGGACACCTCGACTACTTCTATTGGCTCCTCGTCGTGCTCAGTGTCCTCAACTTCTTTGTCTATCTCTGGATCGCAAAGTTGTACTCGTACAAGAAAGTTGTCCCGCGTTCCGTTTGATTTGCGTTCATCGAATTTGTTGTTTTTAAGTGTAGATATAAAATCTCTCAGCGGGGAGGTTGTTAATGAACGTTGGGCAATGGTAATGGAACTGGGATGAGAATTGGAATATGAATGGAATGGAATAAAAGGGGTTTTCAATTGTTTGCTTGTATTTTTTTTTTTTTTTAATAGTAAAAATAGAATTGAATGAAATATTATACGGCCAAATTAAACAAAACTACATCTTCCATGTTACACTAAAAAAATGGTTTACCTCGTGCTCTCTTTGA
Organism: Urtica dioica subsp. dioica; assembly: GCF_054948205.1. Classification (NCBI taxonomy): domain Eukaryota; kingdom Viridiplantae; phylum Streptophyta; class Magnoliopsida; order Rosales; family Urticaceae; genus Urtica; species Urtica dioica. Next base: position 38,770,976 of record NC_142757.1, read on the forward strand.
CTCTTCGTATTTAAACTCACACCCTAAATCCATTCCCTCCAAATCAACAGATTTCCTCAAAGCTTAATTCATAGTGCACACCGCTAATTCAGCGGTTTCGAGGAGCTGATGTACGTAATTGTTGAAAACGCAGGCTATTTGGGGAGGAGTGGTTGTTCTTTCATGTTTGCTCTTTTGCTCTTCTGTTTGCTGTCATTAAGTTTTTTTTTTTTATAAAGGCGGGATTAAATATTTTGTCACTGCACCAGAAATCCAAAAATGTAAAGTTAGCTTAATTATGCATAAACTTATTATTTTTAAGCTGAATGTGATGAGAAACTCGGATGTTTTTTGCACTCTGGGCTTCATTTGAAGGCTAGAAATAATGTCATCAAGTGATCTCTGTAAGACTTTAGGGATCGGTTCCACAATGAACAGTGGCAATCACATCCTTCCTTTAGTTTTTGGGATCGTACACACTGAAAAATGATCGCTTATGGCGTTGATTTTTTTAGAATCTGAAGAAAGCTTCATGCGATCGTGAGAACTTGTTGATTGTTTTGGACAGAAATAGTTCGATTCCTAAGAGTGCATTACACGTGTTCCAACACTTGTGGGGTAACTTGCAAACCAAGTTTCAGAGACATAAACTTAGACCTCTTTTTATCAAGTGCACGTAAGGCATACGGGGATGAAGAGTATGAATACTCATTTGAGAAATTGAGAGGCAAGCACTTGAGAGTTAAAAATTTCTTGATTGACGCTAAACCTGATCAGTTGTGGGCTCGTTCTAAAATACCAAGTAAAGATACAGAGTGATCATAATCAACATATAGGAATGCATGAACTCACTGGTTAAGAGAAGCTCGGGTCGGTCGGTAGTTTTTATGGTTTTGACTTTAAAGAATCCAAATATTATTTACGTATAATGTGTGAATAATTTATCCATTGTACTATTCTCTGATTGTTTAGGCAAACAATTGAAAAAAAGTAAAGAAAAGAAAGAAAAAAAAAAGGACACACCATGGCTCGCATCTGGTTTTGTATTTTTCGCACACCCCGACCTGTTCAGATTTGATGGGCTTTAAATTCCAACGACCTTAACCTTCATAAACATGAATTAAAATTGATTTGCGGATTGAGATGCTAAAATTAAAGCTCTGTACTATAGTAGTGCTAAGAGAAGTCGCCCACTGCCTAAATCTCATTGGCTATTGGTTGCGAGAGTTGAGATAAGATATAACAAAAAGATAAAGAAATGTGTCTTTTTGTGATGACCTGTCTTTGATACTCTATTGCATTATGTGTTTACTGTATCGGAATCAATCTTAAACAAAACTAGTTCTATTTAATTGAACAATCCAGTAAATTTTTCTCAAAAAAATATAAAGCAAAAACCAAGTATATGTAAAGGGATATGTGATTTTGGTTATATCTTATATAGCCTAAGCAAAAGTAAATGTAGGTGAAAATGTTACTTAATTTTCAATTTCCTTTCTGCAATAACTCTACTCCCCTTTTCTTAGACCCTAATAAATATAAAATTTGCCAGAAAATTCTATTTGTCACATCATTACCGCATTAATTATTAAAGTACATAAAATGACCGTATCAATTTTATTTTTATTTTATTTATTTATTTATATATATGTTCAAATCATCAAATCAACTAGAGCAAAAATGAAAAAAGTCATCTAAATCTTATGATATTTATAAGAATATTTTTCACGTTATATATAGCGCCTGAAAATTGGACCGTGACAAAAATAAAAAAAAAGCGGTACTTTTTCCACTTATCTTGTAAGGCTGAGGATAGTCCAGCAGAGACCCCCGAACTCAAAACCATGCTCTGATTATCCTCAAACCTTTTCTGACTACGAAACCCAAAAACCAACAATGTCTTCCATGGCGGCCTTGTTTTCTCCGCCAACCCATCTTCCCTCCTCTTCGTCCTCGAACCCCAAACCCCATTTCCTCGTGAGACCCAGGAGAGCTCTCGTCCTCCGAAGCCCCAGGGCGTCGCCGGAGAACGGAGCCGGAGGAGTCTCGGCCACGGTGGCGGTGGCGGTGGAGCCGAAGAAGGCGGTGGAGCCGAAGAAGGAGGCGGGGGCAAATGGGTCATTGTTGCCCAGTGAGATTGAGGCTGTGGGAGCTGAAACCGCTGTGAGGTTCGAAAACCCCAAGTGGGTCAATGGGACATGGGATTTGACTCAGTTCCAGAAAGATGGCAAGCCTGATTGGGACGCTCTTATTGATGCTGGTAAGCCTTGTTTCACTTGCCTCTTTGTATTGCATTTGCATGTTTGTTGGCTTTCTTGTGTGGGATTGAAATACTTGATTATGGTCTTGATTTAAAAGGAGAGTTGAGATAGGTCTTACGTAGTGTTGGGATTTGAAAATATAGGAAATGTTTGGGGACTTGGTGGCTGTTCCTGGGATTGGGTCAAGTTTTAGCTAAGGATATAGGTGATATATAGAAGTTTTTTTTGTTCTTTTTCTTTTTTTGAGCAAGATTGATCTAATTTCACCACTAGTAGTCTTGTTTGGCTGAGATTGAAGCTAGTGCTTTAGGGGAAATTCTTATTTGAATTCAGTCTTCCATGATTTTGTGTCAAAGAAGAAAATGGAAACTGCTTGATTTTTCTCATAATATGTTTTGTGTGGTCAGAGGCGAGAAGAAGAAAATGGTACGAGACCAATCAAGAGTCATCGAACAACGAAATGCCCATCGCTTTCGACACCTCTGTTATTCCGTGGTGGGCGTGGGTGAAGCGTTACCACTTACCCGAAGCCGAGCTACTCAATGGTTCGTTCACAGAGAAATGGATTTTTGATTCACTCCTTTGATTGTTGTTCTTTTTTCCAACTCCATATCGGTTTTGTTGATTTTTGTGACGCAGGCCGTGCAGCGATGGTCGGGTTTTTCATGGCATATTTTGTGGACAGTTTGACCGGCGTCGGGCTGGTTGACCAAATGGGAAACTTCTTCTGCAAGACTCTTTTGTTCGTTGCCGTGGCGGGCGTTCTTCTAATCCGGAAGAATGAGGACATTGAAACCCTAAAGAAGCTCTTCGACGAGACTACCTTCTACGACAAGCAATGGCAGGCGACCTGGCAGGATGAGAAATCCAAGAACGAGTAGTAGTCCAAGGAAGAATTAAATCGTGTTTTCATTTTTTTTTTCTTTTCTTAATCTACTGTAATTTTTTTTTCTTGTTAGGGATGGCTTGAATATTTTCTACTTTTATTGATAAATTAATGTTCCGTTCAGTGCATTGGTGTTTTTTTTTTTAATATGAAAGCGTTGTTTATTATTTGGTATCCCAAGACGAAATTCTTAACTTTCAAGAGAGTTATACAGAATTTCACACACACACACATACATATTACAGAGAGAGAGAGAGAGAGAGAGAGAGAGTCAAGCTTCCCAGCCGCGCAATGTGGTGGCGCGAGCAACGCGATGAACACCGAGTGTGAACGCTCCCATTCGGAGGTTGCAGTGATGAGCTCTGCACATTTCTTTTATGTTTTCGAAAGCTTTTCTCATGTATTTCTTCAGCTCTGTGTTCACCTTATCTTCTTCCCACATAAACCCTTGTATATTCTAACTCCTCAAAACAAAACAAAAATATTAAAACATTAACTATAACACAAATGAATAAAAAGTATGACATGGCTTTGACTGTTTTCACCTGAACCCATTCGAAATAGCTCACGGTCACGCCGCCAGAATTAGCGTAAATGTCGGGAAGTACAATGACTCCTTTCTTGGATAGGATCTGCCAATTCATGTTCCTCAATTCGGTAAGAAAAGAAGAATAAAACAATTCTGAATATCTTTCGAGGCAAAGAAAATTTTATGAATAAACCTCATCGGCTTCTGGGTCAGTGGGATGGTTCGCAGCCTCTACTATGAACTTTGCCTTCACATCCCCCGCATTTTCCCTTAAAAAACAAACACAAAAAAGACGAAATTTTCACGCCTCCAAAAAAACTACTCTACTTAAAACAAGGATTGAAATGACGGTTGTCGATTATTGGTCTGTGGTTTCATTTTATGGAAATATCGGATGCCTATCGAAAAACTTGTAACCATTTTTTACAAAAAAAAAATTATTAAGGGAAAAAAAAGAATACCGGAGTTTAGAATTTTCATCAAAACTACCCAAAAATTTACAAACAAAAGAGTACATACTTGTTGAGGACTCCACCTAAAGCACACGGGATCAGAACATCACAATCACTAACGAGCAAGTCTTTCGGGTCCATAACATTTCCGCCAGAAAAATCCGTCAAATCTCGGTTATCTTCTTTGTGTTTTATCAAGGCCGGGATGTCCACCCCATTCGGGTTTTCGATCGCGCCAGTGATGTCGCTCACGGCCACGATCTTACCCCCTCTCTCGTGGATGAATCTGGCTGCCCACGAGCCAACATTTCCAAACCCCTGCAATACAAATTATATTTTCCAAAGAGTGTATATAATGAAATTCGACAATAAAAACACTTTCGTGTTTGAATCGTGATCAATCGAAGGGAACGAGGACCTGTATCGCAAACTTCATGTCTGCGATTGATTTCCCGTATTCGGCTAGTAAAGCTTCCGTCGCAAAAACCACTCCTAGTCCGGTCGCGGATTCTCTCCCTAACGAGCCTCCGAGATCCTAATAATCCCATAAGCAAGAATTATAATACGAATGATGGTAAGAGGTGGATTAATCTCTCTTAATTACACTACTCTACCACTAACATAATTAAATTTGACAATAATTATCATTAACCTTACTAACCCCACCTCTAATGAACATAAATAAATTAAAAGTACTGATTTACCCATATAAACTCAAGGAGAAACATACGACGAGGCAAACACAGATTCTCAAACCTGCTAACGCAAAAAGAGGTGTTTTGGAGGCAGTGAGGGGGATCGTAACAGCAAGTATTTCCATGTGAAGGCGACGGCGCGAAGGAAAAATAAAACGATCACGAGACTCAAAGACCAAAACGAGGAGTGGAAGGACTGGCGATCGGGCCTCGAAACGGTAATTATCGAATACTTTCAAAAATTATTTTCCACTTCTGAGAACGATTGGAATGAAGTCGTGAGTTGTATACGATCTGTTGTCTGCTGAACCAAACACGATTCTGCCAAGTGAAGATGGGTTCAACCCCGGTACGGTGAAAGCAGATGTAGTGGTGTATGTCCAAAATTTCTTTACACAAAGCAATATCGGTGATGGAGATAACAGAGCTATTATTGTTCTGATCCCAAAGAAGGCAAACCTGACCGAGATGAGCGAGTCTCAACCAACATCATTATGCAATGTGCTATAAAAGATCACCTCTAAGGTTTTGGCAAACAGAATAAAATTGGTGTTAGACACAGTCATATCGGAGTCTCAAAGCGCGTTTGTGCCCGGTAGGTTAATCACCGATAATATCATGGTCTCTTTCACTATTTGAAGAGGAAGAGGAAAGGGAAGGACAGTTTTATGGCGCTGAAATTGGACATGAGTAAAGAGTTTTGAAAGAGCTTCGGGGAAAAAGGTGAACCTGGGCAAGTCATCGGCTTTTTTTCAGTACAAACACGGACAGCTATGTCAGAGATAGAATCCGTGGAATAGTACATATCCGGGGTTGCCGAGCACACTCGGCCGTAATAAAACAGCGGTCTTGGGGTTTTCCAAAGGACCGTATCCGCGAGAAAATCCAAAGTTGGGATGGAAACCTCTTGTCGAGGGCAGGGAAGGAGATTTTAATAATGAGCATGGCACAATCCTTGGGACGTGGAAGTTGTTCGGGATTTGTTTCCACAGCGAGAGCCGGAGCTGATCTTGTCTATTCCAATATGTGAGCCAGTGGAAGAAGAAAAGTGGGATACAAGCTTATCCAAGAACAAAAAAGGAGCGTGGCGAGCGGAGGAAAACTCGGGCTTTTGGAAGAAATTATGGAACTTAAAAAGTCCACCGAAAGCTAAGGGTCTTGTGTGGCGGGCGGTGGCGAATTGTCTACCGTCGAAGACAAATCTGAGGTCGAGATGAGGCCGTTTGTCCTTTGTGCCTTGCTGAGAACGAGACTACCAGTGGTCACTGTTTAATTCACTGTGTTTTAAGTACTGGTACGAGTCAGAATGGGGACTTTGGGGTTTGGCTGAAAGAAATATGGGAAAGAGTGGATAAGGAGATGGCAACAGAAAAAATCACACCCGGAAGATGTGGTGGAGATGGAACGAAGCCGACACCGAGTGTTATTGATAAAATTAACACTGACACTGCTTTATTTGCAGAAGAAGGAATGTTCGGAGTGGGATTGCTTTCAGGACTCGATACCTGAGGTCGTTAAAGCTGCTATTGCAGCTGATTTAATGTTAAAAAAAATTATACAGCTTTGATAGTATTATTTGTGCATTAGGTTCGCAATTCGACTCCCAATTAAACTACACAACCTAATATATACTAAAACCATGATTAAATAAATCAAATTATTAATTTTCCAACCCGAAACTAACTACAATTGATAGCAATTCGATTCCTAATCATAACTAATAGTCAATCTAATTATACTAAAAACATGATTAAATAAATCAAATTAATAATCAAACTAATACTCGACCTTCATTGACCGGCACTTACTATAGGTTTCCCGGTGACAACGGCGGGAGAATAGCCGTGAAACTTCGAGTACTCATCGAGAATCCAAGCCATTGTCTGTTCACAATCAATAATGAAACTGGTTATACATTTTATTTTGCTAAATAAAAAATAAAAATAATAAGAACAATAATAACCTGGGCATTGGTTCCCATGTCCGGGGCAGGAACATCCCTATTGATTCCGATGAGATCATGAATCCTCTGAGTGAAGACACGTGTCAACCGCTCAAGCTCGCTCAAACTCAGCCCCCGTGGGTCGCACCCGATACCGCCTTTCGCCCCGCCGTACGGGATGTTCGCCACCGCCGTCTTCCACGTCATCAGCTGCGCCAGAGCGTTGACTTCATCCGGGTCAACCTTAAACCCCCACCAAAAATTAAAAAAAAATAAAATAAAATCCCCTACTAATCAATTTCTTTATTTTTATATATGGTGTAGATTGAAGAAGATTATGAAAGAGATAAACCTTAGGATGGTAACGGATTCCACCTTTCATGGGTCCACGAGCGTTGTCGTGTTGGACTCTGAATCCGACATACGACACCAGTGTTCCATCGTCTCTTGGAATAGTACACTCTACCTGATCATCATAATTAGTTCACCCAAAAATTATGTTTAAATTTAAAATATGAAGAGGAAGAAGAAGTAGAGACATATATAGGGAAAATAATATGACTTTGATCTCCCTGAAAGGAATCAAGAGGCTCTTCTCTAGCTTGGAGTCCAAACCCAAAATCCTACTCGCGTTTCTGAAGTTACGGTTTGTGGCTGCTAGTGCGTTCATAGACATACTTTCCTATTGCCTCCACACTAAGTACGAGAAACTTGTATAACTTGTCTTTTCTTTTCTTTTTTTTCTTCAGTCGATAGATATAGATGGTATATCGTATAAATTGGAGTTGTTGGGAATTGGATTATGTTGCGGACAAAATGTTGTTGGGTTGAAGTGACATGATTCGATGACATGTCATCGAGTGGAGAGACAGATCATATATGGTCTTGGATTAAAGCGATAGATGTTAAGCGTATACTCTCTTAAAGAGTACACGTGGATGCTTTTAATTGCTTTCAGGAATCATGTTTTTTTTTTTTTGGGAAGGTATTATGGTAATTGAAGCAACTTATTAATAATAAGGTCGAGCAGCTCCTGAAGAGCTAATTGATGCAGGATCCTGCTCGTTCGGCACAGGATATGTATTGTTCGAGATCAAATTGGAGAATACCGATGACGTCGACCAGATTGATAGAAAGAAGGCCGTGAGAGTGAAGTGAAGATCAACACTTCTGCCATCTCTATCACTCAATGAAGTAACGGTACTTAGAGGGAGTGAGGCTCGAACACAATCCCTATCCGTGTTCGAGGCCTTAGCCATTAGCATCACACATCGTCAGCGACGAGTGTTGTGTACGAAACAACTGATGATTGTATTTTATATACACTTATCTCATTATTTTTTCTTTTAAATCAAATTATAGTTTGTTCTAAGTATTTTTATTTATTTATGATTTCTCAAAAATTTTATAGTGATATTTAGGTTTTATGCTCAACTATAGTGTTAGCCACTCCATCGAGCTATTAAACGGTGTTTCAAAATATTTGAGATCGAATCGAGTAAAACGAGAGCTTTTCGAGCGAAGAAGAGAAATTTTGGGTCCATCTCACCACGTTAGTTGCCACTGTGCCACGTTTACTCACATCGTGATGCGCTTAGCCCTTGAGCGCCATAGCTGAAGTGTTTATTTCTCAGCCCCTACATGCAGTAGTCCCACTGAGATGAAGTCCCCTAGATTGGTCAAGGAAGTGCAAAGCCTAACATCCTCTAAAGGCTATCATGTTGGGCTCATTAGAAACATATTCGCCCTCGACTTGGCTCACGATAAGGTGTAAATCACAGTGCATGCGAACGTTGTCTACTTCCAATTTCTAGGCTAGTTCTAGGTCGGTGAATAGTGCTTCTTCATTTATCGACTTCGTTGTTGGAAGCCTTGACTCGTAGTAGAGGGTGTATTGCAACTTTTCCCCATCAAGGTTAGTGAGGACGATGCCAGATCCACACCCTTATACATTGGATGCGCCGTCTTCATGTAGACTCCATGCTAGACCCGCGGTTGGGTTGGCTATTCTCTTTTTGGTAGGAACTTCCTTGTCACTTTCTTCTCTCTCCAATTGGTGGTCGGGGTCTTGGGTGAATTCAACCACAAAATCAGAGATGGCTTGTCCTTTGATTACGACATTTGGTTTGAACTCCATTCCAATATCGCTCAGTTCTTGGGACCATACAGCAATCTGTGATGAGATTCCTTCCTGCAAGGCTTTCATTATTGGGTGCTCAATACGCACTGTTAGGGATTATTACCCACAAAAAGATTTATTTGTAATCTTTGAGACGTTTAAATTATCAATAAAATTAAGTCACAATATTTTTATCTATGTGAATCTAAAGCTTTATTTCTATTATAGATTTATCAATATTCTTCTAATCGTTAGTCTCCGTATTAAGCTGAATTACATGATGGACATCTACGGACGATGAGCTAAAACTTAGTCGGCGATTGATCCATGTCTGGATAGCTTGATCTAAATTCACATATGTGGAACACAATTGAAGGCTGATCACTTGAAGGGAGCATTCTACACAGCTGATCTGTATACGGCCTGGACAAACTTTAGTTGTTGATGTGTCGTTTAAGCAATCGTTACGACACACTATCCAAGGTTACTATGATGGTCACAGTTAGGCTTAATCTAAATCCTGAAGTGGTCACAGGTTCTTTGACTCATTTGTTACTGGCTAGAAATCGATGCCTAAATACTTAAATCTCGGGAGCTCGGGATATGATCTGAGCAAAAAAGTGATTAACATATATTTCAGACTTCCTGAAAGAAGGTCAATGTTCTTTCACCTAAGGGTTGATTCCAGAACCGATTGATTGAACGCACTTTCGTAGTAAGTACGTACGAAAGAATCTTTCGCTGGTGAAGAACCGATGCATAGGTTTCATGTCTATCAAGATATTTATAACAGAATAATTGACATTTCTCGATACGAGTTGGACATGGAGGATTGAGCTGATGAACTGACTATATTAATGGACACTCCTACGATGAGTAAAACGTAATTCTAGTAATAAGAAGAATGCACTCTCGTCTCATGTTATAGAGTGACACCAAGATTGACGAATCGTTTTAATATGAGAAAGGACTTTTTCATCTAATTATTCGAATTTAAAGGAGCTTCTGTTACTAGGTCCATAGTCCTAGAGTCAGCTCTGATTATGTTGAATAAGAACTTTCAAGTAATAATAAGATTTATCGATTACAATCTCACAGATGTCTCGCAACATTTATTTGATTTTTTTTTGCTGAATTAATTACTTGTGGCGTAATTAATTAATTTTTGTTGGATCATGTAATTAATTAATTAAATTAAATTTTAAGTTGGGCCTCTGGATACTAGACAATTCAAAAATTCCTAGGCCCGATAAAGCATTATGGGCGCCTACAATAAGGAGTTTTTTTCTCGCAATATTCTCTCTTTAATTAGGTGCTAGATTTGTCGAGAGAATCTGGTAACTAATTATAAAGATAAGAGAGAGAATAATTTTGGTCTAGGTATTCTCCCACCATTAAATGAGGAAATGATATATTCTTCTTTTAAATATCTCATAATGGTTTCCTGGAGAAAAATAAAGAACCATTAAATTAAAGATATTGATCAGATGGTTGAGAGAAAGAATGAATTATAATTAAGATCTTATGGAAACATTATTCTTTCCAAAGATATTTTTTCCCACCACTATAAATAGGAGTGAGGGAGAGCATAAAAAAGACACTTCAACAATGAAGGATCATATCGTTGTTGTCAAAGTTTCATAAACAAAAAAGAGATACATATTCAAAAAGCTCAAAGAATCAAGTCTGAAGCTCAAATCTTAAAGATCGAGAATCGGAGCTCAAAATTGGATCTTGAAGACTTGAACGTGGAATCTAATCAGTAGCAAAATGCTCACCCTGTAAGTTCTTAGGAAATCCCTTCTCTGCTATTTAATTGCTTGGTTGATTGCATTTTGCTTTTTAGTATTCAATTAGCAAATCTAGATCTTTATTATAATCGAATATTTAATTAGCTCTTATAGCATAGTTATTTATTTTTCACACGATTATAGTTATATGAATTCTCATCATACATCACTATGGGATGGGCCTGAAAATATGGTCGGAGCTTTTTGGCCCCAGTCACTAGTGCCAGTGCCAGCTTCTCAATGTCCGAGTATCGTGTTTCCGCATAGAGCAAAGCTTTGGTCACGTAGTATACTGGCCATTGGACCCTATCTCCCTCCCTGAGTAGCACCACACTTACGGACCTTTCAAAAATTGAGAAGTAGACGTATAACGTCTCGCCTTCCTTGGGCTTGACAAGAGTGGTGATGACTCGAAATGTGCCTTCAATTATTGAAAGGCTCATTTACACTCATCATTCTATTGGAATTCCTTCACTTTCTTAAAGGCCTTGAAGAATGGGTGACATTTTTCCCTGGCCTTTGACACAAACTGACTGAGCGTAGCGATTCGGCCTGTTACAATTCATTGACCCGTCTGGGGGACTTCATCTCGAGCAGTTATCCGATCTTCTTAGGTTTGCCTCGACCCCTCGATGGTTGATATGTATCCTAGGAACTTGCAAGATTCTACCATGAACACGCATTGTTGGGGATAAAGTTCATATGGTATCTACACAATAGGGTGAACATTTCCCAGAGATGCTGCACGTGTTCTATGGATTTCAAAATTTTGACAATAACGTCGTCCATGTAGACCTCCATAGTCTTTCCAATCTATTGCAATAACATATAATTGACCGACAACTGGTAGGTGGTTCCGGCGTTGTAAAGGCCGAAAGGCATGACCTCATAGCAGTAGAATCTCCGATCGGTGATGAAAGTAATCGTGATTTAGTCAGGCTCATGCATTCGGATCTGATTGTAGCCCGAGGCATCCATGATATTCATGAGTACATGGCAAGTTGTGGCGTCCACAAGCTGGCCGATCCAAAGAGGCGCCAAGCAGTCTTACAGATATGCCTTTGTTTAAGTCAGTTAAATAAATGCAAATTCATCCATTCCAATTTGCCTTCCCTATCGTAACCACATTAGCTACCCACTTGAGATATTTTCGTCCTTGATGAAGTTGGAGACCAAGAGGTTTTCCACCTCTTAGTAGATTGCCAAGTATCGCTCAAGGCTAATCGCATGCCTAGGCTAGGCCTTCTCCTTGAAATTATGATCGATGTTTAGTTAGTGGACAATGATTTTTGAGTCAATTCCTGATATGTCGGCATGGTTCCATGAGAAGACATCTTTGAACTCGCGGAGGAAAGCTTCCAAGTGATGCTTGATCATGAGTGGCAATTGGCTTCCGATTTTGACTATTTGCTCGGGCGTTCACTCGTCGAGCACGATAGGGTCATACCATCAGATGGTTCAACTTTCTTGGTCGTAAGCTCTTCTTGGGTGTCTAGTTCCCTAAACACTCGTGCGTCTTTGACTTTGCGATTGGAGTCGGTGAAAAAAGTAATTTTGTGAACAATAGTGCAGTCCCATGATGATGGTAATGAAGAAACGGCGGAATAAGAAACTCATTTGCATGAACAAGAGAAAATACTCAAATAAAATTATTTGAGAAATAAACTCTAGCCTCATTTCCCAAAGTTGAGACACAAATGTCTCTAGGCCTAGATGGGGCATGGGCGAGGAAGTATTGAAGGCACAAAATCTGGAGACGATGAGAGTCACGATCAGGGTGGGGCACGGAAAAAGAACAATCAAACACAAAAACAAAACATTTGTTAAGACACAAATCAAGTGACACAAACCAAGACATGAACCAAGAAAATAAAACTAACCAAACACTTACCCGAAATCGAGCACGAAGAAGGCGAGCACAAAAAAGGCGAGCAAGGCAGAGATGAAGGCGAGCACAGACATAAACTAAGTAAGACGAAGGCGTAGAAGAGAGAGAGAGAATGAGAGCAAGATCGAGAACATGAGAGACACACAGAGGAGATAACACACGGCGAGAATGAGCACGGCGAAGAGGGAGCACGGTTATACAATAGTAAAGAGAGCAAGCAAGAGAAATTGTCTGCAAGGTAGCAGTGTTGATATACAATAGTCACATGACATCAACACTTTATTTCTTCATTTCTTTGAAGAATACTAGTGATCGATGTTTGACATAAACTAACTTCACTGCCCAATTACAACACACCAGGAAAGAACATTTCAGTCGTCAAAACTAAGTTCATCCTCCTTTGCCTCAAAATTGAGTTATATATGTTCTATGATCTTCTACCTAAATACGAATCCTAAGACCCGATCTAGTCACTTAGATGGTGACGCAAAGGAATAAAGTTTTCTTATCTCATATATATGAATAAATCAAAATATCTACATCGCATAGGAAATGCAATGTGCTTACTAAAACAAAATCTGAATCATAATACACAAAAGCATATATTGATCGGACCAATGGAAAACTAACCTCTTGTTCATGTCAACATTGACTTTTTTTTGCAGACGATGTTGGCGAACCTTCGTCCGATACCTTTAAATACACAAGTCTCCGAACACTACAAAAATATGCTTCTCAGTCAAACCCCGAAACCAATAGAAAGAAGACAAGGCAGGAGAAAAAAAAGTACATGCTCGTATTTAAGCTTTAAAGAGTGAATTGAAGCTAAATACTCAAACTTGACCAATTCATCCCAAAACGAATCGACCAGATATTTTAAGTAGCAATTTCATATTTTCCTGAATTTGAGCAGACTGGTCATGAATAGAGCATCTGTGCGAAAAAAGAAAAAAGGGAAATAAAAAAGATCTAGAATGACGAGATTGAAGAATATTTGGTACCTTCCGAATGAACTTGAAAAGATCCAGAGTGATCGAGTTAAGAAAAGTTATAGCGATTGCCATTCTTAATGAAAGCATCGACAATTGGCTTCAAAAGGTTATTCCTAACAAAATGATTGACTACGTGCTCGTCCCGCATATTTCCAACGCATTCAAAATATGTGCAGTAACAAATAAACTATGATTCCATTAGAATCAATGTTTGATCAAAGTGAATCGACTTACCGAACGAGTCAGAGTGGTGCGAATAAAACATATTGAGAAACTTATACTAAAATCATTTCAAATGTAAGCTCAGATATGACATTTTAAAGCAAGAGGCAGAACTAATACACACACATCCAAAAATTTTAATATTGCAATTAAGTAGGGAATTACAGTCACTAACTTGAAGGTGGTCGTATGTTTGGACTTTAAATTCCGAGTGAATAGGATGGTGTCTTCACAGCCTCGGGGACTCTTTCAATCACGGTCACTGTCGTGTCTTCATAGCCTTGAGGCGTCTTTCGATCACGGTCACCGATCTGTATTTCTCAAGGTAAAGCTGTTGGTGATTATGCACCCAAAATTATTAACCGTGCAGAAAAAATAATTAATTACGCTATCTTAAACTAATCAAATTAATGGTTATTAAAACAAGATCTTATTTTGTTTAATTAATTTAATCATGAGAGCATATATGTCAAGCAACCAATTTAAAGAGACGAGTTATAGAAAACTTACGGATTTCTTCTTAAGCTTTCTGAATCGGGATGTCATCGAGCTCATCGTCTTCTTCTCGTCTCGTCTCAGCCTTCTAGCATCGTCTTCTACGATCAGACCTCCGAGATATCTATGAAACTCTCGGGATCTCTTTCATTTCACCTCGATGACATCTTAGTTTTCCGAAACGTAATCTCCGGACGAATATGAAAAAAGTTTGGGCACACTCTAAATCTCACTACGACACTGATTTATGATTTCAGATCGTACCGTGTTTATGAGGATGGAATCACGGAATTCCGAGGGAAAGGCGGAGAGATAGAGCATACGGCCAATAGAGAGAGTTGGTCGAACTTTAGCTATTAGCTTGAGTATTTTTTGCTTTCTCTTAGACCCCTATTTATAGTGGTAGAAATGAGATATTATAGGAATCTCCTAGATATATTTAATTCTCATTTATTTTTTCCTATTTTATAGTTAAGCATGAACCGTTGGATCTTGACTATAAATCCAACTTTTTCTCTCATCCATCATATCATAATCTTGGATATTATATTTCCTTATTTTTCTCCTATATTTAAGGAATCTAGATATTTGATAATGAGGACAATATCTTATTTCCTTATTTAATTGAGAGAATATCTCTACCATTATTATTATTCTAATAGATATTAACAAATTAATTATGAGAGAGAATAAAAGACAATATCTTATTTCACTATTTAATGGAGAGAGTATCTCTATCATTATTATTCTCTCTTTTATTTAATTAGTTACCTGATTTCTTTTCTACAAATCTAGCAACTAATTAAAGAGTGAATATTTGATATTTTCTACCCATATTAGGTGTCCATATTGACTGATACTGAGCCAATGAATTTCGAATTTTACAGTGTCCATAAGGCATTATTTATTTGATCCAACAATAAATAATTAATTACACAATAGATATTTAATTCAGCAAATAGACAAATTTTCGAATGAACGCTGCTAAACAATTTACAGTTGTTAGATTGTAATATTCATTATTACCAGAGAGTTCTTATCGGTCTTTATCATACCCGAATCGAGGACTATGAACCTAGTAATAGAAGCTTAACAAATTCTATGAAAAAGACGAAAAAAAATCATTTCTCTTTCCATCATCTCATCTAATCTTTGTCAAATACTTCACTATGTAAACCAAGATTGAACCCTCCTTTATACTAGAATTATATTTACTCATCGTGACAAGTGTCCACGGATCTAGTCAGTTCGTGATCAAGATCCTCCTGGTTCAACCCGTATCGAGAAAGGTCAATTATTCTGTTGTATCTTTCTTGATACATATATACCTAAAGCACCGTTGCTTCCCCAGCGAAAGATTCTTCCGAACGTTACTTACTTCGAAAGTGCTTGTTGCACCGTTACTTACTTTGGTGGGTAGCCCAACGAATCGGGCTTGTTGAACCATGTGGATCACCCCCGTCTTGATCTCAAAGTTTTGGTTCTCCCCAACGATCGGGAGCACGATGGGCTATTGCGGCGTGTCGCCCGGCGGGAAGTCATACTCAAAGAGAGTCTTCGGCGCGTCTCCCAACTTTTGTGTTTTGGCTTCTTTCCGATTTTTCTTGCAAGTCTGTTCTATCTCGGTATCTAATGGAAGAAGCATTGATGGGATGTCATTTCGCATGCACCTTCAAAAGAGAAAGTGAACACAAAATTTAGAAAACATAAGTCAAATTGGGAAAAAAAATTATTTCAATATCTAAAGTAGAATTAGTCCCCGACAACGGCATCAAAAACTTATTGCGATAAAATCACACACGAAAGTGTACATGTCGCCCAAGTAATATAGTGAATGTAAAAATGAGTGTCGATCCCATGAGGACTAGAAAAGTTATCGATTTAGTCTAATTTGTTGTGAATTAATTCCAAATAAACATGAGATGGTTTTTAAACAAATAACAAAATTAAATAAAGAATAATCATGAGTTTTCAATAAAGAAAAAGCAGTGGTCAGAATTTCACAGGAACTACCTAGATCGGGGGTTTCGGGTTCGAACAACAAAATATACTCCTATGGATGCTAACTTCTCTCATGACCTATAATCCTAATAAAACAGCTACACGAAATACGACAAGAGTTCAATCGATCGATTGCCTTGAGTTTTCTACTATTCTAGGTTAACGATGAAGACACGAACAAAAACTCGATTCTCTACTATTTCTCAAGTAATAAACAATTCTAGATAACAGTTCAAATGGTGATAATGCACTAGAAAACATTAAGCATAATTCATATCAAGCAATCCATAATAAGGAAGAAAACATGCATGATCTAACCCTGTACAACCCCTCAACTATTATCAACCCCGGCTACATCGCTACCCCATAAGAAACCTAGCCTCTAATGGTGCACATGATCATCAACGAACAACGAACAATAATCAAAAGCATTAAGATGTACAATGAAAGCAAAAATGAGTTGATATTTAAAAACGATGCTCAACAATATTTAAAACAACTAACGATAAAAAGAAAGGAAGAAAGAGGAACAATTGGATTTAAGTTCAAGAGATTTATTACAGGCGTCAATTCCAACAAATAACACTTTTTCTCTATTCAAAAAGCTCTTCAAAGTAGCCAAACACAGTATGAGAAACTAAAACAAAAGAAAAGATGTGTTTTGAGTTTACAAGGACTTCGTAAATAGGTTTAGGGGTGATTTTTGGAGCAATATGGACCTTTGGATTGGATCCAAAAGCTCAAAAATGTGTAAAATCGAGTAATTACTGAAGCTGACGGAGCCTTCGGCATGCCGCGTAGGGGGTCAGCGTGACGAGCTGAACAACTGGCGTGGCGTGCTGAAAAACTAGTGTGGCGTGGCGTGCTGAAAAACTAGTGTGGCGTGCCGGCCATGGCGGAAATCTTTCATAAAAAGCTCTTCGTGGCGCTGATGCATGTCTTTCACCGCAATCTGTTGTTCAGCGCGGCAAGCTGATGACTGGCGCGCCGCGCTGATGCTTCGACCATCATTTACTTTGGATAAAAATTGCTGCATAGCTCCGATTTGACTCTCGTTTTTTTCTAAATGACTCCCATGACGTCCCGAAGCTCAATTAAGTTTCCAAAAGCTAAAATTCACTTAAAAATACCAAATAACCTCAAATACACTAAAGAACTCGCTAGATTCACTCTCGGAAAAGAGAGATTAGTACGTATAAAATGTACCTATCAGATGTAATATATTTTTATCGCGACAAAACCAATGTTAACCACTGTTTTACCACGCCGGAAATATTTTCCGTAGTGAAAACACATCCCTTCACGAAAAACTCCTCTTCACGACGACAATATTGAAAACCAGATATCTCGTCAGGACGAAACATAATAATTATAGTGAAGGGGAGAGGGGCGTTGCCAATTTTACACGAAACAAGAGAAAATCTAGATTTTAGTATATGTCACAATGAACAACATCATATTGTTTTTTAACATAATAATTTTTAATCTTGAAATCCGATCAATAGAAGTTTCTCCTGGAAAAAAAACTGCAATACAGTTGAAATATTGGCACATGATCTCGGGAAATTAAAATTAGTGCAGGAGACTTCTTCACCACAGGATTGAGTCTTTATTGATTAATTCTCAACTATTTATTATAGCCACAAAAGAAATAATTACACAGACCTTCTCCTAACCAAAAAAAGAGCGACGACACAGACGTAGTCAAAATTTAAAATTTCTTTTCTTTCCACCACTGTGGGAATGAATGAGTGTACAAAACAAACCCGGCAAGTTTGACACATTCGTTTCATCATTCTTACGTCAAAATGCTCAAGCTTTGATGGGCATTTCACGCGGATAATGTATATTCTATTGAACTATTTATAACGAAGAAAAAAATATACAAAATAACCATTGATTTCAATAACCAATTGAATTTAATGACTTCGAAGAAAAGGAACAAAGATTAGACACACCATTTAAACCTGTGGCCCAAAACGTTAGCTCTTATATGGGGAGATCTACTATGACACAAAATTTAAGGACTATTTGAATAGAAGTCTAACGGAAGGCTATTCTTAAAAAGAAAATAGACACAACACAAGTCTTAAATTTAAATAAATGATCAATTTTTCTATTTGGATATTTGTAAGATTTTTCTTTTATGAAATACGGTTAATTTAAAATAGATCACGTATAAAAATTATGTCTTCACAGATATTAAAATAATTATCTCGTAGAGATATTCGTATTATAACATTTTTTTTTTAATTAGAGGACTAGATCACAAGTTGTGTATTTCTTTATACATGCGAGGATTGGCATTTATTTCATTTAAAAAAAATTATAATTTAATATACGTTCAGAATTGCACTTTTATCCAAATTTCTTATTTAATAGATTTTAATTAGCAAGAAAAATTGCAAAGCCAGAAGGACTTTGAGGAGATTAAATCTTTGGGCGTGATTAATTTCTCCATAACATGTAACAAGGTCGTCGACGCTTAATTTAAGTCTTAAAGACGTGAAAAATCAACTACGACGGAAAATTGGAGGTTTTCAACAGTTTCCTGCGACCTTCGTCTTATCTTTCGTGTTGACTTTGATGTCCGTGTAAATTATGTCACCTTGACATTGACGGGTCTCTACCTTGTTAATTACTTACACCATGAAATGATTGGATTAGAAGTTTACGACAATATTCACCACGGAATAATGTTCTATATATAATTCATTTTTTCCACGAAAACTTTCTTGTATATTGACCCTATAGAAGTCTCTTGCTGTCATTTCTCCCAGTCTCATTATTCTATTTATGTATTTTTTTTCCTATCTCACCAGTCTCATTTAAAGAACGAATAATGGAAAGGTTTTGATAAGCAATATTATGGCTCTTCTTGTATGGAGAATTATCTCCATAGCCTTTCTTCTCTGCGTGTCTCTAATCTCATCCCAAGCCCAGTCGAACAACAACAAGAGCTTCACCTTCAATGGCTTCAACCAAAGCGACTCCAAGATCATAACGAGCTCGGGAGCTTCCATAATCAAATCAACCGGCCTTCTCCGGCTAACGAACCGGTCTTTCTCAGCCATCGGACACTCCTTCTACAGAACCCCTTTCCAGTTGTTCAACAAGTCATCATCATCGGTGTCTTCCTTCAGCACCCACTTCGTGTTCTCGATTGTGTCGCCAAGATCCGGCGACGGCGGGTACGGCCTGGCCTTCGTGGTCGCGCCGACGACGGACTTCCCAGGCGCGGCGGCCGGGCACCTCCTTGGCCTATTCAACGACACAAACGACAGCAATGAGAATAACCATATTTTCGCGGTGGAGTTCGACACCGTCAACGGTCTCCGCCAGACCTCGGACTCGAGCGGCAACCACGTCGGAATCAACATCAACGGAATGGACTCGAACGCTTTTAAACCTGCCTCATACGACCTCCACGGCTCCGGCTCGAAATTCGAGGACTTGGCTCTCGATAGTGAGCCGATCCAAGCGTGGGTCGACTACGACAGCGCGGAAGCGATCATCAACGTGACCGTCGCTCCCGTGTCGGCCCCGAGAAAGCCGGCCCTGAGGCTTCTCTTTCTCAAGCACAACCTCTCCGACGTTTTCAAGGACGAGATGTACGTCGGGTTTTCGTCATCCACGGGAGAGGATAAGGCCAGCTCTCACTACATCCTCGGCTGGAGCTTTGCCGTCGGAGGAGAACCCGTCCAGGATTTGAACCTCTCTCTTCTCCCGAATCCGCCGCCGCAGGAGAGAGACGTGTCGTCGTCGCTCCGGTCTGAAACCAAAATCCTCGTCGCGTGTCTCTCGGCGATCATAGTCGCGTTGTTTCTCGTGCTCTTCTTCACCGTGCTGTACAAGAGGATGGCTACTTACGAGAGGCTCGAGGAGTGGGAGCGAGACTGTCCGCACAGGTTCGGGTACAGGGACTTGTTCCTGGCCACCAAAGGGTTCAAGGACTCGGAGATCATCGGGGTCGGTGGGTTCGGCGCGGTCTACAAAGGAGTTCTTCCCTCCACGGGCTGTACCGTTGCGGTGAAGAAGATCACTCGCAGCTCCGATCTTGGGATGAGAGAGTTCGCCGCGGAGATCGAGAGCCTGGGCCGGCTAAGGCACAAAAATCTGGTCAACCTCCAAGGTATTTGCTTCGAATTTAAGGGAAATTGTTAGGAATGAATGGAAACTAATAAGAGCTTATAAATGTCATAGGTTAGTGCTCTCATTGTCAATCGGTTTTGAGATGAAACTCCATGATACTTTCACAGAAATACAACAATCGATTGATGTGGCTTGAGTTCAATATTGAGTAGTGTTCTATTATTTTGTCAGGGTGGTGTAAGAACAAGAGCAATCTACTGATCGTGTACGACTACATCCCGTTCGGGTCGCTGGACACGCTGATCTTCAAGCCGAAGAGCGGGTTGGTGCTCGGGTGGGAGTCGCGGGTGAACATCTTGCACGGGGTGGCCTCGGGGCTGCTGTACCTCCACGAGGAGTGGGAGCAAGTGGTGATCCACCGCGACGTCAAGTCCAACAACGTCCTCATCGACGAGCACATGGGGGCGAGGCTGGGGGACTTCGGCCTCGCGCGGCTCCACGACCACAGCGAGCTCGCGTCTCGCACCACCGGCGTGGTGGGCACCATCGGCTACATCGCCCCCGAGCTCGCCCGCTTCGGGAAAGCCTCCACCGCCACCGACGTCTTCGCCTTCGGGGCCCTCCTCCTCGAGGTCGCCACCGGAAGGCGCCCCATCAGCGGGGACGACTTCGTCCTCGCCGACTGGGTCATGGAGCTTCGCCAGGCCGGGCGGGTCCTCGAGGCCGCCGACCCGGCCCTGGGCGGCTCCTTCTCGCCGGACGACATGGAGTTGGTGCTCGTCTTGGGCCTCCTTTGCTCGCACTTCAAGCCCGAGGCCCGCCCCACCATGAGGCAGGTCATCCGCTACCTCGACCGCGAGGACCAGATTCCGGCCGAGATTGACCAGTGGGGCTTGTTCGACTCTCGCCGGGTCAGCCATCTCGGAGCCAGGATCATGGAAGGAATTTCTAGCGACAAGATCACTTCCTACAGGTCATCGTCTGTTGGTGCATTGTCTTACTCATCTCTTGATACTGGCAGATAGATTTTAATTCTTTAAAAGAAAAAAAAAAAGTTTTGCTGTCTAAAGTCTTCATAATCAATTGGTTTTCATTTATATATTACGCTTTTGTTTTCTCATATTTATTTGAGGAAGTTATTTCTTCAAATGTGGGAGACCGCCAACTGGTTGTTTTTGTACATCGTTGACGACGATACGCTATAATAATCAATAACTAACTCAATAATTCATGTCTTCCCCAGAATAATACGTATACGGTCGGTGATCAGTATTGTTATGGGACCGTGTATAACAAAATACAATATTAAATCAGTAGTGTTATGGTCAATGAGAATCCGGCGAATTTTGTGCATGATTTCTGTTAAGTCAATGCGGAGATTATACAATAAAAAAATGGGTCATGACGAATATATATATATATATATATATATTTATATTCATGTGTGAATGAACCAAGTGGGTCATGGACAAGTTTTTTTGTCTTTTTTAGGCTGCTGATGGACAGTTGAAATAAATTCCGTAAAAAAAAAAAAGCAATTCTAATCATTTCAAGGAAAAAGAATGTTATCAATTTTTTTTAATACATAAAATAACATTTTTATTTACGTGTCAACCGCCTAAGAAGTTGCATAATAGTTACGTGTCGATGCTTGGTGTGTTGCCTTAGTTACGTGCCAACAAAACCTTAACAATTTCGATATCACATTCGATACCACTTGCATTGTAACTTGGATATGGAGTATACTTCCCTTGGTATATGTGTATTATATTGCTGTTCAAAATATGTTTCTAATTTTTTTTAGATTTATATACTCGTAAGAAAACACCCATATCTGTAACATAGATAATAAAGAGAACTGTTGTTCTCACTTTCATCCAGAGTCCATACGTGGCTTCGCCAGTGATGAGTGCATTTCTTACGTACGAACCCACCCTCATTCACTACTACAAATAAGCTTTTCTGGTGCGGAAGGGCATTAGGTGCGACTTGTCGCACCTAAAAGTCGCACCTAAATGGGCATCAGGTGCGACTTGTCGCACCCAAAGGGCTCCAAAAATGAAAAAAAATTCGCTGATTTTAAGTGGTATTGGGTGCGACTAGTCGCACCCAATAGTTTTGAAAACTTTCAGGTGCGACTCGTCGCACCTGAAAGTCTTAAAAAAATAAGCGCTCAACTTCTCCCCCTCATTTTTTTCATTTGTCTGACGTGGTATTTATTTTTTTTTATTTTTTTTTACTTTCAGGTGCGACTAGTCGCACCCAATACCACTTTTAGGTGCGACTAATCGCACCTATTTGAGTATCAGGTGCGACTTGTCGCACCGGATTTCTAGGGTTAGTTTTTAAACAGCTTCGTTTCTTCATCTTCTTCACAACAGCCCATCTCTCCCTCTGCGACTCTCCCTCCTTCTCTCCCTCCCTCTGCGACTCTCCCTCCCTCTCTCCCTCCCTCTGCGACTCT
Organism: Urtica dioica subsp. dioica; assembly: GCF_054948205.1. Taxonomy (NCBI): domain Eukaryota; kingdom Viridiplantae; phylum Streptophyta; class Magnoliopsida; order Rosales; family Urticaceae; genus Urtica; species Urtica dioica. The sequence continues at coordinate 38,793,783 of NC_142757.1, forward strand.
CCCTCCCTCTCTCCCTCCCTCTGCGACTCTCGCTCCCTCTCTCCCTCCCTCTGCGACTCTCGCTCCCTCTCTCCCTCTCTCTTCTCCGAGTCTTCTCCGACGTCCAAGTCCGCGCGCCGCTCTTCTCAGACCGGTATTCTCCGCGCCGGCCGGTCCTCCGCGCCGGTCATCTCCTCCGCGCTAGCCGGTCCTCCGCAGCCGCTCCTCGTCGGTCCTCTCTTCCGCGCCGGTCCTCTCCTCCGCCTTCGCTCCTCCGCGCCGGTCCGATCTCCTCCGCCGCCTAAGGTATAATATTTTTTTGTGTATATATATATATATATATATTAATAATTAGTATTATATATATATAATTAGTGTTAATTAGTAATTAGTAATGTAAAACTGACAATTCTTGTTTCACTTTGGATTTTGGGAATTCAGTCAATGACGGAATTATTCATTTAATTAATTTTTTGTTTTCGGTTCTGGTATTAGAGATTTTGATGTGGAATTTGGATGCTAGCGACTATGCTTTGAGATTTTTGCTTAATTATGATTCTATTATTCTTTCTTTTAGGGTTTGAGGTTTCAAATTTTGAATGTGTATTTGTGGTTGTATGACTTAGTTCACACTCAGTAATCTTTATGAACATTTCCATTTGAAGTTATTTTTGCTCAGAGAAGCCAAGTTTGATAAGTTGAACTGATTTGCTATAATCTACAGCCTAAGATTGAGAATCAATTTTCTTGTCTAAGCTTAAATGTTACTGAATCCTTTTAGGGTATTATAGTTGATTGTCTTAATTTGAACTAATAATCAAATGAAACGGACATTACTTTAAGCTCTTGATTGAGCGTACGTATTTTTCGCCCACTTTATTTTCCCCCCTTTTAATGCAAACACGTTGCCGATTTTGTTATACATTCTTTCTAAAAAGACTCGCTGTCGTTCGAGATTTGACAGGTCTTTCTAAAAAGGCTTATATTCGGACCCGATGCTAGATCGATCATGTTGACCATAGTCCTCATAACAGCCCCGGTGGTAGTCTTCTGTGTCTTTGTGGCCAGCAAATTGATCGATTATTTCCCAAATAACTCAGGAATTTCCGTCATGGTCTCTGTCATTGCCTTGGCAACCATTGTAAGTTTTTCGTAACATCTTAGGGCTGAGAGTACTTATAATAATTAGTAATTAGTTGAGGTGTAATTTTAGAGTTATTAGTATTGTGTAAGTCTACAAATAGATGTTAGAGATAATCATATGTGGGAGGAGAAAGAGACTTTCTCGAATACCCGCGGATATGTTGAGGAATAAGACAAGTTTATATTTCGAGACTCACTTCATTTTTTTTCTACCAGGATTTGATTCTTCTTCTATTGACTTCTGGAAGAGACCCGGGAATAGTTCCCCGGAACGCTCACCCGTCAGAGCCTGAGGACTACGAGGGAAGCGCTGAGGTCAGAGCCGGCCAAACTCCAACGATTCGGCTTCCAAGAGTCAAAGACGTGATGGTTAATGGAATCTCGGTGAAGATCAAGTACTGCGATACATGCATGCTTTACAGGCCTCCTCGCTGTTCTCACTGCTCGGTTTGCAATAACTTCGTCTAGAAGTTCGATCATCACTGCCCGTGGGTCGGTCAGTGTATTGGACTCATAAGAAAAGAACCCAACTATTCTAATTAGTTTTTTTTTTGTCCCTAAGCCCATTGTTTGGAGCGTGGAAAAATGCTTGGTCCCCAAATATGAAAATCCCAAATGTTTTCAATGCTTTGTTGGAATCAGGAAATAAGTTTTATAGATAAGTTTTATAGGCAACAACGAAAATAGTTGCACTTGTATATTTTTATATTAGTGAACAAACTCGTATTAGTTGCTTGTATATTAAAAATATTTTAATATGAAATATTAATTTCTAAGTCTAATTATAATTCTATTATAATTCTAATAATATTAATTTCTAATTCTAATAATATTATATTCTAATTCTAATACTTGTAAAAAACAATTTTAAATAAATTGGGTATTGGGTGCGACTAGTCGCACCCAAAAGTTAAATTCCCGCCTTATTCTTAAGTTCCCACGAAAAAATAGGCGCGACTTTAGGTGCGATAAGTCGCACCCAATAGTATTAGCTGTGGACGTTTAGGTGCGACTGAGTCGCACCTAAAGTCGCACCCGATAGTACTATCGGGTGCGACTCTGTCGGCAACAGGTGCGACTTTTGTCGCACCTGATGCCCATATTTGTAGTAGTGATTTAGCTTGAATTTAACATGTTTTTAAGTAAATTTAACGGTTATTATGAGTATTCAAATGACTTTGATCAGGTCTTAGGTATATAATCGAGAGCTAGGACGACCTTGGACTTATTTTGGAGCTATCGGGAGTCTGAACAGAGAAAAATGGAAGCATTTTGAAGAAAGTCAACGCTGAAATTATTAGGGTTAGATTATGCTTTTATTGCTTCAGTAATATGCTTGCTTGATTGAAATTATTCTTAATGCTTTCTTTTGCTTGATCACCATTAGACTTGTCTGCTAGGAGTGTTTAGCTATTCGAGAGAGAGTAAAGACTTGTGCTTTATTTTAGTCTTCATAATTGATCTTAGGTTAGTAGAGAACTTAAGCAGTTCATGTAATCGTTAGAACGCTTGTGTTTATTGCGTGTGATTGCGTTAATAGGATTAGAGGCCGAGAGGATAACAATCCGAAAATTGCATAGGTTTGCTAGATCACTCGAGAGAGACTAGTGAATAACATTGATAGGGTGAGATTCCATAACGGGACAACTGTCCCGTTGTGAAATTCTGATGATTCCACAAAGGGACAATTGTCCCGTTGTGAAATTCAAAGAAAATTTAAGGTTTAAACAACGGGTCACAGGGATTGTGACCCGTTGTTTAATCTCGCCGCGGCCAAGGCATCATCTCGCCGCGGTCAAACTTTTCCACAACGGTACAATAACCCGTTGTGGAAATATGTGGGAGAACTGTAAAATACCATGCGGCGAGCGTAAGCCTTGGTCACGGCGAAATGATTCCACAACGGTACAATAATCGTTGTGGAAACATTTCGCCGCGGCCAAGGCTTACTCTCGCCGCGGCGAATTATCGTAATTTTAGGTTTTCACTATATATAAAGGCCTCATTTCGGTTTCTTTCTTCATTTTTTTCACTTCCTCTCGCCTCAGGCCTTCATTTCGGCCGTTTCTGTGCAATTTCCTCTCCTAAACCTACCTTGAAACTTCGCCGCCTTCTCGCCGATGCCAAATCTCGCCGCGCCTCCTCGCTGAAGCCAACTCTCGCTGCCATCTCTTTCTCTCTCTCGGTCTAGCCTCCCTTGCTCCTTCTCCCACCAACCTTGAGGTATGTTTGTAACACAATTTCATATCAAAATCTCAAATGTCATGAATGTTTTGTTTGATTTATAAACTAATTTAGGATTTTTGTAATTTATGGTATTGGATTGTAGATTTGGCCGAAATTAGGGTTTTTTTGTTATGGGTTTTATTTTGTAGTTTATGATTTTTGGTATAATGTTATTTTTAGGTTGAAAATGGGTTGTATTTTGATAATGTGGTTAAATTTATTTCGTATTTGAGTTTGAATTGTGTTTGTGATGAGTTTTATGCTTATTTTATTTTAATATAATGTGTTTAGTGTTGAATTTTGATATTTAGTGTTGAATTGAGTTTAATTTTGTGTTGAAAATGATTTATTGTTTGAAAATGTTGTTGAATTTGAGTTTGGATTCATTTGTTCAATTAGAAAATGGGCCGATCAAAAACCCCCGCCGGTTACAAAGAAGCCACCGCTAGCTCTTCTAGGCCCCCCATGAAAAAAAGAAAGAAGCCTCGTCAATCAAAACCCGAACCCGAAGTGAACTATAATAGTCGGATATTCACTAGTAAGGCTGCGGAAGATCAATATGACATCCTCGTTCAACGAAGTCCGATCTTTGAACGAGGGTTGAAGATGAGCCCAAGCACGCCTATAGGGGGTCAAATCTACAACACCATTGAAGGTTTCTCGTGGAGAAAAGTTTTGTCACGGTGTAGAGGTCGACTGTAGTGTCGGATCCATCAACGCGTTTCTAAGAACTCCGGACATCGATTTCGAGAAAGAGGGTTACCGACAATGATTGAGAGATCTTAACCTCGAAGAAATGTTGAGTTTGTTGACTACTCTTGGAGAGAATTGGATCATGGACAGAGGAGTTAGAAAGCTTCTCCGAAAATTGTTGACGAGGTTAAACGTTTCTTCTTTTGTGTGTGTATTATTGTCTATTGCATGTTTTAAATATAACGGTGTTTATTTTGTGATCTATGGCATGTTTTAAATATAACGGTGTTTATTTTACAGGCTCGCAAAAACGTGGATTTATTTCATTTGCTCTCGTCTATTTCCGATAAAGCACTTCACCCGTCTCGACGAGGAACATGTTCATCTTCTGTTTTGTGTCATTCTTGGAAAAGCCATCAACGTCAATCGATTCATTTACAATTGGATGAAGAGAATCGACTACAAGAATATCAAAAATGGGTTACCGTATCTGTCAATCATCTACGGCTTGTGTCTGAATGCCGGTGTTGGAGGCTCAAAATACGACACAACCAAGAAGTATGAGGCACCTATTAATGACAAGACGATCGAGAGATACATAGTAAAAGAGCCGGAAGAGGAGGAAGAGGATGAAGAAGAGGAGGACGAACCATCACTCAACGAGCCACTGTTGTGCTTATAACCACCTTCGGGGTATGATCCCACCACACAAGACTACATTGCTCGGTGTTACCTCTATCTCGTCGGCGGATATCAACACACCCAAGACTACATGCATCGACAAGGAGAATATGGTGCCGCGGCTTTCGAGGGATTAAACGAGCTCATAGGTCGGTGGGACATCAACCAGGAGAATCAATTCAAGTTCCCTCCATATCCTCAATACACATACTATCCGGCCCAAGCACCGCAATGGCCACCGCATATGGCACCTCCTCAGTACCCGGGACCACCACCACCACAACCACCTGGGAATAACAACGACGACAACGAGTAAACTGTTTTTAATGTGTTTTTTGAACCCTTCTAAGTTTAATATTTGTTTTCAAGTTTTTTATATGTGTGACTTAAATACTCTTATGCCCAAGGTTAATAAGTGTAAAACACTTGGTAGGAAAATAAATGTATTATTTGATGAAAAAATCAACCAATGAATAAAGAGGGTGATGAGTTGTCGAATTATTTTGGCATTTTAGGTAGAGAACACATTCCGATTACGATGCTCGATTGGAGACTAAAAGAGCATAAACAACTAAAAGAAAGGATTTGGAATGAAATATGTGATGTTTTTACGGTTCCTATAATATATAAGCATAATTGTCTTATGAGAATTGGAGAAGCGACGAGTTTATTTCGTCACGAGCTATACAACGATCATGCCAAAGATATCCTCAATGATCCAAGCGTCTTGAAGAGGCCGGAATACATTTTAAAACGCTATGAAAATATCACCGAAGAGGATTGGATAAAATTCATTGAGTATAGACGTTCCGAAGTGTTCAAAAAATCATCGAAAAATAGGAAAGAACTAGCCGGGAAGAACGTGTACAAATCTTGAACGGGTCGCAATGGATATCGCAAACTTGATAAAATAAAAGGTTAGATTTATTACATGTTTCATTTTGTGATCCTTGTTTCGTAATATAGTATTCAATTAATTAATTTGTGGTATTGTTTGATATATAATATATAGTACGAGGAGACGGATCAATGGCCTAAAAGGAGTATTATGGGTTGAGTCGAGAATGAAGGACAAAATAAACTACAAGAATGAGAAAGATAAGCCAATGGGAGAAAAAATCGTAAGTTTTTTCATTTTGAAATCATCAATTAAATATTATAATCTTATTAACATCGAATTATATGTGAAGGGAAAGTTAACTTAAGAAGTTACAGATGAGTCAATGGGAAGTGTCTTGCAAGACGCTTTAAGAACTAAGGAACATTATGGTCGTGTTCGTGGGCAATATAATACCCGTCAAGTTGCAATTCTGTATCTCGTCCTTCAAACTCGATCGATGACGTAACTATGTTACGTCGAGAAATGTGTGAGTCAAAAACTTTCATCACGAAAGCCTTAACTCAAAATGGTTCGAGTCTCAAAAGGTGCTAATGACGAGTTGCCGAGTGTTCTACGTCCCACAAATGAAGATGTTGACTATGAAAAGATTGTTGACGATGAAGAGATGGCTAAAAGTGATGATGAAGAGATGACTAAGGGTGGTGATGGAGACATGCCTAAAGATGGTGATGAAGACATGGGTAAACAAGCGACGTCTTTAGGTAATTTTTAATTTTTTTAATACAAGTAATAAAGTTATGGGTTGAGTCGAGAATGAAGGACAAAATAAACTACAAGAATGAGAAAGATAAGCCAATGGGAGAAAAAATCGTAAGTTTTTTCATTTTGAAATCATCAATTAAATATTATAATCTTATTAACATCGAATTATATGTGAAGGGAAAGTTAACTTAAGAAGTTACAGATGAGTCAATGGGAAGTGTCTTGCAAGACGCTTTAAGAACTAAGGAACATTATGGTCGTGTTCGTGGGCAATATAATACCCGTCAAGTTGCAATTCTGTATCTCGTCCTTCAAACTCGATCGATGACGTAACTATGTTACGTCGAGAAATGTGTGAGTCAAAAACTTTCATCACGAAAGCCTTAACTCAAAATGGTTCGAGTCTCAAAAGGTGCTAATGACGAGTTGCCGAGTGTTCTACGTCCCACAAATGAAGATGTTGACTATGAAAAGATTGTTGACGATGAAGAGATGGCTAAAAGTGATGATGAAGAGATGACTAAGGGTGGTGATGGAGACATGCCTAAAGATGGTGATGAAGACATGGGTAAACAAGCGACGTCTTTAGGTAATTTTTAATTTTTTTAATACAAGTAATAAAGTTAAATATTTTTATACTTTTTTTAATAACATTAGTTAATTTATTAGATAAACAATCTCAACATGGCGTTGCCATGGATCTCAATGTTGGTGTCGTAGAGCGTTCGCGTGTCGATCCTCTAATTATCGACAAACCAATAGTGTTCGAGCAAGTTGCTCAATGAATCCAACCACGCCGGTGACACCCTGTTCGGATGAAGGCATCGAATGCCTTCTCCTCCTTGATGATTTTGCGAAAGGAGGCACGGTTCATGTAGCAAATGGGCGTGCGTACATGAAAGCCGAATCCACTCATTTCTCATCTTTGGAGGATGTAAACGTACGAGTGAGCGTTGCGGCGGCTTTGATTAAGAAAGTTTTTTTGCCGATTCCCACCGATGAAGCCAAGACTATCGAAGAAGCCGTAGGGGGGTTCGGTAAGTGGCCAAAGAGATTAGTAGAAACCGAAATTGCAAAACATAGTCGCGGCCCGATGATCACACAAGTGTTGAAGGTCAGTGATGATAGTGAACCTAGCGCCGAAGACAATAAGAAAATTTCATACAATTTGATTAATCCAAAGTTTCAATTGCTCACACAACATGCCAACTGAATAATGTTACCGAAAGGGGATTCAATCAATGTCAAATTTTGTGCAAGTATCGCCGTAGTGCCTATTCCGGTGACGTTTGAAGATGTTAGAGAATTCTTTAGATACGAGAAAATTGGCATGTCCTGCATCACAGTTTACATGGGGTAAATATTTCTTTTATATGCTTTTTCTTATATCAATATATAATATTTCATTTTATTATCTAATTCAATATTTTTTTTTGCAGTTATCTACAATCCATATTAGACAAAAATAAGCGGAGTGAAGTAATGTGTTTTGTAGAAGCGGGTTTGAGTTGCTACCTCCAAACCAACAATGACGAGGCCCATTTGTCCGAACGAGTCAAGCAAATTGGCAAAATGGTTAGAAATGTAAAACCAAGACAACTTGTTTTGATGCCCTACAATTTAAATGATCATTGGATGCTTGTTGTCTTCGATCTTTGGAAAGATCAAGCGATGCTCTTCGACCCGTTGAAAAATAAGATAACATCCGATTTAAGGAAGTTGATAAAATGGTAAACTAATTACATGTTATTTGAAGTATTTCATTTACACCAATATTTGTTTTCTAATGTTTTTTTTTGTTGTGCGTATAAGGATTTTTACGAATTTCAAGCTTGAGAACCAAGTAGCCCGAGATAATGGTCAATCAACTGCAATCACTTGTGCCTCGGTTACTAGACAAATCGGAAACATGGAATGCGGGTATTATATCTTAAGTTATATGTGTGATATTGTTGGAGTTGGTCTAGATAAATTACAATTGAAGAAGTCATATCCACCGGATAACTTAGAAAAAGTTCGAGAAGAGTGTGTATTTTAACGTACAAACTTTTATAGAGTGTGAATATTAGTTTGATTTGGATGATATAGATATTTGTTTTTGATGTTTTGGATGTTTTTGGATATATATTTGGTTTTGGATGTAATTGATATGTTTTTTATGTTATGGATATTTGGTTTTGGATATATAATTTCATTTTCAGGTTTTTTAATTGGAAAATTGTAAAAATAGCTCTCAGGTACAATTTGGCCGCGGCGTGTGATAGGTCATGCCGTGGCAAATTTTCCTGGGAAGCTAACTTGCCGCGGCGAAACATGTACCTTGCTGCGGCGAATTTTTTTAAAAATTTCAACAGTAACTCGACGTGGTCACGTTATGTATTCGCCGTAGCGAGATCTTCAATTCTGTGCCGTTGTGGAATATCTTGCCGCGGCGAACACATAACATGGCCGCGGCGAGTTATCCGAAAAAAAATACTTTACTTCGCAGCGGCACCGTGTATCGTTTCGCCGCGGCGAACGATACACGTTGCCGCGGCGAAAATTTTAAATCAACTGAATTTTTCCACAATGGGACAGTCCCGTTGTTGAATCATGGACATTTTCACAACGGGACGAGTCCCATTGTGGAATCATTACTTTTCCACAACGGGACGAGTCCCGTTGTTGAAACATTCCACAGCGGAGGATTCCACAACGGTACAGAACCGTTGTGGAAGCTTTCCATAACGGTTCTGTACCGTTGTGGAATCCCCAGTTTGTAGTAGTGGTAAACTAACTAATCACAAAAATAATTATTGACTAATTACTAACCTTCACTTATCGGAGGGAAGAAATTTGGAGGCAAGTTTAGGCTACGGGATGATGCTACGGGGCTGCAAGGTGAGTGGGCTGCGAGGAGAGCAGGGCTGCGTGGCAAGCGAGGCTGCAAGGCGAGTGGGCTGCAAAAACAATAATAAAGAGTTAGAGAGAGGGGTTGCCGGGCTGTGAGGTAGCATGGGTATCAGATGGGTCTTGGGAAGGGCTGCATGGGTAGTGGGTGGGTCTCGGGAGAGGCTGTGAGTCTCGGCTGAGTCTTAGGTGGGTCTCAGGAGGGGATCCCGAGGTGGAGGTCGGCCGGAGATGGGAAAAGGTCGGCCCGGGCTAAAAAATTGAAAGAGATAGAGAGAGGGAAAGAAACTTACTAGGGCTGTGGGTCTCGGTTTCGACATGGAGTGTTTGATATGGAGGGTTTGACATTGAAGGAATGGCACTGGAGCTTCCAATGGTGGACGGCTGGAGGTTCCGATGAGAGAAAGAAAGTGATTAGGAAGAAAGTAATAAAAAAAAGAGATAGAGAGAGGTACATAGAGAAAGACACTCACTGAAAGAAGAATGAGATGGCTACGTGGAGGAGGCGGAGGCAGAGGCAGTCTGGCAGAGGCATGGTGGTCGGTGCTTCAAAGAGAGAGAGAGAGACTCACCGGATTAAAAGGTTGCAGAGAGAAAAGTTTATTCACCAGAGGCAAAGCAAAATCAAAGAGAGAAAGATAAGCTTTGAAAATTTGGGAAAAGACCGAAGTATGATTCCGTAAAGAAGAAGAAGTTAGAATTTATACGATGTCCTAATTTTTAGAACTGACTAAACTCTTCTAAAATTTAGGTCAAACAAAATGACGGGGTTCCGTTAAAAAGTTAAATAAAAGAGGACAAAACGAACTACTCAATATTTCATAAAAAATGGAAGCAACACGTCGTTTCTAACATCAAATATTTTGACTTTTTGTAAACATAAATTTTAATAATTTGTTGACTAGCGTGGAAGCAATATGTCGCTTCTAATCCCAAAATATCGCTCTTAAAAGTTGGCGTCGCTTTTAAAAGTACTTTTGTAGTAATGACAATGTGTTTTCTAGAGTGGTAGAACGTTTGCAAAGATCACTTTTGTAATTATATGTTTTATTATTTCATTTTTTTTGTTAATTCAAAACGTTATATCATATATTTTAAGTAATTTATACATTTGGATGCGATGTGCCGCATTTTGTTGCGGTTGACCGCGGTAGACAGCGATCGACAACAATTGTCTTTGGTTTCCTATTGTAGACCATAGTCATGTTGTAGACTATGATTGGCTGTCATAGATCACAGTTGGTAGTGGTCGAATATGGTAGGTTACAATATGATCCGGATAGTTATGGTCGATTGTGGTTGAGAGCAGTCTGTATTGCGATATAGATTGTAGTCAACTGTGTTTGGTTGCACTCGGTTGTAGTTTTTGAATCTCTCGTTCATAACTTCAAATCCATCTTTTGAATATGGTAGGTTACAATCTGATTCGGATAGTTATGGTCGATTGTGATTGACAGCGGTTTGTATTGCGATATAGATTGTAGTCAATTATGTTTGGTTGCATTCGATTGTAGTTTTTCAATCTCTCATACATGACCTTGAATCCATCTTTTGAAAACCATAAATGATAATAAATAAATCCATCAAACCATATATTGTAAGTCAATCAAAGATAAAATCCATCAAACCCTATATTGTAAGTCAATCAAAGATAAAATCCATCAAGAATCTCATTTCTAACTAAAAAAAAAAACCTAAGAACTCGGGTTTTTAGACGGAACAGACCTTGAAAAACAAACGTCCGAGAATATCATGTTTTTTTACAGTATCGTGTGTTATGCCGTCTTTTTCTTATGGTAAAAAAACGACGCCCCAATCACAAAAACGACGTTGCGATATAAAAGGACAGTTTAGTCAAACACGCATGACTAAAAAACCGAGCTTCAACCAAGCGCCAACCAAGCATCAACCAAGCGCCAACTAAGCATCAACCAAGCACCAACCAAGCTTCAACCAAGCGCCAACCAAGCATCAACCAAGCGCCAACCAAGCATCAACCAAGCGCCAACCAAGCGCCAACCAAGCATCAACCAAGCATCAAGCACCGGTTTCTTTTCCTACAAATAGTTCACTCATTCTCAACTCAAGAAACAGCTAAAGAGAATCCCCTGAACTAAAAAAAAAACTCTCTAAACCCCAGAGACTCTCAACCCCAGAATTCACTCAGCCAAACGCTCTCCCAACTCAAGAGGACTCCGAACTCAGAACTCATGCCGAACTAAAGGAGAAAAAGGTCCAGGATTCACTCCGAACTCAAAATACACTAAACCTCAAAAAATTTCGCTCTAAACTCTGGAATAGAGTCCGAACCAAGAATCCCCTGAACTACGTCATGACCTGATCCCGCAAAGCGGGTACGTAGGCACCTCACGAAGAGCACGGTCACGCCCCACAAGCGAGCTCGACATCCAGCAGGGGCGATCTCCAGATGAGCTCGACCTTCAGCCGAGCTCGGCCCCCCAGGCGAGCTCAACCTCCGGGCAGGGGCGACCTCTAGGCGAGCTCGACCTCTAGCAGGGGCGACCTCCAGGCGAGTTCGACATCCAGCAGGGGCGATCTCCAGGCGAGCTCGACCTTCAGCCGAGCTCGACCCCCAGGCGCGCTCGACCTCCAGCAGGGGCGATCTCCAGGCGAGCTCAACCTCCAGCCGAGCTCGACCCCCCCAGGCAAACTCAATCTCCAGGCGAGTTCGACCCCCAGGCGAGCTCAACCTTCCAGGCGAGCTCGACCTCCGGGCAGGGGCGACCTCCAGGCGAGCTCAACCTTCCAGGCAGGGGCGACCTCCAGGCGAGCTCGACCTCCAGCAGGGGCGATCTCCAGGCGAGCTCAACCTCCAGCCGAACTTGACCCCCCCAGGCGAGCTCAATCTCCAGGCGAGTTCGACCCCCCAGGCGAGCTCAACCTTCCAAGCAAGCTCAACCTCCGGGCAGGGGCGACCTTCAGCCGAGCTCGACCCCCAGGCGAGCTCGACCACCAGCAGGGGCGATCTCCAGGCGAGCTCAACCTCCAGCCGAGCTCGACCCCCCCAGGCGAACTCAATCTTCAGGCGAGTTCGACCCCCAGGCGAGCTCAACCTTCCAGGCGAGCTCGACCTCCAGGCAGGGGCGACCTCCAGGCGAGCTCGACCTCCAACAGGGGCGATCTCCAGGCGAGCTCAACCTCCAGCCGAGCTCGACCCCCCCAAGCGAGCTCAATCTCCAGGCGAGTTCGACCCCCCAGGCGAGCTCAACCTTCCAGGTAGAGGCGACCTCCAACATGGGCGATCTCCAGGCGAGCTCAACCTCCAGCCGAGCTCGACCCCCCCAGGCGAGTTCGACCCCCCAGGCGAGCTCAACCTTCCAGGCAAGCTCAACCTCCGGGCAGGGGCGACCTCCAGGCAAGCTCGACCTCCAGCCAGGTTCGACCCCCCCAGGCGAACTCAATCTCCAGGCGAGTTCGACCCCCAGGCGAGCTCAACCTTCCAGGCGAGCTCGATCTCCAGGCAGGGGCGACCTCCAGGCGAGCTCGACCTCCAGCAAGGGCGACCTCCCGGCGAGCTTAACCTCCAGCCGAGCTCGCCCCCTCAGGCGAGCTCAATCTCCAGGCGAGCTCGACCTCCCAGCAAGGGCGATCTCTAGGCGAGCTCGACTCTCCAGCCGAGCTCGACCTCCCAGCAAGGGCGATCTCTAGGCGAGCTCGACTCTCCTGCCGAGCTCGACCCCCAGGCGAGCTCAACCTCCAGGCAGGGGCGATCTCCAGGCGAGCTCGACCTCCAGCCGAGCTCGACCCCCAGGCGAACTCGACCTCCAGCCGAGCTCGACCCCCAGGCAAGCTCGATCCTCCAAGCGAGCTCGACCTCCAGCCAGGTTCGACCCCCAGGCGAGCTCAACCTCCAAGCGAGCTCGACCCTCCAGGCGAGCTCGACCTCCAGGCAAGCTCGACCCTCCAGGCGAGCTCGACCTCCCAGCAAGACCGACCTCCAGGCGAGATCGACCCCCCCAGGCGAGCTCGATCCCCAGGCGAGCCCGATCTCCAGGCCAGGAATCTAAGACGAAGAACGCATTCCCGACGAAGAAGAAGGCAAAGCATCGTTTCCCTCTTTACGATTCTAAGATCCTCTGAAGTTCCTGGACGCTTTGCGCTTTGTCCCGAACTTCCTTGAGCCCTTTGGACTCTCGAAAAGTAATTTGGGCCGACCCAATACTAGGCACGTGATTATTCCAGGCACGCCACATGTCCTCGAATGTTAAATCCAAAAAACGGCTTAACATGTTGGCGCTAGAAGGATGGGATCTCGAAAACAACCACGAGTTCTCCACCGGCAAATCCACCTTCCTTTCTCCAGGCAGGGGCGACCTCCAGGCGAGCTCGACCTCCAACAGGGGCGATCTCCAGGCGAGCTCAACCTCCAGCCGAGCTCGACCCCTCCAAGCGAGCTCAATCTCCAGGCGAGTTCGACCCCCCAGGCGAGCTCAACCTTCCAGGCAAGCTCAACCTTTCAGGCAGAGGCGACCTCCAGGCGAGCTCGACCTCCAGCATGGGCGATCTCCAGGCGAGCTCAACCTCCAGCCGAGCTCGACCCCCCCAGGCGAGCTCAATCTCCAGGCGAGTTCGACCCCCCAGGCGAGCTCAACCTTCCAGGCAAGCTCAACCTCCGGGCAGGGGCGACCTCCGGGCAAGCTCGACCTCCAGCCAGGTTCGACCCCCCCAGGCGAACTCAATCTCCAGGCGAGTTCGACCCCCAGGCGAGCTCAACCTTCCAGGCGAGCTCGATCTCCAGGCAGGGGCGACCTCCAGGCGAGCTCGACCTCCAGCAAGGGCGACCTCCAGGCGAGCTCAACCTCCAGCCGAGCTCGCCCCCTCAGGCGAGCTCAATCTCCAGGCGAGCTCGACCACCCAGCAAGGGCGATCTCTAGGCGAGCTCGACTCTCCAGCCGAGCTCGACCTCCCAGCAAGGGCGATCTCTAGGCGAGCTCGACTCTCCTGCCGAGCTCGACCCCCAGGCGAGCTCAACCTCCAGGCAGGGGCGATCTCCAGGCGAGCTCGACCTCCAGCCGAGCTCGACCCCCAGGCGAGCTCGACCTCCAGCCGAGCTCGACCCCCAGGCAAGCTCGATCCTCCAAGCTGTTGGAATCGATCTAGGGTTTGAGAAAATAATTAACGCTTCGTTAAGCGGCGGAATTTTAAAAATTTTCTTTTACAAGTAAAAACAGTTTTTTACTAACCTAGACAAGTGCAAGTACATGTAATTAAAAACCAATATGAGTTATGAAGTTCACTAACCTTTCTTGAAGCTTGAACCTTGTAGAAGCTTTTGGAAAGTTGCAACGCTCGTCTCCCCTCGCAGCACGTCTCTCTTTCTTTCCTCGGCACCTCGAGCAACCACGAAAGTTTCTATCACTAAATCACTCGAAAAGAAGGAATCAGTGAGTGGGCACTTTTAAACACTACGACTTAAGAACGAGTCTCGAAGTCGCAGAGCTAAACACTAGGTCGAGTGAGGACCTAGGTGCCAAGACAAGAAATAATCGAAAATAAACTAGAGAGAGAGAGAGGATTTTCGGCCAAGTTCTAGAGAGAGAGTCTCTCAAATCTCTTAAACTTGGATGAATGAAATGTGAGGAAATGAGGCTCCTATTTATAGGAGAGGTCTCACCTTCAATAAGGTAGTTTCCTCTTCTATAGAATATCACATATTCATGAGCAATTTCCTCTTTTTTCCCTTTGAGACACTCGGCCAACTCAAGGCTTCTAGAAGCCTTGATTTGTTTCCAATTTGTTCAAGACCTTGCCTTGTCTCTCACTTGGCCGATTCCCACTTTCCTCTTGGAGGAAATTTGTTTCCTCTTTTTCTTTTGGCAAGTATCTAAATACATTTATGCACAAAATAAACTCTCCTATTTCTCTATTAGGGTAGGCGCCCAAGTCTCTCTAGAAGGAGCTTCTAGAAGCTTCTTCATTTGTTCATGACAACATGAGAAAGGCCCATTAAGAATTTTCAATAAAATTCTCATGAAATGAAATTAATTCACAAGGCCCAGTTAATCATATTATGGCCGAGTGACATTAAGTCATCAAATGAACTTGTCAAAATTTATTGACATCCATTTCATCTTTATGTCTCAAAAGACAAAAATACCCTTTCGACAATTTTCGTTCTTGTTTTGACTTAGCTTCCAGTTTAACTATTCCTATCGATGTGATTCGTGACAGTGACCTCATGGACCCAAATGAACAAAGCTTGAGCTAAACACTTGGACTCAAAAGTTCACAAACCTTTTCCAAGTTTAGCTTAATGTCAACTGACTCCACTAAAGAGCTGACACTGAAAATCTCTCGGTTCAAATGAATTTATTTTCTACTCAAGAATTCGACCTAATTATGATGAGCGGATCCACTGAATATTATCTATGTTTACCCTTCATGAATGTCATCAGCTAGTCGGGATTTACTAAATTACCATTTTACCCTTCTAGCTGTTATTTCCTCAACTCCTTTGTCGCTTGTGAATAAGTTAGAAACAATGTATTGACGAGGAGCTAACAAGTCACATTGTTTCATCCAAAAGAGTCAGGACTCAATTTGGACACTGGCCAGTTCATTTATTCACACTCCAAGGAACAAAGCATGAGGTGACATACATTGCATTTCAGCAATCTTGTACATGAATTCCATATCTATGAGAACTTCACAAAGTTACTCATGACAGACTCACAACTTAGTACTTCACCAATAGGCCTTGTTCGGAATCACATAGTGAGTCCGAACTTTGACTTTCTCAAATGAGAATACTAAGGTGTGAAATGGCATGTCTCATTTCAGGATTAAGGTAAGCATGATGCAATTCATACATAGTGACTTCGAGACATAAGAGGTTAAATGGTTTGTTCTTATATTGTCTCTAGAAGTGCACTGGTCAATTCAGTACCTTCGGAAGATACCTAGAAGAACTATAGAGTCTCCAACTCTCAATGCCTCATAACCAGACATCATAGATTCTTCTAACAATCATACTGAGGTCAATAGTCCTTTGACCCTAAGATTGCGAATATATCGTTTTAAGCAAACTACGAAGAGTTTGTTCATGCAAATCTACATTTGTCTCTTCGTAAGTTGTTAAGTTTGTTTATGGACTAAAAGACTAAGGTTTTATCATAAAGCTTCAGACAAGGAAGATTGAATGAACGTTTCAACTTTATTAATGAATAGATAGGCAATTACAAGCTAGAGTCTTCATGAGACTTTATTACATCAAATGTACAAAATAAAGACTACAACTCTTCTTGTGGGCACCATTGACAACAAACTCCCACTTGACTCAAAGAAGGTGTGTGTAGTCCTTCATGCCCAATCCCTCACGATGTTGGTCGAAGACCTTGTTCGCTAGGGGCCTTGGTGAATGGATCTGCGAGGTTGTCCACCGCTGAGATCTTCTTCACTTCCACGTCTCCGCGCTGCACGATCTCCCGAATCAAATGGTATTTCCTCTCAATATGCTTAGAGCGCTTATGGCTTCTAGGTTCCTTTGAGTTAGCGACAGCCCCACTATTATCACAATAAAGGGTCATGGGCTCGTCGACGTTTGGAACAACTTCCAAATACTTAAGGAACTTTCTAAGCCATACAGCCTCTTTGGATGCTTCACAAGCAGCCACATATTCTGCTTCCATTGTGGAGTCAGCAATGCAAGATTGCTTAATACTTCTCCACACAACAGCTCCACCATTAAGGATGAACACAGATCCCGAAGTGGATTTCCTGGAATCCTTATCCGCTTGAAAATCGGAGTCGGTATATCCCGTCATAGTCAGGTCAATACCTGAGTATGTAAGCATCAAGTTCCTAGTTCTTCGAAGATACTTAAGAACATGCTTAACAGCAATCCAGTGCTCGGGTCCAGGGTTGGATTGGAAACGGCTAACTACGCGAACGGCGAAACATATATCAGGTCTAGTGCAAAGCATAGCATACATGAGGCTTCCTACGGCAGAGGCGTAAGGAATCTTCCTCATGTCTTCAATCTCTTGTGCAGTCTTGGGAGACTGGTCCTTAGAGAGTGAAACTCCATGCCTAAAGGGTGTTTGACCCCTCTTGCAGTCCTGCATCGAGAATCGATCCATCACCTTATCAATATAAGATGCTTGAGAGAGCGACAGGGTCCGGTTTTTCCTATCTCGAAAGATTTGGATTCCCAGAATGTATGCGGCTTCTCCTAGATCCTTCATATCGAATTGCTTTGCCAGCCAGACCTTAACCTCAGATAACTTACCCACGTCATTACCAATGAGTAGTATATCATCGACATATAGTACCAGAAACACAACTTTGCCTTCGTGTATTAACTTGTAAACACAAGGCTCATCTATTGACTGTTCAAAGCCGAAGCTCTTTACAGTTTCATCGAATCTAATATTCCATGACCTAGATGCTTGCTTTAGTCCATAAATGGATTTAAGCAACTCACAAACCTTGGTCTCTTGACCTTTATCCACGAAACCGTCTGGTTGAGCCATGTAAATGCGCTCGTCAAGATTGCCATTCAGAAAGGCTGTCTTGACATCCATTTGCCAGATCTCATAGTCGAGAGCTGCAGCTATGGATAGGAGTATGCGGATGGATTTAAGCATCGCGACTGGCGAGAAGGTTTCTTCATAGTCAATCCCTTCTTGTTGGGTATAACCCTTCGCCACAAGTCGTGCTTTGAACGTCTCGACGTTCCCATCAGGACCCCTTTTCTTCTTGTATATCCACTTACACCCTACGGGTTTAATCCCTTCAGGAAGGTCTACAAGTTTCCAGACTTTGTTGACATACATCGAGTGCATTTCAACTTTCATGGCGTCAAGCCAAAGGTTTGATTCAGAACAAGCCATCGCTTGGCTATAGGAAACAGGGTCATCCATGTCGGAGACGGCTACAAGAGAGTCTCCATAAGACATGTACCTGTCAGGCTTTTGAGTAGCCCTCCCACTACGTCGAAGTACTACTTGACGAGATTCTGATGAGTTAGGTTGTGTTTCAGTTGGGGTAAGAACAGTTCTTACAGATGAGATAGAAGCTTCCTCACCCAACTTTTCTTCAAGCACAATTTTGCTTCTAGGTTTCGCATCCTTCATGAAGTCCTCCTCAAGGAAACGAGCATTCGTGCTAACGAAAGTCTTATCGTCCTTGGGACTATAGAAAATGAAACCTTTGGTTTCCTTTGGATATCCCACAAACAGGCACAATTCTGACCTACTAGCCAACTTGCTAGTCTTTTGCCTTAGCACATGTGCAGGGCAACCCCAAATTCGGATGTGGCCCAAACATACTTTACGGCCAGTCCATCTTTCATAAGGAGTACCAGGAACCGTTTTAGACGGAACTTGGTTCAGAATGTAAGCGGATGTTTCGAGGGCATATCCCCAAAAGGAAAGCGGGAGTGATGAGTAACTCATCATCGATCTAACCATCTCCATAAGAGTTCGATTTCTTCTCTCTGACACTCCGTTTTGTTGAGGTGTGCCAGGTGCGGTAAGCTGAGAAGCGATACCTTCTTCTTTAAGAAAGTCATCGAACTCTCCAGACATATACTCACCACCTCGATCAGATCGAAGGGTTTTGATCACTTTGCCAGTTTGCTTTTCCACTAAAGCCCTAAAGACCTTAAATACGTTAAAGGTCTCGGATTTGTGTTTGACCAAATAGACAAACCCATATCGTGAGCAATCATCAGTGAAGGCAACGAAGTATTCGTATCCTCCACGTGCCTGTTGGATGAGCGGACCACATACATCAGAATGTATTAGTTCCAGCAACTCAGTGGCTCTTCGACCTTTATCAGAGAAAGGTCGCTTAGTCATTTTTCCTTCTATGCAGGATTCACAAGTAGGTAGTGAACCTATTGCAGAGGCTTGGAGTGGACCATCCCTCACAAGTCTCTTAATCCTTTCTAGACTGATATGACCAAGTCTTAAGTGCCATAGGTGTGTTGATTTTGTTAGATCGGAGGATTCAGAAAGTTTGATCCTCTTTGGCTCCCTAATTAGATCATTATCTATTTCGGTGTCTAAAAGAGAAGGTTGGGTGGGATAGATGTAGAAAAGAGCATTCTTCATACATGCATCAGTGACAAAAGAATTATCAGGAAACGAAATACGAATTCCATTCTTAATGAACTTTAAACAATAATCTTGCTCACGAAGACGAGCAACGGATATTAAGTTCTTCCCAAAGGTAGGAACAAAATATACATTATTCAAGTTTAAAGTGCGGTCTTCAAAAGACAGCGTCACGGATCCCACAGCCTTTGCAGACACCAGGCTCCCATCACCCCATTTGAAACAGAACTCGCCTTCCTCTAAGCTTTTGGTTTTCTTGAAACCATTCAAGGAACAACAAATATGGTTAGTAGCAGCGGAGTCAAGAATCCACGTTGATACATTATCAGCTACTAAGCATGATTCGGTAACTAGTACAATACTATGTTCCTTTGCTTTGAGATTGGCAGGACAGTTCTTTTTATCGGCCTTGTGAGGTCTCTTCTTAGTTCCAGAGGCGGAGGCTCTTTGCTCAGTAGCATGTGCCTCTCCTTGATTCCTCTTTCTCTTAGTGAGACCTTCAGCAGTGTGAAACTCCTTCATAAGCTTGGTAACAGTGTACTCTAGCTTGTTTATGGAGTAGTTCATCTTGGCGGTATCAAGAGATGCGGGGAGAGTTTCTAAGATCATATCTATGATATTCTTCCCATCAATCTCAGATCCTAGGATTTCCATTTTATTCAGAAAACTAATGATCAGTATCATGAAGTCTCCAACAGGAGTCCTAGCCTGCATATGACAGTTCATAAACTGTCGGACTGCTTGTAGCCTTGTTTGACGCCTTTGCCCTCCAAACATCTCAAGGAGATTGTAGAGCATGTCAGCGGCAGTCTCGAAGTCACGATGTTGCTCTTTCAGCATATTGTTCATAGATGCCAAGATATAGCACCTCACAATCTCATCGGATCGAAGCCAGGCCGCTAAGGCGTCATTGTCCTCTTGAGTTGAATCATCATTCGTCAGAGGAGGACACGGGGTGGTGAGTACCCATTTGCGCTTTTCAATGGTAGGTATTATGTCGAGGTTACGTTTCGAGTCTATGTAGTTTTCGTTTTCGAGTTTGTTCGAGGAAAGAATGAAAGAGAGTTGGGAGACATATTGCCTATAAAAGTTGAAACAAGTTTATGATTAGTCTTTGGTTTAGGATTTAAGTTTGTTTAAGACTTTATAAAATCCAAAGGTGTTATGAACGAAATGACACTTTACTCCTTCGAGGGAAGGCCGCAACGAGTCTCCTTTCATAAGTAAATGACTCATCATTAATGCATAGCCAAGATGTCAATACATCAATTTTGACTAGCCACCTTGTAAATTGGTTTGATCACTCACATCCTTTCGCAGGGCCTCGAGGGAGGATTACTAGGGATTGAGTCTAAGTGTGTAACCAACTACTTAGTCCAAAAGATTGACTTTGAAAAACAATCCGCCGAGGGGAGGTCTTGTCATCATCGTCTCAGTCTCGGACGTAGCTCATTGAGCAATGATCAGAGCAAAGCGCCCTTGAGTACTCTCATTTAAGAGAGGGCCACGAGGGTGACTCTTAGTCCGGCGACACTTGCACTTTTCATTAGTGTTGGGGATCGTGGGTTACAAACAACAAGTATAACCCTCCCACTTAGTTTTTGGAGTTGGTTCATCGACTCTTTTAACTTCGGAAACAAATTTCCTAGTTAGAGAGCGACAGAGCGGACAACTAGAAGAGAATCCTAGATCGACATGTTCAGAGCAGTATTAGTGCATAAAGGCACAAGGTACATACTCGATCTTTTCCTATTTTCTATTTCGGGAAAGTGCGTGAGGGAAGTGTGAACTTCAACTCACTCGAACACTTGAAAGTTTGAGATTACACATCTTTTTATTTTTCGGCTTGTCTATAAGGAGACCTCCCACTCAAATTTTCAAGAGCATATAGATTTTGAACATATGTGATATAGATATAGTTTTGAAAACATTTTGAAAACTTATTTGATATGGGTGACAAAATATTTTTAAAGTTTGAAAGTGAAAACGGTTTTTCAAAATTCAAACTAGTTTTGTAAAAACTCAATTTCAATTAATCTTTCAAAAATCAAAACTTTTAATCTTTACACATCATGTTTATAATCATATGAAAAACATTTTTGCTCAAGAAAATTTTCTCATTAGAGTTCTATAACTCATGGTAGTGGGGTTTGAAAATCCGGATTTCTAAAAAACTGGAGTTTCAGACAGCCGCGCACATCGGAGTACAGACAGAGTTTTAATTTGATTCAAGAATCATTAAATTTCGATTTCTGAGTAGAGAGTTATGCCACTTTTAATGCGGGTTTACTCCAGCTCAAAGAAAAAGAAATAAATTAAAGCTTGGTCCTTTTTAGGTGCGAAAAAGAATCGAGTGTAACGGAACGTTTTATGAAGGTTGTTAAAGCTTTTATTTGTGTTTTATTAGCAAGGTAATAACAAGGCATAAAAGAAATAACAACAAGCATAAAACGATTCAAGTAAAAATAAGAAACTAGCAAGATAACAAAACTAGTCACAAAATTTTACTCGAAATTTCTCAAACCTTTAAAACACGTTTTTCAATATAAAAAATTAAAAACTTTTAGAACTGATTCTAATGTGTTTTAAAAACATCCCAAACTCATAGAAAATCAACATGCTTTTTAATTTAAAGACAAGAGCATTAAATTAAAAAAAATCTAAGATTACAATTCTAACTTGTCACAAAATTAGTAAACTTTCGAAAACAATTTTCAAGCTCATAATTTTAAAAAACATGTACATGCTAATCTTTGACCATAGCTCTGATACCATTTGTTGGAATCGATCTAGGGTTTGAGAAAATAATTAACGCTTCGTTAAGCGGCGGAATTTTGAAAATTTTCTTTTACAAGTAAAACAGTTTTTACTAACCTAGACAAGTGCAAGTACATGTAATTAAAAACCAATATGAGTTATGAAGTTCACTAACCTTTCTTGAAGCTTGAACCTTGTAGAAGCTTTTGGAAAGTTGCAACGCTCGTCTCCCCTCGCAGCACGTCTCTCTTTCTTTCCTCGGCACCTCGAGCAACCACGAAAGTTTCTATCACTAAATCACTCGAAAAGAAGGAATCAGTGAGTGGGCACTTTTAAACACTACGACTTAAGAACGAGTCTCGAAGTCGCAGAGCTAAACACTAGGTCGAGTGAGGACCTAGGTGCCAAGACAAGAAATAATCGAAAATAAACTAGAGAGAGAGAGAGGATTTTCGGCCAAGTTCTAGAGAGAGAGTCTCTCAAATCTCTTAAACTTGGATGAATGAAATGTGAGGAAATGAGGCTCCTATTTATAGGAGAGGTCTCACCTTCAATAAGGTAGTTTCCTCTTCTATAGAATATCACATATTCATGAGCAATTTCCTCTTTTTTCCCTTTGAGACACTCGGCCAACTCAAGGCTTCTAGAAGCCTTGATTTGTTTCCAATTTTGTTCAAGACCTTGCCTTGTCTCTCACTTGGCCGATTCCCACTTTCCTCTTGGAGGAAATTTGTTTCCTCTTTTTCTTTTGGCAAGTATCTAAATACATTTATGCACAAAATAAACTCTCCTATTTCTCTATTAGGGTAGGCGCCCAAGTCTCTCTAGAAGGAGCTTCTAGAAGCTTCTTCATTTGTTCATGACAACATGAGAAAGGCCCATTAAGAATTTTCAATAAAATTCTCATGAAATGAAATTAATTCACAAGGCCCAGTTAATCATATTATGGCCGAGTGACATTAAGTCATCAAATGAACTTGTCAAAATTTATTGACATCCATTTCATCTTTATGTCTCAAAAGACAAAAATACCCTTTCGACAATTTTCGTTCTTGTTTTGACTTAGCTTCCAGTTTAACTATTCCTATCGATGTGATTCGTGACAGTGACCTCATGGACCCAAATGAACAAAGCTTGAGCTAAACACTTGGACTCAAAAGTTCACAAACCTTTTCCAAGTTTAGCTTAATGTCAACTGACTCCACTAAAGAGCTGACACTGAAAATCTCTCGGTTCAAATGAATTTATTTTCTACTCAAGAATTCGACCTAATTATGATGAGCGGATCCACTGAATATTATCTATGTTTACCCTTCATGAATGTCATCAGCTAGTCGGGATTTACTAAATTACCATTTTACCCTTCTAGCTGTTATTTCCTCAACTCCTTTGTCGCTTGTGAATAAGTTAGAAACAATGTATTGACGAGGAGCTAACAAGTCACATTGTTTCATCCAAAAGAGTCAGGACTCAATTTGGACACTGGCCAGTTCATTTATTCACACTCCAAGGAACAAAGCATGAGGTGACATACATTGCATTTCAGCAATCTTGTACATGAATTCCATATCTATGAGAACTTCACAAAGTTACTCATGACAGACTCACAACTTAGTACTTCACCAATAGGCCTTGTTCGGAATCACATAGTGAGTCCGAACTTTGACTTTCTCAAATGAGAATACTAAGGTGTGAAATGGCATGTCTCATTTCAGGATTAAGGTAAGCATGATGCAATTCATACATAGTGACTTCGAGACATAAGAGGTTAAATGGTTTGTTCTTATATTGTCTCTAGAAGTGCACTGGTCAATTCAGTACCTTCGGAAGATACCTAGAAGAACTATAGAGTCTCCAACTCTCAATGCCTCATAACCAGACATCATAGATTCTTCTAACAATCATACTGAGGTCAATAGTCCTTTGACCCTAAGATTGCGAATATATCGTTTTAAGCAAACTACGAAGAGTTTGTTCATGCAAATCTACATTTGTCTCTTCGTAAGTTGTTAAGTTTGTTTATGGACTAAAAGACTAAGGTTTTATCATAAAGCTTCAGACAAGGAAGATTGAATGAACGTTTCAACTTTATTAATGAATAGATAGGCAATTACAAGCTAGAGTCTTCATGAGACTTTATTACATCAAATGTACAAAATAAAGACTACAACTCTTCTTGTGGGCACCATTGACAACACAAGCGAGCTCGACCTCCAGCCAGGTTCGACCCCCAGGCGAGCTCAACCTCCAGGCGAGCTCGACCCTCCAGGCGAGCTCGACCTCCGGGCGAGCTCGACCTCCCAGCAAGACCGACCTCCAGGCGAGCTCGACCCCCCCAGGCGAGCTCGATCCCCAGGCGAGCCCGATCTCCAGGCCAGGAATCTGAGACAAAGAACGCATTCCCGACGAAGAAGAAGGCAAAGCATCGTTTCCCTCTTTACGATTCTAAGATCCTCTGAAGTTCTTGGACGCTTTGGGCTTTGTCCCGAACTTCCTTGAGCCCTTTGGACTCTCGAAAAGTAATTTGGGCCGACTCAATACTAGGCACGTGATTATTCCAGGCACGCCACGTGTCCTCGAATGTTAAATCCAAAAAACGGCTTAACATGTTGGCGCTAGAAGGATGGGATCTCGAAAACAACCACGAGTTCTCCACCGGCAAATCCACCTCCCTCTACGGGACCATCACAAACCTCCCTGGTAGACCTTCTCTTTTCAAAACCAGGAGAATCCTCCACCGAAAGTCTCAAGACCGGAGGACTAATCCGCCAAATCATCGCAACCGGAAGATTCCTCCGGCAAAAATCTCCTGCAAGATGTCCAACCGCATCACCGCTTCTGGGAGCAACGCCCCTCAACAGGCGGAGAGCGTAGCACTTCACACACGGGCCCGAACTCAGGCTAGGCACGGTCAAGAAACCTCGCCGCCAAGCGTCGTCCCGGCAACAGGCACCGCGCCTCCGCTACACCCAAGTACCACCGGCGTTAGAAATCCCGCCCTCAACACTGTCTTCGTCGAACGAGACGATCGCATGGAGCGCCTCGAGAACAGTCTTTTCCTGCTAGCAAGAGAGTTCGCTAGAGATCGAGAGGAGAGGATCATGACTTTACACCCCCACGCAAGAGAAGGGCGCCCGCAGAACGCTAACTCTGGGGGTCAAAGGCGCGAACAAGGGCAAACACTAAATGCGAACATCGAAGGCAGACAAGACGACGACCCTGACTTCGACCGCCACCACCGGGCAGAACGAAGAACCGCTCGGGGGTTAGATCAACATGGACCGCAGAACTTAGGCACCGACCCACAACGCGTCAGTATCCCTCAGGCCACCCGCTCCGTCGCAGGAACCGGAGACGAATCGCGAAGGTCTGCTCTCGATAGATTGGGCCAAGGAGAAGAGGTAGCAGATAGCGGAGACGTCAGAAGATCTCCTCCGCCGCGACGTACGGGGTCGCCAGGACGCTTAGGGCCCAACGTGGATCTACGACGTCACCTCAACTCTCGGTGGGAGATCCCGGGGCGCCAAGCCGTCCCCGAAACAGGCGAACCACAAGAAGTCGCCCCTCCAATTACGGCAACGCCGCCTGCAGCGCACATCACTCCGATCGATCAAGCATCGAATGAAAGAGAACGTACCACCAGATTTGCACCTACCACCATACACGCCGGAAATAATGAAGTAACTAACATGTTCCACGTGTTGAGAGAGGAAATCCGAGAGTTGCAGGCAGCACGGACAAGAACCCCCTTGGTGAGAAGCATGATCGAGGGCGTGGCTTCGCCATTCGCGGCACACGTGCTCGCTAACGACACCGGGGGGAGCTTCCGTCCGCCCACCATGCCGCTCTATGACGGAAGGACAGACCCTCTTTACCACATCCACCAGTACCAGACCAGCATGAGAATGGCGGGACAATCCCCGTCAACGATGTGCCAGGCATTCTGTCTCACCCTCACCGGTACCGCGTTTGAGTGGTTCCAAAGGCTCCGGCGAGGGTCCGTGCAATCGTTCGAAGACCTCCAAGAGAGGTTCCTCACTCGCTTCTCCGCCTCACGGGTCCGGAGAAAGGAAAAATCATACCTCCTGACGATCAAACAGGGCGGCTCCGAGACGCTCCAACACTACCTCAACCGGTTCATTGAGGATTCCAACAAGGTGGACGATTACGAGGATGGCGACGCTGTCTACGCCTTCATCGACGGCCTACGGGCTGGCGACCTCCTGACGTCGCTGGTGAAGCAGCGACCCGCTACGATGACGGAGCTCATCTCCCGAGCTACCCAGCACATCTCCGTCGAGGAGTACTACGAGAGTCGGAGGATCCGCGAGAGGGGAAACCGGCGCATGGACGAGGACGAGGTTGACGGCGACCAACGAAGAAAAAAGAGCCGGGGCCCCAGCGCCGCGGCTTCGAACGTCCGACCCCCGCCAAGACAGAGACCCCTACTAGTCGAGAAGTTCCAGAGGAACGCCGACTTCACGCCACTCAAAATTACGCAGGATCGAATTCTGGCCTTGCACGGGGACATGTTCACCGAACCCCGACCCTTGGCGAAGGACCCATCAAAACGCAACAAAAACAAGTACTGCCATTTCCACGAAGACCACGGTCACCTCACCGCCGAATACATCGAGCTCAAGAGGCAGATCGAAAGTCACATCCAGAATGGCGAGTTGAAGGAATTCGTGATGGCGATGGTCGCCTACCCGAACCCCGCGCCAAGAAGGCAAACTCCCCAAGACCGCAAGTGGCAAGATCGTGGGAAGGAGGTCATGGCAAGCGGAAGCAACAACGGCGACGTCCGTGGCAACACAATCAACGCTCCACTCAACCTCGTGATCACAATCTTTTGAAGGACCGAGGCGAGAGATACCCTGACCAGCGAAGAACTACGCGCGCGCGGCGGGCAGAGATGGCCAATGCCACATCTTTAATTTTTCAAAAACGGCCACTGGCCCAAATGTACTTTGAATTCCTCGAAAGCAGGCAACACGCCAAAGGGGTTAATAGGGTAAGACAAACACCAAGCACCACGCAAAAAAAAAAATGCATACATGTGAAAATGCAGGAATAGAGACATAGCAATCGCGGCATCGAGCCCCAAACGCACCTCAAAGCGTCCACGGAGTCCGAGAAATGGGGTTTCGCAACGTTGAAACACCGAACGTATCGCAAAGAACTCCGTGCGACCCGAGATGACGGGACTTGCGCCATCGAGTCCCCGATCGATCCCCAGGCGAGCTCGACCTCCAAGCGAGCTCGACCTCCAAGCGAACTCGACCCCCAAGCGAGTTCGACCAACAGGCAAGCTCGACCTCCAAGCGAGCTCGACCGCCAGGCGAGCTCGACCTCCACGCGAGCTCGGCCTCCAAGCGAGCTCGACCCCCAAGCGAGCTCGATCCCCAGGCGAGCTCGACCTCCAAGCGAGCTCGACCTCCAAGCGAACTCGACCCTCAAGCGAGTTCGACCACCAGACGAGCTCAACCTCCAAGCGAGTTCGACCACCAGGCGAGCTCGACCTCCAAGCGAGCTCGACCTCCAACCGAATTCGACCTCCACGCGAGCTCGGCCTCCAAGCGAGCTCGACCCCCAAGCGAGCTCGATCCCCAGGTGAGCTCGACCTCCAAGCGAGCTCGACCTCCAAGCGAACTCGACCCCCAAACGAGTTCGACCACCAGGCGAGCTCGACCTCCAAGCGAGCTCGACCTCCAAGCGAATTCGACCTCCAGGCGAGCTCGACCTCCAAGCGAGCTCGACCTCCAAGCGAATTCGACCACCAGGCGAGCTCGACCTCCAAGCGAATTCGACCACCAGGCGAGCTCGACCTCCAAGCGAGCTCGACCTCCAAGCGAATTCGACCAACAGGCGAGCTCGACCTCCAACCGAGCTCCACCGCCAGGCGAGCTCGACCTCCAAGCGAATTCAACCACCAGGCGAGCTCGACCTCCAAGCGAGTTCGACCACCAGGCGAGCTCGACCTCCAAGCGAGCTCGACCTCCAAGCGAATTCGACCAACAGGCGAGCTCGACCTCCAAGCGAGCTCGACCTCCAAGCGAATTCGACCACCAGGCGAGCTCGACCTCCAAGCGAATTCGACCACCAGGCGAGCTCGACCTCCAAGCGAGCTCGACCGCCAGGCGAGCTCGACCTCCAAGCGAGCTCGACCTCCAAGCGAATTCGACCTCCAGGCGAGCTCAACCTCCAAGCGAGCTCGATCTCCAAGCGAATTCGACCACCAGGCGAGCTCGACCTCCAAGCGAGCTCGACCTCCCGCGCGAGCTCGACCTCCAAGCGAGCTCGACCTCCAAGCGAATTCAACCTCCAGGCCATCGAGAACCCAACCCACCTCGAAGCCTGCTCAAAGCGCGGCTACACAGACCATTCCCTCGGCCACACGAACAAAGTGGGAATAAATAAATCAATAACGAAGGGGAGGAGAAGCAAAGTTTCCCACACGACAAGTCGCACGCGAAACTGGGGGGTTAATGTTATGCCGTCTTTTTCTTATGGTAAAAAAACGACGCCCCAATCGCAAAAACGACGTTGCGATATAAAAGGACAGTTTAGTCAAACACGCATGACTAAAAAACCGAGCTTTAACCAAGCGCCAACCAAGCATCAACCAAGCGCCAACCAAGCATCAACCAAGCGCCAACCAAGCTTCAACCAAGCGCCAACCAAGCATCAACCAAGCGTCAACCAAGCATCAACCGAGCGCCAACCAAGCATCAAGCACCGGTTTCTTTTCCTACAAATAGTTCACTCATTCTCAACTCAAGAAACAGCTAAAGAGAATCCCCCGAACTAAAAAAAAACTCTCTAAACCCCAGAGACTCTCAACCCCAGAATTCACTCAGCCAAACGCTCTCCCAACTCAAGAGGACTCCGAACTCAGAACTCATCCCGAACTAAAGGAGAAAAAGGTCCAGGATTCGCTCCGAACTCAAAATACACTAAACCTCAAAATATTCCGCTCTCAACTCTGGAATAGAGTCCGAACCAAGAATCCCCTGAACTACGTCATGACCTGATCCCGCAAAGCGGGTACGTAGGCAGCTCACGAAGAGCACGGTCACGCCCCCCAGGCGAGCTCGACATCCAGCAGGGGCGATCTCCAGACGAGCTCGACCTTCAGCCGAGCTTGGCCCCCCAGGCGAGCTCAACCTCCAGGCAGGGGCGACCTCCAGGCGAGCTCGACCTCCAGCAGGGGCGACCTCCAGGCGAGTTCGACATCCAGCAGGGGCGATCTCCAGGCGAGCTCGACCTTCAGCCGAGCTCGACCCCCAGGCGAGCTCGACCTCCAGCAGGGGCGATCTCCAGGCGAGCTCAACCTCCAGCCGAGCTCGACCCCCCTAGGCGAACTCAATCTCTAGGCGAGTTCGACCCCCAGGCGAGCTCAACCTTCCAAGCGAGCTCGACCTCCAGGCAGGGGCGACCTCCAGGCGAGCTCAACCTTCCAGGCAGGGGCGACCTCTAGGCGAGCTCGACCTCCAGCAGGGGCGATCTCAAGGCGAGCTCAACCTCCAGCCGAGCTCGACCCCCCCAGGCGAGCTCAAATCTCCAGGCAAGTTCGACCCCCCAGGCGAGCTCAACCTTCCAGGCTAGCTCAACCTCCGGGCAGGGGCGACCTTCAGCCGAGCTCGACCCCCAGGCGAGCTCGACCTCCAGCAGGGGCGATCTCCAGGCCAGCTCAACCTCCAGCCGAGCTCGACCACCCAGGCGAACTCAATCTCCAGGCGAGTTCGACCCCCAGGCGAGCTCAACCTTCCAGGCGAGCTCGACCTCCAGGCAGGGGCGACCTCCAGGCGAGCTCGACCTCCAGCAGGGGCGATCTCCAGGCGAGCTCAACCTCCAGCCGAGCTCGACCCCCCCCAGGCGAGCTCAATCTCCAGGCGAGTTCGACCCCCCAGACGAGCTCAACCTTCCAGGCAAGCTCAACCTTCCAGGCAGGGGCGACCTCCAGGCGAGCTCGACCTCCAGCAGGGGCGATCTCCAGGCGAGCTCAACCTCCAGGCGAGCTCGACCCCCCCAGGCGAGCTCAATCTCCAGGCGAGTTTGATCCCCCAGGCGAGCTCAACCTTCCAGGCAAGCTCAACCTCCGGGTAGGGGCGACCTCCGGGCAAGCTCGACCTCCAGCCAGGTTCGACCCCCCCAGGCGAACTCAATCTCCAGGCGAGTTCGACCACCAGGCGAGCTCAACCTTCCAGGCGAGCTCGACCTCCAGGCAAGGGCGACCTCCAGCAAGGGCGATCTCCAGGCGAGCTCAACCTCCAGCCGAGCTCGCCCCACCCCCCCCCCCAGGCGAGCTCAATCTCCAGGCGAGCTCGACCTCCCAGCAAGGGCGATCTCTAGGCGAGCTCGACTCTCTAGCCGAGCTCGACCTCCAGGCGAGCTCGACCTCCAGGCAAGCTCGACCTCCGGGCGAGCTCGACCTCCCAGCAAGGGCGATCTCTAGGCGAGCTCGACTCTCCTGCCGAGCTCGACCCCCAGGCGAGCTCAACCTCCAGGCTGGGGCGATCTCCAGGCGAGCTCGACCTCCAGCCGAGCTCGACCCCCAGGCAAGCTCGACCTCCAGCCGAGCTCGACCCCCAGGCGAGCTCGACCTTCCTGGCGAGCTCGACCTCCAACCAGGTTCGACCCCCAGGCGAGCTCAACCTCCAGGCGAGCTCGACCCTCCAGGTGAGCTCGACCTCCAGGCAAGCTCGACCTCCGGCCGAGCTCAACCTCCCAGCAAGACCGACCTCCAGGCGAGCTCGACCCCCCCAGGCGAGCTCGACCCCCAGGCGAGCCCGATCTCCAGGCCAGGAATCTAAGACGAAGAACGCATTCCCGACGAAGAAGAAGGCAAAGCATCGTTTCCCTCTTTACGATTTTAAGATCCTCTGAAGCTCCTGGACGCTTTGGGCTTTGTCCCGAACTTCCTTGAGCCCTTTGGACTCTCGAAAAGTAATTTGGGCCGACCCAATACTAGGCACGTGACTATTCCAGGCACGTGACTATTCTAGGCACGCCACGTGTCCTCGAATGTTAAATCCAAAAAATGGTTTAACATCGTGTAATGAGTTGAGGGAGAGAAAAAGGAGAGTCATGCACGGTAGTGCGGCGCAGTTGGATTTGGTCAGTCCGGTTGAGAGAATCGAGGCTCAAGCAAAGATAAAGGAAAAGAGTACTGGAGAGAGTGAGATAAATTTCGATACTTAAATTATGCAACTTTTTTTTTGTAAATTTTACATATTTCTAAGTTGGTACAAGTCGAATTTAAAAGTCGCTCTTAAATAAAATAGACACATAATTTAAATATTAAATAAATATATAGTTTTTCTTTTCTTTTTAAATTCATATGTAGTTGATTTTTATTAACCATGATTAATAAAAGAAAGCACATATTAAAATTAGGTCTTCACGAGTGTCAAAACAATCATCTCCTCAAGATATTCGTATTGGTTCTCAATTTATTAAAAATAGAAGTCTAGATCCCAAGTTGTGATTTTTTAAGACGTTATAAGGAGAGATAACAAACATTTATTTAAGAGAAAATGACGGTATAAATATATAAAGCTTTCTGTTGGAAACAGTTTACTACCTTTTTTTTTTGCGGCTAAAATATTGATTGTTTGCTTTCAGTAGTACCGTTACTACCTTCGCCGTTATTTTTAGACGGAATGCCATGTGTAAGGCTGAGATTAAAACAATTTAATGATTTTTGCTTCAAACTAAATAAACATTAACTATATCATTTTTTGATAAATAAATAATTTAAAGCATCAACCAATGAAAAAAGTAGAGGTCTAGCCGTGGTCTCGCCGCCGCCGTTGTCCTCACCGGCGACCTCTGTTTCCTCATCGGCAAACTCCGCCTCGATCTTCCATGAACCCTTGACTCGAGGTTTTGAAATGATGATGTCGATTTGAGTGGAGAGGCTCTGAATCCAGGTTTCTAGGGTTTTGAGATTCGTCAGAGAAGATGACCCTCGCTCCGTTTAAAAACATTGTGCTTATCAAATTTTATATAAGTTAGAATTCAACTCTTTGAATTTAGTGAAGTTCGTAAAGGTTTTTCCTATATAATTACACAGCAAAATAGATGTAAATTTGACTTAAAAACTATTTTAATTCTAAATGAATGGTCAAAGCTTCATGGACGCACGTACTCCGCTCACCCCATCTAAATCAGTCCATGTCCATGTAATTTTTCATGACTCTCGATTTCGAAACCCCTAAATGATAATTAAGAGATTCATCAAATCCTATATCATAACTCAATCAAAAATAAAATCCATCCAAATTATCGTCAGTAACTTAGAAATCATCATAAATAATAATAGCGTTGAACTAAGAATTCAGAACTGTGGTTCTTAAATGGACGGACCTTGAAGAGCAACTGTCAGAGTTTTGGTGCAATTACATAAATTGGGTTTCATTTAATTTTAAGCTATTTTCTCATAACCACCAAATTTTTTGCATCGAATTAGTGATTACTTGAGAGGCTTAATGACAAAAATGGTAAAAACAAAAGTGAAGAAGACAATTATCATTGACTTCAAGAAATTCTTTGCTTAATCAAAGTTTTATTAATCAAATTCAATTATTTGAAGTTTAATGTTTTTGGTTATTTCTATTACTTAGTAATTTCATTATTATTTTCTTTTAACGTGTGGATTTTAAAAGGGTGATGTAGCTAAATAACCAATTTAAAGTTATAAATTTGTAAAATAATCAATGTTTGTCTTAATTTAGTGAAATAGCTAAAATATGCAGCAAATTGGTTTTAAAAAAAAATTGAAGTAAAGATTAATTTTTTTGAAAGTGATAAATTACTTATAATAATCGTCAAAAAATTTAATTTTCGCTGTAAAAAAAAATTTGAAAACATAAATTTGACTACTTTGCTGAAAAGTTAAAACCTTGATTATTTTTTTTAATCAATAAGTTTCAAATAACTATTTTCTACAATTTTTCCATTTTTAAAACATAGAAAATCATGTCTTACAAAAGTTTATGTTTCATATTAGATATATGTTTTTATTTTTGTTAATTTGTTTTTTTTTATTAGGGGCACTATCGGCTAGAATTACATGATATATTAGCAGTGCAAAGCGCAGGTGGCACTAACGACCAAGATTACATAGTAGGTGGCACTATTGGCCAAGATTACATACTTATTAGAATAAATCCTAGGGGGCATGCATTTTCTGCATCCCATGAGAGTTTGAACCCATGACCTCTCCGTCGAAGTGTGTGTGGGATTACCGCTAGACCAAACTAGTTAATTTGTTTAAAATGCCAAAATTTTAAATATTTCTCAAATGCCTTAGTATATACTGGGCCAGCGTTGATATATATTGGGCCAACCTTCGCTTGATGTTTACTAAAATCTCAGCTAGAGTAGGATTTTGAAAGCAAGTCGAAATCATAAAACGAGTCGATATCCAATTGAAAAATCCCAAAATCCCTTCTCCGCCCTACATATAAATAAGCATAGAATACGAACTTCACAAACCACGTTCTCATGTTCCCACACAAAAGAAAAGAAAAGAAAAGAAAAGAAAAGAAAGGAAAAGCTTGTTGATATAGAGAAGTGCAGAGTTGAAAGCGGCAATGTCTTACGGGAAAACATCAAACAAGGTGGACGAAGAGAAGTACAAGGTTGTAGAGATCTCTCTGATCTCGGCGTACGACCTGGATCCTCCCTCGACGAAGGACCTCGAGATCAGAGCGGTGATGTGGCTGGACCCGAAACGGAAGGTGGAGAGCTCCGTGGTGGCAGGCACGACGGAGCCTGAGTGGGGGGCCAACGAGACGTTCGTGTTCGTGGTGGAAGCAAAAGCACTGAACAGGCTCACAACCGCGGCCCTCGTTGTCGAACTCTACGCCGGACAACTCTTGCTCGGCACATCCCGGCCTCTGCTCGGAAGGATCCCCGGCTGCGGCCGCCACTACGCCGGAAACACTATCGGCGCCGTGATGGACTACCACCTCCGCCGACCCGACACACTCATCCGCGGCGTTTTGAAGCTCGGATTCACCGTGCTCCACGGACTGCCTCTCACCAATGATAAGCTCCTCGCCACTGGCTTGGCCGTCGACTGTAACACTATGATCCTCAACAAAAGTAGTAGCTCCCGCGGCGCCGCCTTTGTTAGAAGATTTGCTGATACCGTTATTAAAGGGTTTCTCCGCCCATTAAAGATTTATTGATTTGCTGCTACTAGGAGTCATACGTTAATTTTCAAGCGTTATAAGATGCTATAGTGGACGAAATAGTGCTTAAAAGCTTGTTGTTGAGTTAGTATCTCAGGACTTTTTGATTACGTTATAGACCATTGTTGTATTTGTTCTGCTGGGTCACTTGATTGAAGATGTAATTCTTGTTTTATACATATTTACTGATTTTATTACTGCTACTACTGCTGATACTATTTTCTTAGTCTTACACTTTCTTTTTTTACAATGTTATTACAAAGAGTGAACGTATCTTTAGGTTGGTTGTTGTAATAATTACACTATTACAAAATGTGGTACGAATCAGACGCGATTAGTCGCGTCTATATAGACACGAAAAAATACTCTTCCGATGCGATAAGTCGATGAGCAAAGACGACAGGCCACTGATCAAGGTCTACCAAAAGACTTTGTCGCATGGGAGGAGTATGCTATGAGGGAAGTTCTCGGGGCAGGTCTGATAATCTTCTAAGGATTGGCTCGTTAGTCCGGAAAGGATCGCTTATTAATGCACAACAATCGACGATAGTGAGTGAAAAAGTAGATGTACTATTTTCCCAAATACCCATTATTCAATATTAATTGCTTTAAAAATCCGAAAATTAATTAAAATAACCATATGGTTATAACCTAGAAAATAGGATTTAGTTCTAACCATAAATATATTCTTTAAATCTTTTATTGTAAAAAATTGAAAGATCCAAATCTTTTATTTTAGAAAACGCGAACAATCGCTAATTTTTAATGTAAACACTAATTACTTGGATACTTATACTTATTCAACAATAGATTTAATGTATGGGCAAACACAATCAACACAATACCATAAAAAGATTTCGGATTACATACATTTCGGCTCAACTACAGATCCTCTACGCTACTATATTTTGGATCTCGTTGCTCTCATTCCTTAGTTGCTCCTCGTTCTCAGATCATTGATTCCTCTGTTGCTCGGGCTGATCGATACTGTAATCTTCCAATATGTAATCTCCGGAACGATAGAAACCAATGTGTGGACCAACTCTTTACTCACTA
Source organism: Urtica dioica subsp. dioica (assembly GCF_054948205.1). Taxonomy (NCBI): domain Eukaryota; kingdom Viridiplantae; phylum Streptophyta; class Magnoliopsida; order Rosales; family Urticaceae; genus Urtica; species Urtica dioica. Next base: position 38,829,092 of record NC_142757.1, read on the forward strand.
ATTATTCCAACGAAGTGTTGGAATAATTCTTTCTTTCATTGCAAAATGGTATGAACGAATATTTCAACTTCGGGAGAGAGGAAAAACGTCCACACCAAAGAGAGGGAGAGGCACGAATTCCAAGGGTTAAAGTGAGTTGTGTTTGGGCGAATTTTTCGCTACCCCAAGCCCCATTTTTTATACCTTTCTAACTTACCCAAAATAAAATATGTACTTCTTGATTTGATTTGATCTTATTATATTTAATATGAGATATTTATTCTATGAATAGAACAAATCAAATATCTCTAAAATACTTTAATAAATAAAATATTCATATCATATCTAATATTTATTTACTTCTCATATTAAATTATATTATTCAAGTAACTGAATAATATATAATATCGCAATGATATTTTCAATAAATAACATAATTAATATATTATTTGTTTTTCATAATAAGACATTTTATTCTATAAATATAATAGTAGAGAATATCTCCATGATACTCTCATAAATAATTACTGTATTAAATACTCACAAAATCGGATCATATTTAATATTTAATATTTAATTTATATTTGAGAAAAGTTCCAATCTTATTGGGCTTTGATCAACAAATCCAAAGCATATGTACCTCATTGTACACGCCTACCATAAGCTCTTTTGGGCCTTGTGTGCTAATTTAAATTTCTCTTTTACAAGCTCATTTAAATATCAATGATATTCCGAAGTTATTTAACAATTAATAACTTATTTGTAATATAGTTTATTACGAATGTGAAAGATTTTGCAACCAATTAACTAATTATTACGAGTATCTATATCCATAGTAGAGCCACATTTGGGTGAAGTTTCCACAAATCCGAATAAATAGACGAAATCTCTATTTTCTCTTATTCATTCGATGCGTCAATATCGGCGTCACATCAAAAGATGAACCGAGATTGCACGTTTCTTGTTACTCGAATTATATTGTACTTGATGTTTATGCGCATCCATTGATATAGTTCAAGAGCTCAATCCTCTAGGTTCAACTCGTAACGAAAAAGATCAATTACTTCGTTATATTTTTCTTGATGCATATGAGCCCTAAGCATCGTTTCTTCCCCAGCGAAAGATTTTTTCATACATAGTTACTACGATAGTGCGCGCAATCAATTAGTTTTGAAATCAACCCTTAGGTGAGTGAACATTGACCTTCTTTCAAGAAGGCTGAATTGCGTATCTGTGAATCACTTTCTGTTTCTATCATATCTCGAGCTCCTAAGATATAAGTATTTAGGCATCTATATCTAGCCTTTAATGAATAAGTCGAAGAACCTAGTAATACAAGCTAGAAGTCACTTCAAATAAGATCAAGTCTCACTGTGACCATCATAGAGACCCCAGTTAGTGTGTCGCAACGGTTCCTTAAACGACACATCAACATCCACAGTCCGTCCAGGCCATACACATACCAAATGTGTAGAATACTTCCACCAAGCGATCAACTTTTCACAAGTGTTCCACATATTTGATTTTCAATCCAGCTACCCAAGCTTAGATTAATCATCGACTATGTTTTATCTCAACGCCCGAACTTAGATGCCTAACATGTAATTCAGTTTAATACGGATGCTATAGATGATAATTGTTATTGATTCTAACTAGAAAACAACCCACTAATCAATAATGCTAATTGAGTAAACTTATTTTTATATTCAGTAATCAATCCTCTTTATTTCATTGTCTTCAGTAAGCAATATTCATAGCAAGAGAGACCAATGCAATCAATCATTCACAACACATATCATCATGTCACATTGTCTGAAAGAGAAAAATATAGGCTTAAAAGAAGAAGTCTTCATAATAGAGTTTCAAATAATGCACACAACTCCCCCTGTTTGCCTCAAGAAACACAAAGTGAGGCCAGTGATAGAAGATCCTAGGAACCAACAATGTCTAAGAAGGCATAGCTAAAGAGTAGAGAGCTATAAATATTACAGATCTACTTAAAGAAGAGATGTTCACGTGGTATCTGGAAAAAGCAAATAAAAAAAATGAAAAGACCAGATTCTTTATACTTATAAGGCATCAGTTGAGGCTATATGGCTGAAACTGGATCAATTTGGTTCGGTTTTTTCCATTTTTCGTAGACGAATCTGAATTTTTTGGTTTAAAAATTTTGGTCAAATAACCAGTTCAGTTTTGTCCGAAACCGAAATTCGGTTATATCTGAATATTTGGTTATGCAGTTTCTTAAATCCAATATCCAGTTTTAATATCCGAATTTTAAAGCCGGCTTAAAAAAATTGGTTATCCCGTTCTTAAAATCAATAACTAGTATGAAATTAGTTTTAAAATCCATACCCAGTTATAAATTATTCCAATTATCAAAATCTGAGTAATAATGAATCATATAATCATATCGAGATTATTTTATTTTTAATAAAAAATAACCAATTAAATATCCGATATCCGATTTTTTTAAAATTTAAAATGGATATCCGATCCAAATTTTTAAACTGGATCGGCTATCCGAATCCGAGTTTTGGTTATAGGATGTGGTACTGATTTTCGGTTTGAATTGATTCGATTATCCAGTTAAATCCAATTTTTTGTTCGATTTTGTACATGCTTGGTGTGGGAGCCTGATCCTCATAATGTGGAGCAGCATCAGTTGAGGAGGAGGCAGTGTTGTGAAGTTCATCAACGTCAATACTTCTCTCTCTCTCTCTCTCTCTCTCTCTCTCTTTCTGACGGAGGCATTGTTGATCACATCATTCGGGTGCTTGAGTTCATTTATCAGAGTCCGAGCAGTGAGACCACATAACTCTGAGGACATAAGAGGGACATTAGGAGCACCTTGAGCCATGGTGAAGGACATGGGCACACGAATGCTGGAGGGCCTACTAATGTCAGTTGAATAATGAGACTGAAGCAACTTGTAATTGAAAGAGATCTTCTTGAGCCAATAAGAGAGGCTTCAACTCCTCATCAACAAATCAGAGTGTTACTTGAGAATCATCCCACACAACAAGGATAGGAAATAGGCAGCTTGAAGGCATCGGAACCGGCATCCCTAACCACTTGATCAAACACAAGTTGCCCAAATTCCAGATCTACACCAGTACCTACTTGATAAATAAATCACTTGATCGAACACAAATTGCCTAGACTGAGTAGAAGTAGCCCAATTCTTCACTCCAATCTTGTGGAGAATGAAATATTTGGTACTCAGTTTAGAAGCAAGGTAAAGACATATATCTAGCCAACCTCCTAGATGCTTTCCACCAGTGATTTATTTGACCACATCAACCTTGGAAAGGATTAGATCAAAAGAAGAAGGAGTATTCCTTCCAAGAAATTCATTGATGGCATGCGAAAAGAACTCAAAACACATGCCACGTACGTAGGCCTTCATATAATCAGGAGATTATGAATTTGTTATCTTCACAGGAAGGTTCACTATAAACTCTCTGACCAACTGTACATGGGGGCCTGTGTTAATAATAGTCATCATCAAGTCAGCATCATTGATGTACTAAATGATCTCAAAGCACTGTAAGGCCTCTTCAGAAAGCACAAACTCAAGAGCTATACTTATTTTCACATCATTCCTTGGTTTATTCTTCTTATTCTTTGATTTCCTCTCAGCGTCTTCTTCCTCTTCCAGGATGTTCGCGACATAGTCAGACATACCCTCTGGAATATCTTGCTCATTTGCGATTTGGTTTGGATGATCAGGTTGTCGATTTGGAGGTTTTCATGGACACCCCTAACATGGATGATCCATTTATTAGAAGTTTGTGTCTTATGACAAAAATGGTTGAGGATTGCAAACATGCTTAACTTTTTCTTCAAAGCTGCTTTGTTAGCATACATTCCTCTTTTGAATATTCTTTCCGGAGAATGACTATACGTCACCCCCGACATCCACCTCTACGCCCGTTTGGTTTTGTGAATGGAATCCAGTGTGCTTGAAGATGGAAGGGTATGCCTCGTTCCCAGGGAAGGCGTATAGCCCTCAGAGGGACTCTGACTTAGGTCGTGGTTGGCGATCTCAAAAGCACTACCCTCCTAGATTGGAGACTGTTGCAATATTTTCGTATGCAAGTGCACGTAGTCGCTCAAGTAATAAAGTTTGTAAGTACGAGTTGATCCCACGATGACTTTTCTTAGCCGAAAATCAAACGAGCTAGCAACGAATTGAACTCAAAGAAAACAAGGTGATTATTATCTAAATTGCAAAAAATAAATAAAAACACAAATTAAACACGGGTGAACGGATAGGTAGAAGGCAAGGGCAAAAACTTCGCAAAACTCTCCTATGGTCAGGATTCCTAGAACTATGCACAATTTTTTGGTTCACCTCTCTTCACTAATCACACTCACGTAATTATATTGCTAAATCTCTACCGAGCATCTAACAATCTATGTCAATATCGAGTTTTCATTTCTCGATCTCAAACCCTAAAAATACGATAAGCATTACAATCAAGAGTGTACACACGATCCCATAGCAGTCTAACTATCTCTAGCTTAGGAATGTACTACGGTGAAATAATCCTTATGCACGATTATCTAATTCTCTCTCGAGCAACTAAACAATCCTAAAAAATCATGAATGAGGTAGCTAATCTCATACAAGCAGTAAGCATGGAATTAATTCAAGAGATAGTGAAGATGAAGAAAAATACTTCAATTAAGTATTTATGAATCCACAACCATATTCAAGCAAACCTAAGCCATCACCCTTAAGGGGTTCAGCTCATTGCGACGAGAGGAACAGAAACAGAAAAACAAACTCCATAAAAACCATATCAAAATAAAACATAAATAAAAGGGAGTTCCAAGGAATAAGATTAGAAACAAAAACGCTGAATCGTGGTTGTCAGTCGTCGACGAGCGGTGGTCTTCTTCTCCGGTTGCCTCTTCTCTCCCAACTAGCCAAAATACTATTATGAAATCTAAAATAAAATTGAAGATATGTGGATTAATATATATATATATATATATATATATATATATATATATATTACTTTGGTGTGTTTTCAGAGCCTTTGGAACCATTGGATTTGATTGAGCGGTTGATAAAACATCAAAAACGCAAATTTGGAAATTCCTGTTTTCGGAGCTGCGCAACGCGCCCTTAAACCTGTGCGGTGCACCTATTCGATTTTAGCTTCTCCGCGGTTACGGCTCGTGTGCTCGTTTCTTCGATTTTGTTGTCAGTGCGGCGTGCTATCTTTTTCCCAACACGCATTCTTTTTTTAAACGATCATAACTCCTAGCTCTGATGTCCGATTCTTGCAAATAAATGTGCGTTAAAAATCTAAGAGAAAGTTATATACAATGGTGGAAAGAATTATTCCAGAATATTTGATAGAGAATCTCAAAATCATGCAGAAGAGGACGTCGTGTTTCTTGCTCTGTTCTACTTGCTCGAAAAGTCTTTGAATCACCTCAAATTGCTCTGTAACGTCACGTGATACTCTACTAACCTCCTTAATACTCAAATAATTTCAAAAACCTTAATTCAACCCAAAAAACATCAAACACACTAAAATTCACTCGAGAAAACATGAGATTCGAGTCGGAAAATAAGAGTTTAATGCGTTCGAATCGCACCTAACAGAGACGGCATATCAGGTTGAGTTCTCCAATGACCACTCTCACCAGTGTTTGGAGTTGAACTAACATGTGCAAAATCGAAAACGAGGGGGTCTAGTTGCAATTGCTTCATCTCCACTACCAAACTCTGTTTTTATTTGTCTGATTTCTCCTTCCGAAGATGCAAATAACATTTCAAACTTAGGTCAGAGTCTAATTACAGGGGGTATTGACCCTTCTGTCTCGTAAGTAACATAGAGCTATGAGTTTTAGGAGAGAGATTTAGCGTGGCATACAACAGCTGCATGAACTCCTCGTACATCACATTGACAGGTATTAAGACTCACACACCACAAAAGGACCAGCATCGTATCGTTCATATTTCACAATCTACCACTATGCTTGATGAATGTATGAATGGGTCTCATCGCTGCACGTAGTCCAGTTATACAGAAGAAAAAAAATTGTAACAAATTAAAATAAAATATGAGAGAAATGTCTAAGCGGCTAGAGTAATTCGTGACAACATGTTATCACGAAATACATATGTTTTGTGATAATGTTGTCACGAATTCTTCATCGGGAACGAATATGTTATCACGAAATACATATGTTTTGTGATAACATGGTCTCAAAAATAAATTTCATGACATTAATGCGCGAAATCTTTAACCTAACCTAGGTTTCCGTTAAAGATTACGTTACCTTGTTGTCACATAGACCGTATTTTGTGACGTCTCCTTATTTTGTGACGTCAAAGTCACGAAATCTTCAACAGAGATCCAGATCTGTTTAGTGATTTCGGACTTAATCGCTAACAAATCTTAAAGTTTTTCGGACACCATTTAACTAAACATAGGTCTATTTGAACCGCTCGAACAAGAATGACCAAGACTTAATAGCTAAGCTTAAAATAAATAAAGAAACTTACCGAAGAGAAAGGTCGGAGCTCCGCTACCGAAGTGGGAGAGAGCTTGCTATTGCGGAGCTTGGTCGGAGCTTGGAAGTGGTCGCTGCTGAAGTGAGAAAGAGGGAGCAGGGACGGTTGAGCTGAGAGACGATAAGGAAGAGAGAGAAACGAGAGAAAAGATAAAGGAAGAGAGAAAATAGATATTTTGCTTGGATACGGTTTTTTTTTAGAATTAAAAAAAAAGATATAAAATGTGTTAATCGATAGAGGATAGATTAGAAAGAAAAAAAAATTATCTCTCATAATTTGGTCGTATTTGTGTATTTATATGAAAAATACACAAGAATGGAATAGCACCTTTTTTTTACCATAGTTTAGGAAATATCCCTTAAATAAAACACTACCACATACAATATCCACGTCCACGAGAGAAAATGCAATATATATACATATATATATATATATATATATATATATATGTGTGTATATAGGCTTTATTCATATTAAGATTACCAAAGGGTAATATGATTAAGACAATAATTTCTCTCTTTGAAAAAAAGAAACTCTTTAAAAAGTCTATTGGAAAACATGTCGTGTCAAATATCTTAAATTAGTTGTATACACGTCCATTTGCTACGAATAAACTGCCATCTAATTAATTTGGATTGGCCATATTATTATGTCTTTGAGCTCTCCGGGTTCCACGTGAAAGGGAAACGACAATCTCACGTTGCTTAGAATATTGATCTCTTCTTCATCAATGTATACTAGATAATAATAACCCCTTTATTTATTGTTACAAGGGACATTGTGTCTGAAAGTCAAAACAAGGAAGGAAATTTTTTCGTTGCAACCGAAGGAATGTTCATGCTGGTCATTCCTTTTCATCGGCCACCTTTCTAAGCTTCTTATTTATTTTATTTTTTTAACATTTGTTCACTCACCAAATCCACCTTCCCAACACTTTTGTTTCCCAACCAACCAAAGAGGAAAACCAATCTCTCATTCCTTGCCATTCCAAACACAAAGCATGGTAAAACCGTATGCTTTTGTAGTCTCTCTTTTCCAATATACGTTTCTCTCCCACTCGATATAGAAAATGAATTTAAAAATTTACAGGTAACGTTTAGAACCGGAAAGACAGTGGTAGTGACGAAGCTCGTATTGATCAAGCCAAAAAGAGCCAAAACCAATCATCTTCATCATCATCATCACAATCAAGGTGGTAATGGCAAGAGGTTCATCAATAGGAGAGCGGAGCTACTTCAGTACTCTCGGCAACTCCGAGAAGCTGCTTCAAAGCTACCGATTACCCTGACTCCTCCGCACACTTCTTCCAAAGACCAACACCTCAAAGCCCGAGTACCATATGTTTAATCTTCTTTCCATGATCATATTAATAATGAAGAAAAGTTTGACGCTTTAGGCTCTTGTGTTTCATAATATATGATATCTCTTGGTCTATTGTGTAAGATGAAAGTCCTAGTTGGAAAATTTTTATTTCGGGTCCACGGAGCTGATGAAGAATGAAATTTATATGAAAGCAGTCACTATCAACATTTGAAAACTAAATCCACTTTCAAAAATCATTTGGAATTCTTTTTTCAAAACCGAATTCCTTGACACAACTCTTAACGGTTTCTTCGCATTTGACAGGCTGTTAATGCACAGAGTTGCCTCGCAAACTGCAATATTTCAATTCCGAAGTTGTTCAAAATCCTGTGCCTCCAAGCTAAGAAGTGCAATGCCTCTATCGGCTTTAAGATAAAAGCAGTTACCAAACGCTTACAGGTAAATGAAACACTTTTCTTACTCAAATAAATTTTACATTGCTGTTTCTTCGTCTAACTGAAATAACAATTGATGGCTTTCAGGCACGAAAGCGGCGAGGTTTTTTCTCCAAACTGCTCTTAAAATCAAGAAAACATAGGTGAACTATTTTCCAAATTGCTACTTACGGTTCCATTGACAAGTAGATAAATAATTTTAACGGTGGAAGAAAAGAGAAACGAAGATGAATAGTTTGTGCACAGAATAAGGCGGAGAATCATTTATGCATTCACTTACCATGAGAAAAAACTAATTTATGTTCAACGGATTAGAAATCTCGGCTTCTTTGGAATCCGATCGATTGTTTTTTCCTGCTCTAATCTCTCAATACTTTATTGCATCGAGAAAAGAAATTTAGCTGTGAAAAAGAGTTCATATGTATACCCGACAGACTGGAATTGTAACATGAATACCAAAAAGCTCTCCATACAATTGAAACTTTGTGAGCGAAAATGACTGGTGTTTATTCATTCTGTGTGAGAGAAAAGCATACTAATAAGCTGTTTTCGAATCGAAAAAGGTTTGTGTTTTTACTACGAGTAACAAATTTTTATCTGATGTGGCGGGCAAAAGGTTACCTCAGTGAAAAAGTAAAAGAAGAGATTTCACAATCTCTGCTGGCGGGTGTATTCCCACAGAGCAATAGCACCGCTGACGTGGACGTTGAGAGATCTCACGACCCCCAATTGCGGAATCTCGACACAAGCGTCCAAAATATGTATGATATCCACCGGAATACCCTCTTTTTCCCGCCCGAGAACCAATACCTAGTCACACGACCCACAAGAAATATTTACAAACAAATTTTTTTTTTTTGAAACGGTAACTTCATTATATATATTAGAAAAGGCGAAAGCCACTTTACACAAAATGAGGTTAAGTGAGAACAAGGCTTTGTGATGGACTAACCGTCTTTTTCGGGAAGCTATACCGATCGAGTGGTACGCTATTTGCGGTTTGTTCCAAGCCCAAAATAGAGTAGCCTTCTTTCTTCTTCTTCTCTAGATAAACTTTCATGTTTTCTACCGGGACCTCGATTATGGGAACCCACCTATCGGCCGTCACACTGCAAAGCATAATTATTCTCCGTATTATATTCACAAGTAAAATCCAGCAAACAAAATGATATTATTTAGAGAATGATGCAAAGCGAGATAAAATAAAAGCATAGCTAAGAAAGGCCTAGGTTTACAGTTTACACCATAAAATAAAAATCAATATCATGTATGCTATTGAGAGATATATTTACATATATAGAGAAATGATGATCAAACCTAATGAGCTGGAACTGTTTATCATGCACAATGTTTGCATCAGGAACAGCCAAAGCTGAGGCCTTGAAGACCTGATGAGAACAACGGAAGAGGAAAAGATTATTCCAACAAGATCTCTGCTGATACGAGATACAAAAGAGACAAGAACAAACATACCTCACATGTCCGAGCCAATCCGGCAAGGTTAGGAACACGATCGACCAGCGAAGCAAGCATGATAAACTCTTGTCGGCTTGTTCTGAACTTCTCCATTGATTGCCTTCTCGACTGTAACACGTGATCAAGAAGCTGATCTTCCTTCTCAATTTCTGGGATTAGTGATAAGACGTGAGACAAGTTAGAACACAAGAAAATGCTATTATTGATGATGAACTTGACGATCAAACTAAATCGGCGTCCAATTCAAGAAGTAGCATAACCTCTCCCCCCTACATTACTTAATGACAAAAATAATTAAACTAATTAACTTACTCTATTTTTTATGATAATATGATCCCAAAAAAGATCAACAGCCACCAATAAGATTAACTTTATTTCTATAATAATGTTATGGGAATCTACAGTTATAGGACTACAATTTACACGTACCTAGAAGTTGTTTGTAACTTTCATTCTGGCTCGAGAGTAAACTGGTCTCAGTATTTTGTTTCTCGTGTTTATGGAGGGTAGTCTTTTTCTGAAAATCCACTGATATATCCGAGGGTTGTGATATAAAAGAGTTTCCATCAATACCCTTGGATGATATTTGCACATGGTTTTTGCTACTTTTCAAACTCTCATTCTTGATAGCCACCAAGTCCTTTGCCATTGAGGACCTAAGGTCTTCCCTGACATCCTGTGACATTGAAATCTAAGAGACAAATCGAGCAGAACAGCACTGAAAGTGGAAGAAAAAAGAATACGGAACAAAACAAACACGCTTACACTTAAGAATATCAAAACTTCCTCCATCAGGGATTTTGGAACGCATTCAAACTCGAGCTCCTTCGATTGTGAAAACCCAGATTAGTTTAGTAGCACAAATTTCATGAATAGAAATAGCAAAAACGATATAAAGCTGTATTTCTTCACATGCTGTGCAAAAATGAAGAAGGAAATGTCTCGGTCATTAGGAAAATTTAAAAAACACATTTTTGTTCACACTACCCCATGATTCATATTTATGATTATGTTCCAATCAAAACTAACATTCTTAAAAAAAAATTGCTGAAACACTCAACTAGGCGCAGGAAACCTCATGTGGTGCACATATTGAAACGACATTACATATATATAGTACAGAAGTATCATGAATATAATAACACAATTTTCCGCTGAGAATTAAGATTCGGACCTCAACCCGATTAATAAAAATTCCAGCAGGTGTGACGGAGAGAATGGGATCGTAGGCATCGAGAAAACCTTCCATTGATGCTCGCAACCTACATAAACACACCGAATTCCTGTATCACACTACAAATTATGCAAATGGAGCTAAAAGCAAGATCTCCAATCACAAATATGCACAATCAAGGTAGAACAGATGGAATAACAAGTGCAAACACTGCGCATATTTTTATCTTGTCTTGGGAAACACTTCATATTCCCCTTTTTTTTCCTTATACTAATGAGTACTTCAAACTGAATTGTTCTACTGAAAAGAATTGACCAAGCACTTCATACCGTTTACAATCAGAGTTTACTGATAGATATTTTTTCATATCTTCAAAGCACCTCTTCTCTAATGATACGGTAGCAGCGGCGTCTGAATCAGGAAAGAATTTGGAAAATACTTTGTACGCTAGTAACTGCACAAGTGCCAATTACCCAACAATTATAAATCTAGAAAGAAAAAAAAACAATTTGCACAACAAAATATAAGTAAAGAAGCAAGTACGCCATTTTTTTCTCCAATAAGAAATTATAAAAATTAATTACCTGGGTGAATCCACGCAAGCTATGGTGATGAGATGTCAACAATGGAACTATAGGAGGAAGTAATTCGTCCAAATGCTTGGATTGAAATGCCTCAGATGCGTGGAGGATCACATTAGCAGCGATGAACACATAAGAAGCGAGTGCCTGCATTCGATTTCTGAAGGTTTAATAAATTACAAATAAATATAAAGATTATGCCCTGGTCCTTAAAAATGCTTTTAAAACATTGCCTGATGACCATAAAACGTATATACCTGTGGCTTCATGTCATAATCTCGTAATATCGGAACTAGTTGTTCTCCAACCTGATAAGTAGGAATATAATCATTAGTTCTTTAAGAAAGCAACTTTTCAATCTTTTTACAGTAGCCCTTAAAGGAGAGGCTATGTGGCCTAGTGCAAAGCAAATAGTCTCACCAGGGATGGAAATTTCAAATATGTGTTAATTGCAAAAGTTTCCAAGTACTGTCGAATAGCTGGCAGGTTATTTCTCTGTAATCATAGAATTCAAATTTATAGATCAATTCAGATATAGTTCATGTACAGAAGGATTTTTAGTGCAGCTAAACATGAAACTGCGTACATTTAGAAAATATACAGAAGATCCTTGGATATAAAATCCTAGTGTATCGTATAATATTGACACGACATTTACTTACACAAAGGGACAGGTGTAAATATTCTGTGACTTTGCCAACTATATCTTGACATACAAAGCGCGACAAAACACATATCATTTGCCAGGCTCGAATCTTTCTTCGGTGGATCTGTCAAATATAAAAGTAAAGGTGCCTCAGAAATTGCATGGTGGATGAATAAAAAAGAAAAATGCAGAAATAGGGTGCTAATAATCAATATTATGCTAATCAGTTGATAACTTTCTTCTAATTTGAAGTAAAGCAAGCATTTTTCATGATACGAGTAACATGTTAAAATACTGCACTGCAAGTTCATGGTCATTGTACCAACATCGTCTATAATTATAAACCAACTCCATGTTATTTGTTTACTTACATATTTCAGGGTGGCAAGAAAAATAAAAGAGAAGAACTAAATGATTGAAAGGCACAGGGAAAATAATACTCACAGCACTGTATTTCTTATACAACTCTTTGGAAAGATCCTTGTCATTTACCTACATTGCAACATAACTTAATCATATTGACTTTTAATGTGCGAAAGCAACATAATGCCACAACTATGATAAATAAGTTGAAAATGATGAAACAGAAAAAGAGTCAGGCATAACAATGAACTTTAAAGCCATAAATTCGCATGTGACTGCCGACTATAAAGTAATCATACTGCGGCGTCAAGAAGCTCAAGCAGAAATAGTTTTCCAGATTCCAAAGGCGCAAAGCATTCTCCATGGCCGGGGTTTAATCCAACAGAGTCAACTAGATCAGCTAACTTGTAAAATAGCACAGCAACAGATACACGTGCATATAACTCTGTGTTGATAAATGCCTGTCACAACAGCCAAAAGAGAGAAAACAAAATATAAAAAATAAAAATAAAAATATCACTCAGTGTCCGTTCCATTCTCTGCACATACTCATCCTACCTTTTATCATATATTAATATAAATAAATAACAAATATATATTAAATGAGTTAAATCAAGAATATTTTGACGACATATTCAAGACTGCTCAAGAATGGCCAAGTAGCATAAGCAATAACTTTTAACAATACTAATTTTCAAATGCTTCAAACTATGTGATGGCTTTCCTTACACAGCGCTAAACTAGAAAAATTCAGATAATCAGATACCTCACCTCACTCAGCTCAGGATTAGGGCTTGTAGCTAACATGGAGATCTCAGTTTGTGTATCATGATTTTCTGCTAATTCACCTTCTAAATCTTCATCGAATGCAACTGGGTAAAATATTTCCAAGTTAGTAAAAATAGTACAACACCACGTATTTTCCTCTAGTAAGAAGAGGGTGTGACATACCAGAACCATACAAAGATAGAAGTTTCAGCTCCTTCACATAGTACTTGATATACTTAGGGTTAGACAGCCACAGGCCCGATAAATGCAAAGCAGCAAGACGAATTGTACGAGGACTTTTTGTGCCTTCCTCAAGAACTTTTTCAACAAACTATACAAAATCAAAAAATAAAATTTAAAAGTAACGAGATAACACTTGATTAGCAAGTCACACAAAAGCATGCAAACTATGGAAGAATGAGTGGCCCACTTGGAGAGGCTAACATAATACTTGGAGAGACAGAGACTACATACCCATTTGAGAGGTCCGGATCCCTCACCGGAATTGTGCATTCTCTCATCGGAAAATATGGAAGAATGTAGAACGGCAGATAACAGAGCAGCAATCGGAGCAACCTTTCGCTTGTTGCAGCTCGCATGCAATATCCAAGAAGAGCGGACCAAATTCCAAACAGTCTGAATAAGATTCAAATGATAAAACAAATTGACACCTCTCTGACTTCAACTTTTTATTAGAACCTGTATATTTTTATTTTTTTAAATAAGGACATCATTATATTGAAAGTGTTTAACATAACAAAATCCGGAGTTAACCGGGAGAGATCTACACCAATAGTGAGGTGGTTCACTCCCACAGAACCAGACCGCACATAAAATAACATGCCAGCCCAGAATCAAGAGAGGAGACCAACCACCAAAACCAAAAGCAATAACAAAATATCTACGACTTCGTTGAAAAGCAATCAATAATTGATATTTCTACAAAGGTACAGCATTTAACAAAAGTACAATACAAGGGATGATGTGCTTGACAACTCGACCAATCTATTGCAAACTAAAATCTTGCTCACAATTTTGAGAAGCAAACCTGATATTCAACCCCATTGCAAGAGGATACAAGAGAGTTCAACTTTCCTCTAGCAAAGAGGTCCAATGAAAATCTGACTGATCTCAGAATCGGTAAAACAGAAGCTTCTCCGGCATTTTCGAGGCTGAAAGATAATGGAGTTCGCAAGTCAATACCGCAATGTTATAACTATTGTAAGTATGAAAGAAAATGTGGAACTTGTATAAGTATATTATGGACTAGAAATAATGAATTGTATGGAGGATTTTCAATACAGAAAAATCATGGTAAAGATATTGTTGAGCACATGACTTGTATTTTCTTTCTCGCACTTAAAAAAAATATACAAGCAAGCTATAATTTCTTACTTAGCTACCAAATCATCAAAAATTTGTCTCAGAGCAGCATCCGAGAAGAAGAACTTGTTTTCCCCCAAGTGAATCCCATTCTTAACAGCATAGCCCGGAATTGACAGCAAAGACTCTAGGCAAAGCCACTGCATGAGAAATAATAAAATAAAATAAATAAATAAACAAGTGAGATTGTTTTACCACAATAAACCAAATTACACCCGAATTAAAGTTTCAGCAACAAGCATATCAAGATCAAGTATGAAACAAATTACAGATCTATATCAATGCAGGCGGAGAAATCTGACAAGTGATACAATGAATGAGTGTACCGTAAAAAAAATGTGCAGCCATCAAAACAAATGATATAATCACATTGACTTGCTACTCATGAAATCATAGCTTCAAGGGTTGACCCACCTTCCAATTCATAAGCACCGAACGTCTTGTCCTTACCAAAACTCCAGTACCAAGAAGATCATTTATATTCTGAAGAAAACTAAGAGCCGCGAAATCTAATAAAGGCATGCTGCTTTCTTTTGGCAGCAACTGCTTGTTATTGTAATTAAAGCAATCCAAGGTTTGAGAAGAAAACACCGACGCTAGTGCTTTAAGAGCAGAGGATAATGCTTCATATGCTGCGAGATGAACTTCCGCTCCATTCTATTTCATCAACACAAATCAACAACCAAAAGATTAAAAAGGCAAAATCTTGAAAAGTAAGTAAATCCTCACCAATTCATGAATAGGAAAAAGAAGAAAAAAAGAATACAAAAACTCAAAACGCACCTCTGAATCACAAGCAGGACCAGAAATAGTATTCCAGTAGAACTTCCACAAACATTTGAAAGCAAGATTTAGCGATTTACTAGTTCCAAATTGTGCACACCAGTATGATATAAGTGCAACGGTCTTCACAGATATTATCTGTTTATTCATAGAGAAGTTGGAAGAAGAAGAAGAAAAAAAGTGACAAGTCAGCAACTATGGGACAGAAAATAAAGTCAGGCTAATACAGTCTGTATAAGGAATCGTACAGCTTGAAGCACTGCGGTGGCTGTGGAAGATGGTAGTCGTCGCTGACTTGGGCCTCCAAGTTTTCCCTTCACAGAACCGGGCAGATCAACCTCAGAACTAACACCAGAAGAGAAAACTGAACATGACAAATCTGTGAAAACGACCAGGTCCTCCTGCCAATCAGATTAAAAGATTACTGAACCCTTAGATAGGATAGGACCAGCTTAAGAGAATTCACTAGCGAGATAATAAAAGTAAATGTGTTTACGCGGTGTCAGTACCACGAAAGAGAGGAAAGTGTCAGTGAAATCCTGATACAAAGTAGCAGAATCTGCATAACTTATGTTATCCAGAGTCTCGGTTGAGCCAGATTCCGATCTGGTTCTAAACTTAATACCATATTCGGTAGTTCTTTCCTGCATTGTCTGTAGCTCCATTACCAAGCTCGAGGTGAGTATGAGAAATTTAACAGGTAAATGCTCTTCATTCTCAAATTGATTGGAGAAGTTATGACTCTGGCTTTGAATAAACTGCACGCAGAAAAATTATTATCAACTATAACGCTTCAAATTTTTTGTTGATAATGATTGGAACATCAAAAGTGAAATTCTAAACTAGAAGAGAAGTAAATACGCAATTATTGAATTACATATTTTACAACCTCTATGAAAAGGTGATGATATAAATAAAGATAATAATCTGATACAATATACACATTCACCAGAGAGAAGGTTGCTTATAAGCTATAGTCTTTAACAAAACTATCTAGAATAGGGAAGTGGTTTAGCACTGACTTACATATGGATATATGTACGCATACATACATATCCATATAAGAAACAAAAAACAAAAAAACCCTTTAGATAAGCTAATAAAAAAAAAACTTCAGACCAATCTTGAATGAGATCAGTCAGGGAAAAAGAAGAAAAATCAGAAACTAAGGGGAAAAAAATAAAAATAAAAATAAGGCACACACCTTGCGTGTGGGTATAAATTCACACTCTTCCTTGACTGCAATAAAAAGTACTCTTGCCCATCTTCTTGCTTCTGATTCCCACGCTTCTATGTCTCCGTCATCATAAGTAGCCAATTCCTTACTCTGATTGAGAGTAGCTGTAACCTTATAAGGGAAGTCGTACAGCCTCTTCAGGAACTCCAGCTCTGTACATTTAGCCGTGCAAAGCTTCTTTCCACACCCCATAATCCATTCTTGTACTTGAACTCTTAAGGAACCTAGAGCATAGATGGATAGATATGGAAAGGATGGGGACACGTGAATTACAAAATCAATGTAGAACATAAGAGTGAGTCTGCAATTAGATAACCGTTTCACTATATTAATTGATTATTTTTTCAAAAAAAACAGTGAAGTATTATCACTAAATTAATTAATTATTATTATTATAGAAGCTACTTCTCATTAACATAGAGGTTGAAAGATATTACACCGAACAATTCTCAAATACCAATTACACTAGACCAGTCTCTAAACTATAGAAAACTAACAGCTTGCTGCGGGAGGATATTTCTTGACCGTCCTTCCGACTTGTGGGAGGATATTTCGGTCCTATTTTTTAGCCCCATGTTTTCCTTTTTTTTCTGTTTCTATGTAAATCTGGCTTTTGCCGTTATCAATAGAAAAGTTATTGTTTCAAAAAAAAAAAAAACAGCTTGCTGAAATAAGAAACTATAATTGACCACATGCTAAACATACCAGAGCTTACCCCCATAATCAGTGAATTCCCGAGGAACCGTTGAAATAAAGTTCAGCAGTACCTCAAGAGGCACATCAAATGAACACACGACTGAAGCACCAGCCCGAAGGATATTCTGACAAACTGGAGACATCAAGGTAATACCCAGATCAGTTTACATTTGAAACTATTGTTATAAATGAAACTACCCCCTAGTTTTTTTTTTTCAGAGCTTCTTTTGTTCATGTATTATAATGTTTCAAAATGCAATAGAAGTTATTTTCGTACATAAAAATATGATATATTAAAAAAGCAGTGATTAGAGACCTCGGAGCCGATAATTGGAATTGAAATGCTGTTTGCTACTCTCAATAACAAATCTCAAAGCATCTAAGAAAACAATTTTATCATCTTGTGGAGAAGGGTCTTCACTCCTTCCTGCTATACTTCCATCATCTGCTTGGACTCCGTGAGCAGCTGAAGCTAGGCACTCAGTGAGGCTCATAAATCCAACTCTGCTGAACGCTCTCTGCTTTGTGGAAGATGCTAACTTGGTCAAGAAAGCAATCCCTTTCCTGAAACCATACAAGATAAGAATTCGATATCTCCATACCTGTGATAATTCTGTAACCATTTAATAGTTGCAAGAGTCCATTAGCCAGTTACCATGACCAGTCACAAAACTCTTGTTAAATAGAAAACTTATTAACCAATACCCAACCAACAAAAGCATTCGTAAATGGAAGTGAGTAATGACTAAATATGTTGAAGAAAACAAATGCAGAAGCAGACCTCAAGATGACGAAAAGAACGAGTCTTAAGTTTAAATCAAATTAAATGATGTGAACAAGAATCAGAGAACAGCGTCGATAATTCTTTTTGTTTTCGTAAAACCCCCAACTCATTCTTAGACATCTTAATGAGTGATATAAATTTGTCTTGAACTCAAACATTTCCACTATCTAAATCAAAGTAAATGGACTATTTCCTAGGCTACATCTAAGTTTTAAATATCAACATGCAAAACAAATACAAGATATAATCAAAGCTTCAAAGGGAAACCACATGTTAACAGATAAAATTCTGAGCACGTGATGTATTACCTCATGAACAGGCAACTAGTATATGAGCATAGAAATTTCCTTGCACCTTCAATGGTTTCTGACGAATATACTCCTTTTACACCTAATAGACAAGCCAACAAGTCATTATACATTCACAGTTGACTACCTCGTCCAAATTGTTATTTCCTGGTTACTAAAGACGGGAGAACAGTGAGCTCGCATCTGATGTTATACCCACATTATATAATAATAATATTTTTCTGTTTCTTAAAAAAAAAATTTGCGAGAACAGAGAGGCACTGGTTTCTTGCTGAAAAAGATATACCAAATATATATATAACAAGTATTCCAATTTTATAGGAACTATTTTTTATATAGACAAAAAAAGATAATCATAAGAAGAATCTAACAAGACAATCTTACAATTTTATTTTTTACTAGATTTGTTAAAAAAAAAAAAAAATTATATGAAACAAACTACAGTGCAACAGGAGAGATCCTGATTACAGGTCAAAAATATTATTATTTTTTTAAAAAAAGAAACAGAAAACTATATTAATATAAAAAATGGATATACATATTATAAATGTTTCTCATCTAAAGAGAAACTATATGTTTTTTTAGCTGATATCAATGGCTAATAAAACAGATTACAAAATTGAAAATTCAATCTCGGAGAAGTAAATGCATGGAGGGAAGGAAAAAAAAAAAGACAATGATAAATGCCATTGTAAAATCTAGTGCAGAAACCAAAAATGATAACTATCGTGATTAGGTGTTTATTGGGCCGGTCAGCACAGTGGAAAACTAATCATTATTCTAATTAACAAGAATACTCAACTACAGCTTCCAGAAGAAAGCTTGAATCACATCATCGTTACTCAAATTTATTACTAAAGATGCTCTAATGACCATTAAGAAATTGTTGAGTTCCAGACATACAGACCAAACTCTTTGTGGTGTACAGGATCATTCAAGGCTTGTAAGAATGAACCAAGAACAAAAGTTTCTGGCACTGACTTTGCAAAATTTCCATAAATTTTCCAGTTGATTCCCGCAATTGACTCCATAATCAAGCACCTAACTACACACAAGCAAAAAAGAGAAATATAAAAAGACTGTAAATAACTTGCACAGAGAATCTGTAGAATGGCTTTGTAGCGCAACATTTACAGTGAACAAGTTTCGCTCCAACCGAAATAACCATATGGACAAGCTTAGAAGTAACCATTACCTTGTGGATTATCATGATGTAGTCCTCGTTCCCACAAGATTACCAACCAAGAAAAAATTTCACTCGAAGTTTCAAAGTCATTTTGATGTTTTACTCCGCCAGCATTTGAAAAACTAGCATGGGAGCTAGGAGATTCAAGCAACAAGGATACCTAAAACAAAACGACAAAGTTGAACAAGCTTTTCCAAAGGGAAAACAGAGGCTTATGCAAATCTCATAACGCCTATCCTTCGCAAGATTTTTTTTTTTTTTTTTTGAAGTTGTGATCATGTAGAGACTGAAATTCCAATCAGATTATGTGTTTTGGAGTTTCGACTGTTAAATAAGCATACATAAAAAAGAAAAACAAACAAAGATAAAAACAATAGAAAAGGCAAACCTGATGATTCCAAGCTGCTTCAACCAAGTGCGTACCATATTCTTCAAGCATTTCGTACAGCAGTACAAAGGCTTCCCATTTCTTGTCACTGTTTACAGTAGACTCGATAGTGTCACAAATTCTGCCGACGCCCAGTGACTTTGCTTCGATATTGGCCCACGCTTCCCTCTTTGTCATACCCGAAGGTGTTGTGCGCTTTCTGCGTGACTTAGCCTCTGAAATGCAAGAAGAACGGCTTACTCGATTAACACGAACTGCTGTCTTTAGCATGTGTAATGACTGTTTCCTCACTAAGCTCTCCTTATCGATCTGACCCATAAGACCAAACATGGAAAATTGAGAGCTCGGTCGCTTTGATGCTGACAAAAATTTGACGCAATTTACAATAAAAATAAACAGCCAAGGGATAATGCTCAAGTACCAAGCCTTTCCTTATTTCCTCCCAGAATTCCAGATCAGTTGTTATATCCAATCTTTCAATATCATCGACCGTGGTGTCAATATCGTCGCTTTCGTCCGTACAAGGCAAGAATGACATGTATAGAGACAGTACACTATACGCATCTCGTCTCTCTATAGCTCCTTGAGAGAATAGTGCTCTGCAGCAGTTCCAAATTTTCACAAAAAAATCGTTCCTGGATGCGAATTAAACACATTTAGTACAAGCAATGAAACAATAAAAGACAACAGTGAGTGCATATGATGAAGAAAACACGTCTTGTAACGGAAAAAAAACTATATGAAAACCACACATCTTTGGAGGGAATTGAACACATTACCTTGAAAAGAAACTCGTCTGGCCATGAATTACAACTTCAAAGGTGTGAAAAGGGCCAAATGATTTGAAAATAATTGGCAAAAGAAATCTGATCGCACAAGAGCGATGCTCCAGACTTTGTGAAAGCATACGCTCAATCATAGTACACACACTCCAAATCAAAGTACCGGAAAAATGTTGAATATCAACACCCCCATTAGCCATAGCTGATTTTGAAATCATAACAGATTTCTCATTTGAAATGGAAACATCTAGCATTGAGGCTAGTATGTGGCATGAAATAGACAGAGGAAGGGACCAAGTTGGATACTGAAAGTGTTCTTTCTCCACCTCTAAACAACCAAAAATGTTAGTTTCTAATTCTTCATTTTGAACCATATCCAGCGAATTGTAAACTGATCTAAGTAGATATGGAACAAGGTTTGCTTCCATCACTACCCAGCTACTTGTCTCAACCACAACAACGGTGAATGATTCTACGACCTACCGACAAAATGTACCAAATGGAAGCAGAATAAAAGTCAAGAAACTATTGATAACCAGTAAACAAGTGTCAATGAGAGACATGCATTTGGAATTTACCTCGTTAAGGAGTTCACGGTTGAAAGTATGTAGTGCCTTCATCAACGGAATAAAAATTCTCCAAATGAACATTTTCAAAGCATCGTGATTAAGACCTGCATTGTATTGAGCGGCAGGTTGACATGAACATATAATCTGAAGATGCTAAACTCTGAGAAACAGAGAAACTTCACATAATGTATTTTGGTATACCAGCTGGTGAAAGTTTAAAAAGACAAGCACGCAAGCATGCGCAACATGCTAGCTTTAGCTGCAATCAATATCGTTTTAACCTTTGAAAAATTTCATCAAGTTTGCAAGACGCCAAAGAATAACTTTGCAGATGAAACTCCATAAGGACCCAGTCAATCCTTTCATTATCACAAACATGTTAAGTGCAACACCATTCTATATCAATAGGGTTGCCATTATTCAATTTCAATATAAGTACTGGGACAAGCGCAGGTTTATAAAATGGCAAATAAAAAAAAGTCGTAAAAAATATGATAATATCGTAAGGATAAGCACTCAGGGGAGAGGAACACCCATATGCTCGTCAAAACATTATATAGCGACCTAGATTATTATAATCCTTAACCCAATATATTTTTTATTTCTCATCACGACAAAATAGGAAAAAATTAAACGAGAGCAACTAAAATCACTGATATCTGGGAGCGCTTTTCAGGAATAATTTTTTTTTAAACAATAACCATTTGTGTTGATGATGAGCAGAGCCAATGTTAGGCTTTTCAGGAATAATTACTAACCAAGTTTCTTTAAGAGGTGGCAAAGCGCACTGATAAATGTAGCCATATAGCTGTAGTGATCCGAATCCAAATCACTTCCTTCGCTTAAGTCCTACAAAGTACCAATCGTAACCATTATACTCTTTCTTTAGAACTTATAACAGAAAAACGAGACAAAAACAGGAAGAGAAGAATTTAAGCAAAATGCTGACGAAAAAGACCTTAATCAAGAGAATATAATGTATCTAACGACTAAGATCTCGAACATTCTTATAAAAACAGGCAACTCTATGGTCCATTTACTCTCATGTTGACCAATAAACTATCACAAACAAGAGCTGATTAAGAACTGGCATTTACTCTCTTGTTTTGAACAGTTTCAAGTTCTTTGTTTCAAATTAAGAACTGGCATTGTACGAAACACGGATTACCTTGACGATTTTCTCGAAAAATTATGATCATTAACATTTTAGTGTCTCCGAGAGTATATAGATATAAACAGGGAATCTGGTGGAATTGGAAATACCTTAGCGAAATCAGGAGAGGAATCGATGAGGGAAGCGAAAAGGCTCGTCGGAGATGAACCTGTGGAAGCCAGAAGACAGTCAAGAACCGCCGGAATAGAATCCGGCGGAACTTGCCGGAAGCTCTTCCAGAGAGAAACCACGAGAGACGAAGTTGCTTCGATGTCGTTTGGAGCCATTTGTTATTCGAAATGGCTGCAGAGAAACACAGTGACCTAGAGTGAAAAACTCCGGTATTGGTGTCAGTTGGCGAAACGCCGTTATTGATTTTCAAATGGACATTTCCTTTTCATTTCTTTTGTGTTGAACGCTTCAGACATTCTGATATCATAAACCCTATAAACCCTCATTTTTTTTTTTTTTACCATTTTCTTTTTTGTTATTTTCCAAATAGTTAACCTTTCAAATTTAATAAATAGACATTAAATTTTCATAACAAATTTCTAAGCAACCAAGACGCTAAAAATTTGTCAATTGCTAAGATCATCTTTAACCCATAACATTAAAATGGTACAATTTTTACATTAAAATAGTACAATTTTTACACTAAAATTGTACAACTGTCACATCAAACAGTTTTTTCATCTTCAACCCACAACACCAAATAGCACACTAAAAAAATATTCTCTTTTTATACTTTTTCATATTACTTCATATCAATTGCAAATTAATCACTCTATTAATTCATTATGTCAATAATAAGCTTATTAAATAGTATATTATTTTTTTGTATCAACGTATCAAATTAATTTACAATATTATTAAGTATTATGTTAATACTACAAAATGAATATATAAAAAATCACCCTAAAAAAATAAACATAGTGGGATAACATTTATAGAATAAAGATTACATATATACATTACATTTCATTGGTAAAATTAAATATATAAAAAATAACCTAAACAAAACAAACACACACATAAAAATAAAGCACACAAAAACACTGATACTCGCTAATCGGTACCATTAGTATACTCCTCTCATAAATGGTCAATTAACGCATTACGAAGGGCTATATGCTCATCTTTATCTTTGATTTTTCTATGTCGATCAAGAAATAGTTGAAATCTTACATCCTCATTTGACTCAATTTCAAAATCTGGTTCTTGCGTGTTTGTCTCGGGAATCAGTTGAATTGGGGCATTTAGATCACTCACCTCTTCTCTTATCGTATTGTGCATAATGAGGATTTTAGCAAGTAGAAATGAAACTTCTCAACAATCACAAGATCAATTTCAACAACAAGGATATGGAAATTTTGGGCAATACTTCAATAACATCCGAGCACCCAACTCTGATGATATGCCGAACTATTAAATAATAGTTTTTTCATGTAATTTGTGATTTTTACTTGCTTATGTATGCACTTTTATTTTTTTTTTCATTATGTCGTGTGTGGCAACTATAATTTTTATTGAGATTGTACTTTTATGATTTTTAGTATATTAGTTTTTATTTTATATGATAGGTAATTGGTGTTTATTTTATTTGATAGGTAATTGGTGTTAAATTAATGTTATATGTTATACCGTCATTTTTCTTATGGTAAAAACGACGTCTCAATTGCTAAAACGACGTGACAATATAAAAGGACAATTTAGTCAAACGGCTAAAAATACGCATGACTAAGTCAAGCACAAGCGACAAGGGACAAGCGCCAAGCGCAAGCGACAAAGCGCCAAGCGACAAGCGCCAAGCGCAAGCGACAAGGGACAAGCGCCAAGCACCAAGCGACAAGCGCCAAACGCAAGCGACAAGGGACAAGCGCCAAGCGACAAGCGTCAAGATTAATACTCTATAAATAGCTCAACTCAGAACTCAAAACTCAAATCATTCTCTCGACTCAAAATCTTCTCTCAACTCAGAATTCTCTCAACCTAGAATTCTCTCAACTCATAAGAAAAGACCGATGATCCGACTCGATGAAAAAGAAAAAGAGAAGCATTGAAGATCTGATTACCCAACAAAGACAGCGAATAGAAGACGAAGAATCCAACAAGAACAACCAAGAAGGCAACGAGAAGATATTCTCTAATCCGAAGGACTCTCAGGAGGACAGCAAGTCGTCACGATCCTTTTTAAGAACCGAGGAAACGTGACTCTGACAACACAAGATCGAGACACGTCGCAAGCTCGCACCCCGACACGTGTCCCGCAAATGTTATCCGAGAAATCGCATTAACATTTTGGCGCTAGAAGGAAGGGATCTTGAGAACAACCACGACATTCCCGCCAGCAATTCTTTTCTCATCCGAAGGAAAGCTCACATCCACCTGAGAATCCTGACTCAAGAGGCGACGCAAGGAATCTCTGCAAGATGACCAGCCGTGCCGCCGCTTCTAGAAGCAACGCCCCTCAACGGGCAGAAAGCGTAGCGCTTCATAAGCGAGCCCGGACTCAAGCTAGACATAGCCAAGTCCAAGAAACATCGCCACCAAGCGTCGTCCCAGCAGCAAGCACCGTGCCATCGTTGCACCTGAATCCCACCGGCCTGGTGAATCCCGCTGCACGTAACTCCATCTTTATTGAACGAGACGATCGCATGGAGCGCCTCGAGAACAGTGTTTTCCTGCTGGCAAGCGAGTTCGCAAGGGAGCGAGAAGAGAGGGCCATGACATTACACTCCCAAGCAATAGAGAGACGCCCGGGGAATGCCCGCTTGGGAGATCAAAGGCATGAGACAGAACAAGCACTTAACGAGGAACCTGCCAACGAAGGTGGACAAGACGAAGCTCCCGACCCAAACATCTGAGACATCGATCATCACCACCAAGCAGAGTGGGCAGAGCAGCCTCAGCGCTTGCGAGAAAACCAAAATGAGGCACCAAGACAACAATTCCCTTAAACCGCACGCTCTACGGCAGGAGCAAGGACTGAACCATCACGACGGTCTGCCTTCGAGCGACTGGGACAAGAAGAGGAAGTGGCAGATAGCAGGGACGCAAGACATTTTTCACCACCTAGACGTACCGGGTTGTCGGGACGCCTCGAACCCAATATGGACCTAAGAGGCCATCTCAACGCCCGGTGGGAGATGCTAAGGGGCCAAGCCGCCCCTGAGCCACAAGAAGCCGTCCTTCCACCAACCACAACACCACATGTGCCACATGTCACTCTAATCAACCAAGCATCGAGCGAAAGAGAGCGCACTACCCGATTTGCATCCGCCGTCCCTCAGGGGAGAAACGACGAAGTAACTAACATGTTCAATGTGTTAAGGGAGGAAATACGAGAAATACAAGCGGCACAAACCAGGACCCCGATTGTGAGAAGCATGATCGAAGGAGTAGCCTCGCCGTTCGCTGCGAACGTCCTCGCCGAAGATACCGTAGGAAATTTTCGGCCGCCAACCATGGCACTCTACGATGGGAGCACCAACCCACTCTATCACATCCACCAATACCGAATAAACATGAAGATGGCAGGACAAACACCCTCGACAATGTGCCAAGCATTCTGCCTCACACTCACTGGAACCGCGTTCGAATGGTTCCAAAGGCTAAAAAGGGGATCAATTCAATCTTTCGAGGACCTTCAAGAAAAATTTATCACGCCTTTCGCCGCGTCACGCGTCCGCAGGAAAGAAAAGTCGTATCTCCTAACAATCAAGCAAGGACACCACGAGACCCTTCAGTGTTACCTGAACAGATTCATCGAAGAGTCAAAGAAGGTGGATGAGTACGATGACAGCGACGCTATTTTTGCCTTCATCGATGGGCTCAAAACCAGTAGCTTTTTTATATCATTGGTGAGGCAACGACCAACAACCATGTCAGAACTAATCACCCGCGCTACCCAGGATATCTCCGTCGACGAATACCTCGACAGTCGAAAAGCCAACGATAGAGGAAGCCGTCGGAGAGAAGATGAACAATTCGACAACGACTTACGAAGAAAGAAGAACCGGGCCACGACGGTCACGGTCTCGGACCTCCGTCCTCTGCCAAGTCCACGACCCCTGCTTGCTGAGAAGTTCCAAAGAAACGCAGACTTTACTCCGCTCAAAACTACGCCAGACAAGATCCTTTCATTGCAGAGGAACATGTTCACCAACCCGCAACCCATGTATACAGATCCATCCATGCGAGATAAAAGGAAGTATTGTGAATTCCACAAAGATCATGGCCATCTCACCGCTGACTGCATTCAGTTCAGGAAATAGATCGAGGACCTCATCCAAAATAGAGAATTAAAAGATTTCGTCCTATTGATGGTCGCCAATCCAGACGCCGCTGAAAGAAGACGGGCCACTCAAACCAACAAGCAACAAGACCGCGGAAAGAGACCCACCACCGATGACCACAACCGCGGCACTCAAAGAAATGCGGTTAACACCCCGCTTAACATCGTAACAACCATCTTTGGTGGACCCGAGACGGGGGACACCGCCCACGAGCGAAAGAACTACGCACGAGCAGCGACCGGGGAAGCCCACTCCCACCACATCAACCTTACAGAAAATAAATGTCCGACCACTCCATACGAAACAATTCGCTTCACGGAGGAGGAAGCTCTCCGAGTAATGCACCCGCATAACGATGCGATCGTCGTTAAAGCGCAGGTGGCCAACAACATGGTAAAAAGAATCCTCATTGACAATGGAAGCTCCGCCAATATCCTGTTCAAAACGGCCCTCGAGCGGATGGACCTTGGCGAAATCTACTCAACCCCGGTCAAGACCCCGCTCTTCGGATTTGATGGAGAACGCGTCTACACAGAAGGATTCATCAGTCTCCCGGTTACCTTCGGAACAGAGGGGGAAGCTCAAACCACACGATTAGTCAACTTCTTGATCGTAGATCGTCCATCTGCCCACAACATCATTATAGGCCGGCCGACACTCAACAAAATTCGTGCCGTCACCTCTACATACCACCTCCTCATGAAGTTCCCGACACCATCGGGGATTGGAGTGACGAAAGGAAATCAGGCGGACTCAGGAATATGCTACGTTCAGGGGTCCCGCAGCGAAAAGGTTGACACCACTAAGAAATGTGACGAAAGGATAGGGGCTGTATACCAGATTGAAAACGATCTTCCGAGCCAGAGCGAAAAAGCCCAAATGTTTGAAGACTTGGACCCGAGGGAAAAAGCCGACACAAAGAAGGTGGAAGCATCAAGTGACCTCTCCTACGTGATACTCGACGACGAAAAGCCCGAACAAGTTGTCAAGATCGGAGCGCACCTAGCAGCCGAGGTAAAAGATCAACTTGGAGCATTCCTTAGATTACAAAAGGACGTCTTCGCATGGACACATGCGGACATGCCCGGAATCGACCCACAGATCATTGCCCACCGCCTTAACGTTCTCCCTGGAGAAGCAGGAAAAATCCAGAAATGAAGGTCTTTCAACCCTGAAAGATACCTCGCGATCAATGAGGAAGTGAAAAAGCTAATCACCGCCAACTTCATCCGCGAATCGAAATTTCCCCAATGGATCTCAAACGTGGTCATGGTAAAGAAATCCAACGGAAAGTGGCGAATCTGCATTGACTACACCGACCTCAACAAGGCGTGCCCGAAGGATTGCTTCCCGCTACCTAGGATCGATCAATTAGTTGATTCCACTGCTGGTCACGAACTCATGAGTTTTATGGATGCATACTCCGGATACAACCAGATAAAAATGCACGAGCCCGACGAGCTCAAGACCACATTCACCACGGATCGGGGGCTTTTTTGCTACCGAGTAATGCCATTCGGGCTAAAAAACGCCGGAGCCACATATCAACGTTTGGTTAATCAAATGTTTGCAAAACAAATCGGGAGAACGATTGAGGTCTACGTCGATGACATGCTCATCAAAAGTCTCAAGGCACATGACCACGTTAAAGATCTACGAGAAACCTTCACACTCCTTCGAAAATATAAGATGAAGCTAAATCCAAACAAATGTGCATTTGGAGTGGAGTCAGGAAAATTCCTAGGGTTCATTGTCAACCAGCGAGGAATAGAGGCCAACCCCGAGAAGATCCAGGCTCTGTTAGACATGAGATCCCCCACAAAAG
Organism: Urtica dioica subsp. dioica; assembly: GCF_054948205.1. NCBI lineage: Eukaryota > Viridiplantae > Streptophyta > Magnoliopsida > Rosales > Urticaceae > Urtica > Urtica dioica. Next base: position 38,857,763 of record NC_142757.1, read on the forward strand.
CATAGGAAGTTCAAAGCCTCACCGGACGGATTGCGGCGTTGAGCCGATTCGTCTCTAAAGCGACAGACCGTTGTCAACCATTTTTCCAAGCCATAAAAGGAGGGAAGAATTTCGCATGGAGCGACGAGTGCGAAACCGCTTTTCAAGAATTAAAAGTTTATTTTGCAACACCACCACTCCTGGCAAAACCCAAAGAAGGCGAGACTCTCTACATATACCTTTCCGTGTCAACAAGAGCCGTAAGCGCGGTCCTCGTTCGAGAAGAAGAAAGAACTCAATGGCCTATATACTACATAAGCAAGGCCTTTCTGGACACAGAGACTCGATACCCGGAAATAGAAAAGTTGGCTCTTGCTTTAGCGGTGGCAGCAAGAAAACTTCGACCATACTTCCAGGCACACCAAATCATGGTAAGAACCAAGCACCCAATCAAGAAAGCCCTACAAAAGGGAATGTCATTGAGGGTGGCCATCTGGTCTCACAAATTGAGTGAATACGGAATAGAGTTCCAACCAAGAATTGCGATCAAGGGACAGGCAATCGCCAACTTCATAGCCGAGTTTACATATAACGTGGACCTTGACCAAGATGGAAAGATCGATGAAGACCAAAAGCGTCAAAGAAAAGGAAGGCTATCCCCGACGGGCCTGTCTAGAGCCTCCACGTGGACGGAGCTTCCAACGTCCGCGGATTCGGAGCCGGAATCGTATTCATGAATCCAGATGGAGAGAAAATGAAGTATTCCATCCATTTCCAATTCAAAGCTTCAAACAATGAGGCCGAATACAAAGCACTCCTAGAAGGACTCGACATGGCCAGAAAGCTCGGCGTGGAAAACCTCAAAATCTATTGTGACTCGCTACTCATCGTCAACCAGGTCAAAGGAGAGTACCAGGCAAAAGAGGAGAACATGATCGCGTACCTCGAAGAGACTAAACTCCGACTCAAAGCAATCTCATTGTATGAAATTGTGCAAGTCCCTCGCGACTCAAACACTGAAGCAGGCGTTCTAGCCCGAATGGCCTCCGGGGCCAACGATGAAAACTTGGGGAAAGTACCCGTCGAAACCATGAAGCACCCGTCAATCAAGAAGGAAGAAGTGAATACAATAGAAGATGACCCGAAGCCAAACTGGATGACGCCGATCATAGATTATCTTCGTGAAGACACCCTCCCCAGCAACCAGGCAGAAGCCAGGAAGGTGAAGTATCAAGCGCAAAGATATGTTCTACGAGGAACCACGCTATACAAAAGAGGATTTTCGCAGCCACTCCTCCGATGCTTGGATGAGGCCGAGGCCAATTACGTCCTGAGAGAAATCCACGAAGGAATCTGCGGGAACCATTCTGCAGGGCACTCTTTGACACTTAAGACCCTAAAGCAAGGCTACTTCTGGCCCACTCTCAAGAAAGATGCATTCGAACTAGCAAAAATATGCGACAAATGTCAAAGGTTCTCGCATATCCCAAGACAGCCCCCAGCGCCGTTGTGCCCCATCCTTGTTGCTCGCCCGTTCGCAAAATGGGGGGTAGATATAATCGGAAAACTGCCAATGGCGTCAGGTCAGAGAGTCTACGCGATTGTGGCAATAGATTATTTCACGAAGTGGGTGGAAGCAGAACCCCTAGCGAAGATCACCGAAGCCAACACTACTAGTTTTATGTGGCGATCAATCATTTGTCGTCACGGTATTCCCGCCTCCATAATCACGGACAATGGCTGCCAGTTTGACAATAAAAAAAGTCAGGGAGATATGTAAACAGTTGAAGATGGTAAAGACATTTTCATCACCTCGTCACCCACAGGCAAACGGCCAAGTCGAAGCCGTAAACAAAACAATCAAGGAAACGTTGAAAAAGAAGCTAGAAGAGAAGAAAGGTGCGTGGCCCGACGAGCTCCCCCTTGTCCTCTGGGCATATCGAACGACGACCCGAACCGCGACGGGTGAAACCCCTTTCTCCCTCAGCTATGGAATTGAAGCTGTTATTCCCGTCGAGATCGGGACTCCATCTTTCCGAATGGAAACTTTTGATGAGGAAAATAACAACGAGGCACTCCGAATGGAGTTGGACGTAATTGAAGAGAGGAGGGTTGCAGCATTCACTCGCATGGCCGCCCAAAAGAGAGTCGTCGAGAAACACTACAACTCGAAAGTCAAAGCTCGTCGCTTTGCCGAAGGAAGCCTCATCTTACGGAAGGTATTCCAGAACACACAAGTACACGGAGCAAGAGTACTTGGGCCAAACAGGGAAGGACCCTACCGAGTCCGGCAAGTAATACGCGACGGGACGTATCGCCTTGAAGAGATGGACGGAACAGAAATCAAGCATCCATGGAACGCGGAGCACCTCCGCCAATATTTTCAATAGGTCGCGGCACCAAATTACATACCTTCTTCAAATTGGCAAGCGTCACCGCCAAAGTATTTAATTTACTTCGCTATATTTTCTTTCCAAAAGCGGCCACATAGCCCAAAAAAAATGTAATGTCATAAAAAACAAGACAAAATATTGAAGTTAAATATCGCAGTTGTTCCTCTCAAAAAGGATTTTTGAGTTTTCATACAATTCTATAAAATTGCAAAAAAAAAATATAGAGAGCTCGCGGCGTCGAGACCTCTCACAAAAAAAAATATAGAGAGCTCGCGGCGTCGAGACCTCTCACAAAAAAAAAAATATAGAGACCTCGCGGCGTCGAGACGTCTCACAAAAAAAATATAGAGAGCTCGCGGCGTCGAGACCTCTCACAAAAAAAAATATAGAGACCTCGCGGCGTCGAGACCTCTCACAAAAAAAAATAGAGAGCTCGCGGCGTCGAGACCTCTCACGAAAAAATAGAGAGCTCACGGCGTCGAGACCTCTCACGAAAAAAATAGATAGCTCGCGGCGTCGAGACCTCTCACGAAAAAAAATAGAGAGCTCGCGGCGTCGAGACCTCTCACGAAAAAAATATAGAGAGCTCGCGGCGTCGAGACCTCTCACAAAAAAAATAGAGAGCTCGCGGCGTCGAGACCTCTCACAAAAAAAATAGAGAGCTCCCGGCGTCGAGACTTCTCACAAAAAAAATAGAGAGCTCGCGGCGTCGAGACCTCTCACAAAAAAAATATAGAGAGCTCGCGGCGTCGAGACTTCTCACAAAAAAAAGAGAGCTCGCGGCGTCGAGACCTCTCACAAAAAAAATAGAGAGCTCGCGGCATGGAGACCTCTCACAAAAAAAATAGAGAGCTCGCGACGTCGAGACCTCTCACAAAAAAAAATAGAGAGCTCGCGGCGTGGACACCTCTCACAAAAAAAAATAGAGAGCTCGCGGCGTCGAGACCTCTCACAAAAACAAATAAGAGCTCGCGGCGTGGAGACCTCTCACAAAAAAATATAGAGAGCTCGCGGCGTCGAGACTTCTCACAAAAAAAATAGAGAGCTCGCGGCGTCGAGACCTCTCACAAAAAAAATATATAGAGAGCTCGCGGCGTCGAGACCTCTCACAAAAGAAATATATACGGAGCTCGCGGCGTCGAGACCTCTTACACAAAAAAAAATAGAGAGCTCGCGGCGTCGAGACCTCTCACAAAAAAAATATAGAGAGCTCGCGGCGTCGAGACCTCTCACAAAAAAATATATAGAGAGCTCGCGGCGTCAAGACCTCTCATACAAAAAAAATAGAGAGCTCGCGGCGTCGAGACCTCTCACAAAAAAAATATAGAGACCTCGCGGAGTCGAGACCTCTCACAAAAAAAGAATAGGGAGCTCGCGGCGTCAAGACCTCTCACAAAAAAAAAATAGAGAGCTCGCGACGTCGAGACCTCTCACAAAAAAAATATAGAGAGCTCGCGGCGTCGAGATCTCTCTAAACAAAGAATAAGAAAGCTCGCCTCGTCGAGACCTCTCATAAAAAAAAGAGAAGAATGGCCTGCAAGATGCATTGAAGACCCACCGGAAGCCCGCATCAGCAAAACTCTAAAAACAAAAAGAAAGAGTGCCGACAAGACTACAAAGTTTCCCGCACGACAAGTCGCACGCGAAACTGGGGGGTTAATGTTATACCGTCATTTTTCTTATGGTAAAAACGGCGTCTCAATTGCTAAAACGACGTGACAATATAAAAGGACAATTTAGTCAAACGGGCTAAAAATACGCATGACTATGTCAAGCGCAAGCGACAAGGGACAAGCGACAAGCGACAAGCGTCAAGCGCCAAGCGACAAGCGCCAAGCGCAAGCGACAAGGGACAAGCGCGAAGCGCCAAGCGCAAACGACAAGGGACAAGCACCAAGCGACAAGCGACAAGCGTCAAGATTAATACTCTATAAATAGCTCAACTCAGAACTCAAAACTCAAATCATTCTCTCGACTCAAAATCTTCTCTCAACTCAGAATTCTCTCAACCTAGAATTCTCTCAACTCATAAGAAAAGACCGATGATCCGACTCGACGAAAAAGAAAAAGAGAAGCATTGAAGATCTGATTACCCAACAAAGACAACGAATAGAAGACGAAGAATCCAACAAGAACAACCAAGAAGGCAACGAGAAGATATTCTCTAATCCGAAGGACTCTCAGGAGGACAGCAAGTCGTCACGATCTTTTTTAAGAACCGAGGAAACGTGACTCTAACAACACAAGATCGAGACACGTCGCAAGCTCGCACCCCGACACGTGTCCCGCAAATGTTAACCGAGAAATCGCATTAACATTATATATTTTCATAAATTATTTAAATAGGTTCAAAATTATAAATATATTTTAATTGATGATGAATTTGCAATTAATAATTTTGTTGCACAAAAATGGCTATAATGAATAGTGTTGCACCAAATATGGTGATAAACTATTCATTGCACCATTTTGGTGCAAAATATGGTGTGGGTTGGAGCAAAACTACACCAAATGTGTCACTTCCCACACCAAAGTGGTATGGATTGGAGATGGTGTAAGTAGCCATTTTTTTTAGAAAAATTAGTCGATCTAAGCCACATCAAACGTTGCAATTGTAATCTAGCCGACGTTTCGTTTAATTTTCGAATCTAGCCAAATTTGATTACGTGTCATATTTATGTAAGATGGTATTTACTATATTATCCTTGGTTTGGTTTCAAAAATACTAGCCCACGTTTTGAAACTTGGTTTTGTAGCCGAATTTGTTATATTCGGTTTATATTTCGAATTTTAAAAAAAATTCTATACTTGGCAAAGTTGGTTATTGAGCGTTTTTTTCTTTAATGAACATTATAGCCGTGTAAGCAAATACAGTGTAAATGTTCGTAAATTTTTGTTAATCTCCGTTGCTTTGTTAATTTCTATTAATTATGGTAAATTTACATATGTGCAGGTAGAGTCGATTTCTTTCATTTCCTTTAATACGCATTTAATACGGTATTTTTGTTTTCCAAATTTATTTTCTAATTTTGAATGAGATTTTATCATAATTACGTGTATTCATTATCTTGTTTTACTTATTCAATCAAATAAATATTTCTTTTCCCTTTTAATTACATCACCGAATCTCATATTATGAATTAAAAAAGCTGAAATTAAATTGCTGAATTTATAGCCGTGTAAGCAAATACAGTGTAAATGTTTGTAAATTTTTGTTAATCTCCGCTGATTTGTTAATTTCTGTTAATTATGGTAAATGTTTTGTGCATTTATTGCATTAAATTTTCTCTTTTAATTACATCACCGAATCTCCTATTAAATTAGCTAAATATCCAATTAAATTGCGAAAAAATCTGAAATTAATTGGCTGTATACAATTCAAACCGGTCAAACGTGGGCTAGTGTTTTGATCAAGTATAAGAAAAAGGGTAAATTAGGTATTTTATATCCGTAAATTTCAGTAAATGGCTAGATTGCAAAATTTACCAAACGTTGGCTAGATTCCAAAAACCATGTTTCAAAATGGTTACGTTGCTAGTTTACCCTTTTTTTATTATTAATTATTGATAAATAGTCATTTGAATATTTGAATGATTTGTCATGTTAATAAATAGAGTTTTTTTTTTTTTTAACGAGACTCTTTATATTAAAAGGGCATTAAGCCTAATTACAAAAGAGGCGTGTGAAAGCACAGCCGAACCGTATCTTAACTCCCACAAAGAACCATGAGGCTGGTCAAGATAAAATAAACGTGACAAAACCGGGTGCGAAAGCACAGCCGAACCGTGTCTTACCTCCCACAAAGAACCAGGAGGCATGTCAAGATTAATATTAATATTTACAAAGATCTTTTTGAACAAAATCCATATAACGCTAGCCCAATCTCTCTGAAGGTCAGTCAAGGAGAAGTTTTTAAACTCCTTACAAGAGTTGTGGACCAGAGGGCTAAGTTTAGGTTTAGAGCTTATGTAATATTTCTGAGGTGCCAATCCTCGTTTTCAAAAATGCATTTGTTCCTGTTCAGCCATAGAACCCAAAAAGTTACGAGAATCACCGCCTTGACTGCTGCCTTCCACAGTGCATTCTTCCCTGTGTTCGCGTGTAACTGAAAAAAGTCTGATAAGATTACCACTGTCGAGGCATCGATGTCAAGCTTCTTGAACAACCACCTCTATAGACCTGCTGCTGCTAGGCATTCCACAAAAAGATGGTGAAGATCATCCGCTGCCATGTGACATAGAATGCAACAGCTCGGAGAGAGAACCCATCGAGGGTTTTCTCTTTGAATGACGTCAGCCGTGTTGATTCTTTTTAGAACCAGTCTCCATCCAAAAATTTGGACTTTCTTCGGGGTTGGGGACTTCCAAACGGCCTCAAAGAAAGGGACCGGGATCGCCGAGGCCGAAGCTATGAGTGAAGCGTGCATATTCTTTACCGAGAACTCGTCCGAGTCATACAACCAAGCCCTATGATCTGCCATCCCGTCCCAAAGAGAGACATCCGCTAGCAAATCCATCAACCGAGCAAATTCTGACACTTCTCTATTGGATAACTTTCTTGGAAAATAGAAATTCCATTCGATATTAGATGCATGAATAGAGGATGTCAGCTGCCTGATTGGAACCTTCTTGAGGGGGTAAAGACGAAAAAAACAGGGAAAACAATTTTCCAAGCTCTCATTGCCACACCATACATCTTCCCAAAATCTGATCGTATAACCGTCTCGCGCAATCCACAAACACCATTTAAAGAAATCCTCTTGAACCGAAAAAATGGATTTCCATAGATTGTCTTTATAACTTTGTTCCAAAGCTCCTCGGGCTCGAGTAGAAAGTGCCACGTCCATTTGGCGAGCAAAGATTAATTTTTCGCAACTACCCTCCCAATTTCCAAACCTCTCATCTCTTTTGGCTTGCAGCACATGTCCCAAGCTATTGCTGCCCGATCTTTCTTGTTTTCGAAGCCTTCCCAAAAGAAATTCTTCATAATTATCTCCAAGTCGTTGGCTACTCCTATGGGTATTTTGAAAAATGTCAGAAAGTGGGTCGGAAGCGCAGATAGCACCGATTGAATGAGGGTCAATTTACCTCTTTTCGATAAGAAGTCTCTCTTCCAACCCACGAGTCGTTTGGCTACCTTGGTTTGGATGGGATCCCAAAAAAATTTGCTTCTTCGGTTATCTCCGAGAGGTAATCCGAGGTAGGAGATTGGAGATTCAAGCATTTGGCAACTGATAGAAGAGGCTAGACTCAAGCTCTCCTCTGATTCACAATTGATTCCCAGAAAACTGCTCTTCTCGATGTTGACTTTGAGCCCTGAGTCTTTACAAAATTCCGAATCATCTTCACAAAATTTTTCCAATTTTGTCGCTCAAAATTCCCAAAAATGAGGGTGTCATCAGCGAACTGGAGGTGAGAGATAGTCAGGCTCGGAGATCCCACCTTGAGTGCCTAAAACGACTCTTCCTCCACTCCGCGGAGGACTCTTCGGGATAAAGCGTCCGCAACTAGGATGAAAAGAAAACGTGAGAGATGGTCTCCTTGACGCACACCTCTTGAGCTCAAAAAATGGTTCTTATCTTTCCTGTTGATGATGATGGAAAAGTAGACCGATGAAAGGCAACATTTGATCCACCTTCTCCATCTTTCATCGAAACCTTTCTTATCCAAAACAAAATCGAGGAAATCCCAATCCAATCCACCATATTGTAAGCTTTCTCGAAATCTATTTTGAGGACCGCATCTTTACCCCCTGATCTCTTGGTATCCTCGACCATCTCGTTGTTTGCATTGGTGCCCACAAGAATAGTAGTAGTCATAACTTATATACATTTGATGTAATAAAGTCTTACAAAGACTCTTGCTTGTAACTGCTGAATAATTAATAAAAGTTGAAACTTTCATTTATTCTTCCTTGTCTGTTTGAAGCTTTATCATAAACCATAGTCTTTAGTCCTTAAACAAACCTAACAACAAAGGAAGAGTCGAATATAGATTTGCATGAACAAAACTCTTCATGCAAAGACTCTTGCTTGTAACTGCTGAATAATTAATAAAAGTTGAAACTTTCATTTATTCTTCCTTGTCTGTTTGAAGCTTTATCATAAACCATAGTCTTTAGTCCTTAAACAAACCTAACAACAAAGGAAGAGTCGAATATAGATTTGCATGAACAAAACTCTTCATGGTTTGCTTAAAATAGTATATTCACAATCTAAGGATCAAAGGGTTATTGATCTCAGTATGATTGTTAGGAGAATCTATGATGTCTAGTTATGAGACATTGAGAGTTTGAGACTCTATAGTTCTTCCAAGGTATTTTCTAAAGACAGAATAAGAACAAATCATTTAACCTCTTATGTCTCGGAGTTACTATGTATGAATTGCATCATGCTTACCTTAATCCTGAAATGAGATATGTCATTTCATAGCTTATGTATTTTTATTTGAGAAAATCAGAGTTCTAGATTCACTATGTGATATAGACAAGACTTATTGGTGAAGTACTAAGTTATGAAGATGTCATGAACAACTTTGTGAAGATTTCATAGATATGGAATTCATGTACAAGATAGCTGAAATGCAATGTATATCACCTCATGCTTTGTTCCTTGGAATTTGAATAAATGAACTAGCCAGTGTCCAAATTGAGCCATGACTCTTTTGGATGAATCAATGTGACTTTTTAGCTCCTCGTCAATACATTGTTTCTAACTTATTCATAAGCGACAAAGGAGTTGAGAAAATAACAACTAGAAGGGTAAAATGATAATTTTGTAAATCTCATCTAGTTGATGATATTCATGAAGGGTAAACATAGATAATATTCAATGGATCCACTCATCACAATTAAGTAGAATTCTTGAGTAGAAAATATATTCATTTGAACCTAGAGATTTCAGTGTCAGCTCTTTAGTGGAGTCAGTTGACATTAAGCTAGAACTTGGAAAAGGTTTGTGAACTTTTGAGTCCAAGTATGCTAGCTCAAGCTTTGTTCATTTTACTAGAAGGGTAAAATGGTAATTTTGTAAATCCCATCTAGTTGATGATATTCATGAAGGGTAAACATAGATAATATTCAATGGATCCACTCATCACAATTAAGTAGAATTCTTGAGTCGAAAATATATTCATTTGAACCGAGAGATTTCACTGTTAGCTCTTTAGTGGAGTCAGTTGACATTACGCTAGAACTTGGAAAAGGTTTGTGAACTTTTGAGTCCAAGTATGCTAGCTCAAGCTTTGTTCATTTGGATCCATGAGGTCACTACCACAAGTCACTAGAGTAGGATTAGTTAAACTAGAAGCTAAGCCAAAAACAAGTTCAAATATTGAACAAGACAAATTTTACGAAAATTGTCTAGAAGGGTAATTTTGTCCATTAGGACATAAGATGGTATGAATTGTTGGGGAATCAAGTGGGTATCAGACACGAACAATCGCTCTGATACCACTTGTCGGTGGATCGAGCTCGCATCGGACACGAACGATCGCTCCGATGCAACTCGTTTGAGATGATTCCACCATATAACCATATTAATGCGGAAAAATAATTACTTACGTTGATCATAAGCTAATTAAATTATGGTTATAATTAACAAGATCTAGTTATGTTTAATTAATTTAATTCACGAGAGCATATAAGTCAAGCAACCGATATAAGAGTAAACGAGTACTTACATTGATTTTCGGTTCAACTACAGAACGCTCCAATCCAATCGCGTACTCCTTGCGTCGTCTTGATGAAGGACTCGAGGATGACACCTTAGTCTTCCGAAACGTAATCTCCGAGACGAATAAGAAAGATGAGTGGGCACAATCTTTATAATTACTCCAAAAGTATCCAGAGTTAAAATTAAATACCTTTAAATCTGCTCAATGAATTCTATATCACCTCAAAAGTACAATCTGTGTAGTTTGTAACCTATATAACACACCTAGAAAGCAAAAAACAAAAAAAAAAATTAAACTTAAAAAATACAATAGTCAATGTCGTTGGAAAATACAATAGCCTATTCACACAATGATTCTTTATTAAATTATATAGAAAAAAAAAAATCAATGGCTGCCAGTGCCAGGGATATGTCTTTATCAGTCAGTGAAGAAATCAATCACATAAAAAGCAATCAGACTCCATAAAAAATAGCAGTCAGAGAAGCAGAAAAGCTAAATAATAAGAAAAAAATGTACACAAACAAACCTTCTATCCTCTTTTCTCTGGTCTCTTCCTCGGGATTAATTATTTGGCATTATTTTTTTAGAAGAAGTGCGGAAGAATAATCGAAGGAGATGAATCGGTTGGATTTTTTTTTATTAATAAAAAAGTCCTGATATATGAATTATATTTAGTCGGATTATTTCAAATTTTGGGGTTCAATCCAAGTGGGGGCCCTAGGCACATGCCTTATTCGCCTATACCAAGGGCCGGCACTGTGTCAATACGTCGAGCTTGACTAGCCAACTTGTAAAAAATTTGATCACTCACATCCTTTCGCAGGGCCTCGAGGGAGGATTACTAGGGATTGAGTCTAAGTGTGTAACCAACCACTTAGTCCTAGAGATCGACTTTGAAAAAAGAATCCACCGAGGGGAGGCCTTGTCTCATTGTCTCATTCTCGGACGTAGCTCTTCGAGTAGTGATAAGAGAAAAGCGCCGTTGAGTACTCTCATTTAAGAGAGGGCCACGAGGGTGACTCTTAGTCTGACGACAATTGCACTTTTCATTAGTGTTGGGAATCGTGGGCTGCAAACAACAAGTATAACCCTCGCACTTAGTTTTTAGAGTTGGCACATCGTCTCTTATAAGTTTCGGAAAGACATTTCCTAGCGTATAGAGAGATAGAGTGGAATTCCATAAATTGAATCTTAGATCGTCATGTTTCTAGGAAGAGCAGTGCATAAAGGCACAAGGTACATACTCAGACATTTTCCTATATTTTCTACTAGGGAAAATGTATGAGGGAAGTGTGAAATTCTAACTCATTTGAACACTTGAAGTTTGAGATTACACATCTTCTTGCATCCTTTTTCGACTAGTCTACGAGGAGACCTCCCACTTAAACTTTCAAGAGCAAATAGATTTTGAGCACAAGTGATATAGATATTGTTTTGAAAACATTTTGAACACATATTTGATTTCGATGAAAAAACATTTTCAAGTTTGAAAGTGAAAACAATTTTTCAAAATTCAAACTAGTTTTTGTAAAAACTCAATTTCAAGTAAATATTCAAAAAATCAAAACTTTTCAATCTTACAAAGCTTTCCCTTCATCTAAGACCCCATCATTATAACATTTAGAAAAACATTTTTTCTCAAGAAAATTTTTCCATTTGAGTTCTAGAACTCTTGAAGTGGGATCCGAGATTCGAAATTCAAAAATAAATTTTCAGAAATCCTGGAATCCCGGGCAGTGAACACCTTGGAGTAAAATTGTCGTAAACGGAAACTCCGATGTCCAATTGAGCTAATTCTAACTATTTTGGAAAGTATACTCACAGACCTTTAATTTGGTTCAAGAATCATTCAAATCCAAGTTCCGAGCAGAGAGAAACGTCTCTTTTACAGTAGGTAATCTTAAGCTCAGGGAAATCTGGACAGAAATTCGGTCGGGACTTAAGTGCAAAAGATTTAAGTGTAACAGAACGTTTTATTGAGTTGTTAATTCTTTTAGATGTGTCTTATTAACATGGTAATAGTATAGAACAAAAGATAATAACAACTAAAATAAAACGAGCGAGTAAATAAGAAAAGCAAGCAAGACTATATTACTTGTCACAGAATTACCCGAAATTTTTCAAACTTATCAAAACATGATTTTGATTATGAAAAAATTAAAAACTTTTAGAACTGATGTGTTTTAATATCATCCAAAAGTTGTAGGAAGTCAACATACTTTTTAATTTAAAGACACGAGCAATAAATTAAAAAAAATCTAAAATAACAATTCTAGCAAAACTATTACTCGAGTAAAATTATGAAAACGATTTTCAAACTCATATTTTAAATCATATGCACATGCTTAAACTTTGACCATAGCTCTAATACCATTTGTTGGAATAAATCTAGGGTTTAAGAAAAGATCATCGCTTCTAGCAAGCGGCGGAATATAAAAATTTCTTTAAAACCTCGTAAAACGTTTTTACAATCTAGACAAAGTGCATGAGCGTATAATATAAATTTTTAAAACTACTTATAGTTTTTACTCGGTACCAACCTTGAATGGAGTTTGAACATTGAGAAGCCTTAGGAAGGTTGAAATGCTCGTCTCCCCACTCAACTCGCCTCTCCCACTAGTCTTCTTGAACCTGTGAGCAACCACGAAAGTTTCTACCACTAGAGTCTCTAGAGTTTAGGTTGGATTTAGTGTGTGGGCACTTTTAAACACGGGAAAATAACACATTTATACCCTGTGTTTTAGTGAAATGTCGAGTTTAACCCTCGGTTTTCAAAAATGTCGAGTTCATACCCTCTGTTTAACTAAAATAACGAAATTGTACCCTCTGTTTAACTAAAATGACGAAATTATACCCTGAAATGAATAACAGCGTCACAAATCTCCATTTCATTGATATTAACTCTTATATAAGAAAAACCGAATCAAATCTAAATCAGTACCTTAACTTCCAAATTCTCAATTTTGAAATAAAAATAGTCTTAAATTGAAATTAAATAATAAAACTCATACCTCCTAATAAATGACTTCATTCTGTGTTCGAATTGTAACTCTAAATCCTGGATTCTCTGTATGAATATGCGATTTTGATGACTATCAACTATCAATGTTTACCCATTTGCCTCTTTCTGTGTTCTTCGCGATTAAGAGACTTTTGTTTATTTTTTAGTTTTTAAATAAATTACATATATGGCGCGAATCAATAAATATAATTGGTGTTTATATATAAATATTACAGTCAACGTCAATGAAAAGTCAATAAAAATAATATTCGTGACACTGTTGTCTATTTCAGGGTATAATTTCGTCATTTTAGTTAAACAGATGGTATAATTTCATCATTTTAGTTAAACAGAGGGTATGAACTCGACATTTTTTAAAACCGAGGGTTAAACTCGACATTTCACTAAAACACATGGTATAAATGTGTTATTTTCCCTTTAAACACTATGACTCAAGAACTAGTCTATGAGCCAAAGAGCTAAAACAAATGCTAGGTCTAATGAGGACCTATGTGCCAAACAAAAAGGGCAAGAAGAGATAGATAGAGAGAGAGAGAGAGAGAGAGAGAGAGAGAGAGAAAGGGTGGGCAGCTAACAAGTCTAGAGAGAGAAGCTCTCAATCTCTAAAATTGCGTGTTGTGAATTGTGAATGAGGTGTGGTATTTATAAGAGGAGGGATTGCCTTGAAGATGTAGTTTTCTCTTTTCTATTGAATATCAAATATTAATGAGCATGATCTTTATTTCTCATTCCTATCAAAATACCAAGGTTAGAAGTAGTTTCCTTTTCTCTCCTATGTTGGCCGCCCACTTTACTTGCTTCATGGAGCAAATTTGTTTCCTCTTTTTTTTTTTTGGCAAGTATCTTCATACATCAATCTACAAAATAAATTCCATTTCTCTTCTATGATGGCCACGGTTTTGGAGCTCTAGAACAAGCTTCTAAATGTTTCTTTATTTGTTCATGACAATATAAGAAAAGCCAATGTGGAATTTTCACATAAAATTCCATGGAGTGAAATTCAATCCTCAAGGCCCAAATTCCTAATGTTGGCCGAGTGGACTAACTTCATTGTCATCATATGACAATGTCAAAAAACTTATTTATTGACATTCATGTTGGGAATATTGCCCACTTGAAGATAATGATTAATAAATTCGATAATAAGATTACTTTATTAGCATTATATGATTAGTGGGTTGAGTTCTAAACAATTAGAATCAATAACAACTATCTTCCATAGCCTCCGTATCTAACTGAGTCACGTGCTGGGCACCTGAGTTCGAGCGGTGTGCTAAAACATGGTCGATGACTGATATACGCCTGGAAAGCTATATCTAAAGTCATATATGTGGAACACATAGGTGAAGGCTGATCACTATGTGGGAGCATTCTGCACTTGTGGTAAGTGTACGACTTGGACAGGTCTTGGTTGTAGATGTGTCGTTTAAGGACCGTTACGACACACTAACCGAGGCCACTATGATGGTCACAGTGAGACTTGATCTAAATCCTGAAGTGATCATGGACACTGGGTTATGTTACTGAGCTCTTTGACTCATTCGCTAAAAGGCTATTCATGCTAATCACAGCTTATGTCTTGGGAGTTTTCTCAGAGCATAATTCGAGTGGGAAGTGATTTACAGATACAGAATCCAGCCTTCCTTAAAGAAGGTTAATGTTCACTCACCTAAGGGTTGATTCCAGAACCGATAGATTGCTAGCACTTTCGAAGTAAGTAACGTTCGAAAGAATCTTTCGCTGGGGAAGCAACAATGCTTAGGGCTGATATGTATCAAGAGAAGTATAACGGATAAATTGACTTCTCTCGATACGGGTTGAACCTGGAGGATCTTGATCACGAACTGACTATATCAGTGGACACTCGTCACGATGAGTAAATATAATTCTAGTATAAAGGAGAGTTCAGTCTTGGCTTACAAGGTGGAGTATTTGACCAAGATTAGACGAATCGATGGACAAAAGAGAAATGACTATTTCGTCTTTTTCATCGGATTTGTTAAGCTCCTATTACTAGGTCCATAGTCCCCGATTCGGCTCTGATAAAGGCGGATAAGAACTTTCGTATAATAATGTTTATCATTATTAATCTCACTTGCTGTAATTGTGATTGACAACATTAATTCTGGAAAACGGGTATTCGCAGAATTAAATAAATATTTATGGTAGAATTGTTTATTTATTGTTTGATCAAGTAAATAAACAATTATTAATTATTTGTTTATTGTTGGACCAAGTAAATAAATAATTAATTGGGTTTTAAGCAATTGGACCTTGCATACATGGAAAAATCGAATTAGGATTTTTGGCACTAGGGTTTGCGCAAATCTCATTGGCCGTGTGCCATCAAGTTCGAAATTTCAATATTGGTATTTACCAATATTTTCTCTTTAGTTGTTTAAATAAAGGAGAGAGAAAAATATAAGATATTGTCCTATATTTTCTCCTTATTTAAAGGAAAGTATTTAGGAGAATATTTAGGAGAATAATATATTCTCCTTTATTATCTCACTAAATAAATTATTCTCTATTTAAATAAAAGAATAATATCCCATAGATATTGATCTGATGGATGAGAGAAAAAGTAGGATTCACTTGTTGAGATCCAAGGGCCTAGATTAAATCCTCTAGTGTGAACACAATAAAAGGAAATAAAATATTCTGGAAGATTCCATGAATATCTCATTTTTACTACTATAAATAGGGGTTCATGAGAAGACAAAAATTAAGGATTTTGACCTAATAATTTCGTGCACTCTAGGCTACCTTGGCCGTGCATCTGCCTCTCCCTCCCCTCGGAAATCCAGCCATTGATTTTTTTTTTTTCTATATAATTTAATAAAGAATCATTGTGTGAATAGGCTATTGTATTTTCCAACGACATTGACTATTGTATTTTTTAAGTTTAATTTTTTTTTTTTTTTTTTTGCTTTCTAGGTGTGTTATATAGGTTACAAACTACACAGATTGTACTTTTGAGGTGATATAGAATTCATTGAGCAGATTTAAAGGTATTTAATTTTAACTCTGGATACTTTTGGAGTAATTATAGTATGTTGTAGTTAGAATTAGAATAAGCATTGCTCATAATCCAGTTCAACATGATCATACAAAACATGTTGAAGTGGACCGACATTTCATAAAGGTGAATCTAGATGCTGGCATCATTTGTATTCCTTTTGTGGGAACAACCAATAAGACTGCAGACATCCTCACAAAGGGACTTTTTCGACCAGTGTTTGAGAAGATGATTTCCAAGTTAGGCATGTTTGATATATACTTGCCAACTTGAGGGGGAGTGAAGAAATCTGTAATTAATATTGTAATTATTCTGCATTTACTCGGTAGAATAGGAGCTGTTATTGTGTATATTCTCTATTTAGTTAGTTAGATATTCTAGCATTAGTTAGCTTATTTTTTCCGAGATTTCCTAGATTGTAACTGATTGTATCTCGCCTATTTAAGCAGTGCTTAAGGCTCATAATAAAATATCGGTTCATACCATAGGCTTTCAGATCCGTCAATGAAACCTAACTTATTTTTAACATAGATTATTATCAATATGGATCGGCTCCACGAAAGATAATTGTCGCCACTTTGAAGTTGAGAAACTAACACTACTCCAGGATTGTCCGAGTGATGCAAGAAATATGCATTGACTGGATCGTCTATTGGAGATCTTGTCGCTCTAGTCTAATTCGTCGTTTCTTGAACAACATTGTGCACCTTTCCGAATCCTTCCATGGAGATGAAGGAAGTGATGAAGAGGTATAGATTCAAGAACTGAAGGAACTCAAAATCTTGAGTCGATTTTCGGAATTGTATCTCTCTGATGCCATATTACATTCGAGACTTTAGCAAAGAAAAGAGAAAGATGAAGAAGATGATAGAAAACTCGAGTAAATGTGACTGGGTGAATTGTATTAATAAATGATAAAGAAAATACACATACATGTATACAAAATAATAAAGGCTGACACTAATAAATTACACGTCAGGATACACTTAATTAATAAAACAAAGGAAAGGAAAGAGTGTCATAGATACATCAATACAGACTAAATGAAAATAATCTAAACACAACAAACGACTAGTATTAGTTAGCTCCTCGGTGATAAGCACTCCGACCCCTTCAAATGAGAAAACAAAATTGTTAAAAGAAAAAGAAAAAAAATGATCCATTAGAGATCCTAGAAGAATTAGTACAAAAATTTAGGTGCTCATTCAAAGGGAGATCCTCATATTAGTCTTTGGTCATGTTTGTATGCACAAATTGATATGAGTTTTTATTTCTAAATTATTCACAACTATTAATGTAAATCTTTTAAATCCTATAGGATACGGTGCACAAGCAATTACACCTCCTCAAATTAGGACGCGAGTTCGAGTGACACATAAAAAAGAAAAGAAAATTAGAAAAATAGCCAATTTAAACGTTTGACATTGCTAAATAATCAGCGTTTGGTAAATCTTAAGTAAATAATCGTAAATAATGACGTGATCTAATATATGGAGGTTGCTATTTATCTAAGGTTTACGTCTGTAAATACATGAAAATGACTATTTATCTAAGATTTACCAAATATTGGCTATTTAGCAATATTTTTAAATTAGTTATTTTTCTAATAGACCAAGAACAGAGGGGAAAAAAATTCCTAAAAATGAAATGGCGGCATTAAAGAAACGTCCTATAGTTGAGGGACTAATTTAACACAAAATCTAAATTTATGGGGGCATTAAGAAAAGAAATGCTTTCTCGCTGTCTTGTAGTCCCGCGAGTGGATGACTGTGAAAGCAGAGTTTCCAAGTCACCAAAAAAAAAACCCATTTTTATTGCAAATATTAATATTAATATTATTAATATTATTATTATTATTATTAATATTATTATTTTGTCGTCACTCAACTCTTCCACTAATATTAAGCTCCAAAAACACACCTCACACACACATACACCACTACCGATCTCACAATGACGAAGACCCTCTCATTTTCGCCTTCATCGCAAACCTCTTTTCTCGTCCTTTTCACTGTCCTAAGTACACACACAACAACACTATGTTCTAGTTACGTTATTATTCTGCTTTGCTTTTCTTGAAAAAGAATTTTCATGGCGTTGATATTTAAATCTCTGAGTTTCTCTTTTCCAGGTCTGGTCCCACTGGTTGCGGCTGATGATGGATTTTGCTCTGCCGCTTCTGTGGAGTCTAAGCATTTGTATTCGAAAGTTACGAATCCCACACTCTCTCCTTCTCATCTCCAAGGTCAGTGAAATAAAATAGAAATCACTGTCTTCTTTTGCAAGGTGTAGAAACTAGAATCTGAGCGAAAAATAAAAGTAGAAACTAGAAGCTTCATTTTATATATTTTTTTTTATGTATACAGATTTACCTGGTTTCACACGCAGTATTTATAAAACTGACCATGCTTTGATAACCCCTGAAAGCCATGTCTATAGTCCTTTACCTGACTGGTATGTTGTGCTACACCAAATCTCAATCGATCATGTATCAAAAAGTGATTACAAAATCTATGTCTGAATCTCTGGATTTGATCTGAATTTCTCCGACAGGCCAAATACATTGGCAGCGTATTTGATAACCCCGGCCATTGGCTCTCATTTTGTTATGTATCTCGCGAAGATGCAAGGTCGGTCGGTCCTCAATTAACAACATTTTTATAGAATCAGTGTTCAATAAAACCGTCTGTTTTTCTGGACTTTCTTATGTGCTAATTTTTGTTTGTTTGTTAAGTTTGCAGGGGATTCACAATCTGGTTACCCACGTTCTGATGTCGAGAGGTAGGTGTTATTTTCTTACAATTTTTTGTTTACTTTAATTTTGCTTTGCTGTATCTGATTTCTCTGTGTGTGTCGATGGTACTAGATTCGTATTTGTGGTTCAAGGCTCTGTTACACTTGCAAATGTTTCGGGTCTCAGCCACAAACTCAATGTAAGATTTTGATTTTTGGCTTGTGTTTAATTTATTTATTCGAATGAATTACGTAATGTTAGAATGTCTCCTTGTTCACCAAATTTATTCATTTTTAATAAACCCAGGATAACTATCAAGCACTTGCTGTTTAGCTGTAGTGTTTTTTATTATATATATTTATGGTATTTGGTTAGACAACTATTCTGGGTCGGAATTTTGTAGGTGATTTTTTATGCTCTTTTCGATTGTTAACGAATTCAACACATATGTCTGATTCTGTTGGGAGATATACAGGTTGATTCATATGCTTATCTACCTCCTAATTTTGAACATTCAATCACATCTGAAGCATCTTCAACTCTTGTAGTCTTTGAGAGAAGGTTTGTTTCCCCGACCCCAATCTTGTTTGACAAGATATTCTATCAATAAATTAATGATATGAAAAAAAAGGGTACAGTGGATATCTAGCCATATGAAACTTTAGAAATTTCCAAATAGCCAATGTTTTGTTAATATCTGGTAAATAGCCACGTAAATCTATTTACACAGAGTAAATTTCTAGTAAATATGTGTAAATAACGTTGGTTACGTCATATTTTTGGCTTTTTACAAAATATTTATGGCTATTTACGAAAAATTTACAAAACGTTGGTTAAAATGCAAATGCTTATGTTTTTGTGGCTTATATCGCTAAATATTTGAAAAAAGAAACATAAATTATTATTTTAGTTTTTCAATTTCGAAACATCATAAAGCCGATTATTCTTGCGGCTGCGCTCGAGTAAGTATTTCATGGAAGTGGTGCTGATACACTTTCTTCTTTCAGACATTCTTCTCTAGAAAATCATATCCCGGAGCTGATTATTGGTTCGACAGATCAACAGCCACTACTTGAAACACCAGGCGAGGTATACTAAGAATTGATTCACAACACATAATTTGTCCGCGATTTTTGTTCTCTCTACGATTCGGCATTCAGATTATCTATCAATATATCAATGCCTTTATGTATCACATGTGTTCACTCATCGCCACCAGGTGTTCGAGCTCAGGAAACTTTTGCCCGCATCTTTGCCTTATGACTTCAATGTCCATGTAAACCATCTTTAGCTACTCAATTTATATACCTGCTATTCTCATGGCCTACGTTTAATAACAATTTTAAGTAATGTTTCTGTAAATTTACCTCTTCAGATTATGGATTTTCAGCCAGGAGAATATCTTAATGTCAAGGTATTTATTTCAACCTATGAATTCTTGCTTGTTTCTTATTAGTACGTTAAAAAAAAAAAACTATCACAATGAAATTGCTAGCATAAATTAGTTAGCCCTCATAATAAAGCTAATTTTTTTTTGTTCTATAATGCACTAATTTTTTGCGCTAAAAAGTGTACTAGTTCAGACCCTATTTGCTCTAAGAAGCTCATATACTAAAGCACTGCATTTTGTTATTTGTTACAGATTAGAGCAATGCATTTATCTATAGTTTTTGAAACAAAAAAGTCTTCCATTATATAGAACGAGTAGTATATACTAGCTCAAATATGATCTGTTTTCAAATCCGTCTGCACTTTTTTTTCCCCCTTCTTCTTCTCCCTGATACTGTATATACTAGCTCAAATTGGAAGTATGTACTCATCTCATGTGGGGGTTTATTGTATAATCCACATAACCATTTTTTTTTCTTCTTTTCTTTTCTATTTCTTTCAGGAGGTCCATTACAATCAGCACGGGTTATTGCTTTTAGAGGGTCAAGGAATCTACCGACTGGGTGATAGTTGGTAAGAGCTTCATAACAAACCACAGGCTGCAAAAAAAGGAGATCCGCTCTCATTTATGTTAATATATTCTCATTCACGCTATAGAATCAACACGATATTATTGCACCTCTTTGTTCTTTATTCTTTCGTTTACAAACACGTGTTTCTGATGGATAGGTATCCCGTTCAAGCCGGTGATGTGATTTGGATGGCACCGTTTGTTCCACAATGGTAAGAAATAACATGTGAAAGTCTTATGTTCAATTATATATTTTTATCGGGTGGGATGTGATATATTTGCGATTTCTTTCAGGTACGCCGCTCTAGGAAAAACCCGGTCACGGTATTTGTTGTACAAAGATGTGAATAGGAATCCATTGTAGTCGGTAACGTTGAGCCGATTTGAGCATGATGTGTATTATAAGTAAAAGGTTTCGGCATCCTTGACTCTGAATAATATTTTCGAGTACTTGCACTTTGGGCTTCATTTTTTTCTTCTTCTTAGCATTAGTGTTTGCCACTCCTTTAGTATTTTCTACTGGTCTGCAAAACAGCCTATTCTCTGATCTGAAACATAAACAAAGAAGATCCTCGGACATAAGTTTATCACCCGAGTCTGAAAAACACAAACAGCACGGCTAAAAGATGTATCATGTGCACTAAAGCAACTTGAAGATTACATCATTTGACAAAAAAGTCAAATGAAATATGGAAGGCCAAAGTGAACGCCAAATCAGATGAAATATGTTCACCTCTAGTATAGCTTGTAGGACCCGAGTAAAACTTTCCCTGCCTAATTGCAACATTTCAAACTCAGAATACATGCTTTATGTCTTGTTAATAAGATTAAAAGAATATAAAGAGATTAATCCATAGACAGTTGTTGATGTGGAAATCGCCGAGGTCAACAATCACGAATATCTCGTTGACGATATTTGATTTTCGGGAAGAAGGATAGGGCTAAATCCTTTGACTAAGGATCCCGGGTTTATGATCGAACGAAAGCTATATCAGTATAAGAAATGAGAATGCTCTGAGAATTGAAAAGATTTGAACTGAAGATGCCTTTGTTTTGAGAGTAATACAATAATTCCAATATGAAAAATTCCAGCCATAAATCCGGCCTTGCCTCGAACTATTTAGATTGCTTTTTACAATGTTATTCCGTCATTAACTCCGATTCAAACGTTTATATTACACATTCAATGAGTAATAAATATTGACTCCCCATTGTTTTGGTTACATGAATTCAAATATCAAACGTCTTCAAATAGTTGCATTGGAGACGATATCATTCGATTAAAAAGAACTAGACCTCCAATATGCTCATGAGAAGCTTTTGATACTCACAGCCTTAGACCAAGCCTTGGCGATCAATCTTCTTTTCCAATAAATACCTATTCTCATAGAAAAAATCACTACACAATCAATCAAGTTTTGTCTCTGTCCATATAACAAATATAAAATGCGATAAAAATAACAAACTTCAGGACATCTTCGCATAGCTCGAACATTAGTCGATGATCAAGCTCCCTCAGGTGGTGGCTCTCAACTCTCCATCCTTGATCAAAAGCTTCACCGTAGTCTTCACCGGTTTCTTTCTCTTCCCTCTCCCATGGGAGTGTTGTCACACTCTCCCATGTAATTATATATATTATACATATAATCTGGTGTATATATTATGTTTACACACACAAATACGTGGCATATATATATATATATATATATATATATATATATATATATATTTGAAATGATTGCCTTTACTTTTTAGGAGATAAAATGTGGTATGTAATTAGTTTCACATGGACAAAGAAGCTAGAGTTATTTACATTTAAAGACGTGCAAGCTAATATATATAACTTAGTTAGTTCATCCAGTTTAAAATTTTAACCTAACTATCATTTTATTCTTAAAAATAGTCAGCATCATTCAACCAAATTTTACTATTCCCAAAACACCTCCACGTTTTCGAATAAATTTCGCTGCTGCGAGTAATGTTGCCTCAACCGCCGCGAGTACTGCTTTCCTTCCTTCATCACCGGCCTTCCGGCCACCACCACTGGCGCTGCAAAACACCATTTCATGAAAGACACCGACTCTCCCTTCACCGTTCCATAGGGTTAACTGAAAAAGTCTAAGATTCATTTCATCATAAAGTTAATTGATCTCAAAGGTTAGTAATACGGACAAGACGAGTGATCGAGCTTTACAAGCATAGCTTGTGAAATGCATCAAGAGGGGTTATACTTTTTCCTTCTCAGAAAGATCTGAAGAAGGTGGTAGTGATCGGAAAATTTACAAGGACTACGATGGTCAACTCTTATTATTATTTTTTTTAATAAATTTTGTTTTTTCAGTAATAAGAGCCTTTATAATTGTTGACCAAATCACCAATGATTTTTCTTTTCCCGCAAGAGTACATGGTCACTAATCCCTTAATAACACATTCATGAATTTGATCACGCCTTCAGACATATCTATACAGAGCTCATATTTTCACCTTCTAATTTCATATTCATGACAAATTAGCCTTTGAAGCAACTAGTGTTGCTTCTGTATCAATTAAGCGTGATTTAGAAAAACTTTTAATTTACTAATTATTTTAAAATTTTTAGAAATGATAAGTGATTTCTAGGTTATAACATATATTTACAAGACTTTTTGCCTCTTAATTTTATTAAATTTTGAGCAATTTATATTTTCCTTTTTTAATGCTCTAAGACCAACTCCACCCGATAACACCATTTTCTACTCTATTTTACAGTACATGTCACATCAAACACTACCTCATCTCCAACCGAACTCTATTTTTTATACCAAATTGAAATATTAATTTTATATTCAACTTTCTCTTATTTATTTCTATACTATTATATTTATTTAATATCTTTCAATTATACCACTTATTCATTATTTAATAATGAAGTATTACTCTATAAAATTATTCAAAATACGAATTAACACAAAGTAAACTTAATATTTATTAAACACAAAATACAATACAAAACAAATAATGTAAAATAAAATAAAAAGTACAATTACACATCCGAATTAGAATATCCCTCCCACAAATGGTCTATCAATGCATTTCGAAGCGCGATATGTGCATCTCTGTCTCTTATTTTTCTGTAGCGAGTGAAAAACTCTTGAAATCGTGTATCATCATTCTCCTCTAATTCAACCCCCAATTGTGGCGTTTCTCTGTTAACTTCAATGAGCACGCTAAGATCACGCTCATCCTCTATTATCATGTTATGCATAATTATGCACGTAGTCATTATATCTTTTAAGACATCTTTTCTCCAAAATCTTGATGGTCCCGCCACAATTGCAAACCGTTCTTGGAGAACTCCAAATGCACGTTCTACGTCTTTTCTACAGGATTCTTGCCTCATTGCAAAATATTGTTTTTTGGGGCCACGGGATTCTCGAATAGTTTGAACAATAGTAGACCATTTTGGATATATATTATCAGCCATAAGTTGAGTTTTTTAGTGATAAAATTTGCTATAAATAGTATCTTCCATAAGTTGTGTTTTCATCCAACAAATTTCTGAGTAAGATTCATTACACGAAAATGACTAGCCGAGCTTCTGGATACTCTCATGAAGAAGACCGACTTCTTTGTCGAGTTTACATGGAGATTTCTCAAGACCCTATCATTGGTATATACCAATCATCTGATAATTTTTGGAGTCGTGTTGAAGATAACTACAACAATACAAGAAAACCAACTTCGGAGATGCGTTCAAAGCGATCAATCCAGTCCCGAATCCAATTAATTGAGAAAGCTACAAGGAATAGGCATGCATGCATTCAGCAAATTGAGAATAGACACCCAAGCGGTGCTTCAGCTGAAGATATTGTGAGTATTTTAGCTATTTTTATCTTCTTTTTTAAATTTACGTAATTGTAATTGGTTATATCGACTTGCAGATGGATTAAGCTAAAGTGTTGCTGGCAGATGATGAAAAATTCAAGAAAGGTTGGAAGTTTGATCATGTGTGGAACATCATTAAGAATTTTGAAAAATTTCAAGACGGAGCCTCAAGTGCCAGACAAACATCTCGAGGTTCGTGTTCTTTTTCGGAGTCCGAACAACAAACTCCTGAGTCCGTTAGACAATCATCTCATTCTGATCGACCCATTGGAGTGAAAAAAGCCAAACTAAAAATGAAAACGGATGATAAAGTAGCATCATCCATCAACAAGCTTGATGAAGGAAATAAACTACTTCTTGAGCAGCTGAAGAAGACAAGTGATATGAGAGAACGCCTCTTGGAAAGTATAGATAAGGCTAATAATTTGAAAACATTCAGAGAAGAAAATAAAATAATGAAAATGAATTTAAATAGAGTATCAGATCCTCATGTTCGTGCATGTTGGGAAGCTGAACAAGCCAAGGTTTTACAAAAGAGAGCCGAACAACAACAATCTCAAACACCACTTCCTAATTCCGATTCATATTCGCAATATTTCACCGGTCTTGGAGGATCCGACGCTAATCTCCCCGAGTATTAGTTTATGTATTGTAATTTTATTTTCAATTTTATTTTGTTGTATTGTGTTTTTTAATGTTTTTTTTAGTTTTGCATTTCGATGTCGTTGTAATGTTATTTCGTTTCGGTATTAATATTAATGTCATTTTAGTTTTTCCCAAACTCCAAATGTCAATGTTGTATTTTAAACTATTGTGGTCTTTTAAAATATTTAATACATAAAAATAATTTTTGAGATAAATATGAAATAATTTTATAAAACAGTGACAATTGAGTAAATAATAAATTTTACAAGGACTAAATAACAAGTAAAAATTATTTTGGCGTCAATGCGCCATATATAGCGCAACAGAATAAAGAAAAGGTACTTTACGCTATTTTGGTGTTATATTTGACGTACGGGTGGAGTAAATTAGTACACCAAATCAATGAAATACAGTTCGATTGGTGTTGCTCTAAGAAGCAACTACTCGCTTATAAAAAATAGCTTATCTTGGATATATAACTTTCTTTTCCTCATTTTCTCAATTTCCCACCGTGTTTGGCGCTTTATCTTCACCCTTTCTACCACCGTGCTGCCTTCGTTTTTTTTTCTTCTTCTTGTCTGCCTTTATTTTAACCAAGGTTTAAATCTCTGGGGACCGGATGAGAACCGAATTTTTGAGAGGTTCCGGCACTGGTTCGTACAAAACCAGATTTTTCATGAGAACCGAGATAAACCGAACGGGATGCGGTCCAGTTCCTAGTTCAGCAATTTCGGCTTGGTTTCAACATTTTTTTCCCAAAACTTCGTGGTATTTAAACAAATTTCTAGGTCGAAATTCAAAATCACGCCGTAAAGAGGAGCTGAGAATCTTATTATTGCACTGTACATTCCTCACGCCTTACTGTCAAATCCCGCCGGATTCTGAACATTTCCGGCAGTCTGACATTGTCGCTTCTTGGCATACCGATGAAAACATCTCACAAGCACGGGAAGAGAGCAGATTTCGACAGAGTTTAGGAATAGATGATATTTTGTGTTTTTGTTGAATTTGTTTTGTGGATTTTGAATGTTTAAGCTTAATTTTTTTAGTTTTTAATTACCCTGAGTTTGTATCCGATATTTGTCAATTTTGTTGAATTTAATTTCTTTTTAATTTAAATGTATGTTGATGTTCTTTGCATGTAGAATTAATTTTTTGTTTAGTGGTGATATTGTGATTTGTGACTTTAAATAGGTAGTGTGAGTCTGAATTTGTTGGAATCTTAAATTTGTTATCTTGGGATGCTAGAATACGGTCGAAACTTTGTCAAATTTTTAGTAAATTAACGTGTTTATGTTAATTGTTAATAACTTAATATGTTATTATATGAATATTGTGTTTATGTGCTATATGAATTATATGATTCATGAATATTAACGTTTTTAGGTTTGAAGAACGGCGCCCTTGACCCAGCAGTGAGATATTTTACACCCCTTTTGGGAAAGTCCAAAGCGCACTCTTAATATTTATGTGGTCATATTATGGGACAGTGAAAACTATCTCACAAATTTGGACGCTAAAAAAATGTGAAGGTGTGTGATAAAAGTCCATCTTGAGGTTATGGAGGAGATGCGAGCCTTACTCGTTGGTAATGTTTAAAAGAAGAAGTAGAAATATACATTGGATACGACGATTCGGAAGACTCTTAATAAAACTATTACCACTGACAATTCAGACGATGATGGTGATTGCGAAGCAAAACTGCGAGCACTGATGAAGAGATTTAGACAAGAAGCGGCTCGGACGGAATGGGAGGCTCGGATGCATTTGGGTCCAAGAAGTGGTTTCAACAGCAAAATCTCCACCGCGGCTCCATCATTACGAGATGGTCAACTTGCCTTGAAAGAAGAAACTCGGAAGAGCTGTAATTTACCTCTAACAATGACATTGATGAGATGTTCAATAAGTTTGGATCGGTGACACTTACTCTTGAAGGTGCGGAGTACTCATACCCATTTTATGTAGGATCTTTCGTTTACAACAAGTACTATCCACCACAAACGTCCATGATCATTTCGATCACTGGTGGAAGCATAATACCTGTAGTCCAATAGCAACCAGATTTTTCTTATACTCTAGCTATGTTGGTGGTACTCAATGGAACTACTACGATGGGGGGGGGGGGGGGGGGTGGGTACTTGACTACATATGCTCCTTACATGAGTTAGTATGAGTATTGTATGTCCGTTACCCCATGGTTTGTAATGTAATGAACACATGACAAACTATTTCCATTTTTATCCTATGTTATGTATGACTTTTTATAAATATTTTTTCAATGGGTGTTCGTTTGTAAATCTGGTATTTTTTAGTTTAGCACGTCGGTAACGAGAATTTCATCGGTAAAATTTACTTTTATCCTCACTGGATACCCCAGTAAATCATTGGTATCTCCTGGGATACGAGTAAAATCTAAGTCTCGGTACGCATCAGTAACGAAATTTCAATCCTTGGTTTTAACCACGTAATTTGCCGCCCTACTCTTTCCATCGTTTTGTCCTCTTCCTATTTTCACCTCATCACCGTTCGGCGTTGCCGTGGTCTCCTTCATCTCTTTTCCATACACAGTACGTTGTCGTCGTTTCCGTGATCATATTGCCTTGATAAGTTTTTCGTTCTCTCTTTAACTATATATGACGCTGACTGTCGTCACCGTAAGATATCAATAACTCCCAGTTTTCAAAGATGGTCCTAATTTTTTTCAACAAATAGTTCATTTAAAACATGGTAACTCATCGGGAATAAAATGAGTTTTAGAAGTGACAAGATGAAGCCCCAAATAGTTGCGTCTATCTAATTACGCAATATTGCATAAATACCTCATTTTGTTTTTAAATTTGTAAATGATATTTTTCCACAGTTTAAATGAAGATATAAAAGTTAATAAAAAGTTAAAAGAAATGGTAAGTAATAAAAAAGTCTAATGAAATTATATAATCAACGATGAAAATAATTGGAAGAGATTATCAAAAGAATAAAAATATAAATAAAGATTATATATGCTACGGTTTGTGCTAGGAAATTTCCTCCTTGCCGGATCTTAATATCCTCCTTGCCCCATCTTAAATAGCTGTTGCGATATTTTTATAACTAGCACGCAAACAGACGTATCGAACAAGTAATAGTGTTACGTAAGTAACGAATATCGATCCCACAGAGACTAGTTACTATAGCGACGTTAAACAACATAGAGCAAATTGATTTCACGGAATCAAAGTTGGTGGTACGAGAATTGACTATAATTAAACTAATAAAAACTATAACGGAAATTAAACACGAGACTTTGAATAAGAGAAAATGAGGGTTACGACTTCACCGGAACACTAAGACTCGGGGGTTTCATGTTCGAACAACTTAAACTACTCTATTCATGCTAATCTCACTCTCCCTATGATATTACTAGCCCCTCTCGAGGGATCTAGCAACCTACGTAATTGACGGATTATATATCCTCTCGGCCTCTAATCCTATTAAAACAACTACGAGCAATAAATGCGAGAATTCAAACAATTACATTAAGCTTAAGCCGTCTAGAAACCTACGAACAAAACGAAGCATGAATTATTAGCTCGAGTTTTCGCTCTCTCTCGAGTGACGAAAACTCCTAAAAAAAATCCTAGAGATGGCCAATCTAAAGAACGCATTAAGACCACATTCACACAAGCATGAATAATTAAGTAAATCAAAGCATAATCTAACCCTAATGAAACCCCCTAACTCAATTCAATCCGGTTACATCGCAACCCCATAATAATCTAGCCGCCAAAGGAACCCATGATAATCAAAACGCAAAGCAAAATAATTAAAAGCAATAAGAGGAGCATGGAAAGCAAAAACAAATTCATATTGAAATTTAAACGATGGTCAATAATATTTAAAAGGTAACAATAAAATAAAAGTAAAGGAAGAAGGAGAAACAATGGTTGTGAGTTCAAGTGCGTCGCCGGGGTTGTCAAATCCAACGAAGAACGCTCTCTTTCTAAGCAATGCTATAAAAAACTACCTAAAAGCAATAGGAAAATTAAAAATAAAAGCCAAAGTATGTTTCTAGGTTACAAGAGTAATTTATATAGGAACTAGGGTGATTTTCGGAGCTCAAATGGGCTTTTTAATTGAATTGTCTCAGCCCAAAATCTTCAAAAACGGAAACAAGTCACGCCAAAACCAAAGCCTAAATTTTAAGTAGCACAATCCACCTCTCAATTTAAGTTTAGCCTAAATTTCATTTTATTAAACAAATACCTCATCAACCTCTATCAATAAAATGCTATTCCGAAAATATTATTCCTGTGTTACAACTAACCATTACACTGACTCATTTTAAAATTAGAATCAAAGTTTCATTTTATTAGAATAATAGCACACCAGCCCACAATAAATTAAATTAACCAAAGAGTTAATTAATTAAATTAACTATTTAGTTAACTAAATTTACTGCAGACTAATAGACTATATTTTTTAATAATTTTTTTAGTTAACTAACAGACTAATTAAAATGAAACTTGGATTACTTTTTAAAAGAAGGACGAGGTATTAGGCTACTGGTCTAATTTCCCTCCCCCCTATGCGACCTAATTTCCTAATCCCACCATATTATTTCAAAATCTTAAACAAACCCTAATCCTTATTTTCCTTTTCTCTGATGCCTTCGCCACCATCCCGCTCATTGTCATCACCACTCGTCGCCATTCGTCGCCTTCACCACCATCGCACTCATATCCGTCCCGCTCGCCGCCATCGCCACGATGAACATAATTCATAGTGGCGACGAGTCGTGTCGACTCCGACGACTCTAGATCTGTCATGTGCCATGGCGACAACATGCCTTTTTTGCACCTCTCGTGCAACCGTTACCACCACCATCACCAGATCAACAATAGATTAAGTTGACTGGAAGAGTATATTAAATTAAGTCTTCTCTGATGCCAATTTAACCACAATCAACACCACCCGACAATAAATTAAATTAACCTCGTTAAATTAAATTAACTGAAAGAATAAAGGAAATTAATTACATCGTAATTTAAATTAATTTTGCAAATTAAATTAACTAGAAGAGTAAATTAGATTAACTCTTCTCCGAAGCCAATTCCGACGCGCCTCTGCTCATCACCGTCGCCAACGACTACAAGTTTCACGTCAACGGAACCGCCGGCAAGTTCATTTAGAGCTTCTAGAGGTAGTAAACAGAGGTATATGTGAAATTAAATGAACTATTTATTTATAAAATAAAAATTAGATTAGAATAAAGGATGTAGATGATTAGTTAGTTAGCCATTGCTAAGATTACTTTCAAATTTGAATAAGATGGGTATAAAATCAATTTTTTAGATAAAATTCCCGAGATAATTCATACAATCTATATTTTAACAACAAAACTTTCCACCACCAGTTATTTACAACTATCATAAGAAAGTATAAAATTTTATATATATATATATATTCTGAAACATGTCCTTGCTGAAATCACTTTTACACGGACTGGTGTATCGTATGTCCAGTCAGAGCTTTATCATTGGACAAATAAAAAAAATAAAATACACCCAACAATAAAAAAATCATGTCCCGCTACTTCAAGATTAACGTAGTTAAGATTTGATTTATCATTATAATCCAAAGATAGTTAATAAATAGCAAACAATGTCTTAACCCTCCACAAATGATTGACAACGGACTAATGTAAGTAATTATAGAAGTTATTATAAAATGGTCTCTCATAGAAACTTACGACAACATGGGGAGTGCTGAATTTCGTGAAAAACGATTTCGAGTCGTAATAAATAGCGTGGATGATGAGAGAAATTGATATATGCATATTTGTATATAATTTTATTATAGCTAATCGTGAGTGTAATTATATAAATGTTAGAAGTTATTTTGTAGAAATTGAATGAGAAAAATCTTAATTTATGCATTTTCGGATCTGTTGGTGCCGTCTCAATACTATTGCAAGAAAAATGGTCAAAAATACTTCTAACGTGCTCAACCTAACCTAGGAGTGTCGTTATACGTTTCCCGTGAAACCTAGAGGAAAAGCACCGTTAGGTTTGTCCACATAGAAATTCGACGTGGCATAAGTTTTTGCTGGTTTGCTAAAAACTATTTTATGTCATTTTTTAGCGTCATTAATAGCTTAACCTAAAAACGATATAAGATTTGCATATCAACGAATTCCACCACATAACAATCAGTTTATTTTGTTGGTTTTCCCTTTCCAAATATACGTTTATTGTGGAGAATGCACTTCATATATAGAGAGTTCATTTGTGTTCGAAAAAGTCGTTTTGTTTGAGACCTAAAGTATTTTCATTTTACATGTGTTCAGCCAAAGAACAAACAGAAATAAATTAAAGTTGTATTGTGCGAAGATTGTATGTGCTAAGTGAGTACATTCATTGGCATGCCAAAGCCATTAATTTTTTTTGTTTTTTGTTTTTTTGTCGTTTTTTTTAGAATTCTATATAGTTTTTAATAGCGGTGTATCGAATTATATATTATAATATGTAGTCTATGCTTTAGCCCAAATAGGAAACCATATATGGCTACTCCTACTTGCCATGATAAATTATTAATATACGGTTGGTCAGTTGTACTAAAAGAGACGATAGCAACTTCGTCACCAATACGATTGATTATATATGAATGTGATAATCTGATGGTCGCAAAAAACAGTCAATGGTAAAAGATAAAAACAAAAATTCATCTAAATCTAAAGACAGAATAATTTGTTTTCCTCGTGATCTTGTCATTAGAGTCACTACTCATATCCAATAACAAAAAGAAGAGCATATACGGCTTTAAGAATTGGTTTCCTCATGAGAGGCCTATAAGGAGCAACTTTATGCCCATTGGTGGCCCATGAATTTTGGCTTTTCCCTAATAATAGATAAATTAATGAGAGAATGAAATGTAATTATATACCAAAACAAATGCTTTCACTTTTTGGCCCTTTTATAATATTAAGGTACGAGTGCAGTGGTGTGAGGAGAGAGAGTGGTTTCATTTCTTCGACCGCAATAAAGAGAAATGGAAGACATTATGAGGGGTTTTGCTTCGATGCACATGGACTCGTGAGGAACAAAATATGATCGCAAATGGGAAAAAGAAAGGACCTTTTTAGCCTCCAAAGGGAAGCTAGTAACCCTTAGGATATCATGGCATATTCATCTAAAGTCCTAACTAATGATTTGCAAGGGTAGAGATATCATAAGAGGACATGGAAAGTTAGGCATGATACGCACAATTCATTTCGTGAGTCGCTTTACGAGTGGGTCTTCACTTTTTTTTTTTTTTTTTTTTTTTTTTTACAATCCGGCTCTTTCAATATAACATTTGGTCGTTACTTTGGATTGTAGTGGATATATGCTAATTAGATTTCTTTCCTGATTAATTAGCCAATTCTCCTCTACATGTGCAGGTAGTGATGGTACTAAAAAAAGAAAGTAAATGTAAGTCTAACATAAATCTACGGTTTTGAACGTTGCAATAAAGCAAGGTACTTGCGAGTTTCTTTAAACATTCGTTTTATATTTAATCGATATGCATGGTCTATTTTATTTTATACTTATTATCAAGAACGAAGTAGATCAGAGAGAGAGAGAGAGAGAGAGAGAGAGAGATAGAGAGAGAGAGAGAGAGAGAGAGAGGTCAATGATTGATTGATTTGACTTAACAACTAACTGATTCTGTTAGTCAGTATATAAATACATTTCTTGTGGTTTCATCTGAGCCGTTCATTGTATCTAACTGCCATCTAACGGCTTACACTTTAATACGCCCTCTCAAACTAGACGTGGGTAAGCATGTTGAGTTTGGCAGTCAGAAACTTGAATTGAGGTTGATGCAGCGGCTTGGTAAATAGGTCAGCTATTTGTTCCATGGAGGGCACGTAACAAACCTCTACAGTCTTGG
Source organism: Urtica dioica subsp. dioica (assembly GCF_054948205.1). Classification (NCBI taxonomy): domain Eukaryota; kingdom Viridiplantae; phylum Streptophyta; class Magnoliopsida; order Rosales; family Urticaceae; genus Urtica; species Urtica dioica. The sequence goes on from NC_142757.1 coordinate 38,890,963, forward strand.
CTAGCACCTTCTCTCGAATGAAGTGAGCATCAACTTCTATGTGTTTTGTTCTGGCGTGAAACGCCAGTGAGGCAGCTCCTTTGTTATCGCACCATATCACCGGAGGATTCGAATTGAGTTGTACACCTAACTCATCGAAAAGCATCTTTAGCTAGATAATTTCGCAAGCAACTGTGGACAAAGCTCTGTATTTTGACTCTGTGGAGCTTCTGGCTACTACTTCCTGTTTCTTCGAAGACCAAGAAGTAAGATTGGGACCCAAGTACACACAGACACCACTCGTTGACCTCCAATCATCCAGGTTGTTACCCCAATCAGCATCAGAATAGGCACTCAAAGTCATGGAATGTGCTGCTGTGAATCTGAGTCCATAGTGCTGTGTACCAGCAAGATACCTGAGTAGTCTTTTGCACGTTGTCCAGTGTTTTTCAGTTGGGGCTTGTAGATACTGACTCAACTTGTTGACTGTGAAGGCTATGTCTGGCCTTGTCATGGTCAGATATTGAAGTGATCCAACTGTGCTCCTATAGAGTGACACATGTTCAAACAGCTCTCCATCATCCTTGCTGAGCTTTGTACTTGGACACATAGGTGTTGGAGTGGCACTTGAGTGTGTCATGTTTGTATTGTTCAGTAGGTCTCGCAGGTACTTGCGCTGAGTCAGATTGAGTCCATCTTTGTCCCTGATAGCTTCAAATCCCAAAAAATAGCTAACAGATCATAGACTCTTCAGCTTGAATGACTTGTCTAGGTCGGAGATGGCTTTGTTAATGAGTGTGGGATTGTTTCCAGTTACAAGAATGTCATCCACATACACTAGAAGATAGATGCATGGGGAGTCAGTCTTGTAGATAAAAAACGAGCTGTCAGATGTTGAGTTCTTGAATCCCCATAGCAGTAGAGTTTTGCTGAGTTGTTCATACCACGCCCTCGGAGCTTGTTTGAGATCGTACAACGCCTTGTGGAGCTTGCACACATGTGTTGGGTGCTTTGGATCTTCATAGCCTTCAGGTTGATAAGTGTACACTTCTTCGTTGAGGACGCCGTTGAGGAAGGCGTTGTTCACATCCACCTGTTGAATGTCCCACTGAAATGTCACTGCGAGTGTGAAGATGACTTTGAGCGTTGCCGGCTTAACTACTGGACTGAAGGTTTCGAAGAAGTTGACTCCTGCAGTTTGTTCAAAACCCCGTGCCACTAGTCGCGCTTTGAGTTTGTTGATTGAGCCATCCGAATTCTGTTTTACTTTGAAGATCCACTTGTTGGAGACTATGTTGGTGGCTTGATCTTGGGGAACCAGTGACCATGTTCCATTATCCTGCAGGGCATTAAACTCAACATCCATGGCAGCTTTCCACTGCTTGTTAGACAAAGCTTCATTTACAGATAATGGTTTCTCTATTATACTATTCATTTGTGACTCTACATTGAAAATTTTTGGATTGGTTATACCTGCTTTTGATCATGTGGTCATGGTGTGAGTGTTACTTGGTGGTATGGGTTGTAAATGAGGGGGTGTATGAGGAGAAGGGACACTTTGTGGTCTGATGGGTAGAATGATCTGTAGATGTGAGCTAGGTCTTGGACTTGGTAAGGTGATGAGATTCTGATCTGAGGGAGTGTGTATGGGCTGGGAGGTATCGGTGGCAGGGCTATTTTGTGAGCTAGTTTGTGTGTGTTGGCTGACATCTGTGGCTTGTGAGGGGATATTTTGTGGGGTGTTTGGTCTGTGCGGTTGTGACTGTACTTGAGGCCATAAGAGAGCCAGAGACTGTGATTGTGTTTGACTATTTGACACGCCTATAGATTTACTATTTTGAGAAAACAACTCAATGTAGGGAAAATGGGACTCATTGAACACTACAGACCTGGAGATATAGACTCGACCACTAGAGTGAAGACACCTGTAACCACGATGAGAAGGACTGTAGCCTATGAACACACATAAATCAGATTTGAAGCGAAATTTATTTGAGTTGTACGGTCTCAGAAAAGGATAACAGGCACTCCCAAACACTTTGAGGAATTTGAAGTTAGGCTTTTGGTTGTAAAGGAGTTCAAAGGGGGTTTTGAGATTGAGAGTGTGAGATGGTAGTCTATTTATGGTGTACACGGCACTTACAAATGCATCCCACGAAAAACTATATGGTAGTTTAGCTGTTGACTGAAAAGTCAATCCCATTTCAGTGATGTGTTGATGCTTTCTTTCTGCTTTTCCTTGTTGTTGGTGTGTATGTGAACAAGGGTGTCTAAAGTATATTCCAAGGTTTGAGAGTATGGGTGCTCGATATTCTCCACCCCAATCGGTTTGAAAGGCTTTGATTTTGGTACTGAATTGTCTCTCAATGTAGGTTATGAATTTGAGTAGGGTGGCTTTTGTTTCTGACTTGGTATGCAAGAGATAAATCCAGGTGTATCTGGTTAGATCATCTAAAAAATGTATGTAGTACCTGTATCCATTTTGTGCAATATCTGGTGAGGGTCCCCAGATATCTGAGTGTACAAGATCAAACGGTTTTGTTGTGTGGGTTGAAACTGATTTGAAACTAAATTGATGCATTTTTCCAATGAAACAGTCGGAGCATAAAAAATCTTTATTCATTGACAAATTGCTGTGTACAGATTTCAAGACACACTTGACAATATCTTTTGGTACGTGTCCTAACCTTCTGTGCCAAGTCTGAGCATCAGAGGTACTAGACCTATTTGACATAGTGTCACACACAAAAGACTGTGCACATGGTTCTTGAGGAGACTCAGTGTTTGGTACACTACACATGGACTGTGAACAAGAATTTGACAGAGTTTTTGGTATACTACAAACAACATTACAGGATTTATCACAAACAGAAAAAAAACAAGAGCATGAAATCTGGGCTTGAGAGAGACTGCGAGCCGAGAGATATCTAGCTGATATAGACCATCTTTAAGAGCTGCAGCCAGCAGGACTCTCATTGAAGCCATGTCCTTGATCAGGCATTTATCAGCATAGAATTCAATCAGTACATTATTGTCTTTAGTGAATTGTGAAATACCGAGTATATTCTTGGTTATATTGGGGACATGTGAGATGTTTTCAAAAGCAAATTACCATGATTTATTTTCAATGATGAGTCACCAATGTGTACTATAGGGAGAGAAGATCCATTACCTACGGTGAGCTTGTTCTTGCCCTTGTAGTCCGACTGAGTGGCAATGTTGGAGGCATCGGAGGTGACGTGGTTCGTTGCTCCGCTGTCTAGGTACCATTCTTGACTTGGTTGTTCATCTTGTGTTGTTGTAGTATAGGCTTGAGAACTCTGTTGTGGCTGATTCTGTGCAGGCGTGTTCTGAGATTGTGGGGCAACGCCGCTGAAATGCACATCAAAGCAATGAAAGCATTTTGTGACTAAATGTCCAACTCTACCATAGAGTTGGCATACATGACGATTGCTGTTGTTGTTGCGACCACCTCTTCCACCGCGATTGTGTCCTCGAGCGCCGCGACCGCCATTTTGCCCCCTGCCACGAAAGGCCAAGTTGGCGGATGGATTCGAGTAGGTTTCGGAGCTTGAATTCGCATTGTGTGATTCAATTCTCATTTCTTGCGATTGAAGCGCAAATTGAAGCTCAGGCAGAGATGGAGTTTCCGATCTGCTGGTTAGGTTTACAACCACTGACTCGTATTCAGAACTGAGACCTCCGAGAATGTAGAGGATTAGGTCATCATTTTGGACTGGAGCACCGGCGCAGTTGAGATCATCTGCGATTGTCTTCATTTTGAGGATGAATTCATTGATGCTGAGATTACCTTTCTTTGTCGTCTGAAGTGCGAATCAGAGTTGAAGAACTTGAGCCTTCGACGTTGTTTGGAAGATCTGACTCAGCGTTGACCAGACTTCGGCGGAGGTGAGACACCGGTTTATATGACCTAGCATTACTTTTGAGATGGAAGCGAAGAGCCAACTCAGGAGGAATTGATCGTGTCGAAGCCAGAGCACATACTCTGGATTTGGAATTAGACTTGCACCGCCATTGTTGTCGGCTGTGCTCAGCAATTGAGGTGGACATGAAAGAGTTCCAAGTAGAAATCCTTCGAGTCCGTGAGCTCGCGCTGTAGAGACGACTTGTGTGCTCTAGAATTGGAAGTTATTCCGATCAAGTCGAAGACTGAGAGGATTGATGTGTGGAACAACATTCTGGTACAATTTGACTTGATCCGCTAGAGCTTGAAGCCGAGGATCGCTAATTGTTGGTGACGCTGCGGTGTTTTCCGATGACGCCATTGAAATCGTGAATTGACTCAGTCGATGAGCCTAAGCTCTGATACCATATCAAGAACGAAGTAGATCTGAGAGAGAGAGAGAGAGAGAGTGGTCAATGATTGATTGATTTGACTTAACAACTAACTGATTCTGTTAGTCAGTATATAAATACATTTCTTGTGGCTTCATCTGAGCCGTTCATTGTATCTAACAGCCATCTAACGGCTTACACTTTAATAATTGTAAGAAAATCAGAGCATCTTCGATAGTAATATCCGTTTAGTGTGATGTTTACAGTAGATATATTTTTACACCAATTTTTTTTTTTCAAATTTCTAAGTAACTAAGCTACTAAAATTTGTGCATTGCTAAATAATCAACATTTCGTTAATCATAGGTAAATAGCTATTCGGATGATTTGTTATTGTGGACAATTTGAACATTCCATGTATACATATACATATACATATACATATATATCCCTTTGTGTATTATGCAAATTGAGTATTTACATAAATGTTGTTATCAATAAAAAACAAAAAACTAGGTAAATATCCAAATAAAACGTTTGTAATTGCTAAATAGCCAACGTCTCGTAAATCTTAGGTAAATAACCATAAAGATGATGTGGCCTAATAAATAGAAGTAGCTATTTACCTAAAATTTACATCTGTAAATATATATGAAAGTGACTATTTATCTAAGATTTACGAAACGTTGACTATTGCAATGTCAAACTGTATTTACCTAATGGACCCATAAAAATATATGACTATATATATGAGAATAAGAGAGGAAGTAAACGCTTTTATTCTATTTTGACCTACGTTTTAGAAGAGACATTAGAAGAGATAAGTTGCACATACTAGTAAGGATAATACGTAGCTGCCACTTCATCTGTTGTCATGCAGTTGTTTGGAATTATTGTGATATCCTAATCAATCTAATATAATATTTATTTCCTACAATAAGATAATAGAATAATATAGTATATCTCCTAGACATTCTTAATATATAATATCATATCAAATATTCACTGAATCATATTTAATTTATATTATTTATTTCGTATTTGAGAAAATCCAAATTCTATTGAACCCGATCAAACAAAATCCAAGGATCATGTACATAGTGTACATGTCACAAGCTTCTCTAAGCCTTGTTGGCTGATTTAAATGCTCTTCAGAAGCCCATATCAATCTAAGTGATATTTCTCAAAGTTGCTAAAACATTAAATTTTTTTATGTTAACTTCAGTTTACTAAACAAAAAAGTATTACACTCACACTATATTTGTGAACTCATAATCAAATATGATATTTACTACTAGTGTATCCTTGTCCATCTTGTCAGAGCCGAGCATGGGACGATGGACTTAATAACTTAAAGTTAGATGGGCACGAGCGAGAGCATTAACATTGTCACATCTCTTACTTTTGTTTAATAATATCTTAGTAATATTCCACTAAAATCCCAATATTGAACCTCTCGAACTTATCAGGATTATATTTACTCGATCATGTAGATAATACTGTTAATGTGGTTTTTCTCACAATATTTGCGACATTCATATCACAGAGGAGTTCGCCTACGTACGCTGTGAGGTAAAAATCTCCTTCCCTTGGTCTCCAAGGAAATAGAGCGCTATCAAGGGGTAGAAATCGCAATATATCAATTTTAAGGTTCTTAGGAAAGTCGATCGTGATGGTAGAGATCACTCTCCTTGGCCACAAAAATATCGAGACGAATAGGGATGATTGAGAGGCTTGACTTCTTCTTGCTTCTTTTTCGTAAGTCAAGTGACGAAATAGGAAAATAATCGGATGTTCCTTTCTATAAGATGAGGAACTTGAGACTATGGTATCAACAAGCCCCTAAACACCTTGAAAGGGTTGATAATATGCCATCTTGTGAGCCTATGATAAAATACGAGAAAGTATGTGAGGAAATGGTGCTGAGAGCAATTTTCACCAATTCTAGTAAGAAAGGAATTGCAATTAAACTCTTTTTTATATGTTGTTTTTGGTGTTTTTGGGAGAGATGTTGTGAAAGATGGGGTTTTTGTGGTGGTAAGGATAGGAGATGGAGAAAGTAAGGTTAAAGATGGTGTTTTATAGTGGATAATGAGATGGAAAGTATGGAGAAATATGGTAAAAGGTGGTGTTTGGTAGATGTGGTCATGGAAAAGTATATGGAGTGTTCTTGACGTGATGGACGAGAAGAGAAAATGTGGTATTCTTGATGTGATGCTCTTGAAAATTGTGTTTTCATATACAGAGAGAATAGTAGTGAGAACTTGTGTAAAGTTTTAGTGTAAAAATTTTGGTCTCCCCCTCCGTTTGGTGAAAATAGGGATTTTGCTAGAGTTTTTGGAGTGTTGCGGTACCTTAAATGGGTTGTGGGACCCACTCTGGGTGAAGAAACTCGTGAAGAGTGATTCTGGAGGGTTATTAATATGTTGTCATAATTTTCTAGGCTGGCAAGCAAGTTGGCCGCCCCGGATTAGGGGTTGGCCATGGTTACTGGGCATGTAGGTGGTTGGCAGGCTCAGCTGGATGCTTGACATGATCTGATGGCTGGCTTAGCCTATTGCGCCAGAAGATAGTTAGCCGACCCGGGTAGATGTTCGACTGGCCCGGTCTAATAGTTTGCTGGCCTAGGCTCATCATCATTTTGAGGTCCCTGGGTCGGCCGGTAGGCTGGCTGGCCGGGAGGGTGTTGCGTTCCAGGGCCGGCCGGCAGGATGGCCGACCGATGCAGCCTCAATGCGTCAAGGGCCCGACCAGCAAGATGGCCGAATAGGTCAGGTGGATTGTGTCAAGTGCAGCCGGGGCTGGTGGCTTGTTTCAAGAGCCCGGCCGGTAGGATGATCGGTCGGGGAACATCAACTGTGTCAAATTCGTGGTTTCGCCACGCGACCCGTGTCATATGTCCTTTTTGCCTTTTGGGGGGGCTCATTTTTTGGTCCCGAAAAATAACGCATTAACAAATGTGTCTATTGATACCTCTAATTTTAGCTCGTAACGCGATGAGTCAAATTTACAATTTTACCCTCGATTCATTTATAAGCCAGAGTCCCATCGACTTCCTTATGATATTAAAGAATAATAAATAACTCTGATGGTTCTCGTATCCATAGAATTGCTTAAACTACTATCACACTCGAAAGATTCCTTTACCACTCATAGTGCAAAGGTGCGAGCAATCTAACGGTCATTGAATTGACCATCATATCACCAAACATTAACTCTCACTGTAAAAAGCCTAATTCCAAATTTGACACTATCCTTCCCTCACCGATTATACCATGCTCTCCCAAAACATTAGTATATAAGATCTTTTGTAGTTGTGAGTGAATGTGAAAGTCAAAATCTACTGTGTAACCTGTCTTGTTAGATGTTGTTAGGAACAACTGAAAGAATAACAAACCATAAGTAATGAAAGCAAGTAAATGACATTAGGAGTGGTAACCCAATTCGGCCTCAACTGCCTACTCTGGGGGGATTTGAATCCCAGTAAAAAAAGTAACTCCACTAGACAATAGAATGAGTACACACGGGAATACAATGAATGATCACCTTCCACTATTCCTAACTCCAAGCAATTTCTATGAAGTCACTAACCTAGGCTCCCCCTAGATTTGAGTTCCCCTCACTTTTCACTCTTACACTTTTCGGTGTATCAATGAATACCAATAACAGCAGTAACAACAACAACAACTGTAAAAAGCTAGGTTGGTCTTCGCTGATAAATATCAAAACTTAGAAAACAAAAACCCACACAGTTTTCTCTTGAAGAGATGATTTCGGTATGTTAAGTGTGTTGCCCTTCCTAAGGTATGACATTCTCTTTTATAAGATACAGTAGACGAGAATGTCTTATCAGACACCATCAGGATGAGGACAGACAAAAAGCTGTCAGGGAGGCCACGTCGTACGCTGGCATAAGTGACGAAGGATGTTCTGTACGATGCAAGAAACAACACTAGGAACAATAGAGTTGCCTGAACCAAAATGCCAACCTCAATGTAACAACAATCTCCCCCTTTGGCTTTGAGAAGGAAAAACTCTATACTTGCCAAATTGCAAGATTACTCATGTCACAGTGACTGACAGAGAAGAAATAAGCACTGCAAGATTCACTCATGTCACAGTGACTGACAAAGGAAAGCACAGAACATAAACATAGCAGTTATCATAGCATATTATAAGTTTTTTCAAATTACCAAAGTATCAATTTACTCCCCCTTTTTTCCAAGCAAAGGCAAAGTAGGGAATACAAGAAGAAAAAAAAATATTACAGACCAGGTGAATCAGCGAGAAGTAGAAGAAGATGCACCAGACAACATTTTTGCGAGAGCCTCCTCCAAATCCTTCTCGCGTTCCTGAGATGTGGCAATCACCGTCTTCAGGTGCTTGATCTCGTCCACGACAGAGAGTGCGATCAACTTCCTGATGTTAGATGACATGGGAGGAACAACAAGAGCGTCATGTGAGAAGAACTTGGCATGAGGGAGACTGGACGGGGGTTGCTTCTTTATGTCAGCAACATGGTGCTTCTGAAAAAGCTTGCAGTTGAAGGTAATTTTGCTTGGGGCAGAGCTACATGCCTTCAACCTCAAGAGAGAGTAAATCAGCGTGCTGACGGAGAGAATACCCGTGATCATTGTCGGATAGGCGATGGGAAGCTTGATGGCCTCAGAACCTCCATGCTTGAGAATCTGGGAGTCGTAAAACTTCCCAAAATCTAAGGACCTTCCAGTACCTATCATGTACAAAAACAGGGCAAGAGCAAGAGATACACCTGTAGAATGTGCAGAAGGAAGCCGATTTTTTTATCCCAATCTCGTGAAGGACAGAGTACTTGGAACTAAGGAGCGATGCACAATACATGCCGATTTCAGGCCAGCCCTTCTCATCTTTACCACCAGAGAGTTCTTTGACTAACTCCTGGTAGGCATCCGGTCTTCAGCAGCAGAGGCTTGAGACCCCAAGAATTCATATATAACTTTAGGAGAGAACTCGACGCATTTGTTTCTCACAAACACCTTTTGAAAGTTTGGAGAAATGGCATCATCGATTTGATCAGGCAGATTCACAATGAATTCTCTCACAAGTTGGGCATGGTAGGATCCCACAGAGGTGACTGAAGAGAATAGCCCGACATCCTAGAGAAGATCAACAATATCCATGCATGTAAAGGCCTCATCAGACAACACATGCTCTGGGGAAATGCTGCGAAGAATGACATATTTCCATCGGCTGGCATTCTGGATCGTGTGGAAGGATTACACATCCGGATGTTGGTTTCTTAATGAATACGCATGGACAAAGAGAGTTATTGACATAACCTTTCTGTATTAAATATTCACTTAAGCGATTAAACCACATTCATCCGGATTGCTTTAACCCATATAAAGATCTTTGTAATTTGATGGAATATTTTTCTCTAGGCTTTGAACTAGATGCTTCAGGTATCTTGAATCCTTCAGGGATCTTCATATATATTTGAGTATCTAGCGATCCGTATAAATAAGCTGTGACAACATCCATGAGATGCATATTTAGTTTCTCATGCACTGCTAGGCTGATCAAGTATCTGAATGTAATTCCATCCATTACATGGGAATATGTTTCTTCAAAATCAATTCCGGGCCTTTGAGAAAAACCTTGGGCAACAAGTCGAGCTTTGTATCTCACAATTTCGTTTTTCTCATTTCTCTTTCGTACAAATACCCATTTGTATCCAACAGGTCTCACATCTACATGTGTGAGTACTATAGGTCCAAAGACCTTGTGCTTGTTGAGCGAGTCAAGTTTGGCTTGAATTGCATTTTTCCATTCACCCCAATCGTGTCTATTTTTACATTCAGTAACAGACCTTGGTTCGGGATCTCCATCATTTTCATCCATGATATCGCACGCTAGACTATACGAGAATGTATCATTAATTTCATCATTTCGGTTCCATTGTATACCTGTATTGGCATAATTAATTGAAATTTCTCGATTTTCCTCGTTTTGTATTTCCGGAATACATTCCTCCATTTTGGGGTCATTTTGTCTCTCTGCTCCTTTTCTTTTCCGAGGATTTTTATCTTTGGAACCGAATGGTCTTCCACGCTTCAGGCGTGTTGTGACTTCATGAGTGACTTTATTTTCAACTTGTCCTTTTGGGACATCAATTTGCGCAGGAGCATTTGCAGCTGGAATGTATGATTTAGTCACGCTTTTAGTGTCTGTAAATGCATCAGGAAGTTGATTTGCAATATCTTGCAAATGTACAATCATTTCCACTTCTCCTTCACAATCTTTTGTGTAAGGGTCAAGATACAATAATGTTGGTACAGACCAAGTAATTTCCATTTCCAGCTGGTTTCTTTCTCCCCCTAATACTGGGAAATTTTCTTCATCAAAATGGTTTCATCCTCATGCATTCTCATGTTCTCTAACTTGGTGGTGACAAGTTGTAATCGAGAATTTTTTTACTTTATCAGTCCCCTCAAAAGCTGTTTCAAGGATATCCCAAGCCTCACTGGCACTCTCACAAGTATTAATCAACCTGAACACATTTCTATCAACACCATTGTAGATGGCATTAAGAGCTTTGGAATTAGAGAGAGCAGCTTAATCTTCTGTGGGAGTCCACTCAATCTCGGCTTTCTTTACAAGGGTAAAAACATCCTCCAGAGCCTTCTTGGGAGCTTCCCACCCCGTAGTAATGGACTTCCAGGTCTTGTGATCGATGAACCGTATAAAGGCTCCCATCTTGGACTTCCAATACGCGTAGTTCTGACCATCGAGTAGCGGAGCTCAAGAAATAGAGCCGCCTTCCTTGAACGTGTCTATATCTAGTAACAACAGTAAGATCAAGAGAACCTCACCCAATAGCTTAGGGTGCCTACTCTGATACCACTTGAAAGTCAGGATCTACTGTTTAACCTGTTGTGTTAGATGTTGTTAGGAACAGCTGAAAGAACAACAACCACAAGTAGTAAAAGCAAGTAAATGACACTAGGAGTGGTAACCCAGTTCGGCCTCAACTGCTTACTCTAGGGGGATTTGAATCCCAGTAAAAAGAGTAACTCCACTAGACAATAGAATGAGTACACACGGGAATACACTAGAGGATCACCTTCCACTATTCCTAACTTCAAGCTATTTATATGAAGTAACTGACCTAGGCTCCCCCTAGATTTGAGTTCCCCTCACTTTTCACTCTTACACTTTTCGGTGTATCAATGAATATCAATAACGGAGTAACTACAATAACTGTAAAAATCTAGGTTCGTCTTCGCTGATAAATATCAAAACCTAGAAAACAAAAACCTACACACTTTTCTCTTGAAGAGATGATTTCGGCGTGTAAAGTGTGTTGCCCTTCCTAGGGTACGCGATTCTCTTTTATAAGAGACATGAGACGAGAATGTCCTATGATTAGACACCAGGACAGATGGCACACATCAGGACGAGGACAGACAAAAAGCTGTCAGGGAGGCCACATCGTATGCTGGCATAAAATTACGAAGGATGTTCTGTGCGATGCAAGAAACAACACTAGGAACAATAGATTTGTTTGAACCAAAACGCCAACTTCAATGTAACAACAGAATGAATAAAATAACCGAGTATTTAACTTGAGAAACTTAGGATTAAGGTGATCCACACTTAAGCTATCAATTGTGATATTGATATGTACCATCGTAAAGAGAAGATATGGTCACATGATATTGCTACATTACCACTACTACAAACTGGATCATTAGAAGTGGGGAGCTTTAAGGAACGAATCGCTTATAGCTAAAAGCGATATTTTACTTTTAGAAGCAACTTATCGCCTCTAATTTTGTCACCGAGATATTTTAAAACCAAGCCTCGCTTATTAAGGTATTACAAAATTTAGAAGCGACAAATCGCTTCTCAAATTGTCTCAATATTTTCTAAAACTTTAAGCTCTTAAAATTGCTCCCTCTAATTTTTAAAAAAGTGATATTAGATACAACTAGTCGCTTCAAAAATCTAGTTCAAATTCATGTTAAAATGTTTAATCAATCTTCTCCTCACTCATTTCTCTTATACCTCTTGCACTCTTGCTCTCTTCCTCATATGTTCTCATCCACACATTCTCCGGATGAAGCTATGTTATACATCCACCACCCACCCTACCATGCCCTTCATTCTCCCCGATAATTTCTCTCTCCTTTCCCTCTCTCGCTGTCTTTATTCTCCTCTCTTCCACTCTCCCAATCTCTTCTTTGAACTTTCCTTACCCATACAACCCACGCCAAAAATCTTTGCTGCCCACTCTGCATGAAGCTCCTCTCCGTAACTACAATCCTTCACCTCTCTCTGTCCATCTCTCTCTCTCTCTCTCTCTCTCTCTCTATATATATATATATATATATATATATATATATATATATATCTTGGATGCACCACAGCCCCGTCCTCACCCGCCAGAACCAGCATTGCCACTAATCCACCATTCCACGTATGCCCATCATAACCATCATCACTACTCTACCACGAGTACACCACCCCTACCGCCTTCCCCACAAGCCAATCCTACCGAGCTGATACTCAAATCTGAACCACTTAAACTCCAGTAGCCCTCAACGGCCAGACCAAAGCCTCTTGTGCCTGACCCCGACCATGCCGACCCACCCCGAACAACACCGTAGCGACTTTAAACCCACCTCGAACCCTAGCCAGCCTTAACCCTAACCCACCTAGTGACGTTAAATCCACCCTAAACCCAACCTTTCTTGACCCCTCCTTGAGCCTTCCTCAAACCTTCACAGCCCCTCCTTATCTTCTCTGACCCTCCTGAGACCATTAGCCCTTACAAGCCCTCTTAAATCCGTCTTGACCCTCTCCGACCCTCACAACCATATCCACCCCCTCGGACCCCTCCCCGAGCCTCTCCAACAATTAATGATTTTTTTAATTGATGTATTTAACTACTTATATATTTGATTGCGAATATACATATTAGTTTATGAATGTTGTGACCGAGCCACTGAGACTCGATTTAGGTTCTAATTGATGAACATGGCTATATATAGGAAAAAATTAAAGTTATTTAAATGGTCAGTTTTATGAAGGAAATGCTGCCAAAAGTTTTGTATAAGATAATATTTACTTTTTATTTGATCAATAATCTATTTATTTTCTTCTAAATTTGTATCATTTATAGTATATTGACCAGCGACATTGTCTAAAATTCAGAAGCGACATTAAAAGCGACATGACGCTTATAAATTTTAAAAGCGACAATTAGAAGCAACATTGTTGCTTCTAAAGTCGCTTCTTAAAGTTTTAGAAGCGACTTTTAGGCTTCTAGAAGTAGTTTTGGCCTTTAGAAACGACTTTCATTGCTTCTAAAGACCTTTTTTCTCCTAGTCTGGAGAGAGTAAAGAAGAAAAAAATGGACACATTAAGCAACGTTTAGGGTCGCTAATCAGTGACACCATTTTGCCTTATGTTCCCTTCTAGTAAAAAGTATGCCTCGACAACGGCTGACGATTTTGAGCTGTATTCAAACTCGTGTTTTAGGTACACACATCTCTACATGAGTGACTTACTCCCATAATTCTACTGTGAGTAGATTGACTTTACTCTAATCCAATACGCAAATAAACATATTCGTTATTGAAATGGAAAATTAAGCTGGCACTTTAGAATTAGCAGAGAAAAAGAAGCCAAAAAGCGTGATGAGGATCCAAAAGCCATTATAGATAGACTTAATTAAGCATATTTCAACGTCATATTTTGAATAAATAACTTTTACCTTAATTTATATGAAAATTATTGATGAAATGTCAAATGTGAGCCTTTGTGGAATACTTATGATGTGAGAAAATCTCCACCAACACACAAACGTAAATTGGACACCGCAAAATAAGCCTATGTAAGTGCTCAGTTTTACATTGACTTATATAAAATAACTAATCATGTTTTGTGTTAACTTACCCTACATTCGCCGATATACATTAGCAGCAGAGGAGCTGCGTCAATCCTGAGACATGGACAAATGGGAGGCTGAAGTAATGAGGATTTTTCTTGGGGAGTAACGTGATTGGACTATAAGAATAGGCCTCTTGGATTTCTAGAGATGATTTGGTTGCCACTTAATCTCGTGAGCTTGAGTTTGGATCACATCATTTCACAACTAGCAAGCTGAAATTACTAAGACATTGCAACACGTGGTGAGGAATCTTGTTGAGGCCTTACATGCAAATTATTATGCAGTAAACATTATGGTTCCTTATGGAGTTGTCCTAAGGGTGTCGTAGGTCAGGGACAGAGCAATGAGTTCTTACTCACTGAATGTTGCTTCATAATGCATACTTATGGCACAATAATGACCACCTATTCAGGCAACCTCACTAGCATCGGCCTCACACCAAAGGAATCGTAGACGTAGCTAATGAACCAGATTTCTGACTCTACGAGCATCTTCGATGCATGCAACTCACTTCGTTTAGTTGATGCCGCTTTCCTAATGATTGTATGAGCCTCTTTGGTTGATGCCTCCATATGTAATTTATTTTATAATAGTTGCGGATTGATTCGGAACGACATACATGTATTCTTTCTCGAAGGCATCAATCAAATGTTGATGCTCAAGCTCTGTACTATAACCCGCTATGTTACTTTTGTTGCTTGTTTGTCTTTCAAGCAGGTTTATCAGATGGATTCTTATTGTTGTTAAAGACTGGATTTATTGTTCTTTAACTGAATAAACAACCTTTAAATGTAAACGCAACGTATGATACGTCATACTTTCTTACGGTATGACTATCTAACTACGTTGGATACCTACTACTTTCCTACAGTATGAATACCTCACTGTGTTCCATACTCATGCTTTCCTACGACATGAGTATCTCACTGCATGCAATACCTAGAACATTTTCAATGTTGTTGGATCCCCTATGGTATGGTTATAAGTTTAGAAAAACAAAATGCAGTGTTGTTCAAAATAGTCTACAACAAGTTATTCAAGGCCTCGGGTTACTTAAGTCACACGAATAGAACCAAGAAAATTATGCTCTTTAGTCATGAGATTTAAGGAAGATATGGTCAAATATTTGGTTTTCGATTATAACAAATTAACTGAAGATTTTATGCAAACATAATAAAGTAATCATGTGGTTAAATTTAGACTTTTCACTTTCGGTCAATACATGCCGACCTTATTCTTGAATCAATCTCTCTGCCTTGGAGACCATTATCAACAACTCGTACAAGTAATTGCTTGTTACTGTTGTGCTTTATTTGTAAAGATTTTGTGAGTACATGTGTTTGCATTGATTTATTGAATCATTCTTTGAGAAGGATTGCGAGGAAAAGAGAGGG
Source organism: Urtica dioica subsp. dioica (assembly GCF_054948205.1). Classification (NCBI taxonomy): domain Eukaryota; kingdom Viridiplantae; phylum Streptophyta; class Magnoliopsida; order Rosales; family Urticaceae; genus Urtica; species Urtica dioica. The sequence goes on from NC_142757.1 coordinate 38,906,566, forward strand.
AATCTTTGATCTGAGGGGATCCTATATTGCAATCTATCGAAGAATCAATGAAGACGATTGTTTGAGAGGGAGTCGGCAAACCCAAGTCCTTGTACGTCTTTTTGATAGAGTGACGTATCTGTCACCCGGAGTTGGTGCTTTATCACTGAACAGGGTTACCAATTATCTATATCCTTTATTGCTTTCTACTTTGTGTGATTGCTTGTTTGATTATTTGGTTCATTGATCGTGCATAAACAATCATTTGTTCATCTAGTTGTTACAACCAATAGTTGAATAACTATCTCATATCACGTTTAATAATTTCAGTTGGTATCATAACGGATCACTTGATTCATAGAGTGTGATTCGATTTGTCTACTAATGATTTTGTTTGATATGAACATGAATGAAAAGACAAAGCATGAATAATGAAAGTAGAAAACTATGGCTACTAGAAGATAAGAATGAAAGCTTTTATGAGAGTGATCGATGAATAAGCATTGAGATTTGTTCAGATTTTTTAGTGTTCTCCGATTGTGACTGGTGATAAATGAGTAACCAACTCATAACCAGAGGATCAGTGGACAAACAATGAAGAGTAAGTTGCAATTAGAAACTCCAAAGTTATGAATACCATTTTCTGCTTTTGATGAGAACATATTCAAGCATATCTCCACTGTGAGGTTGCTAAGGAAACTTGGGATTTTCTCCAGGTTGCTTATGAAGGGACTGACAAGGTCAGAACATCTCACATATAGTTTTGAAAACTTCAGAATTAAAGATGATGAAACTATCTCTGAATTCAATGCAAGACTATTTGATATTTCTAATATGTCATTTTCTTTGGGTGAGCCCATGAAAGAAAAAAGCTGGTCAGGAAGGTGCTAAGATATCTTCTAGAACATTTTTCCATGAAAGTAACAGCGATAGAAAAAGTCAAGATGTGAAGAACATGAGCTTGATAGTCTGATGGGATCTCTCAAAGCATTTGAAATGCATTTGAATAAGAAAGAACCTGGGAAGAGAAACATGAGTGTGGGTCTGAAAGCTGAAGTTGTAAAGAACTTTGATTGTAAAGAACTTTAGCAAATTCATGAAGAAGATGAAATCGAAGAGGTCATGGGCAAGGTCAACAATCTACTCCTAACTTGAAAAATAGAAGAGGCAACCATTTATAGAGAAGAAGTCATGAATGTGCTAATGGAGATTATCAAGGAGAGAGATATAAAGGAATTCAATGTCGTGAATGTGAAGGGTTGACCATATACATGATGAGTCTGCCAGCACTCTAAAGAAGAACAACAAGTCCTATTTTGTCTGTTGGTGTGATGATGACTCTGAGAGTGAATAAAATGATGACACAAATAATGATCTTTCTTTTGATGTTGTTACATATGACAAGACTATGGGGGACCGAAATTTTTGACACAAACTAGATGTTGCTTGAATATGTTCCTGAGGACTGAAGTAGCATTACAAATGAGTCAAACCATCACAAATACTTGAGAGAAGTATCATTGAGAATAAGATATTTGTGTTGATTATTAAGAATAATCAATTACTTGATACTATTTTCTCTGAAGACTTGGACTTAGATTCAAACTGAGAAGATGTTTACTCAGAGTCTACTGAAGAACTTAGTCAGCTTAAGAAGAATGTGAAGATGCTCAATTATGGCTCTAGCAAACTGCATCACACATAAGAGGCTGTAGAAGCGATGTCCTAGGTTTTCATGGAGAATCCTCCCATGTGAATAAACCAAATTTATTAAAGTTGGAGAGAAAGTAAAGAACTCTATAGGGTTTTGGGAATCAAAATCATAAACACTTTAGTGGTTCTTCAAGAAGTAGATATGTCACTGCTGTGATAAGGTTGGTCACATTAAACTTTGTTGTTTCAAACTCCTTGCTGATATCAGACATAAGAAAGTGAAGAAGACATTGCTTGTGAGACCAAAATGGAGATTAAACAGTAGGCGTGCCTTGTGGCATACAGTTCTGCCACCAACATGAAAAATGAAAACTGATATTTTGATAGTGGTTGTTCAGGGCATATGACAGGATATCAAGATTGTCTAATTAAATTAAGGCCATGCATAAACTAATGTGTCAGCTTTGGAGATGGAGATAAATGAAATGTCATTGGTAAGGGTACTCTACACGTGAAAGCACAACTTGAGAATGTTCTTCTCGTTCATGGTTTGAAGGCTAATCTCATGAGTATTAGCTAGTTGTGTGATGGTGATCATGTGTAGTCTACTCAGGGAGCTTGCCATGTCTTTGATGACGAAAATTCGTGTGTCATGGAAGGAAAAAAATAATCTAACAATTTTTATCATATAGGAGTTGGTCAAATTACTTCTCGTACAACTTTCTTGACGACAAATTCTGATGAGATGAATCTCTAGCACAAGAGAATGAGGCATTTGAATATGAAGACCATGAAAAAATTTGCTGCTGTTGGTCTTATTAGAGACATTCCTAAACTGAAGGGAGATCTCAACATTGTGCATGGGGAAGGCCATATTGGAAAAAAGATCAAAGCTGCTCACAAAAGCACCACCCAGGTCAATACCAGAAGACCTCTTGATCTTCTCCACTTGGACTTGACGAGTCCTATGCGAGTGGAAAGTACTGGTTGGAATATGTATGTTTTTGTATGCATTAACGATTACTCACACTATTTATGGGTAGATTTTCTTAGGGAGAAATAAGATGTTGTCAAGGTTTTTACTACTTTGTGCACTAAGCTTGAAAGAGAGAAGAAGATCAGTGGTAAACATATCATGTGTATTTGCTATGATCATGAAACTGAGTTTGAGAACAGATCCTTTAATGAGTTTTGTGAAGGTTAGGGAATCGCTCATTAATTCTCATCTCCCATTACCCCGCAACAAAATGGAGTGGCTGAACGTAAGACTATAACTAAAGAGATAGCTAGAGTTATGATATACGGAAAGAATATGACACTGAAGTTCTCGGATGCGGCTGTCAACACGGCTTGCTACATCATCAACATCGTTTCTATTCGTACAGGGAATGATAAGACATGCTATGAATTGTGGAAGGGAAGGAAGCCCTCTGTGAAGTACATCCATGTTTTTGGAAGTATGTGCTATATACTCAATGATTGAGAATACATACAAAAGTTGGATTCAAATAATGATGAATAGATCCTTTTAGGCTACTCAACTACCAATCGAGCTTACAAAGTCTACAACAAGCACACCAACACTGTCATGAAGTCCATTAATATTGTAGTAAAAGATATTGAAGACATAAGTAAAAAAGGAATACGAAGATGAATATCCAAAAGTTCTTGAATCAATGAGTTCCACAAGGGTTGTTCAAGAAGTCGGTCAATGGTATACTATAGAAGGCATTCAAGATAAATATCCCAGCTCATCGGATGATAAATCTGTTTATGAATTGAATGAGACGCAAAGCCCATAAGAGGTTTCAATTGGAGATAAGCTTATTCTGAACTATCGTGATATGCTTAATCATTCTTGTATTATCTCTAGTATTGAACCCCAAAACATCAACGAAGCTATCATTGATGAATATTGGACAGTGGCAATGCATGTAGAGCATAATGAATTTGAAAGAAATGATGTATGTTATCTTGTCTCTTATCTGGTTGATGTCAATGTCATAGGAACCAAGTGGATTTTCAAGAATAAATATAATGAGAAAGAGAACATCACCAGAAACAAGGCACACTTGGTAGCTCGTGACTACTCACATATTGAAGGTGTTGATTTTGAAGAAACCACCCAGTTACTCAATTGGAGGCGTTATCCGACTACTACTTGCCTTTGCTTGAAATCTCAAATTCAAGCTTCATCAGATGGACATGAAAAGTACATTTTTAAATGGATTTTGTTACTAAAGAAGTCTATTTGCTCAATCAAAAGGGTTTACAGATCCACAACATCTTTATTATGCCTACAAATTGAAGAAACCTTGTATGGCTTGAAACAGGCGCCTAGGCCTGATATGTGAGGCTTAGTGTGTTTCTGATCGATCATGGCTATAACCGGGGGAGGAAAGGGGGGGGGGGGGGCATCAAGTCAGACTTTATCATTGCTTGGATATATGTTGATGACATTGTGTTTGATTCAAGTTCGCATAAACTGGTTAAACAAATGCAACGTTAGTTCAAAATGAGCATGGACGGAGAAATGTTCTACTATATTGGACTATAAGTGAAGCAGAAATCATATGGCATTTTCATTTCACAAAGAAAATATGCTAGGAACTAGGTTACGAAGTTTGACTTGGAGAAAGCCAAACACAAAAGAACATTAGCTGCTACTAATGTCAAGGTCACTAAAGATGAAGATGGTGTTCCAGTTGATCTGAACACTTTTCATGAGCATGATTGAGAGCTTGTTGTACTTGACTGCTAGAAGGCCTGGCATTTCTTACTCAGTGGGAGTGTATGGAAGATATCACACAAATCCTAGGGACAGAGATCTGAAAAATGTGAAGGGGATCATCATATATGTTAGTGGGACTATGGATTATGACATATGGTACACTAATGACACTTGTTCCAATCTAGTGTGCTTTTGTGATGCAGATTGGGCTGGTAGTGTTTAGGATCACAAGAGTACTTCAGGAGGCTGTTTTTTTTTCTTGGAGAACAATCTTGTGTCATGGTTTTGTAAGAAACTGAATAGCATTCCTCTTTCTACATCAGAGGCTGAATACATAGTTGCTGGAAAGAGTTGTGCTAAAAATGATGAGTGACTCTCTATTGCGACAACATGAGTGCAATAAGTATTTCAAAGAATGACACGCATTATTCCAGGACCAAACATATTGACATTAGATAACTAAGACCCTCATGTCTACAGACAGGCAACTGGATGACATATGCACAAAACCTCTTGAAAGTGTTCAATATGAGACACTGAGATCCTGGTCTTTGTGTTATTAAGTATTAATTTTATTCTTTGCTTGTCTGTCAACATTATTCCTGAACAAGATTTATTTTCTTTTGTTGATGTGTAATTAAGGGGGAGTGACACCGAGTTTTTTTAATAAGATTTTGTGGGTGAGTTTAGCTAAGTTAATGGGTAATTACATGATATGATGGATATCTAGCTTTATGGCGCGTGGCTATTGTCCAAAATTGGAAGTACATTGTTCCTTCTTCCAAATGAGAAGGTCTTATTTGGTGTATTTTACTTGTTCGACACGTTCTCTCTTTTTTTTTAAGATCGTACTTGCCAAAATCCCTAAGTTTTGCTCTCCAATTATCATATACCTTTTCTACATTTTCTCTGTTTGTGTTCAAAGATCAATGGTGACTACTTGCACGTCAAAGCTCGTCCATGTTTGTCCTTTTATTTTGGTCACCCCTAAAACAAAAATGAGGACTTTTATAACTCCTCTCAGCATCATCGCCGACGTCGCTTCCTTGGTGAACATTGAGAGGATACCCCGAAATCCTCCGCCGTACGAAGATGTATGTGAGAAAAATAGAAGTGGTATCTCTAAACCTATAATGGGTTCTGAGACAGTTGAAGGAGTGCCTGATCACGTATATGCAACAAAGGGTGATGGTCACTCCCCCTAACCCCGTTAAAGCTCTAGAGCCTCTGTTGAAGGTGTACAACGTAAAGAGAACAAAGAAGACCACCAAGAAGTCTACCCATATCAAGAAGATGGTGAAATAGGAAGTCGCTGAGGAATAGGCTCTTAAAATGAAGAGGAGATCCACGTGGATGCTTCTATGCCTGTGTATATGCCAATCCATGTGGCTCACCCATCTACTGAAGATGTCGCTCAAACCCGATTATAAGCATGTGCCTTCATCATTTCTACCTTCCAGGCGATGGTATGCAACTGACCTTTACATAGGTCACTCATGTGATGACCAAGTATCGTTTTCAGTGCCTTCCAAGAAGAGAAAAACTTTTAAAGAAGAGGAATCTGAAGATGAAGAGACAACTATGGTCTTAGAAGATGATAACACTATTGACAATGATGATGAGCTTATCATAAGGAAGAAAGATTATCCAGCCAAGAAGAAGAAGGCTGCCACACATAAGAAGAAGACTTCTCTGGCTATGAAGAAGAATAGTCCAACTAAGAAGAAGGGTTATATGTCATCTGCTCTTGGTGTTCAAAAGAAAGGAGTTTGGTTTGCATCTCAAGCTCATGCAAAGAAGTGGGATGGTATGTTGAAAAGATCAATCATCCATGAAAACTTCTCATAGAAATATGTAGTACAGATTGTGCATGAGGTGATTGCAAAGATGCATGATGATTTTGGGAACTCTGCTTGTCCCAATTATGGAATGTTCAGGGTCAGAGGTCAAGAGTTGTCTATTACTCTAGGTGACATAAATGCCTACTATAGAATAGATGTTCAAGAAGAACCTAATCTGAACAAGATTGCCATGGTTCTCATTAAGGATGAGAGAACTTCTTGGGTTAACCAGAATATGCCATTTACTATTCTTTTAACCAACTATTCCCTGATGTATAAGATTGGAATCAAGAAATGGTTACTCTACATAGGGGATCGGCCAGCTAAGCCATGGGCGAGTTCTTGTACGCTATTGGCCACAAGGGAAAGGTAGATACATGTTTGATTATGTTTTACCAAATTGCTGCACATGCTACTTATGAGAAAGTGAACATCCCATTGGGTTCCTCCCCTAATCTATGTGCTGGCGACCAGGCAATGCCCTAGCCTATGGTTTGTTCCTGATGCATTTTTTGGGGAGCCCTTCTTCTACAAGCTAATCCGAAGTTATTCAAAGGGAAGCATGCGAATGACATTGATGTGGAGTACAACACGCCTACTGTTCAAAAATACGCGATTACAATATATTCGGGGAAGATTTGGTGCAAACTTATTAAAATTCTCATCTTGTAGAATTTAGGTTTGTCACTATTCTTTTTGGTCAATACACACCGAACTTATTCTTGAACCAGTCTCTCTGCCTTAGATATTTATACCGACAACTAGTGTAATAAGTACCTTCTTACTATTGCTGTTTTTTTTTATTTGTACAGAGTTTGTGATTGCGTGTACTTGACTTGATTTTCTGAATCAATCTTCGGGAGATGATTGTGTGAAAAAGAGAGGGAGTCTCTAATATAAGTAGATCCTGTAATTCATCGGAGAATGAAAGAAGGCGGCTATTTGAGATGAAATCTGCAAACTTAAGTTTCTTGCACCTTTGATTGAGTATTATTAGATTGTTTTTCAGCATCGGATGTATCAGCCCCTTGAGTATGCTTTCTGACTTTGTTCTAATCTACATGTCTTTTATTGCTTTCTTCTTTTTGTGATTGCTTGTGTTTAATTGTTTGGTTTATTAATCGTGCATAAACAATCAGTTATTTAACTAGTTGTTACAACTGATAATACTTGAATAAGCATTCATAATATGTTTAGTCATTTCAAATGCCTTTTAGCTACTGTGATCGGCCATGTCATTAAGTTAATGGCACATGTTGTTAACAACGGCTATGAACTACATAGAGGGGTTATGTTGCTCGCTTTTCTTTGGACTTATATTCTACAGATTGTTAGACTTTCACCCTCTTTTAGTTTAGACTTATCATAATATTTGCCATCTATCTCTTCGTAGGTATTATATTAGAATTGTAATGATAAAACAGTGATGCAGGTAGTTTATACAGAGCCAAAAATTAGAAGCAGTCATGAAAAATAGTACAAAAATAATATAATCATTTTCTAAAATTTTCTATGCTATCTCAATTTTCAGACTTCTCTTTCGTCGACCAACAATTTTCTTCCAGTTAATAGTCACATCATTGAATTTGAAGAGAAACTAATGTAATAGTAAAAAATAATTCTTACCATCCCTAAAAAAATAAAAAATAAAAAAATAAGTTTAAGTCTTACCCTTTGGTTACATCCCCGGGACAAAACAACATTATGGGATTAAAATAACACCAAATTGTACAAAAAAAGCAATCTTTCTTAATCTTACCACTGATCGAACCAAGATTACTTCTTTGAACATGGGTAAGCATTAACTAATAAAGACCGAATCTCCACGTAAATGTTGGACAGAAAAGTTGTTGAAAACAAACGGCCATATCTCGCACTCCAACGCGTGTTATATATGGACCACCGATCTCTACAGGAATATATGATTTCTCTCTAATAAATTGGATGTCTCTCTTAATTATTGCTCACCGATGGATAGTACAGAAGAAATCAGACTATGATGATGCATAGTTGATGACGATGATTCCGCCGGATCTTAACCTTATCAACTACACTTTAATAATATATATTTAATGGTGTTAAAAATATGTACTATACTAAAAGAATATTTTGAGTATACAACATTAAAAATTTAAATCCTGGTGCAACAAGATCCAAAGAAATCAATTTGCTGTGAGTATTGATATTTTTTTAAACATAGTCCCAACTCATATGATAATTTGTATAATAATCATTGTCAACTACTACAAATCGACCCATCCTATTTTCTTCTTTTATTTTAACTTAATTATTTTCCGTAACGCTAACCTAGATATAGGTAACTCTTTTTTAGAAGATTTTAAGAGTACAAACCTTGAGATTATGTGATTAACCTAATCAATGTGGACTATGGAAACCCTAGGAAAGTAGGTTTTTCTATCTGAATCTACGTATATAGTAGTGTAAGGATGAAAATGTCAAGGCATATATACCTTTCTTGCAGCTATCCAAAGTCTGTAAAGTTATGTTAGACTTGAAAAGGCCGGTTATAGTAGCTAGATGGAATGCATATACAGTTTTATAAATAAAAAAAATTAAATATTCCTTATATGCTCAATATTATTCACTAATCAATTGCTTTTGCAATCTGATTTGATTCCGGATACAGAGAATTTATCAATCTATAAATTAAGAATAAATTTAGTTAACTACGTATTTTGTGTGTGATTTCAGGTAAATAGTATCAGTAAGTAAGATATGTTAATTGTATATTGCATATATATATATATATATATATATATATATATATATATATATATATATACGGGATAACTGCCGTCTCAATATGTTTAGAGGCCTTTCAAAAGTGTATGTTGTAACGACATTTATTAGTCATTTCAAAAAATTATTTTATGAGTGTAAAGTCGTTGAATTGAATTTTTACTAATCCGTTAAGAATTCAATGAGATTTATTATTTTAACTAATGCGAAATAATATATTTTCTACAAAATGACATGATTACTTTGTATAACTCATTGTACAGTCGTTCATCTGTATTACTTATCCCCGTACGTCTAGCTATGGAAATAAATTTGATCAGCTATTACTAACGTTAAGGAATGTTCACGTGTGCAGACATTTCTCTTTCGTAGTGAGCTTTTTTTTTTTTAATAAGGGTCACAATTACTGGGGCCTTATTTTAGTCACGACCAATAATATATGTAACATTTAAAGCAATAATAAAAACAGTGCTCATAAGTCACCACTGGTTGATGCGGTACTGTACGAATGGCAACGGATAGAGGTTTTAACAGGGACGCCAATATATACCAGTACCCGTACAGTTATATTTTCTACTTTTTCTCTTATTTTTTGTGTGTTGAATATAGATCTATTTTTTCTACCATCTGATCGGTATGGTTGTAGCTCAAGTCTTATATAGCATAAATGGTTTCTTATCTATGGGCGTAGATATCGAAAACACAATTTCAAACAGGAATCTCTGTTGATGATACATGTTATATACAAATGCCAGTAACTCACAATTCTTGTTATAATTATGATTATGTTAGTGGTCAACTTTTCATCTTATTTTTGAAAAGAGTTTATAAATCTTCTTTGAGCATTCAATGTAGCCATTTTGATTTGCATCAGTATATTCGTGAAAGAGTCCTTATATTTAAAGCAAAAATAATAAGATAATGTGAATACATTAATGTTGAGCATTTTTCCCCAAGAAATCTGTTAGCAGTTTGTTCTTCTAAGTTGAAAAATTCGCAAAATATATATTATATTATTGGAGGCCATGGCTGAATAGCGGTATAGGCAATGAGAATAGTATAAAAAATACTTATCCCAAACTACTTAATTAAAAAGGCAAAGTTTTGAATTTTTTATTTGAGCAAAGTTTTAAGTTTTTTTAGTAAAATAATTAAAGTTTTAAGATTTTTTTATTCCGAATTAAAGTTTTACGGAATACATATTGACACCTGCCTGGCTGCGTTTGGTTCAGATTAAAAAACCCTGTTTTTTGTTTTTAGAAAAAACTAAACTGCTTATCTGGTGTTTGGCAAAACTATTTTTACAAAAAACTTCAAAAGCGATTTAGATTTTGTATATGAGATAAAAAAACAAGGATCCTTAACTTTTAGAAAAAGTGTTTTTAAGTTTTATATATAAATTACTGTAATATCCTCGTACAAAATATTATACATATATATGTATATAAATAAGCATATTAATAATTATTAAGAACATGTCTATTTTAGTATTTTTACTATAATATATTTATTTTACCAAACGCTAAATCAGTTTTTGTTACCAGCAACAACTGTTTTATAAACAGTTTACCAAACACCTTGTCAGTTTTTGAAAAAAATAGTGTTTTTCAAAAACTGAATCTAAAAATACTTTTTATTTTAAAACAAAGTTATGCCAAACGGGGCCTAATGATTGTGTTTGACATAACTTTACTTAAAAAAAGCGCTTTTAGATTATGCTTTTGAAAAAAAATTGTTTTTTCAAAAACTACGAAAATCCGTCTGTTTTGTAGTTCACTCAAACTGTTTTTGTTTTCATAAAGTTGTAGTCTAAAATTTTTTTGCAGTTGTTTTTAAATAACTGTTTGGTAAGGATTTCAGTTTTTTTTTATTCAGTTTTTTGTAATTGTAGTGTAATAATTCACATAAGAATTAGACGTTGAGATATATACTAATTGAAAGTCTTTGGTGCGAATATAATGGTCGTATTTTTAGTTATAATGATTGTTCACAAGTTCGTCGGAAAACACCGTTTGTCTTTGTTGTCAATACAACAAATATCAAATTTTGATACCTAATGTTGACTAAAAATAGCGAAAACTTATGTGCTCGACGAGAGGATCATGACCAATTAACAGTTTGTAAAATGGAGTTCCGATTATTTAAAGTTTGCCATAATCGTAAAACTTAAGTTTTCCAGGGAACGAAAACAAATTCGATAAGCAAAAGTGAGGAAAATGAAATGATGTTGATAGGAGAGAATGAGATGTACGTCAAGGGGAGATACTAAAAAAAAGAAAAAAAAAGTTATAAAAGTTGAGTGAAAAAATTGGAAAACACATAAAAATTGTTTTCTGATTTTCTTTATTAAAACAGAAAACAGTTTGAAAACGTTTTGAGTTGTATTCTGAAAATCATCAAACAAACAGTGAATTCGATTTTTTTCATAAAACTGTTCAAGTTAGAAAAGTAAAAAACAGTTTTCAAGTTAAGAAACAAACATGGCCCTAGTTTTTCAATTTTCTTATATATTTTGTAAAAGTACTTTTCAACCTTTTATTAAAGAGAGATGCTATTTGGCACGATTAACGACCTCTGACGATCCACTCAGAGGTTGACACGTGGATGTTTAATGCCACGTGTCAACTTCTGAGTGGATCGTCAAAAATCCTTAAGCGTGCCAAAAAGGATTTCCGTTTATTAAAAGTTATTTTTATCAAACACTTTAAAACGGTTGGACTTTTTGACTTAATAAGTTAAGCCAGACACAGACAATATGTATTCCGTATATACATTCACTAGTACAATTGATAGCATCAGGTGCGACAAAAGTCGCACCTGAAAGCATAAATGTCGCACCTGAAAGTATCATCAGGTGCGACTTTAGATGCGACAAAGTCGCATCTGAAAGTGCGCACCTGATGATATTACGTGCGACTAGTCGCACCTGAAAGTCATCACTATTAGGTGCGACATTTTAGGTGCGACAAGTCGCACCAAACATCGCACCTAAATATCCCTCAAAATAAGAAATTAAAGCGTGAATTATAGTATCAGATGCGACTAGTCGCATCTGATACTTTCGCGGGAAGAGTATCAGATGCGACTAGTCGCATCTGATAGTAATTCCCCGCGAAATATTTGGCGGGTGTTAGTACAATCCGATGCGACTAGTCGCATCCGATACTCTTCCCGCGAAAGTATCAGATGCGACTAGTCGCATCCGATTGTCTGTAGTTATTTTTTTAAAAATGCTGATTCTATTAGAATCAGCCATTTAAATATATAAAAATTATAATTTAAAAAATTAATTAAATAATTTTTTTTGTTATATTAAATAAATAATTTGAATAATATTAATTAGAATAAGTATATAAATAATAATATTAAATTCATAAAATTTGATAATTTACATTCAATAAATTAAAAAAATTACAATTTATTCTTTTTGTTTCCCTTTTTCATTCGAAGTCTGCCAATTCTGGAATGCACGGCCTCCTCTTCCGCCAGATCTTGCTCGTGCGCCTTGGCGGCCTGATGCGCTGCCGCTCGAACGATGTCGCTGAAATTCTACCGAACCTGGCGTCTGATCAGCATTTGGCATGGAAGCGGATGGTGGCGTCTGAACATTCGGCATTGAAGCGGATGCCGGCGTCTGAACATTCGGCATTGAAGCTGATGGCGGCGTCGTGGCAGGGTGCATCATCGCGGGGGATGTCTGCATGGGAGACGGATGCTGCTGTGTGTAGGCAAAGAACTGTCGCTGAAACGCCTCCATCTGAGCTTGTTGTGCGGCCAACGCTGCTTGTAGCTCGCTAATCACTGGATCTGGAACGCGCGTCGATGAAGAACCTGAGGACGAGCTGTCGTCCTGAGCCTGAGCCAAGAGATACGAGGATCTCGGGATCGAGGGACCTATCCCGACATACCAATCTCGACGTTGCCCGAGAACAGTATCCATCGCAAACTGCTCCGCCTGGTCTATGTCAAACATTTGGCCTGACTCCGCTGCTTGTCGCTGCATATTCTCGACTTGAGTCATAATTCGCGCCTTCAAACATATGTTAAAAAAATTATTAAGATTATCGAAACTTGATTATTAAGTAATTAACACAAGTAACTTACAAATGCTTATTGCGCCCAAGCTGTCGTCCAATTGCCTTGATCGTCTTGATGTTTTTTCTCCCACGTGTTTAACGCCGAGGCCAAAGTCTCATCTTCCCTACTCTGCAGTTCTTATGAAAATATGAGTAATGTATTTATTGCAAAAAAAAAATTACAAAATTAGAATAAACTTACGTTCAAATGTCGATGAGCCAAAAAAGAAATCGACCCTTGTGTGGACTTCGTTTTCTTGTTCTTGGAATTGTCTCTGTTGCGAGTAGACTTTTTCTGCACATATTAAATTGCGTTATAATTCGATTTCATAGAAGATAACATAATTTTTAGAATTATACATTACCTTCCAATCGTCAGTTGCGAACTCCTCTATCACCTTCTCCCAATCGTCTTTTTGATATCCTTTTGGGATTTCTTTCTTGGCGACATTCATTTGCCCACAACATTTTCCTAAGAAAGTCCCTGATAATCTAGACTTTTGGTTGCGCCTCATACGCTTTGCATCGCGAATGATAGTCTGGTCAATCTGATGACGATAGCAATCCACCGGAAGCAGCTCATCGGTCTCATCATCCTTGTACACGAAAGTGTACTCGGAATGAAGTGCGCTCAGAATATTGCCCAACATCTGGGGCGTCACTTCGTTCCAATCACGAAGTGTGACCGGGATATGGACTTTCACCAAAGCGCCGACGCGGTTGTTGAATACTCCTACCTTTTTTATTGTTTTTCTTACGTCCTGGTAGAAAGTTTGGTTGATTGGGTCGTACCTAACAACTTTCGCACCGGGTACCCCATGCGCTGCTTTTGCCGAAGTAGACCCGGTTGTTGGTCCCCTTGTTTTCTTAGGACCTTGGGAACCCGGTGTCTCTAGCGGAGACTCATCTCCACCTGCTCCTGAACGGTGTAGCGGAGACTCATCTCCACCTGCTCCACCTGCATCTGACATCCTGTAAGATGTGAACAATATTAGTAAATAAATATTAGTTTTCTGTTTAAAAAAAACGTGGACGGCACCACGGATTTTATTATTAACAAACCTCACATATGGCGGAGGAAAACCGTGGTTACATTATATAGTAAATAAACATACAAAAAAGATATTAATCATTCATCATCATCTATGCCTATAATGTTAATATCATCTTCTATATCGACATCAACATCTTCTCCCTCAAAAACGACATGTCTCTCATTTTCATCATCGTCTTCTTCATCATCGTCAACGACAGTCACTAACTCAGCTTCATCGATTTCGTGTCGATGATTCAAACGCTCGATGTTTGACAACTCTATAGTCAATGGGATCGAGGCTGAGTTGGAGGGGTCAACTTCAGGAATGTCCCAAATCCCTCGATGATTGCATTCCTGGACGATTTCCCAGTCGCCGCCTTTAATAAGATCTTCGATGTAAAAAACTTGTTTCACTTGAGTCGCGAGTACGTACGGCTCCTCTTTAAACCACTGTTTCGCAGTATAAGCACTCGTTTCTCCAGTAGTCTTATCGGTGTGCACTAGTCGGTTTGCATGATACTTGTCACCGTACCAAATGCATTTGAACAATACAACACTACAGTTATGCCTATAGTTCACGACGATGACGTCTTCCATTCGACCATAGTAAGTGAAATCATCCACAAGTACACATACACCGCTATTTTGAGTGACTCGTTGATTATCGCGACGACGAGTGATGAACTTCACGCCATTTACAAAGCAGCTCGGATATTGATAGGCGACTTGAAGGGAACCGATAGAAAGCGAATAGAGCTCGTCAGACACGTCAGAACCACTAGCTTTCATATCAAAAATCTGATTACGAAAGAAAGCATTGATTAGCACTTGTGCGTTTATCAAAAAATTGCATTGATATTGTGTTATTACCTTCTTCTCAAACCAAATTTTGAACCTCTTTCTATGCTCCGCTTCAATATCGCGAACTCCGGATTCGCTCAAGAGATCCAAATGCTCGCTGTTATTAAAAACATTACTTCAATAGCAATATAAAAAAGAGAATGAATTGAAACACATTCCCAACGATAACTTACGTCAAATATGGATCCACTTCAGGACAGTTGGTATAGATGTACCACTCCGCGTTCTCTTTCTGTTCATCGTCTAATACTATCGGTTTCATCATCCCATAAGGCACACACATCTCGGATCGAAAAACAGAGAGCTCTTGCACTTGAACTTCATCTACACTTTTTTTATCTTCAAGATACCTTGCAACGAACGTCAGAGCTTCTTCTACAACATAAGCTTCCGCAATAGAGCCTTCTGGTCTAGCTCTATTTTTGACAAAATGTTTTAATGTCCCAAGGTATCTCTCAAATGGGTACATCCACCGCATATGCACCGGGCCGCCATACAACGCTTCATCTGGTAGATGAATCGCCACGTGAATCATGATCGTGAAAAAAGCTGGTGGAAATATCATCTCAAGCTTACACAAGATCTCGATGATAGACTCTTGCGCATTTTCAAGATCTTCTACTCTCAAGGTTCTCGAACTTATCAGCTTGAAAAAGTTGCAAAGCAAGGAGATCGTCTGATGTATTTCTTTTGGCACAAAAGGACGAATACCAACAGCCAACAACCTCTGCAAGATCACGTGGCAATCATGCGACTTCAAACCTGTGAGTTTTCCATCAGCAGTCACATTTTTCTTCAAATTCCCAGCAACCCCATCTGGAAATTTGACAGATTGGAGGAACTCGGTAAATCGCTGCCTCTGAACAAGGGTTAAGGTGTAAGATGCTCGCGGTTTGTACCACGAATCCCCTTGTTTTTTCAAGTGGAGAGCGGTCTTGATGCCCAAGTCCATCAAATCAAACCTCGCCTTATCTGTGTCGTAGTTCTTCTTTTCTAAGCTGAGCAAGGTTCCGAGAAGATTCTCGCACACGTTCTTCTCTATGTGCATGAAGTCCATGTTATGCTTCAACTCCAAATCTGACCAGTACGGCAACTCGTAAAAGATGCTTTTCTTGGCCCAATTTAGTTCGCACTCGGCTCGCTTTCGTTTTCTGCCCACAGAGCCAGCATGTTTGCCAGTTGTCGTGCAAGAGACACTAGCCAACTGAGCGAGTATGTCTTGCGGAGTCAACTTCTCGGGTTTACTGCGTTTCTCGTGGCGATCCTTGTAGTGATCGGTGCTTTTTCTCAATCGGTGACGCATACGCAAGAATCGACGATGGTCGTAGTAGACGATCCTGTTTCTGACTTTCAAAGACGGCGTGTCAAGGTTGCACGTCGGGCAAGCGAGATACCCTTGGCCACTCCATCCCGATAAATAGGATCGAGCTGGAAAATCGTTAATCGTCCAAAGTAGCGCGGCACGCAATCGAAACACTTCATCGTTGGCGCCATCTCGAACGCGGAATCCGGTCTCCCACAGTTCTTTCAACTCTTCGACAATTGGCTGCAAAAACACGTCCATGTCCTTTCCTGGTGAGTGAGGCCCCGGGATCAAAAGCGTCAGCATCAAGTACTCTTTCTTCATGCATAACCAAGGCGGCAAGTTGTACGCAGTTAGTACCACAGGCCACATGCTGTACGATAAACTCATTTCTCCGAACGGATTGAATCCATCCGCAGCTAGTCCAAGCCGCACGTTTCGAGGCTCTGCAGCAAAGCCTGGGTATCTCTCGTCCAGGTTTTTCCACGTCGTACCATCCGCAGGATGTCGTAGAACACCAACTTCCCTGACGCGATCTCTTTCGTGCCACTGCATCAAAAGCGACGTGTGTCGAGACGCGTACAACCACTTCAATCGATCTTTCAGGGGAAAATATCGCAAAATCTTTTGCGGTATCATTTTCCCAGTTGGCTTCCATCTGCTCTCGTTGCATACTGGGCACACGTCGACTTCCGCGAGATCTTTTCGAAATAGGACACAATCGTTAATACACGCATCGATCATCTCGTATCCCATGCCAAAACGCTTCAGCTTCGCCTTTGCCTCGTAATGCTTCTCCGGAATTCGATTACCAGCTGGATGAGACTTCTTCAAGAGCTGCAAGAGTTCTGTAAAAGACTTGTTCGTCCAATGGTTCGTGACTTTGAGGTGCATCAACGAAACCAAGAACGACAAAGAAGAAAACTCTTTGCATCCAGGGTACAATTCTGCTTCCAACTCGGCGAAGAGGTCTTCCACTTGCTCCTCTGCACGCACCTCGCTCTGGGTCGGCTCCGTAGCATCGTCGAAATCCTCGTGATCCCTGATATCCTCCACAGCACCGTGCAATCCTTCTATTCCTCTCTGATATGTTCCTCCGATGGAATCTTCTTCATGAGGAAGTACGACACGCTCGAGCTCGCCGTGATGATACCATTTTGTGTAGCCTGGGGTAAACCCCTTGTTCAGCAAATGATTCCTGACAACCCCGATGTCGTGCCATCTCACGTTGTTGCAAGGTTTGCAAGGACACCGATATTTGCCAATTTCGTTCGGGAATCTTCTTGCAGCGCGAATAAACTCGTTAACACCGGTTTTGTACTGCAATGTCACCCGATTATTCTCCGTGATCCAATCTCTACTTGGATTGGACATTTCGCTGAATGAGAGCGAGAAATGAAAGTTTGGAAGAGTTATTGATAAAGGACGACGGAGATCAAAATGAAAGAGAGATTATGAATTCTATGTTATTTTGAGCTCGGATTGAATAAGTTGGGAGGTTTTAAACTAATTAATTCGAAACTCTACCGAAATTTCGGCAGAGTTTCCCCTATTATACTGACAAATCAAAAACCTGCAAAATTATTTAAAAACATACACAAACCATCCAGAACTATCCTATAAATTAGCTCAGCCCTAAACCGAACCTCCGTGGTTCGATCACAACATTTATAAATGAAAAATCGAAATAAACAAAATATCACAAACTATCAAACATGTCACAAACTATCAAAGCATGTCACAAAACTATTTTTCTTATTTAAATTACAATTTAATTACATGTTAAATCAACTACGTAAACTTATCACAAATTAATTAACTAATTATAAACTAAGCAACATAAATGTAATTATTAAACTAATTACAATTTCTAGGTAATAATTTACTTACAATTAATCTAAATTAATTAAAAGCAAAAAATTTAAAAATGTCACAAACTATATTTCAAAACATGTCAAAAAACAACTAAAACTTAATTTTAACCTAATATAAACTAATCACATTATTAAACTTAATTATCAAAATCAAACTTATTTTAACCATATATCATATTAATACTAACTAATTTACAATAAATTATCAAATTACTAAACATGTTAAATTAATTATCAAATTAATACTAATTAAGTTACACATTATTATTAACTTACATAATTCACATTAATTAACTAACCTAACATATTATATATATACACTAACCTAACATATTATATATATACACTAATATATATATACACTAACCTAGGACGGCCGGCCGAGGACTCGGGGACAGCGGCTCGGAGGCTGGGACTCGGGGACAGAGGCTCGGTGTGGCTGGGACTCGGAGGCAGCGGGGTCGGGGCTGAGCCCACGGTGAGGTCCGGAGGCACGAGACGACGGCTGTGAGTTTAAACCGAGTTAGAGAGAGCGAGGCAGAGAGGGAGCGAGGCAGAGAGGGAGTGAGAGAGAGAAATACCGAGTGAGAGAGAGAGAGTCGGTGGTGACTCGGAGGCAGCGGGGCCGGGGCTGAGCGCACGGCGAGGTCCGGAGGCACGAGACGACGTACGGCTGTGAGTTTAAACCGAGCTGTGAGAGAGCGAGGCAGAGAGGGAGCGAGGCAGAGAGGGAGTGAGAGAGAGAAATACCGAGTGAGAGAGAGAGGCAGTGGTGACTGGCGAGGTCCGGTGGCCGGGTACGGGTACGTGGCGTGGTGGTCGGCGAAGGAAGAGGCCGAGAAGAGAGGGACGGAGGAGATGGAGCAGCGACAACGGCGGAGCTCGGTGTGGCTGGGACTCGGAGGCAGCGGAACTTGAGACTCGGCGGTGCAGCTCGGTGTGGCTGGGACTCGGCAGAGCTCGGTGTGGTGGTCCGGTGGTGGTCGGCGAAGTGTTCTTAGGCGAAGGATTAGTCGGAGAAGAGAGGGACGGAGGAGATGGATGTGGGCTAGTGAGTTTACAACCGGAGAACAAGAGAAGTTCGCAGGGAGAGAGAGCGTTTTTTTTTTTTTACAGAGTTTGAGCGACTGGAGAAGAAAGGATCGCGACCTGGGTTTTTAAACAAAACCCTAATAATCAGGTGCGACAGAATCGCACCTGATAATACTATCAGATGCGACTAGTCGCATCTGCTGAGTCATCAGGTGCGACTAGTCGCACCTGATTATAAAAATAAAAAATAAAAATTTCATTCGCCACGTCAGACTAATGAAATAAAAGAGGGGGAGATGAGGCCCGCTCAAAATTTTCAAACTATCTGATGCGACATAGTCGCACCTGAAAGTTTCAACATATTTTCAGGTGCGACTAGTCGCATCGGATTGTCAAAATCAAAAGATAATTTGAGCGAATTTTTTCGGCTTCTGAAAGACTATCAGATGCGACTAGTCGCACCTGAAAGTCATTTAGATGCGACTTTTAGGTGCGACTAGTCGCATCTGATAGTTTTGCGCATCAGAAAATCAATTTTGTAGTAGTGATTTCCATACATGGCAGAAAAATTATTGCACGTTAATTAATACATATTCCGTATAACACGAAGAAAATTGACACGCAACCTTAGTTATCATCATTTTAGAAGAAAAAAAACCATTTTCCTTCCTTCGCTGTGTCCTCTCTCGCCAAAATGAAACCTATAAATAAGGGAAAAAAAAAGGAGAACGAAGGAGACGCAAGGACTTCGCAAGGATAGTGAAAAATTCTAAAGACGAGACGAAAATGACAGTTACCTATTAACAATAATTAAATTATTAAGTGTAAGAAACCCAGAATTTGGAAATCCATGAAACAAAATTAACACTTATAACTTATTATGAACTGCGCAATTTAAAAAAGATATAACAGAAACTATAAAAACCCAACCTATTAATAATTAACGATGATTTTTTAAAAAAATTAAGAAAAATCAATTTTTAAGAAAAGAAAAGGGATTATTGAATGAAGAATCAGCCATCTTCAGTATGCTAAACGATCAGGAAGAACAATGAGAAAGAGCAATCAGAATTATATCGTATAAACCAATAAATTAGCGCTCAAATAAAATTAAAAAACTTTATGCGATAAGATTTTACAGCAATAACTAACTTATGTTTAAGAAGAAAGATGTCAATTATAAATTAATCAACAAAAATGTAATATTTGATTTGAATTAATTCCTTAACCGCTGCTAATCAACAAAAGGTCACAACAGGAGTTCAATAACACTAATTCATCTGCCACCTCAGCAATATGGCCATTTTATAAACGATTTCTAAAGCTTGGCTATAATGAAATTCTCATCTCGTTTGAAGTGACGTTAGATTTTTATTTAATTTACTAGAATATATATTAAAAATAAAATTCAAAGATTATAAGTTTGAGAAAATCTTAACAGCTACAACATGAACTTAATTTAAAAATAACAACGTTTTACTTAGTGATTATTATCACCTTAAACAATAGTGGGGGTATTGATTCTTATTTTTCTACCCAGGTATTTTAGACATATCTATAAACTGACACATCACACATGTACACACACAAGAGAGTGTCTGATCCAGGAGTTACCAAGACCACTCGTTTGGCACCTTGAACGGAATTTTTAAATTCATATTGAACTCAATTAATAATAAGAAGTGGCTCCATTAAAACTTGTCGTACCATTCTTCTAATTTGATCCTAATATATTAATAGAAACAATAATGTAATGGACACTTACGTGTTTGGCTACAAATTATTCATAAGAGGCCGTTTTTGTGGAAGAAGGTCACAGAAACAACTGTATATAAAGAGTTATGACGAAATTGTGCATATATGAATGATATACATATTCCCTCTGGTTGAGGAATCAAAGACTGAAGAATCTTTGTGAGCTTTGCTTTATCAAAGTGCAAGCGATGCTTGTCACTTCTTTTCAAACTTTCAGAATAGAGTAAATTCTAAAAAAAAAGATTGGGTCAAACAACAAAGTCTTGTGAGCTTCTTCACAATATAAAGTGCTGTGTTGTGTGTCCTGATTTCTCTTCCTACAGTTCAATGCTCAGTTCGAATTGGCTAGGCCTTTTTTTAAACATCTTTTTTTTTTATTTGCATGCTTGCCATGAAACCCTTTCTTTTTCGTGCTCTTGGGACGCTCAAAAAGGTGGTTGTGTGTAACTATGACCTTGTCAAGTACATATATACAATCTAGCACCCCCCAAAAAAAAAGAAAAAAAAAGACATACATTATATGCTATAAAAGTCATTCACCACGCAAATGTATTTGGCACGCGCGCGTGTGAAAAATCTTTAGAGTAGTGTACCTATGAAGCGCGTGAAGTATTTATTTATCAGTATTATTTTAATATATAAAACACGTATTAATCTATTGGAACAATGTAATTTTTTTTAATAATAATTAAATATCTGAGCACTGAGATAATTTTTATTACTAGGATTGTAGAGTTGATTAAGAGATTCGCATATGCATCAACTCATAATTACGAAAAAGACGCACGAAATTTCAATAGCAAATCACAACTAAATAATATAACATCAACGTATTACAAACAGTACCGAATATTTACTACGTATTTTTTTAACAATACAGTTTTTCCATATATAGAGATTCACATTGTCTAGTAGTACGGCGTTAAGGATTCAACTCCAAGCTATACGATAAGATATTAGAGTATAATATATTTAATGTAATTGTAAATTAAAATTTATGAATAAATTATTAAAAACTAGAAAATATTCAAACAAGTCAATATCAATGCAGGGTATATATTTACTATGACTTTTTAAAAAGAGAAAAAGGAAAACAAAAAAGCGACCGAAACTATTTCTCCGGCCAATAATAGTGTTTCCTTTCATGATAAACCTTTCTTTAGTGCGTGAGTGAGAGAGAATTATATCAAGTAATTATATATATATCTAAATATATATCTTCTCTCTCTAGTATATATGCATATATATACAAGCCTGTACTTTCATCGAACCAGCCAAAAACCACATTCTCTCGGAAACAAATAATCATAAGCAATCATGGCCGTTAACAGCACCAATAATTACATGAACTCCCTATTCCAAACACCGCACCGGCTGAGGAAGAGAATGCTTGCCACGTGGACGCCGGAGGAGGAGCTGAACGAGGTCCGGCGGAGGTCCGGCGCCGACATGAAGAGGAAGCTGCGGTGGCACGAATTGCTAGCGCTGGGCCTCGGAGGAATGCTGGGCGTCGGAGTCTTCGTCACCACCGGAGAAGTGGCCGTCTCGACCGGACCCGCGGTATTCATTTCTTACCTCCTCGCCGGCGTTGCGGCTCTCCTCTCATCCCTGTGTTACGCCGAATTCGCCGTCGAAATCCCGGTCGCCGGTGGTGCTTTCAGTTACCTCAGATTGACCTTTGGTATGTTATGTCAACAATGCATATTGTAAACTAAATACATATGTTATCTAATATTATATTAGTCTTTTGAAATCTACCAGACTATATATCAAGTAACAGTACTACTACTAATTAGATATACTGGATAGTTTTTTAATAATAAGTTCAATACGTTGGATTTTTTTTTTTTTTTAATAATTAAAAGTTTTAAGGGTTTCGCTTCATTTATTTGTTTATTTTATGAAACGTTGGATACTATGTTATTATGTTTTCTGGTATTATAAACACAAAAATATGAAAAATTTATTAATTTGAATTTGATATTATACATAATGTAGATATAATGGTGACTCAGGGAGATTAAGACATCATGCGTTGATTTATGGTTATGGTTGTTTCTATTACTTATTTATTTATAGGAGAGTTTGTCGGATATTTTGCTGGGGCAAACATTCTGATGGAGTATGTATTGTCAAACGCTGGTGCGGCGAGAAGTTTTACAGAATACTTTTCAGTAATATTTGGAGAAAGCAAACCAAATTCATGGAGAATAGAAGTTCAAGGGTTGTTCAATGGCCATAGTGTGCACTTGGATTTCCCTGCTGTTGCTCTCATTCTCATTTTAACTCTCTGCCTATGCAAAAGGTCTACAAGTGTTTTTTTTTTCTTTTTCATGGGAACCGTTCTTTTAGGTGTCTAATATAAGTATAACCCAAAATCCAAATCCAATCAATAGATTTTCTTCTCAATAAAATTGGAGATCAAGCGTAAATATGGAGAAACAAAGAGTAAAGCATGTAAATAGAAATAATAAATAAAACTAAAATATATAATATCAACCGTCCATAAATATTTTCTATTATTCCTTTAATATATTTTACTATATAGGGTGATCATATCAATTTGTGGGTGCTGATGATTACAAACAATAAACATGTGCAGTATTGGCCTTTGTCATTAATTTCTAGAAAATTCAATGGCTAATTGTTTTCTTTCAAGTTGCTTAAGAAATATATAATTATACCCCTACTTGGTTAATTAATTCAGTAGCCAGCCCTAGTGGATCTTGAAAGTGAAGTGTGTGTTCAATGTCTCATTACTATTGTATTTTTTCAGCACAAAAGAAAGTTCCATATTGAACATGGTGATGACGGTGTTCCATGTGATTTTCTTTGGGTTCATCATAATCGCCGGTTTCTACAATGGAAGCTCCAACAATTTGGTGAAGCCCGGGGGATTAGTTCCCTTCGGAGCGAGACACGTCATCGACGGAGCAGCGATCGTCTACTTCGGGTACATCGGATACGACTCGGCGTCCACTTTAGCCGAAGAGATTCAAAACCCTACAACAAGCCTTCCCGTCGGCATAGTCGGCTCGGTTGTCATTACCACGCTCATTTACTGCCTCATGGCCTTGTCCCTCTGTCTTATGGTTCCTTACACTGAGGTACATAAATTTGTCACATGAATAAAATTGCGGTTTAATTTTGATAATGATAAAGACGTTCTTGGATCGTAAGTAAGCACTGTTCAACTAGCAAAAATATTAAGAAAATAAAATAGTGAAATGCAATTAAGTTGTTAGATAGTCTCTCAAAGAAATAATTTCAATGATGATGTGGTTGTTACTGCTCATTTAACTTTTGTCACGACTTGAATAATAGTAAATACCCGCTCTTATTTTTTATTTTAACAATTTTAAGCTTACTAAGTCCAAATAGTTCTTAAATTTGCTCGCTATTTTATTTTAGCCATTGAATTAAATTACTACCTAAGAAACTTAATAAAATTTTCCATTTAAATGACTTTTAATTTCATAAGTATTAGATATGTATACGTTACCCGAGTTAGTTAGGAGTACGTATAGTATAGTAAACAGTATCATTATTAGTGTTATGTTAAAAACTTTGTTCTAATTTATATTTTAATGGATTATATATATACACACATAGATAGAAACGAGTGCATCATTTTCAAGGGCATTCCAAAGTGTGGGATGGGAATGGGCAGGGAATTTTGTGGGAGTAGGAGCAAGTTTGGGGATCGTGGCGTCTGTGTTGGTGGCGATGTTAGGGCAAGCGAGATATCTGTGTGTGATCGGACGGGCGAGATTAGTGCCTTCATGGTTGGCCAAAGTTCATCCCTCTACCGGCACACCCTTGAACGCCACTCTCTTCCTTGGTAACCCTTACTTTTCATATATACACTTTTTATCTCTATATTCTCAAGGATCTAGATGAAAAACCTTGACGAAAAAAGTAGTTTTTCTTTATCACCTTTATAATGATTTGTTTTGAGATGAAATCCTATGATAATTACAATGGTAGAATTCAAAATGATTCATAATTGATTTGAGAAAACTATTTCATGGAAAACTTGGTTTTTTAAATCTTGAAGAGCTTTTTTGTTATTTATTATTTTATAAAACTCGGTTAATTGCGTTGACTGAATTTTTGTTAAATCGACGTGTAAAATAAATAAAAATATATATCATTGGTTTAAGATGGATGACCACAATGTCACCACCTTGGGAGAGTATATTAAAAATCTCACACATGTACTGTATATGGTACCTATTTGGTCTGTGATAATTCTATGCAATTTTTAAAGTGAAAGACGTGGATTTAATTTTCACTAGCCAACATACCTTTTAGAAAAAAACATTAATGTTATAAAATTAGGAGGTAATAGACATTTATTTGTAGAAGGGAATGAAACCTAGGACGTTAACTGACATAAATTTTTCCATGTACTGTACAGAAGAAAAAAAAAAGTAATCATAATTGAACATGTTAATTTGTGTAATGTGAAATCACATATCACTTTTCGTGATGTCAATTTCCATATATTTTATATAAGTTGACCTGATAATCCAAACGCCAAACTTATTCTTAGGTGGCCACTAAGTTTCTTATGACACTAGTACAAATGTTAGATTTTACAATCCATATTCTACCACACTTTTCGTGATCCCAATTTTGTAGTAGTGTGACCAATGATATAGTGAGGATAAGCCCTCTCTTTATAGTGGCGTTAATATCACTATATTCAAACATACTGAAATTGTTTAGTAGACCCTTACGACAGATTTTTTATTTTGTATTTTTTAGTTGATCATGTATTCTTCATTCTCTAACACCAAAATTAAGCTAGTATTAAATAAAATATTCCCGGTAAAAGCTTAACAAAGGGGAAGCACTAGTAGAAAATACTGTTCTCCCTTCTCATAGTGTGTGCATAACAGATACACCTTTCTCCTTATATTACTTTTGACTTCATAAACTATGATTGCTTATACAGAGAAAATATGAGTAAGAAGTTCATCCCAAGCTCTCATAGATTAGAACCGGCCTAAGTGATATGCAAATAACAAATATTCCTATGAAAAATATGAAACTAAACAAAATACTCAAACATTTTCTTTAAGTACATTTGCCAATGCTCATTGAATAGTAATAAATTTCTCGAACACTAAAGCATATAATTATACTCAATTCTTTGATAATAGTAAATTTGTTTTCATTTTTTCTTATTAATATTTCATATACTTTTCAAAAACATCTATATTTTTGGGTTGGTTTATATGATGCGCTAATTACATATTTTATATATATAAGGGAAAAATAATGCTAGATTTCCGTACAAATTCTATATCAGAAGTCTATCCAACAATTTACTTTTTAATAACATATGAAATGAAAAATTTAAGACAAAATCGGAAATAATAAAACAAAGGCATAACATATAAATTAAATGGGTAATTACGCCACTAGCTCAACAGTCTATCATTCTTTTAAGAAAATGTGCCGCAGCTCTTTTGACAATTTTGAACTTGTGTTTAAAAAATTAGTCAAAGTTTCGTTTATTTTGAAAAATTAGTCATTTATCAAAATTAACGTATGAAAATGCTAAAGACAGTCATGTAAATATTAAATGATTAATGATGGTACGTCGCGAAGTGTGGCTAGATTTTAAACATACTTAAAACGTTGGTTAGATTGCAAATACAACGATGCCTAGTCCGTGAGATTTTTCTTTAAAAAATAGTCATAGTTTCATTTTATTAAAAAAAATAACTTATCATTCCTGAATTAAATTAATTAACTAAAGAGTAAATTGAATTAATTAAATGAGTAAATTTAATTTATTCTTTAGTTTTACTACGGTTTTAATGGACTGTTTTTTTTAATAAAATGAAAATTTTGCTAGAATCTTAAAAGAAAATAGGGAATTGACTAGTTGCAACAAAATATTGTAAATTAAATGTGATAAATTAATTCATCAGCAAAATTAAGATCTGTACTTAAAAATCAAAATAAAGAGTAATGTAAGGACATGAAACAGACTACGTATTTTCCCACCAATCCTCGATTGAAAAATACTATACGCACAAGTTAACTGTCAACATGTTCTGCGTCTAATTATTTAGCCTGGCCGACCACACCTGTGTGGGGTGCATCAAATGTACAACGTCTTCCATTTTAAAAATTAAAACTTATTAATATTTATAATTTGTTCTTAAATTCAAATATAATTGAATATAGGTCATACATAAGGTAAGAATGAAAATATTAAACAAACAAAGAAATCTCAACATGTTGTATCATTTGCAGGTTATCTCTATTACTGATCATATTAATATTTATTATTGTATATAGGATTTTGCACGGCTTCAATAGCTCTCTTCACAGACCTAGAGATAGTCATGCAGATGATCTCCATGGGAACCCTAGCAGTGTTCTTCCTCGTAGCCAACGCCCTAATCTACCGGCGCTACGCCGTGTCCGGCCGGGTGCTGCCGTCCAGGGTCCTCCTATTCCTCCTCCTCCTCTCTGCCGCCTCCCTCGGCTTCTCCCTCACATGGTCCCGATCCCCGTGGGCCCCGCCGCTCTTCGCCGGAGCCGCCCTCTCCCTCGTGGCCCTCCTCAACTATTCTGCCGGGGACGGACACGTGGCGCCCCCCCCTTGGTCCGTGCCCTTCATGCCCTGGCCTCCCTCGCTCTCCATCTTCCTCAACGTCTTCCTCATCACCACTCTCAAGAAGCTCTCGTTCCAGCGGTTCGCAGTCTGGACGGCCTTGATCACTTTGTTCTACGTGCTCTATGGAGTCCACCGGACCTACGAGGCCGAGGAGATGGGGACACGTGGTGGAAGTGACGGTGGTGATGGTCTTCGTGAGGATGGTGTGGTGATCAATGTGTCTTCGGTTCAGCAGCAAGCTAAGTTGGACAATATCCAGTTGGTGGTGCCTGTAGTAGTCACTCAGGTTTGATCGGTTGGGTTTGCTTGATCTTTATGTGATCTTTTTATTTTGGTTATTTATTTTCGGGTAGTGATGATAAGTGTAAATGAGTTCCTATATATACAAGAAAAGTAAAATAAAGTGTATTAGTCAAAGAAAATACATAGCATGACATATAAGCATTATGAAAGTAGTAAAGATGTGTATTAATAACTATCTGAAATTTTGTTAGTTAGTGCGAAGATGTGACACACAATATAGAGACAATTTGTTTCGATCTAGTAGATGAAAAATATAAATACAATGTGTAAATAAATGACACAAACAATGGTAACACTGTTCGGTGGTGCAACGTGAACTACTCTGAGGGATAATTTGCTTGATAAAAAAGAAATTTTCGGCATCATCCGAAGAGACGAAGAGATGTCCCGACAATGTCATTCGGAAGATAACATGCGCCATGTGGTATCCACCATCTACCAAATCGACGACAACTATGCGTGCGCTGTCGAGGTCACCCGAGCATATGGAGACTAGATCCCAGAGATAACATGCGAGAGGTCGAGCTCCACGACAACCTGCTACCTGATGTATTAGATGAAATAAAGCCTCACTAAGTGGTCAATATCAGGGCCAACCTCGCCCTCATGATGAGGACAAAACTAGTCGCATTCCTCAAGGAATACAAGGGTGTGTTCGCTTGGACCCATGCAGACATGCATCACGGTCCACCAACTTCATGACGATTCTAGGGTACAAGAGAAAGTCCAAACCAGGAGGTTGTTCAATCCGAAAAGATATCTTACCATCAACAAAGAAAGATCTTAGCAGCCGACTTCATTCAAGAAGCAAAGTTACCTAAGTGGGTGAAGAACGTGTTAATGGTCAAAAAGCCGAACGAGAAGTGGCGAATCTACATCGATTATACAGACCTCAACAAGGTCTGCCCCAAAGACTGCTTCCCGCTACCCGAAATCGACCTGTTGGTAGACACGACCATTGTACACGAGCTAATGAGTTTAATGGACGCCTACTCCGGATACTACCAAATTTGGATGCATGAGCCCGACCAAATCAATACTACTTTCGTGACCAAATCAAGCACGCCGGCTCCACCTACCAAATGCATAGCCATTCCGGCTCGCAAATGGTCTGCTCGAAGCTTTCCTTTATAAGCCCATTCAGATCTTGTTTATTTGACCACGTAAAACCCACTCCTCCAAAACCCATATACACGCCCTCTGTTTTATCAAGGAACCCATTTAGCCATTGAACATCTATTTGATGCAAGCTTCTGCCTCCCCACTTCTTTGTTTCATACAGGGATAAGTCGAGGTCTCCTACTAGCACATGCGAAGAATATGTACTAAAAAAATATTAATGGAGATAGTTTATGTTGGAAAATTGTGTATTTATTGATATTAAAGAGAATTTAATATCAATTTATTGCCTAATTTTGTGGTAAATATTTGAGTGGGGTCCACTCATCGAAACTAAAAGTCTATGATTGATTCTTATTCCTCGTTACGAGAGGTATAAAATCACTTATTTATTTTCCAAAATCGGAGCTAATGTGAATGAGAAATTGATGCTCAAAGTGTGTTGCAAAACATCATAATTCTGAAACAATTTTTATTTATGTTAACGGCTGGTTATTAACGTGCAATTAAGGATGTTCTGGGCAGTTGTTGTACATCCTTCAAAACACAATAATAGGCTGAACGCTTTACACATTTATGCTGCCTTCATGTGCATAAAAAGGCTGATGAATGTGTTCAAAAAACATTTTTGGAGATGAGCCTTTGAAAGGTTGGTTGTTATCCTCATTTGAAGTAGAGAAAGTAAGAGATAAAAGAGACGATCATAGAGGTGAAAAGTTGAAGCAAACACATGAAAACTATTTCCTTCTTTCCCCTCAATTCTCTCGGTGTAGGTGGGAGCTGAACAAGTTGGTGCTTTGTTCTTCTCGTACGTTGTTGTATCCTGGGAGGCGGTTGCTCAAGTTATTCCAATAACCGGTGGGAGAGCAGTAATGCTTTAAGAAAATGGTCGAACAAGCCTCGACGTGTTCTCCAAATTCCTTCTTTACCAGTTTCTTGGTGATATCCGGTTTAGTTATTTTAAATTAATTTTTTTTTCATGTCTACATGTTAATATATTAGTTTCGTTGTATATTTATTAAATTTAATCATTATGAAATTTCTGTTGTCAATGGTGCCCACAAGAAGAGTTGTAGTCTTTACTTTTGTGCATTTGATGTAATAAAGTCTCACGAAGACTCTTGCTTGTAATTGCTTATTCATTAATAAAAAGTTGAAACGTTCATTCATTATTCCTTATGTGAAGCTTTATGATAAAACCTTAGTCTTTAGTCCATAAACAAACCTAACAACACATGAAGAGACAAATATAGATTTGCATGAACAAACTCTTCATGGTTTACTTAAAATGATATATTCGTAATCTAAGGGTCAAAGGACTATTGACCTCAGTACGATTGTTAGGAGAATCTATGATGTCTGGTTATGGGACATTGAGAGTTGGAGACTCTATAGTTCTTCTAGGTATCTTCTGAAGGTACCGAATTGACCAGTGCACTTTTAGAGACAAAATAAGAACAAACCATTTAACCTCTTATGTCTCAAAGTCACTACGTATGAATTGCATCATGCTTACCTTAATCCTGAAATGGGAGATGACATTTCACAGCTTACGTATTCTCATTTGAGAAAGTCAGAGTTCGGACTCACTATGTGATTCTGAACAGGACCTATTGGTGAAGTACTAAGTTGTGAAGATGTCATGAGTAACTTTGTGAAGTTCTCAAGGATATGGAATTCATGTACAAGATTGCTGAAATGCAATGTATATCACCTCATGCTTTGTTCCTTGGAATGTGAATAAATGAACTGGCCAGTGTCCAAATTGAGTCTTGACTCTTTTGGATGAAACAATGTGACTTGTTAGCTCCTCTTCAATACATTGTTTCTAACTTATTCACAAGCGACAAAGGAGTTGAGGAAATAACAGCTAGAAGGGTAAAATGGTAATTTTGTAAATCTCGACTAGTTGATGATATTCATGAAGGGTAAACATAGATAATATTCAGTGGATCCACTCATCACAATTAGTTGAATTCTTGAGTAGAAAATAAATTCATTTGAACCGAGAGATTCTCAGTGTCAACTCTTTAGTGGAGTCAGTTGACATTAAACTAAACTTGGAAAAGGTTTGTGAACTTTTGAGTCCAAGTATTTTAGCTCAAGCTTTGTTCATTTGGATCCATGAGGTCACTGTCACAAATCATATCGAGTAGGAATAGTTAAACTAGAAGCTAAGTCAAAACAAGAACGAGACAAGTTTTACGAAAATTGTCAAAAGGGTATTTTTGTCCTTTTGGACATAGGATGAAATGAATGTCAATAAATTTTTTGACATGGTCATATGATGACTTATATCACTTGGCCATGATGAGTTCATTGGGCCTTGTGGATTAATTTCATTTCATAGAATTTTACTTGAAAATTCTTAATGCGCCTTTCTTATGTTGTCATGAACAAATGAAGAAGCTTCTAGAAGCTCTTTCTAGGAGTCTTGGCCGCCCAACCCAAAGAAAGAAAAGGGAGATTATTTTGTGCATTAATGTATGAAGATACTTGCCAAAAGAAAAAGAGGAAACAAATTTCCTATACAAGGAAGAGGGGATTTCGGCCAACATGAGTCAAGGGAGAAGCAAAACAAAAGAGGAAACAAATCCAAGGCTTCTAGAAGCCTAGTTGGCCGTGTGACTCAAGAAGGAAATAAGGCAAATTTTGCTCATGAATATGTGATATTCTATAGAAGAGGAAACTACCTTATTGAAGGTAATCCCTCCCCTATAAATAAAGGCCTTATTCTTCTCATTTCATTCATCCCAAGTTTTAGAGATTGAGAGCTTCTCTCTCTAGCTTGGCCGCCCCCTTCCTCTCACTCTCTCTAGTTTTCTTTCTTTTTTGTTTTGGCACCTAGGTCCTCATTTGACCTAGTATTTTTAGCTCTTCGACTTTGAGACTTGTTCTCGAGTCGTCGTGTTTAAAAGTGCCCACACACTAATTCCTTTCTTTCTCGAGTGATTTTATTGATAGAAACTTTCGTGGTTGCTCGAGTTCCCGAGGAAAGAAGAGAGACGTACTGCAAGGGGAGACGAACGTTTCAACCTTGCGAAGGCTTCTCAACGTTCAAGCTTCTCAAAGGTTAGTTAATATATGATGCTCATTAATGTTTTAAATTATATGTACTTGCTCTTTGTCTAGGTTAGTAAAAACGTTTTACTTGTTTTAAAGAAAATTTTTAAATTCCGCCGCTTGCTCGAAGCGTTAAACTTTTTCTTAACCCTAGATCAATTCCAACAATTTCTCTATTATTTTTCCGCCTATTATTAGCAATATGGCTAACAGTTTCAACAAAGTAACTTAACTTAACTTATTAAAATTTTAAATTCAAATATGACTAACTTATTAACTTATTACAATTTTAAACTAATTTACTAAAATCAAAATTATTAAACTAATTTCCATTTCAATTTCAATTTCCTTAAATCAAAATTAATGGACTAACTAAATTGAATTCAATTTACTAGACCTATAACTATTAAGTCGCTGTAAATATCAATGACGATTGAGCATAGAAACGAGTGCGTCAGAAGAGGATCAAGCATAGAAACAATGACGAATCTAAGTAGAGAAAAAAAAAAGCACAGCTAAATAAAAAAAACATCTTTAAGTTCAGGTTTGGGTTCAAGTTTGGAGAGGGGACGAGAAGAGTCATGATGGGTTGGGGCAGGTCGGAAAGGGTCGGAAAGGGTTCGGTATTGGGTCGAATGGGTAGGTATCGCTCGGGTGTGTCAGTTAGGGTGAGTGGGGCTCAGGGTGGTCCGAGAGGGGCATATTGCTTTAGGGCTCGAGGTCAAACTCGTGAGGTGCTGGCTGTTACATGGCTCGAGGTGGTCTAAGAAAGGCTGGTAAGGTGGCGGTGATAGGATGGTGAAGTAGTGGTGGGCAAGGTGGTGGTGGAAGGAGTGGTGGTTGGAAGAAGGAAAAAGAGGAAAATATTGATATGGGCAGTGAGAGAGAACTAATTATGGTGGTGGTACGGCGGAGCTTCCCGTGGCGGTTGCTAGAGAGAGAGATTAAAAAAATTCGGAGCCGTAGCTGGAGCTTGAGGTTGCTGGCGGTAAAATGTAAGACAGAGAGAACTTAAATTTTTATCTTTTGAAATGACAAATTTGATGGAAGAAGAGAAGAATAAGATTAAATAAATATGACCTAAATTTTAGAAACGACATTATAAATATGACATAACTTTTAGAAACAACATGTCGCTTCTAAAACTTATATTAAAATTTAAAGGGAAACAATATAGCCATTGAGAATTTATAACTTAAGAACCTATACCTAATTACATAAGTGAACCCTAATTAATTCATTTGAATTAAAAAATAATAAAAATGCATAACTTAAGAACCAAATTGCATAACCTAAATCCTAATTCTGTAGTTGAAATATCCTAATTTTCCTAATTAATAATCCTAATTTATTGAATACCTCATCTTTGAGCTTGTCATCAAGCTTTAACTCCACTTGCAATCGGCAAAACAACCATCTTGCATTTAGTGAGATATTGAGAAGTATCGTAATCCTCAAGTTTGATATCTTTGCAATATGGTCTCTCCTCAACCAAAGAGAATATAGAAGAGTACTTGTTTATAGTGGTTACTGGGGATGAGTAGAGCATTGATATTGAAGCAAATACTCTTGCCCCGCTTCTCACTCATCACCACGCTCTTGAGTTTTTTTTTTTTTTTTCAAAACTACTTTGGAGTACCTAGATTTGGCCTAGGCGCCAAAACTGAAGTTTCAATCGGTATCAGACACGGACCTACCCCTTATTTTCCCCCTCCGATTGGTTCACCCATGATGGTCTTTGCATGCGATCGTGATGCTCATGACGGAAGTCCGCCAAACATTCATGCATTTGGTCTGTTTTTTAGGAAATCAGAGGGAGAGGTAGTTATTGTTGAATTGAACTTTGTATTTTGTGCTCTTTTGTTCTGATGCATTGTGAATACTGCTATGAAAGTTCTTATCTAAAAATAGCCAAATGAGGAGTTTGTTGTTACGTCTATTTTTGGCTTTTTTTACTACTAGAATGTTTTGCGAAGGACTTTATTCTTTAGTTTTCTTTGCGTATCTGGCTAAGGAAACCCTAAATTGTCTTCCAGAGTTGTTGACTATTATAAAATCCAAACGCTTCCCCCTTCGTAGTCTTGACGCATTCATCATACATTTAGGGTTCTTAGGCGTTCACGATCGACGGACTGAGAACTAATTATGTAATGTGTGTGGTGTAATTCTCTAAACGTTTTTACATACATTTGAGTATTAGAGAGTTGTTGAGTTTTGTGATTTTGTGATTGAAGGTTTCACTAGCGTTGACATCGAAGAATATCAAACACTGTGAAAGTGTTTGAGAGTGGAATTGAAGCAGGGATTGTTCATATAAGTCCATCGTTGTACTTGTACTACTTTTCATTTAGTGAATTTGTATTCCACTTGGGCACACTGACCACGAGAGTACGTGACGTAGCACCAAACTGGGTTACCACATTTTGTGTCATTTTCTTTACGCAGTGTATATTTATTTTTCATCTATTATTTCAGTTCAGGTTGTAGCATAAATTGACTCTACATTGTATGCAACGCCTTGACACTATCTAAACAGAATTTTCACTTATATAAACATGTACCATCTTTAATAGCCTTTAGATCAAGAGAGGCCAATAAACCTAACCCTACCAATATTTCCAACTAAATACAGCGACCCACCACCGTTCGAAGTATTAAGAACTGCTGTTGTGTCGAGCGGTACCCTACGGAAGACTGAGTATAGTTACCTAGAGTATCTTATTTCCGAACTTATTTTCTACTTTCACTTTGCTGAAATTGAGTCTGAAGGAGACCAAAGAAGATATACCATCACCTTAAACGATGGAGCAATAAATGTACCTTAGTCTCTTGAGTACATGAAACAATTGTCATTATCTTTCATGAAATCGGCTCAAGGTGGTCTCAAATTTACAATTACGGCAACAAATGATTCTCTTCTTTCTCCAATTCTTAAATCTTTTGATATTTTCAAAGTAGTTTGTTGTTATATTATATGGCATAGTGTATTTGGCAAAATAAATTGTAACAGAGTTGTTCAAGCAATTTATGCAACTTGCAGTCATGGCACTTGCGTCTTTTTTCTTATGCATAAATCAAGTAACTACCATGTTAGTTTGTTACCCAATTTGCTTGGAGATGTAATCTCGGATCATTAAGGATTCGATTGATTTTTTTTCTAGGTAGGATTTCATAACCTAACCATATATAAATCCACCTAGGATTTGTATCTTTGGTTAACGAGGTTCTTCGACTGTTTGGCTATTCACGAAGCCGTATTTTCTTTGCCTATCATCTCTTTCTAGAAAATTTCATCGACAACAGGCATTGATTAACTCAAAGTTTTTTATTGCCATACTAAGCTTGAGATCGTATGTCGCATATGTGTGCTATTGATCTTCGGTGAAAGATCGGGGTAATACAGGGAGAGGAGTCTCTGGTTCAAGGCGGACTTGAATCTATACCCACTGGAGATAACCATTGAAGAGAGGTGTTAGCAAAGAGGGGTTTTTTTTTATAACTTAATATTCCTATAATCGTGGTTGATTGAGATAATAGATTGCTTTTACCGGACGTCACAGTCCCCCTGAGTAGGTTGTTATACCGAACAGGGTTACCAATTTGTCTGTGTTCATTTCTAATTTCTGTTTGATTGTGTCTCCATCGCATTGCATCTAATCTACTAAAAATAATCTGTTTTTCTATAAGTTGCTTAACATAATACTTGAACAATTATCTTAACAACGTTAGCTAATTTCAACTGGTATCAGAGCAAGTCACTCTAGCATATTGACTGTTTTCCTTGAATATTACTAACGTGTGTTGCTTGTTAAGATGAACACGAAAGAAGGACACAATATAGGACGTCATCCTCTGTTGGAAGGAACCAACCATGCCTATTGGAAAGTGATGATGAAGGCGTATCCAAAGACCATTGAAGAGAGTGCCTGACAGGCTTTTGAATAGGGATGGAAGCCCCTACCATAGTATCGAAAACGAAAATATTGATCTACCTCTTGACAAGTGAACAGATGTGCATCGCAAAGACGCCAATGGAAACTCTAAGGTGATGAATGCTTTTTTCTCTACAGTCGATGAAAATTTCTTCAAACTGATCTCCAACTGCGAAATCGCTAAGGAGGCATTGGACATTCTCACTGTTGCTCACCAAGGTACCAAAAAGGTTAGAGAAGAATGTATTCGTCAACTTACTGCTCTGCTTGAGAATATCACTATGAAAGATGAAGAGACTATAGCAGAATATAATGCTAGAATTTATGATATCTCCAATGAATCTTATTCTCTTGGAGAGAAAATTGACAATGCCTGGTTGGTAAGCAAGGTGCTCAGAACCCTTCCTGAAAGGTTCTCTATGAAGGTTCTTGCTATAGAAGAAACTCATGATCTGACTATGATGAAGCTTGATGAGCTGTTAGGATCTCTCAGAACTTATGAGATGAACCTCAAGGAGAAAGAACATAAGTCAGATAAGAAGACTAAAAGAATCGCGTTGAAGGCTGAAGCTACTCCTAAAGAAGAGAAGAAATTCTTAGATCAGATGGCTTTCTTTGCGAGAAAGTTTGGGAAGTTCATGAGGAAGATGAAGCAGACAAATGAGAGTCAACGGCAGTAGTATATGTTTGGCTCTCAAAACAGAAGGGAAGAAAACCTCCAAAAGAAGTTTTGTGGTGGTGAAAGAAGCAGTAACCACAGAAACAAGATGGGGATTTGGGTCCCACGAATGTGAAGGTTTGGGGCATATAGCAGCTGAGTGTGCGAATACTATAAAGAAGAACAACAAGTCTCTTGTTGCAAGCTAGAGTGACAGCGATTCGGAGTCCAATAAAGCTGAGGAAGATGTGAGTTTCATAGCTCTCAATGTGGTGTCCAGTAAGAAACCCGATGACAACACGCGCAAGCAGATGGTTGAACAAGATGCTGACAAATGGACCAGTTACAGTGGTATTGAAGTGACTGATGAAGAGATAGTCAAGAACTACCATCTGTTGAATGAAAAATGGCTAGTCGTGATCGAGTATAACAAGATGCTTAATAAAAACATTAGTGGGTTAAATCTTGAGAAGAACGAACTGCAGAAGAAAATTATTATTGAGCTCTCCGCCAAGAATGAACAACTTGTTACCATTGTTGAGAACTTAAAGGAGCAAGTGAAGAGTAAACAGAAGATTCACTTAGAGTTGAACCAGCTCAAGGAGAATGTGAAGATTCTTAATTCAAGTACCAGTGACTTGGATTCCATTCTGGTGACTCAAAGAAGAGTTGGGAACAACAGAGGAATTGGTTTTCATGGAGAGACTTATTGTGCTTCCACCAAGTTTATCAAGGCCAGTGGAGATGCAGCAGACAATGATATAAAGAAGACATCCCATGTTCGTGTCTCCAATGCTCTACCCAACTCATGAAGAAAGAATAAATGGATTTGTCACTACTGTAATCGCGCTGGTCATATCAAACCCTGGTGTTTCGGGTATCTAGCTGATCTGAGATTGAATAGAATAGAGAACCATGTGTTTGCCAAGAAGCATGCTTCTATCCTTCGAGAATGGAAAGTTAAGAAGCATGGTATGTGTTTTGTGGCATACAATTCTACTTGTCATGTTGGGGAAGGAACCTGGTATTTTGATAGTGGATGTTCAGGTCAGATGACTAGTGATAAAAATTCCCTCACATAGATGAAGAAAAGCAAGACTCAGTCTATGACATTTGGTGATGGTGGAAAGGGTGAAGTTGTTGGCGAATGAATTCTTAATCTGAAAGGTATTCCCCAGCTTGAAGATGTCCTTCATCTTAATGGTCTCAAAGCTAATTTGCTGAACATAAGTCAATTGTGCGACAAATATCACAGTGTTGTTCTCACCAATGAAGGATGTAGGGTCCTTGATAATGGTGACTCTGTTGGAAAAATAGGTTGGTATCAGACACAAACAATCGCTCTGATACCACTTCTTAGATATTAGACATCCCTAAAATCTTTGCGGAAAATAAATAATTACACTAACATGCTAATTATTTATACGATTATATAAACTAGATCTAGATTTGCAAATTTTAATAGAATAAACTAGAGAGCAAGTGGAGCAACCTATTAAAAGACGAGTTCTCAGATTACTTACATGTTTGGTAATCTATTACTGAAACTTCAATCGAGTTCTTCAAGATCCCGTTCTGAGCTTTAGTAAGTCGATCTTCTGGCTTTATCTCCGATCTTCACTTCGGGAACGACGACAGGACTCTCGTCGTTTGGATCTCCAGAGATGATACCGTAATCTTCTGAAACATAAACTCCGGATGGAATAAGAAGAAAGTGTGGGCTCAC
Source organism: Urtica dioica subsp. dioica (assembly GCF_054948205.1). Lineage (NCBI taxonomy): Eukaryota > Viridiplantae > Streptophyta > Magnoliopsida > Rosales > Urticaceae > Urtica > Urtica dioica. The sequence continues at coordinate 38,944,908 of NC_142757.1, forward strand.
TCGTTATCTCACAATGACTCTAATGTAGAGGTTCAGGTCGTGTCGTGTTTTTTGGAATGGAATCATGAATTCCGAGGGAGATGGAGACAGAAGAAAATTCTTCCACCTCTAGGATGTGATGGGCGGAATATTTTTTCCGCTTTTGTGTCTATTGTGTTCTCCTTGACCCACTAAATCCTTGACCACTATTTATAGTGGTAGAATAGAGATATTCTAGGAAGCTCTTAGAGATATTTTATTCTCCTTTATCATTTCATATTTTGTAGTTAAGCATGAACTATTGGATCTTGACTACAAATCCTACTTTTCCTCTCATCTATCAGATCAAAATCTAGGATATTCTATTTCCTTATTTCTCTCATTTATTTAACGAATCTAGATATTTGAGAATAATGAGAACAATATCGTATTTCCTCATTTAATGGAGAGAATATCATTACCATTATTATTCTCCTATATATTATGAAATTAATTGAGAGAGAATATCTCAACCATTATTATTCTCTCTCTTATTTAATTAGTTACCTGATTTCTTTTCCACAAATCTAGTAACAAATTAAAGAGAGAATATTGGATAATAAATACCCATATTAGGCGCCCAACTTAGTTGCTATTGGCCCTAGTAATTTTGAATTTTATAGTGTGCACAAAGACTCAACTTAAAATTGAATTAATTATTTACTTGATCCAAAAATAAATAATTAATTCCTCAATAAATACTTAATTTGGCAAATAGACAAATTTCAAACGAATACTGCTAAACAATTTACAGCTGTGAGATTGTAATAATAAATAATCTTCATTATTACGAGAGTTCTTATCTATCTTTATCAGAGCCGAATCGGGGAGTATGGACCTAGTAAGAGAAGCTCCCGCAAATCCGATGAAAAAGATGAAATAGTTCTTTCTCTTTTCAATCGATTCGTCAATCTTGGGGATAGTCCACAAAATAATCTAAGACTACACTCTTCTTATTACTAGAATTATATTTTACTCATCGTAAGAGCGTCCACTGATATAGTCAGTACATGATCAAAATCCTCCAGGTTCAACCCGTATTGAGATAGGTCAATTATTCCCTTATACCCTGCTCGATACATATGAGCCTTAAGCACCGTTGCTTCTCCAGTGAAAGATTCTTTCATACGTACTTACTACGACAATGTGCACAATCAATAGGTTCTGGAATCAACCCTTATGTGAGTGAACATTGACCTTCTTTCAGGAAGGCTGGATTCCGTATCTTTGAATCATATTATGCTCAGATCATATCCCGAACTCCCAAGACATAAGTATCCCAGCATAATAGTAGCATTTAATGCATGAGTCAAAGGATTTGGTAATATGACCTAGAAGTCCATGATCACTTCAGGATTTAGATTAAATCTAATTGTGACCATCATAGTGACCTTGGTTAGTGTATTGTAATGGTTCTTAAATAACACATCAACAACCAAAGTCTGTCCAGGTCGTACACTTACCAAAAGTGTAGAATTCTCCCACCAAGTGATCAACATTTACTTATGTTCCACATATATAATTTTATCTACAGCTATCGAGGCATGTATCAATCATCGACCACGTTTTAGCTCACCGCTCGAACTTAGATGCCCAGCACGTAATTCAGTTTAACACGGAGGCTATGGATGATAGTTATTATTGCTCCTCTTTAGCGAAACAACCCACTAATCATAAATGCTAATGAAGTAAACTTCTTATCTTATTTAGTAATCATTCATATTTTATAATCTATATTGGGCAATATTCCTAACAGACTCATGTGTTATGACAGGAAAGAGGTCATCTAACAACTATTACCGCCTAGGAGATGAAGGAACAATGTCTCGATCAAGGTGTTTGGTCAGAAAATCAGATGAGATGAACTTGAGGCATAGGAGGATGGGGCATCTAAAATACAAGTCTATGAAGTAGATCACGGCTGGTGGTATTGTCAGAGGAATTTCGGAGCTTAAGGGAGACCTCACTGTGGTGTGTGGAGACTGTTAGATTGGGAAATAGACCAAGGCTTCTCACAAGATTACTTCTCAAATCAATACTATCAGACCTCTCGAGCTGCTCTATATGGACTTGAAGGGTCCCTTTCAAGTAGAGAGCATAGGTGGTAAAAAGTACGCTTTCATTTGTGTTGATGATTACTCTCGTTATTCATGGGTTGATTTCCTTCGAGAGAAATCAGATGTTGTCAAAGCATTCATCACATTCTGCACCATGCTTCAGAGGGAGAAAGGTGTAAATATAACCTTATCAGAAGTAACCATGGAAGGGAATTCGAGAACAGATAGTTTTCTGACTACTGTGAGGCTTAGTTTATTTATCATCAGTTCTCTTCTCCTATCACACCTCAGTAGAATGGAATTGTTGAGCAAAAGAATTGATCCTTAGTAGAGATGGAAAGAGTTATGATCCATGCTAAAGGGATGCCTCTGAAAGTTTGGGCTAAACCCATTAGTACCTCATGCTACATCATCAACAAGGTGTCTTCGCACCGGTACTGAGAAGACGTGTTATAAGTTCTGGAAAGAGAAAAATCCCTCCATCAAATATTTTCATATCATTGGGAGTGTGTGCTACATTCTTAGTGACATGGATTACAGGCAGAAACTCGATCCCAATAGTGATGAAGGCATTTTCCTAGGCTATTCCACCACTAATCAGGCTTATAGAATCTTTAATAAGCGTACTCACTCTAAAATGGAGTCAGTCAACATGATTATAAAGGATAATAATGAATCTAAAGCTCCCGATGATGAAGATCTTGATACGTTCCCAGATGTTCAAGAAGTTGGTCAAACATGGACTTCAACAACTATTCAAGATAAATTTATTGACTCATTTGATGATGAATCTGTTAAGGACTTGAATAAAAAGCAAGTCTCCGAGAGTGATCCCAGCAAGCCTTTACAACCTTCGTCAAGGATTCAGAAGGATCATCCTATGTCCTCTATTATTGGTGATCCACGTACCAGACGAAAAACTAAAGATAAGCCTACTATCAACTATCGAGATATGATTAGTCACTCTTGCTATCTTTCGTGTATTGAGCCCAAAAATAGAAAAGAAGCAATAATTTATGAAGGATAGTTGCTATGCAGGAAGAACTTTGTGAATTTTAGTGGAATGATGTTTGAGATCTTGTTCTTAGACCCACAGATGTCAATGTTATAGGGACAAAGTGGAATTTCAAGAACAAGTCTGATGACAAAGGCAATATCACCATAAATAAATCTCACCTTTTTGCCCAAGGGTACTCTCAGATTGAAGTTGTAGACTTTGAAGAAACCTTCGCTCATGTTGTAAGATTAGAAACAATCTGTCTCTTTCATGTCATTTGAACTTCAAGCTTCATCATATGGATGTCAAGAGTGCCTTTCTGAATGGATTTCTCAATGAGAAGGTGTATGTTGCTCAACCCAAGGGCTTTGAAGATCCTCATCATCCAGATCATGTGTATAAACTGAAGAAGGCTTTGTATGGTTTGAAGCAAGCTCTATGTGCTTGGTACGAGAGGCTGATCGTGTTTCTAGTCAACCATGGCTATGTTCGAGGGGGAGTAGACAAAACTCTATTTTTCATACACACGAGGTCAGATTTTATCAGTGCACATATTTACGTTGAAGATATTTTTTTGGTTCTAGCTCCCAGAAGCTGGTTGAACGGTTTTTTGAACAAATGCAAAAAAAAAAAAATTAAGATGAGTATGGTTGGTGAACTATCTTATTTTCTTGGGCTCCAAGTCAAGAAGAAAGCTAAGGGAGTCTTTATATCTCAAAGCACGTATGCACGTAATCTGGTGAAGAAGCTTGAGCTAGATAAAGTTGCTCATAAGATGTGGTCCTAAAGGATGAATATGTGGTCTTTGTTGATCAAACTCTCTATAGAAGCATGATTGGAATCTTACTATACTTGACTGCAAGCAGACCTGACATCTCTTATGTTGTTGGAGTATGTGCAAGGTATCAGTCAAATCCTAAAGAAAGTCATCTCTATTTTATTAAGAAAATAATCAAGTATATGTGCGGCACAATTGATTATGGTATTTAGTATACCATGACACCAGTGCTTGTATTGTGGGTTATTGTGATACTGATTTGGCTGGAAGTGCTGAAGACATGAAGAGCACATATGGTGCATGTTTCTTTTTGGGTAACAAAATGTGTCATAGTTCTGCAAGAAACAAAATAGTATATCATTATCCACAGGTGAGGCAAAGTACATTGCTGCTGGAAGCAGTTGTACTCAGATGTTGCGCGAGTATGATGTTCAACAAGATGTAATGCATTTGTACTGCGATAACATGAGTGCCATTGCCATCTTGAAGTATCCAGTGCAACATTCGAAAACTAAGCATATCAATATCAAACATCATTTCATTAGAGAGCTGGTTGAGAAGAAGGTGATTGAGTTGAAGCATATGCCTACAAACAATCAATTGGCAAATATTTTAACAAAACCTCTTGACTGTGCACGGTTTGAATCACTTAGATCCTTATTGGGTCTTTGTGTTATTAAGAATTAATTTTCTCATGAGCCTGTCCTTCAATCAGGTTTTCAGCTGACTATTTTGTTTGGTTGACATGGAATTGAGGGGGAGTAACAACATGGAATAATGATCAATTACCGATCATGTTTTGAGTCAGTTCGTTAGTGGAACACGTGGAGATTAAAAAGGGAATGTGGTTTGGCCCCATTCCGCTTCCAAAGGAAAGTTCTTTATGTTGGAATATTGTTTCCTATTTAATTCGCCTTATTCATTCTCGAGACGCTTTAGAATTCGAAAACCCTAGTGCTTCAGTTTCTTTCATTCGACAGTTTCCTCGAGGTTGTGTACTCTCTTCTTCATTCGACGATGGTGATAAAGCTGATCACTACTCGGTCGATGGCTTCAAGTCGTCACGCACACTCTTCTGGTGATCATCCTTCGTCATATTCTTGTCAGACACCTTACATTCCCACCACCGCTGTCGTCTCAGAGGGTGTTGAGGATTTTTCTTTACCTCTCTGATCATTAGAAGGGTGTCTCAAAGAACTAGGAAGGCTCCGGCCTTGAGAAGAGATTTTTTAGAAGATGAAGATAGCGAGATAGCAGAGATAGGTGAAGGAACCTCCAGAAAGAGAAAGTTGGTCGATCAAGATCCTTGTCCTAGAGGTGCTGTGAGCAAACCCATTGTTCATGAGGATATCTTCTTTATGGGAGCTTTTGGTGTTCCTACTATAATAAACTATCTCATCTAAGGCGACCTCAAGTACACATTCAACAAGTCCAAGAAATACAGTGAACGGATTGTTAGAGAAGTGTTTGTGCTTATCTCAGTAGACTTTGGGAATGAGGACAGTAAATCTTATGTGCTTATTCACATCCGAGGAAATGAGATGTATCTTTCTCCTGAGAAGATTAACTGTTTCCTTGGCACTGACAATGTGCAGAATTTCAAGTAGGAGGAAGACTATGACAATATTATTTATGCTCTGTCTGGGACTATAGGAGGTTCTTGGGAAGACTTCGAACTTGATGACTGTATGCTCCCCATATCTCTCAGTGTGAAATATCTTCTTCTTTTTGGTATTGCTATCAAGAATTGGCTACCTTATATTGATCAATGGAGACTTAGCAAAAGGATGTGTTAGTTAATCTTTGTTGTTGGTCATGACATAAAGGTTGATTTCGGTCAACTTATCTTCGACAAGATTGCTGCTCATGAAATTCTAGGAAAATAAAATTTTCCTATTGGCTTTCCTTCACTAATCTACCAGTTAGTGATTTTGCATCATCCTAAGATGACAACTGTTGAGAGTGATCTGTCTAGGGGCCCAAACTTCTTCAAGTTGACCCAAGACATCTTTCAAGAAGGCTCATCAATGATCTTGAAGTTCCATTCCCACCTCATGCACCTTTTCCAGAGTTTGATGATGAAATAGTAGATGAGCTTCCTGAAGATAATGAAGTCTACAACGATCTATATTGAAACTCCTACCAAAGCCAAGAAGAAGAAGAGGAAGAAGAACAAGAAGATCAGCTCTACCCCCAACACATCCAATGAGTTTGTAATTTTTTTTTGTTTCTTTTTTAAGAATTTTAATTTTTTTTTTCTGACAACCTACACTACTACAAATTTGGTTTTCTGATGCGCAAGACCATCAGATGCGACTAGTCGCATCAAATAGTCAATCAGAAGCCCAAAAAATTCGCTCAAATTATCTTTTGATTTTGGCTATCCGATGCGATTTGTTGCACCTGAAAAAATGTTCAAACTTTCAGGTGCGACTTTGTCGCATCGGATAGTTTAAAATTTTTAGGCGGGCCTTATCTCCCCAACTTTAATTATGATTCAGTGCGACTAGTCGCATCGGAAGAGGTATCAGGTGCGACACTGTCGTACCTGAAGAGTTATCAGGTGCGATAATGTCGCACCTGATTATTAGGGTTTGTTTAAAAACCCAAGTCGACTCCTCTTCTCAGTAGCCGCTGAAACGAGTTTGTAAACTCGTTTTTCTCTCTCCCTCTCTGCTAACTTCTCTTCTCCGTTTGTAAACTCAGTAGCCGACTCCGACCACCATCTCTTCCGTCCCTCTCTTCTCCGACTCTTCCTTCGCCTGAGAACACTTCGCCAACCACCACAAGCGCCTATCTCAGGTCCTCTGCCTCATCCGGCCACCGGACCACCATAAGCTACCGCCTTAGCTCCGACATCCTCAGTCGCCGGACCACCAGGTTATCTCTCTCTCTCTCTCTCTCTCTCTCTCTCTCTCTCTCTCTCTCTCTCTCTCTCTCACTCTATCTCTAGCTCTCTCTTTCTCTCACTATTTTTCTCTGTTTCATCAGCCGGAGCTGCGCCAGCTCCGCCACCGGACCTCACCGTCTCCGCCGTCGTTGCTCCATCTCCGACAGCGCCTCAGCCACTGGACCTCACCGTCTTCGCCGTCCCCTGCTCAATCTCCGACGCGCACAAGAGGTTAGTCTGATTTTTTTTATGTTTCATAAGTATTGTATATATATATATATATATATGTTTTGTATTAATATTGTATATTTGTGTAATAATATATGTATATATGTGTATGTTTAGTTTAGGTTTGTTACTAATTAATTTCTAAATTGTGTTAAGTAGTTTTAATTAGATTAGATTAGTTTTAATGTGTAACTTAATTAGTATTAATTTGATAATTTCACATGTTTAGTAATTTGGTTAAGTTTAATAATTCTATTAGTTTAGGTTAAAAGTTTAAATTGATTGTAAATTAATTAGGTTAAATTTAAGTTTTAATATTTTTTTTTACATGTTTTGATATAGTTTGCGATATTTTTAAGTTTTTTGCTTTTAATTAATTTAGATTAATTGTAAGTAAATTATTACCTAGAAATTGTAATTAGTTTAATAATTACATTTATGTTGCTTTGTTTATAATTAGTTAATTAATTTGTGATAAGTTTGTTTAGTTGATTTAACATGTAATGAAATTGTAATTTAAATAAGAAAAATAGTTTTGTGACATATTTTGATAGTTTGTGACATGTTTTGATAGTTTGTGATATTTTGTTTATTTCGGTTTTTCATTTATAAAATGTTGTGACCGAACCACGGAGGTTCGGTTTAGGACTGAGCTAATTTGTAGGATAGTTCTGGATGGTTTGTATATGTCTTTAAATAATTTTGCAGGTTTTTGGTTTGTGAGTATAGTAGGGGAAACTCTGCCGAAATTTCGGTAGAGTTTCGAATCTATTAGTCTAAAAACTCCCAACTTATTCAATCCGACTTCAAAATAACATACAATTCATAATCTCTCTTTCATTTTTGGTCTCCGTCCTTTATCAATAACTCTTCACAACTTTCATTTTTCGCTCTCATTCTGCGAAATGTCCAATCCAAGTAGAGATTGGATCACGGAGAATAATCGAGTGACATTGCAGTACAAAACCGGCGTTAACGAGTTTATTCGCGCTGCAAGAAGATTCCCTAACGAAAATGACAAATATCGGTGTCCTTGCAAGCCTTGCAACAACGTGAGATGGCACGACATCGGGGTTGTCATGAATCATCTGCTGAACAAGGGGTTTACCCCAGGCTACACAAAATGGTATCATCACGGCGAGCTCGAGCGTGTCATCCTTCCTCATGAAAAAGATTCCATCAGAGGATCATATCAGAGAGGAATAGGAGGATTGCACGGTGCTGTGGAGGATATCAGGGATCATGAGGATTTCGACGCTACGGAGCCGACCCAGAGCGAGGTGCGTGCAGAGGAGCAAGTGGAAGACCTTTTCACCGAATTGGAAGCGGAATTGTACCCTGGATGCAAAGAGTTTTTTTATTTGTCCTTCTTGGTTTTGTTGATGCACCCCAAAGTCACAAACCATTGGACGAACAAGTCGTTCACAGAACTCTTGCAGCTTTTGAAGAAGTCTCATCCAGCTGGTAATCGAATTCCGGAGAAGCATTACGAGGCAAAGGCGAAGCTGAAGCGTTTTGGCATGGGATACGAGATGATCGATGCATGCATTAACGACTGTGTCCTATTTCGAAAAGATCTCGCGGAAGCCGACGTGTGCCCAGTATGCAACGAGAGCAGATGGAAGCCAACTTGGAAAATGATACCGCAAAAGATTTTGAGATATTTTCCCCTGAAAGATTGATTGAAGCGGTTGTACGCGTCTCGACACACGTCGCTTCTGATGCAATGGCACGAAAGAGATCGCGTCAGGGAAGTTGATGTTCTGCGACATCCTGCGGATGGTACGACGTGGAAAAACCTGGACGAGAGATACCCAGGCTTTCCTGCAAAGCCTCGAAACGTGCGGCTTGGACTAGCTGCGGCTCGATTTAATCCGTTCGAAGAAATGAGTCTATCGTACAACATGTGGCCTGTGGTACTAACTGCGTACAACTTGCCGCCTTGGTTGTGCATGAAGAAAGAGTACCTGATGTTGACACTTTTGATCCCGGGGCCTCACTCACCAGGAAAAGGCATGGACGTGTTCTTGCAGCCAGTTGTTGAAGAGCTGAAAGAACTGTGGGAGATCGGATTTCGCGTTCGAGATGGTGCCAACAATGAAGTGTTTCGATTGCGTGCCACGCTACTCTGGACGATAAACGATTTTCCGGCTCGATCGTATTTATCGTGATGGAGTGGCCAAGGGTATCTCAATTTCCCTATGCGCAACCTTGATACGCCGTCTTTGAAAGTCAGAAATAGGATCGTCTACTACGACCATCGTCGATTCTTGCATACGCGTCACCGATTGAGTAAAAGCACCGATCACTACAAGGATTGCCATGAGAAACGCTGTAAACCCGAGAAGTTGACTCTGCAAGACATACTCGCTCAGTTGGCTAGTGTGTCTTGCACGACAACTGGCAAACACGCTGGCTCCGTGGGCAGAAAACGAAAGCGAGCCGAGTGCGAACTAAATTGGGCCAAGAAAAGTATCTTTTACGAGTTGTCGTACTGGTCAGATTTAGAGTTGAAGCATAACATGGACTTCATGCACATAGAGAAGAACGTGTGCGAGAATCTTCTCGAAACCATGCTCAGCTTAGAAAAGAAGAACTACGACACCGATAAGGCGATGTTTGATTTGATGGACTTGGACATCAAGACTGCTCTCCACTTGAAAAAACAAGGGGATTCTTGGTACAAACCGCGAGCATCGTACACTCTAACCCTTGATCAGAGGCAGCGATTTACCGAGTTCCTACAATCTGTTAAATTCCCAGATGGGCTCGCTGGGAATTTGAAGAAAAATGTGACTGCTGACGGAAAACTCACAGGTTTTAAGTCGCACGATTGCCACGTGATCTTGCAGAGGTTGTTGGCTGTTGGTATTCGTCCTTTTGTGCCAAAAGAAATACAGCAGACGATCTCCGAGCTTTGCAACTTTTTCAAGTTGATAAGTTCGAGAACCTTGAGAGTAGAAGATCTTGAAAATGCGCAAGAGTCCATCATCGAGATCTTGTGTAAGCTTGAGATGATATTTCCACCAGCTTTTTTCACGATCATGGTTCACGTGGCGATTCATCTACCAGAGGAAGCGTTGTATGGCGGCCCAGTGCATATGCGGTGGATGTACCCATTTGAGAGATACTTTGGGACGTTAAAACATTTTTTCAAAAATAGAGATAGACCAGAAAGCTCTATTGCGGAAGCTTATGTTGTAGAAGAAGCTCTAACGTTCGTTCCAAGGTATCTTGAAGATAAAAAAAAGTGTCAATGAAATTCAAGTGCGAGAGCTCTCTGTTTTGCGATCCGAGATGTGTGTGTCTTATGGGATGATGAAGCCGATAGTATTAGACGATGAACAGAAAGAGAATGCGGAGTGGTACATCTATACCAACTGTCCTGAAGTGGATCCATATTCGACGTAAGTTATCGTTGAGAATGTGCTTCAATTCATTCTTGTATATATTGCTATTTGAGTAATGTTTTTAACAACAGTGAGCATTTGGATCTCTTCAGCGAATCTGGAGTTCGTGATATTGAAGCGAAGCATAGAAAGAGGTTCAAAATTTGGTTTGAGAATAAGGTAATAACACAATATCAATGCAATTTTTTTATAAACGCGCAAGTGCTAATCAATGCTTTCTTTCGTAACCAGATTTTTTATATGAAAGCTAGTGGCTCTGACGTGTCTGACGAGCTCTATTCGCTTTCTATCGGTTCCCTTCAAGTTGTCTATCAATATCCGAGCTGCTTTGTAAATGGCGTGAAGTTCATCACTCATCGTCGCGATAATCAACGAGTCACTCAAAATAGCGGTGTATGTGTGCTTGTGGATGATTTCACTTACTATGGTCGAATGGAAGACGTCATCGTGGTGAACTATAGGCATAACTGTAGTGTTGTATTGTTCAAATGCATTTGGTACGGTGACAAGTATCATGCAAACCGACTAGTGCACACCGATAAGACTACTGGAGAAACGAGTGCTTATACTTCGAAACAGTGGTTTAAAGAGGAGCCGTACGTACTCGCGACTCAAGTGAAACAAGTTTTTTACATCGAAGATCTTCTTAAAGGCGGAGACTGGGAAATCGTCCAGAAATGCAATCATCGAGGGATTTGGGACATTCCTCAAGTTGACCCCTCCAACTCAGCCTCGATCCCATTGACAATAGAATTGTCAAACATCGAGCGTCTGAATCATCGACACGAAACCAATGAAGCTGAGTTAGTGACTGTCGTTGACGATGATGAAGAAAACGATGAGGAAAATGAGAGACGAGTCGTTTTTTAGGGAGAAGATGTTGATGTCGATATAGAAGAGGATATTAACATTATAGGCATAGATGACGATGAATAAGTAATATCTTTTTAGTATGTTTATTTACTAGTATGTAAGCACGGTTTTCCTCCGCCATATGTGAGGTTTGTTAATAATAAAATCCGTGGTGCCGTCCACGTTTTTTTTTAAACAGAAAACTAATATTTATTTACAAATATTGTTTTCATTTTACAGGATGTCAGATGCAGGTGGAGCAAGTGGAGATGAGTCTCCGCTACACCGTTCAAGAGCAGGTGGAGATGAGTCTCCGCTAGAGACACCGGGTTCCCATGGTCCTAAGAAAACAAGGGGACCAACGACCGGCTCTACTTCGGCAAAAGCAGCGCGCATGGGGTACCCGATGCGAAGGTTGTTAGGTGGGACCCAATCAATCAAACCTTCTACCAGGATGTAAGGAAAACAATAAAAAAAAAGGTAGGAGTATTCAACAACCGCGTCGGCGCTTTGGTGACACTAGGACCAAAAACGTTATCCGGTGCGACATTCGTCGCACCGAATACTTCAAATGTCGCACCTGAAAGTTTATTAGGTGCGACATTAGGTGCGACGGCGTCGCACCGGATAACCCGTAGCAAAAGGCATTAGGTGCGACATGTCGCACCTAATAGTCATACCTCTAGGTGCGACATATCAGGTGCGACAATGTCGCACCTAATATGTTTTTTAAATTAAAAAAAAAATTACAAAATCAGAAATAGAGGGGGGGGATGCTGATCGATCCAGGCGGCGGGGCAGGGGGCTGGTCCAGGCGGCGGTGGGGCGGGCGGGCAGGGGGCTGGTTCAGGCGGCGGTGGGGCGGGCGGGCAGGAGGCTGGTCCAGGCGGCGGGGCGGGGCTGGTCCAGGCGGCGGCGGGGCAGGCTGGGAGAGAGAGACAGGGTGAGAGATGGCCGGTGAGACAGAGAGAGAGAGAAATAGAGGGGGACGTACCAGGGAGGGCCGGCAGCGGCGGAGCGGAGAGGGACGGCGGCGGGGACTGGCTGAGAGAGAGACAGAGTGAGACGGTGAGAGACGGCCGGTGAGATATAGAGAGCGAGATGGGGACGTACCAGGATGGGCTGGCAGCGGCGGAGCGGGGAAGGACGTCGGCGGGGGCTGGCTGAGAGAGAGAGACCTTGTGAGACGGTGAGAGAGAGAGAGAGAGTGAGTGAATGTGTGAAAAAATGAGAAAAGTCGGGTTTAAAACCCTAAACCTATTGGGTGCGAAATTGTCGCACCTAATAATCATATTGGGTGCGACATTGTCGCACCCAATATGAAATCCCAGATCCAAAAAAAAATTCGGCGGGATTCGCTGACAAATTTAATTTTAAAACTCATTGGGTGCGACATTTGTCGCACCTAAAGGTATTAGGTGCGACATTTGTCGCACCTAAAGGTATTAGGTGCGACAATTTCATATTAGGTGCGACATTGCCGCACCGAATAACACTAAACATTAGCGAAATTTTTAGTCATCCGGACGAGTATCCGGTGCGACATGTCGCACCTAATATGGGCTTAGGTGCGACTATTAGGTGCGACATGTCGCACCTAATACCCTTCCGCACCCAATATGTTAATTTGTAGTAGTGTGAAAGTCCATATCCCGGTCATAGTTCGTGATTGGAATGAAGCGACGCCCCAGATGTTGGGCAATATTCTGAGCGCACTTCATTCCGAGTACACTTTCGTGTACAAGGATGGTGAGACCGAGGAGCTGCTTCCGGCGGATTGCTTTCGTCATCAGATCGACCAGAGTATCATTCGCGATGCAAAGCGAATGAGGCGCAACCAAAAGTCTAGATTATCAGGGACGTTCTTAGGCAAATGTTGCGGGCAAATAAATGTCGCCAAGAAAGAAATCTCAAAAGGATATCAGAAATACGATTGGGAGAAGGTGATAGAGGAGTTCACAACTGACGATTGGAAGGTAATGTATAATTCAAAAAAATTATGTTATCTTCTATCTATCAAATCGAATTATAACGTAGTATAATAATTGCATAAAAAGTCTGATCGCAACAGGGACAATTCAAAGAACAAGAAAACGAAGTCCACACAATGATCGATTTCTTTCTTGGCTCATCGAAATTTGAACGTAAGTTTATTTTAATTTTGTAATATTTATTTCGCAATAAATACATTACTCATATTTTGATAAAAACTGCAGAGTAGGGAAGATGAGACTTTGGCCTCGGCGTTAGACACGTGGGAGAAAAAACACCAAGATGATCAAGGAAACTGGACGACAGATTGGGCGAAACATGCATTTGTAAGTTACTTGTGTTAATTACTTAATAATCAATATTCGATAATCTTAATAATTTTGTAACATATGTTTGAAGGCGCGAATTAGAACTCAAGTCGAGGATACTCAGCGACAAGCAGCGGAGTCAGGCCAAACGTTTGACATAGACCAGGCGGAGCAGTATGCGATGGATACTGTTCTCGGGCAACGTCAAGATTGGTATGTCGGGATAGGTCCCTCGATCCCGAGATCCTTGTATTTCTTGGCTCAGGCTCAAGACGAGAGCTCGTCATCAGGTTCGTCATCGAGACGCGTTCCAGATCCAGTGGTTAGCGAGCTACAAGCAGCGTTGGCCGCACAACAAGTCGCAATGGAAGAGATGAAGCGTGAGTAACGAGCTCAGATGGAGGCCTTTCAGCAACAGTTCTTTGCCTACACACAGCAGCATCTGTCTTCCATGTAGACATCCCCCGCGATGCTGCACCCTGGGACGACGCCGCCGCCATCAGCTTCAATGACGAATGTTCAGACGCCGCCATCCGCTTCAATGCCGAATGCTCAGACGCCGAGATCAGCTTCAATGCTGAATGCTCAGACGCCAGATTCGGTAGAGTTTCAGCGGCATCGTCCGAGCGGCAGCGCACCAAGACGCCAAGGCGCACGATGAAGATCTGGCAGAAGATTAGGTCGTGCATTGAAGAATTGGAACCCTCCGAGTGAATAAAGGGAAACAAAAGGAATAGGTTGTAATTTTTTTAATTTATTGAACGTAAATTATCAAATTTTATGTTGTTAATATTAGAATTTCTATTAAATGATTTATATAATTATTATATGAATCAACATATATATAATTATTATTCTCATTAATATTATATAATTATTATTTTTAAAATTTTTAATTAATTTAACAAAAAAATATTGATTCTAATACAATATTTTTATATGTTGATTCTATTAGAATCAGCATTTAAAAAAAAAAGCTAAAGAGAATCAGATGCGACTAGTCACATCTGAAACTTTCGCGCCAAAGGTTTCAGATGCGACTAGTCGCATCTGATTGTATTGTATCCCGCCAAAATATTAGGCGCGAATGAGTATCAGATGCGACTACTCGCATCTGATACTTTTCGCGCCAAGGTTTTGTTGTCAATGGTGCCCACAAGAAGAGTTGTAGTCTTTATTTTGTACATTTGATGTAATAAAGTCTCACGAAGACTCTTGCTTGTAATTGCTTATTCATTAATAAAAAGTTGAAACGTTCATTCATTCTTCCTCGTCTGTTTGAAGCTTTATGATAAAACATTAGTCTTTAGTCCATAAACAAACTTAACAACTTACGAAGAGACAAATGTAGATTTGCATGAAAAAACTCTTCGTAGTTTGCTTAAAACGATATTCGCAATCTAAGGGTCAAAGGACTATTGACCTCAGTACGATTGTTAGGAGAATCTATGATGTCTGGTTATGGGGCATTGAGAGTTGGAGACTCTATAGTTCTTCTAGGTATCTTCCGAAGGAACTGAATTGACCAGTGCACTTCTAGAAGACAAGATAAGAACAAACCTTATAACCTCTTATGTCTCGAAGTCACTACGTATGAATTGCATCATGCTTACCTTAATCCTGAAATGAGACATGTCATTTCATAGCTTACGTAATCTCATTTGAGAAAGTCAGAGTTCGGACTCACTATGTGATTCCGAACAGGACCTATTGGTGAAGTACTAAGTTATGAAGATGTCATGAGTAACCTTGTGAAGTTCTCATAGATATGGAATTCATGTACAAGATTTCTGAAATGCAATGTATATCACCTCATGCTTTGTTCCTTGGAGTGTGAATAAATGAACTGGCCAGTGTCCAAATTGAGTCATGACTCTTTTGGATGAAACAATGTGACTTGTTAGCTCCTCGTCAATACATTGTTTCTAACTTATTCACAAGCGACAAAGGAGTTGAGGAAATAACAGCTAGAAGGGTAAAATGGTAATTTCGTAAATCCCGACTAGCTGATGATATTCATGAAGGGTAAACATAGATAATATTCAGTGGATCCGCTCATAATAATTGGGTTGGATTCTTGAGTAGAAAACAAATTCATTTGAACCGAGAGATTTTTAGTGTCAACTCTTTAGTGGAGTCAGTTGACATTAAGCTAAACTTGGAAAAGGTTTGTGAACTTTTGAGTCCAAGTGTTTAGCTCAAGCTTTGTTCATTTGGATCCATGAGGTCACTGTCACAAATCATATCGAGTAGTAATAGTTAAACTAGAAGCTAAGTCAAAACAAGAACGAGACAAGTTTTGTGAAAATTGTCAAAAGGGTATTTTTGTCTTTTTAGACATAGGATGAAATGAATGTCAATAAATTTTTTTGACATTGTCATATGATGAAAAATGAAATTTAAATCACACGGCCAACTTAAAGAATTTGGGCCTTGAGGATTAATTTCATTTCATAGAATTTTACTTGAAAATTCTTCATGGGCTTATCTTATGTTGTCATGAACAAATGAAGAAACATCTAGAAGCTCAAATTTCGTCCAACCCAAGGAAAATAAGGCTGAATTTCGTTCATGCCATAGTGGGAAAGAGAGTTTATTTTGTGCATTAATGTATGAAGATACTTGCCAAAAGAAAAAAGGGGAAACAAATTTCCTCTAGAAGGAAAGTGCAATTTTGGCCAACTAAGAGAGAAAGCAAATGAGGAAACAAATCCAAAGGCTTCTAGAAGCTCATTTGGACGTGCAAGGGGTATGATGAAACTACCTTTTGAAGGTAATCCTCCTCCTATAAATACCCCACCTCATTCCTCTCATTTCATTCATTCCACATAAGTTAGAGATTGATAGACTCTCTCTCTAGACCTTGTGGCCGATTTCTCCTCTCTCTCTCTAGTTTTTTTTCGTTGTGTTTTGGCACCTAGGTCCTCATTTGACCTAGTGGTTTTAGATCTTCGACTTTGAGACTTGTTCTCGAATCGTCGTGTTTAAAAGTGCTCACTCACTAATTCCTTATTTCTCGAGTGATTCTTGTGATAGAAACTTTTGTGGTTGCTCGAGTTGGCGAGGAAAGAAGAGAGACGTGATGCGAGGGAGACGAACATTGCAACTTTCCAAAAGCTTCTCAACGTTCAAGCTTCTAAAAAGGTTAGTAATCTTTAATGCTCATAATAGTTTATATTTACATGTGCTTGCTCTTTGTCTAAGTTAGTAAAAACGTTTTACTAGTTAAAAGAAAATTTTTAAAATTTCGCCGCTTACCGAAGCGTTAAACTTTTTCTTAAACCCTAGATCAATTCCAACAGGTTTCAGATGCGACTAGTCGCATCTGATACTATATATCCCGCCTTAATATATTATTTTGGAGTAAATTTAGGTGCGACTTTTGGTGCAAGAAGTCGCACCTAAAATGTCGCACCTGATAGTGATGACTTTCAGGTGCGGAAAGTCGCACCTAAAATCATCAGGTGCGGACTTTCAGATGCGACTTTGTCGCATCTAAAGTCGCACCTGAAAGTGTCATTAGGTGCGACTCTTGCACTTTCAAGTGCAAAAAAAGTCGAACCTGATGCTATATTTTGTACTAGTACTAGACTATGTTTATTTCCTTGGTTTGCCTTTTTATGGCAAAAAAAGGGGGAGTAATTTTAGTTGATCTGAATTCTTTTTTGTTGGGTTGTAATAGCTAGGCTTTAACATTGCTGATCATGCTTTTACTTCCATACTTTGCCTGAACATGAACTTACATATTTTTTGCTAGAAATACTCTGCGTAGTGATCATGTTTTTTGGTCATAAATTACCAAGGGGGAGATTGTTGTTATATTGTATGGCATAGTTTATTTGGCAAAACAAATTGTAACAAAGTTGTCCAAGCCGTAGCATCAACAAGTTGTTCAAGCAAGTTATGCAGCTTGTAGTCAGGGCAGTTACGTCTTTTTTCTTACGGTGAAATAATGTAACTGCCACTTTGGTTAGTTACCCAATTTGCTTGGAGATGTAATCTTGGATCTTTAGGGATTCGATAGATTTTGTTTCTGCGTAGGATTTCTGAGCTAACCATATCTTTGGTTAACGAGGTTCTTATACTGTTTGTCTATTCACAAAGCCGTATTTTCTTTGTTGTCATCTCTTTCTATAGAACTTCATCGACAACAGGCATTGATTAACTCAGAGCTTTTGTATCATTATACTAAGCTTGAGATCGTGTGTCGCATAGGTGTGCTATTGATCTTCGGTGAAAGATCGGGGTAATACAGGGATATGAGTCTTTGGTTCAAGGCGGGCTTGAATCTATCCCCACTAGAAATAACCATTAGAGAGAGATGTTGGAAAAGAAGAGTTTTGTCTAACTTAATATTCCTATAATCGTGGTTGATTGAGATAGTGGATTGCTTTTATGCGGACGTCGCACTCCTCCTGAGTAGATTTTTATACCGAACAGGGTAACCACCATTGAGCAATCGAACAAACAAGAAGAAAACAATAAAGAACACAGAGAATTGGTTACCTACTTCATTGACAAAGGACCTAATCTGGTGGGATGAGTAAGCCGGTGATCAAAAGAAATTCACTAAGAATCAATTAGAGATACAAGGATTCAGGTTTGCAAAATACCTCTCAAACTGTTGCCTCCACTACAACAAAATGGGTCTACAACCATGACCAAATATAGCTGTGACTACTCACGGCTAAATAGTCGTGATATATGATGATACATCTGTGACCTATTGTGATTGTTGACAATTTCAATATATCATTCACAAAAATATAAAGTAGGTAACAAAACTCCTATGGACATAATATCTCTTTTATAGTAATAAAAGTGTTTGATACCTTGCTAGATTTTCTATATAGATCACCTTGTTCTGATTCGATGGAGAGAAATCCAGAAGCGTATCATACATCAAATCATACTTGCGCAAAATATCCACATAATCGGATCTGTTGTGATCTGCCATTTATCCGTTGATAAAAATTGAGGAAATTATATGAATAGGCTGTGATTTTATTATTCGAGCGCACACATGCAATTTTAATTTGTAGAGTAAAAAGTTGCGTAAATATTAAATGCTGAGTAAAAAAAATTCAAGAGAAAAAATGGAATCGTAATCGAAGACTGGAAAGGAGATCCTTGTCTATCGTCGAACTTTTGTGGAGCAGGCTACAATGTAACACCCATAAGCCTCCGAATATTATTTCTTTGTGAGTTCAGATTCATTTAGGCGTATTATTACGATAATTTAATCACTATTAAGTATAATATTAGCTTTCTATAAAAAGTATAATATATTAGCTGAAAGTATAATCCATTTTGAAATTCTGTATATCATGTTGATGTGATTTCTCTTTATCATTTATTTACAAGTTGTATGAAACAAAGTATTTTATCAGAACTGATAACCAAGTTTGGACAACGATGCCTACATCTGGAGGGATGATACTCCTAGTGAAACGTAACTTCACTATCGACGGTATAAATAATAAAAAGTGGTCTTCGGTGAATGATCCATTCTTCAGTGCCCTCTACTCGAAACTACCTGTGAATTTCGACTTAGGCTCTTCCTAAATCAAAGTCTCCCCACTTCCACTGAATTCACTCCCTAAGTGGTTAATCTACCTTTATAATGATAGGTGATCTTACAATACCACGAACGCAATTGTAGTTTCCATTAGACTAATGGTTATCCCCTCTTTCTAGAACAAAATTGTTGACATGTGAAAATATTACAACAATATTTTCTCCATGAGCACAAGGTATTGAGACTAAATATGTCGAGAACAGTGCATATACATGCAAAATTGTTTATGATATTGACTAATCTGATAAAAGAGAGCCTAAGCTATGAGAAATATTAAGTGTTTGCTCGAAAGGTAACCCTACCTCTAATACCAATTTGTTTGAACGATTCGTGGTTAGATACCTATGAAATACAAAAAAAAAAAATACTATATCAAAATATATAGCCTATACGGCTCTAGATTTCATACAACTAATATAGGGATATAATTAAACTTGAGATGAAAAATCTATTTCAGACTTACGTCTTGTTTGGAAGTGGTTCCACTAAAAATAAATCTAATATTTAAATATTAAAAGCACTCAATGTGTTCCTATTGTTTTTCCCCTCTTATTTCTTCTTTCATCCCCCACTTTTGGATTTACAATCCCATGGAATACATTTTGTTTGTGTCTTATATATATTTTATAACAACAAAAAAGATATAATAACAACAACAGTGGGGCCTACATCATTAGAGAAATAGGAGCTTCACAGTAGAGATGAAAAATCAACTAATTAACAATGTTATGTGACAATAATAATAGAATTTGAGTCTCAAATCCATTCTAGAATAAAAAAAACACAAACTAAACAAATATGAAAAATAAATACACACAGATTTATAGTGATTCACTTTAAATGCGAAAGCTATGTATACACTTCTCGTTGCATTTTCTCACCAATACTCAAATTCGGGAGAAAATGTGTTTACAATCTATCTTGCGCTCTACAATAAATATTGGCGCACATATTATTTATATGAAAAATCTAAGGATATCAAACAAGCCAGAAATTCCTAAAATACTCTCTCCTCATAACCCGTAAATATAATTTTTGTCCAGGGGCCTATGCCCCCTACGACCCCTGAGAGGCGGGGTTTACCATTGCCATTCAACCCTTTACGTCGAGCTGTGTGCAGGTCGATCTGCAAATCATCGTTTTAAGGTATTCAGACGTCATTGCCGATTAGGCTCCCTACCTCAACAATATCCCACTTGGAGATTAATCTCATCACACATGTCTCCATTTGCAATGGTGACTCCGATCTTCATGTAACGAATCAAACTGAAATCACGTACAACTTCCGTGAGCATGCCTTTGTTATCATACATATTGGATTCTGACTCCCTACGATCTTCTCGAGCACAAGCACTTCATCTTCAAGGTAGATCTACAAATCATCACCATAAAATTTCTCGTCGTTATAGCCCATCGATTAGCCTTCATACCTCAACAAACTAACGCTCTCAAAACATAGCTCATCACGCCTTCCATAATTTAGGCTACAAAAAATTTGAAAAATAGCCAATTTAAACGTTTGATATTGCTAAATAGCCAAGGTTTGGTAAATATTAGGTAAATAGCCATAAATGATGACGTGGCTTAATATGGCAATTGCTATTTACTTAATATTTACGTTTGTAAATATATAAAATTGGCTATTTACCTAATATTTACAAAACCTTGGTTATTTAGCAATTCCCAACGTTTAAGTTGGCTATTTTGCTAAATTACCCTTTAGGCTATCCTTTTTCTAAGGTTTGATCAGGCAAGACCTGTGATATAATGATTCCAGGATATGCCAATGGCAGACCCTAAAAAATAAAGGCCGAGCCATCCTAAATCATAAAATAATTAGGGTTTAGGTAAGGTGACCTGCACAGTCCGATCCTTTTGAAAACTTAAAGTTTATTGCTGATAAATATGATCAGTTAGAATCTTTGAAATATATAGGAATCAATTTAAGCTTTAGGCTTTTTCATAATAAGGACGAACCTAAAATTTTAGAAATCTCAGCTCAAGTGGACTAGAAAGACATCTATTGGATTATTTTTTGCAACTCAATTCATTGCAAATATTGTAAGTTATTCCCTACTTTTTCTCATTCAATATATAAATGTAGACCCTTTTGTTTTACAGTCAATTCAAATTTTATATGGATTAATTGATTTCTTATATGCACATGTAAGTGTTTTTTCTTAGCATGCATGCAAAGATCTCCGGCTTAGTTTCAAACATGTGTTCAGTAACAATAATTTACTATTACTTGCAATTTACATTTGTTAGTTATGGAACGGTCTTAGTTTGACAAAACTATGTGTTCTAAGTTGTTCGAGACGATAGCGCAACTACTTGTTCAGGACCTGAATTGTACAAGACACATGGCAGTCTGCGCGAACTGAACTAAAAAAACAAAATATTTTTAGTTTCGATCTTTATGGAGATATGATCGGATTTGGTTTCATGATCAATTTAATTCGCGGATATTCTATTATTGACGCTTATGAAATCCCCTATGGTTTCATTAGGTCAATTGGCACTTTTAGTTCAATAAACACGGACCTTGATATATAACCAGTCTATCTACTGTACATCTACATCGACAACCGGTTTATGATAGCTTGCTACTGATGTGTTGGACAGAGTTTGCAAGTAAGTATGTTTGCATTGATACGCTAAGAAGATCTTCGGGAGAGGATCGCGCAATCTTTGGGAAGAAGAGTCGTGGAGAATTGAGATGGAGTCTCTGATTTGAGGAGAGCTCAAATAGCAGTTCATCGGAGATCGGAGAAGACAGTTGTTGAGAGGGAGTCAGTAAACGGGAGTCATTGTACTTTTGATTATTATAGTGAATTACTTATCACCACCGAACATATCAGTCCTTCTGAGTAGGTGTTTTATTAATGAACAAGGTTCCAATTTTGTGTGTCCATTATTGTGTTCTTGTTATCTGCTTGTTTGATCTCTTTCTTAATTATTCTCGCACCAGCAGATAGCTATTCAACTAGTTGTTCAAACCGATATAGTTGAAGAACCTTCTAAGTAAACGTTTAGTAATTTCAATTGGTATCAGAGTGGGTCACTCAATATCAGAGTGTGATCTGTTTGTGTCTATTACCTTCTGTTTTGAGATAGACCTTAAGGAAAGGCAAAGAATTGGTCGACCTTCACTCTTGGAAGGACCAAACTATGACTAGTGGAAGGCCAAAATGAGCAAGTTTCTCAAAACGATTGATGAGAAAGTTTAGAGTGCGGTTGAGAAAGCCTAGATTGCTCCCACGGTAACAGATGATAAGGGAATGGTGACCAAGTTGACCAAAGATAAGTGGTCAGCAGATCAATAGAGAGATGGCATGAGAAACTCGAGAGCTATGAACACCACATTTTTCGTTGTTGATCTCAAACTGTGAAGTTGCAAAGGAAGCACGGATGCTAACCACCAGGTTTGGGAATCTTAATATGATGGAGGATGAAACTATTGCTAAATTCAGTGTTGGCATTGGTGCCCACAAGAAGAGTAGTAGTCATTACTTATATACATTTGATGTAATAAAGTCTCACGAAGACTTTCGCTTGTAACTGCTGAATAGTTAATAAAAGTTGAAACTTTCATTCATTCTTCCTTGTCTGTTTGAAGCTTTATGATAAACCATAGTCTTTAGTCCTTAAACAAACCCAACAACAAATGAAGAGTCAAATATAGATTTGCATGAACAAACTCTTCATGGTTTGCTTAAAACAGTATATTCACAATCTAAGGATCAAAGGGCTATTGATCTCAGTATGATTGTTAGGAGAATCTATGATGTCTGGTTATGAGACATAGAGAGTTGGAGACTCTATAGTTCTTCCTAGGTATCTTTTGAAGATACTGAATTGACCAGTGCACCTCTAGAGACATTGTAAGAACAAACCATTTAACCTCTTCTATATCAGAGTCACTATGTATGAATTGCATCATGCTTACCTCAATCCTGAAATGAGACATGTCATTTCATAGCTTACGTATTCTCATTTGAGAAAGTCAGAGTTTTAGATTCACTATGTGATATAGACAAGACTTATTGGTGAAGTACTAAGTTATGAAAATGTAATGAACAACTTTGTGAAGATCTCATTGATATGGAATTCATGTACAAGATTGCTGAAATGCAATGTATATCACATCATGCTTTGTTCCTTGGAATGTGAATAAATGAACTCCAAATTGAGTCATGACTTTTTTGGATGAATCAATGTGACTTGTTAGCTCATCGTCAATACATTGTTTCTAACTTATTCACAAGCGACAAAGGAGTTGAGGAAATAACAAATAGAAGGGTAAAATGGTAATTTTGTAAATCCCATCTAGTTGATGATATTCATGAAGGGTAAACATATGTAATATTCAATGGATCCACTCATCACAATTAAGTAGAATTTTTTAGTAGAAAATATATTCATTTGAACCGAGAGATTTCATTGTCAACTCTTTAGTGGAGTCAGTTGACATTAAGCTAGAACATGGAAAAGGTTTATGAACTTTTGAGTCCAGGTATGCTAGCTCAAGCTTTGTTCATTTGGATCCATGAGGTCACTACCACAAGTCATTAGAGTAAGATTAGTTAAATAAGAAAGCTAAGCCAAAACAAGTTCAAATGTTGAACTAGACAAGTTTTACGAAAATTGTCTAAAGGGTAATTTTGTCCATTTGGACATAAGATGGGATGAATGTCAATAAATAAGTTTTTTGACATTTTCATATGATGATAATGAATTTATGTCACACGGCCACAATTGGTATATTGGCCCTTGAGGATTGAATTTTATTTCATAGAATTTTATGTGAAAATTCTACCTAGGCTTTTCTTATATTGTCATGAACAAATAAAAAAAAAACATCTAGAAGCATGTTCTATAAGCCTCATTTTCGTCCATACCATAGAGAGAAAGAGAGTTTATTTTGTGCATTAATGTATGAAGATACTTGTCAAAAGAAAAAAAGGAAACAAATTTGCTCCGTGGAGCAATGACGTGGGCGGCAAGCATAGAGGCAAAGAAATGAGGAAACAAATCCAAGGGCTTAATGGCACATGTTGGACGTCCAAGGGGGAGAAAGAGGATACAAGGGATTTGCTCATGAATATGTGATATCAAAACTACATTTTCAAGGCAAACCCTCCTCCTATAAATACCTCACCTCATTCACAATATGGAACACGCAAGTTTTAGAGATTGAGAGCTTTTCTCTCTAGCCTTGCCGCTCTCTCTCTCTCTCTCTTTCTCTCTCTCTCTCTCTCTCTCTCTCTCTCTCTCTCTCTCTCTCTCTCTCTCTCTCTCTTCTTGTTCTTTTGTTTTGGCACCTAGGTCCTCATTAGACCTAGTGTTTTGTTTTAGTTCTTTGGCTCTAAGACAAGTTCTTGAGTCATAGTGTTTAAAAGTGCCAACACACTAAATCATAACCATACTCGAAAGACTCTAGTAGTAGAAACATTTGTGGTTACTCACAGGTTCAAGAAGACTCGAGGAGACAAGCTAACTGGGGAGATGAGGGATTCAACCTTCCTAAGGCTTCTCAACGCTCAAGCTCCATTCAAGGTTGGTACCGAGTGAAAACTCAAAGTAGTTTTAAAATTTTAAATTATACGCTTATGCACTTTGTCTAGGTAGTAAAAACATTTTACGAGTTTTTAAAGAAATTTTTATATTTCATCGCTTGCTAGAAGCGATAATCTTTTCTTAACCCTAGATCTATTCCAACATTCAGCAATATCTATAATGAATATTTTCTTTTGGGAGAACCTATTAAAACTGCACAAATTGTAAGCAAAGTATTGAGATCCCTTCAAGAACGATTTGATATTAAGATGTTTGTTGTAGAAGAATTTCACAGTGTGAAGAACATGAGGCTGGATGAGCTTGTGGGGTCGTACAAAACTTTTGAGATGCACTTGTATGAAAAGGATGGAGAAAAGAGAAATAGAAGTGTAGGACTCAAATAAGAAGATGTTGCAGAATCTGAAGATGATCTTCACATGTCAGAGCAAATTGCTTATCTTGCCAAGGGCTTTGGTAAATTAATGAAGAAACGGCAGTCTACATTGAATATGCACAACAAAAGAGATAACAACTTCAAGGGAAGAAGCAGAATTGATGACAATGGTCAGGATAACCGATTCCACGGCGAGTCATTACAGACTGAAATCAAGTTTGTGAAAGTTGGTGAAAGCATAAAGAACACTACGGCCAAGAAGATGTTCTAGCAACTGCAGAAACAACCTACTCTCACCAACAATATGAAGAAGAAGAAGAAGAAGAAGAAGAAGAAGAAGAAGAAGAAGAAGAAGAAGAAGAAGAAGAAGAAGAAGAAGAAGAAGAAGAAGAAGAAGAAGAAGAAGAAGAAGAAGAAGAAGAAGAAGAAGAAGTGTATTTGTAACTATTGTGATAAAGCTCACATCAAGCTTTGTTTCAAATACCTAGCTGATCTACGACTGAAGAAAGTGAAGAAATTGGCCCTGTCAGACAAGAGTGGAAAGTCAATCATAAAAAGTGTCTTGTGACTTACAATTCTGCAAATAGTATACAGGAAGGAAGTTGGTATTTTGACAGTGCTTGCTCAGGGCGTATGAAAGGTGACAGGAGCTGTCTCACCAACCTAAAATCATGCAAGACACAGACTGTGATGCTTGGTGATGATGAATAAGGCAGATTTATTCGTTATAAGAAGCATTTATGAGACCCACATTATTAAATTAAATCGAAACAAACACATAATATCCATAGTGTTTTCTTCGTGATTGTTAAATCTAGGAGATGACATCAACAATTTGGCATCATACATGGAAAACAATTTGAAAGACCAACCTCGAAAAGAAACGAGTTACGCTCGATATAAAAAAATGACTACATCTCCATATCGTTACGAATTGTGTGCCGAGATCCCTCTGGGGACTAAGGCGATTCAGGATATGTTGAACAAAAAGTTCAACCATCAAGAGGAAGTTAATCGGCACCTCCATGCCCGCTCGGACAACATAACCACTCCGACCCCACTCGCTCCTAGCCTACCAGACGAATCGGGGGAGATTACCCTAATGGGATCGACCTGAAGTACTATCACGACTGTGTAGATGAACCGAGCTCTCCCTCTGGGAACCCGCCTAGATTTCACTAAGATACAGGTAACCCTGGCTGGCGAGACCGGCTAAGATCCGATATTCCAACTGTGATTAATCCCCCAAACCATTGAAGGGACCACTTCGGAATCCCGAATCGATCCAGAAGGATTGCCTCCACCTCCCAACGGGGGACCTCCTTTCGGACCCATACTGGGTAGCCTTAAGATGACTGATGGGTGCATTTTGTACGCATTAAGCTTTTATTTCCTGGCTTTAATTTAGCAAGTTCTCGAGTGTTTTTTATGGTTTTATAGTGACTATGATGATTTATTGGTTCAAATGAGTAAAAGAGCCTCTATAAGCTCTTTGGACTCATTTCTAGGCAAAACGAAGCAATCAAGAGTCGAAACTGGTCAAAACAAAGCACGAGAGGTGGAGAAACAATAATTTGAGTCTCACGCAGCGCGCACTCACTACCGCGTGCCACTCAGAATGATCAAGTCCCAGAATGTTACGTTTGAACAGTGAGGAATTGATATGAACCTCGATCGACTTGCTCTGAGACCCAATATCCTAAATAGCACAGCGGCGGATCATTCTACGAATGAAGAACGAGGGTAGAATGAATGACGCCACGAACGATTGTGAAAGATCGTCTGATGAGTCAGGTTCAAATCTCACAAGCACTGCTTTGCAAGGATTCGAGTAGTTCTTAAGCGAACCAAAGAGAGAGAGTGTAAATTCTCACAAAAATGGTTGAAGTTGTAATCTGAGTTCCCATTCATTTAAACTCTCCTTAAATAAGGAAAATATATTGCAAATTTGGAGGTCTAATTTAACCTAACCTGAATGGGCCTTAAAAACCTAATTTAGGCCTAATAACATCAAAATCAGAAGCCTAAAATAATACCTAACACATATGGGGTTCATTAAACATGATTAAAGCACAAAAACTCATTAAAAAGACTCTAACTTAACCCATTGTTTTAAACAACAAAAATAACAAATAAGTAACTATGAAATCATACTCAAAATGGGTTTTTTTTCAACACTAGCTGAATAATCAGAATGAGCTCTCGCTCGCTGCTCTATCTTCTTCGATTCTCATTTTGCTTGCTCTCGTCTTTGTATTTCTTCAATTCATCTTCGCTTAAGCCATGAAACTCTTCTTTGAAATCTTGAACTCTTGAATTCGGAATTGGCTCCCTGAAGCGCCTTTGTTTCTTTGCACGTGGGATCCCATCAGGAATTGAAAGTTCTACCTCGCGGCACGAGAACTTCTCCGCGCACCGCGAGGTGTCAACAAAATATCGCCAACAGACCCAGAACGATATGCGCGTTCGGCGAGCTACTCAAATACTTCAAAGCGCGTTGTGACCTTCTTCTTGTGCACGGCAAGCTCCCTTCTACGTCGAGCTCCCGTAAGGAAAAATAGGAAATTAACGAAATTAAAATTGTTTTGAGTCATTGGATCAGTTTTAATGACCCAGATTACTCCAACAATCAGCAAGAAACACCTATATATTCAGCTCTTGTAACCGAAAAACATAGTTTAGATTTTATTTTAGTTTTTCATAAAATGTTTGATTGTTATAAGAGAAGATGCAACCGGAGAAGAAGACCGCCGCTCGTCGACGCTGACAACCGCGATTCAGCTTTTTTCCTTCTATTCTTATTCCTTGGAACTCCCTTTTATTTATTCTTTGTTTTGAGATGGTTTTTATGGATTTATTTTATTTATTTCGTGTTTGTATTACTCTCGACGTCGTGAACTAATCCCCTTAAGGGCTATGGTGTTGCGAGTCTTTAACATGGGTATGGATTCAAATTCACTTTACTGAAGTATTTAGTCGTTCTATATTGCTTTACTTAATTCAATTTTGTTCTTAATGCTTGAATGTTATTAGCTACCTCGTTCATAAATTTTATATTGACTTGATACTTGAGAATTATTAGGTTGATTGTGTTTTTGAATTGAATTACTATAATACATTCTTAGGCTAGAGATAGACAGACTGTTACGGAGTCGTTCAAGCGTTCTTGTGTTTAATTCTTGCCTTGTTTTTAGAAATTGAGATTAAGAGGATAAAATTCCGGCATAGGTTTAAGTTACTAGATGCTCAAGAGATATTTAATGATATTATATTATTATTATGAACGTGACTAGCAAAGTATGAATGTTTAAATCATGTGTTATTTCTGTGAATCTAAACCATCAAATAGACTTGTGAAACCATAGTCATTACCTTTGCATAACCGTAAAAACCACCGTTTAATTGCTTTGTTTAGTTTCTTGTCAAAAATTTGTGACAACTTTTCCCCATATTTTGAGTTCAATTCGTTCTAGTTTATTTAACTATTGATTCATCTTAGTTCTTGTGTGTACTACATCCTTACTTACAAATCTATTTTACTTTGGCGACACTTGCACTTACGTGTAAGAAAATATCGTGTTTGAGAAACCATTCGAGACCCCCCCCCCCCTAGCCAATTGGAGAATCAAAACAGATGGCATCAAACCTGGAGGAACAAATGACCATGACTCAGACGTGTTTGGAGTATCAATTTCCTCCCGCAGAAGACCCGAGCATGAACGAGTTCAAAAAACTCAAGGAGTCAATGGCGGTTGAGCTCGGCGCCTGAAATCAAACGAGTTGTCGCCAAAACGGGATGAACTCCTTTTACTAGACAGATAACTGATGTGTTCATCGGGGTCGCTGGAGAAGACCACCATTCACGATATGGTGGCACATCCAACCCCAAAGCTATGTAACATCCTTCAGGATCACTATTGGCCAAGCTCAGTTGAGGGAACACGAACGGGAGGCAGACTACTGCCAATTATTTGCTGAGAACTTCTTCAGACCCACGCTCTAGTGATTCTCCAAGTTTGAAGAGCATTACATTGATAACTTCACGTAATTATCAGTGGCATTCCTCAAACATTACTCTATGTTCATGGAGGACGAGTCCACCCTCTAGAACATCCAACAAGAAAAATCTAATTTTTGAAAGATTTCATGAGCCGATTCAACGGCATCATCGCCAAAATCTCAAGTAATGACAATGACTCCTCCCTAATAGCACTGAAAAATTGACTTTGGCATGAGTCTAGATTTCGACTAGAAATGACTGTGAACTTGACCATCGAAGACGCACTCCACCAAACTTTGAACTTTCCTAAGGCTATTACACCACAAACAAGAAATCTTAGGTTAGCCAGGCGAGCACCTAGACTCAGCCTAGAATCGAAGGAAATAATCCCACGAAAAGAAGCTGCCAAGACAGTACCCCCCAGTCAAAAAAAGCAGAATGATCATCCTGAATTCGTATTTAGCTTGAATGACGAGGTTATGGAAAAGATGTTTCAGGGTAAGAAATGGACCCGAGATCCCAACGCGTGCTATGAGTTCCACAAAAGCAATGTTCACGCTACTATTAATTGTGAGACCATGCGAAGTCCTAAACAAAACATACACCAAGGGCGAGGTGAAGGACATCGACTTGGGACCTCCTCCCAAGAAAAAAAATTTCAACTCTCGAGATTGAGGTAATCATCCCCTGAAGATGAAGAGGCCAGACGAAGAAGAACTGTCAACTCAATAAGTCTAATCGAAACAAAGAAATGACTTCATCATTGGAGGATTGAAGTACTGCAGGGAATCGATCAATTCAATCAAGGCGCACCAGCGCCAACAGAAGAACACCCCCCGGCAAGCGAACTCAAGAAGTGATATCTCAATAACCTTCTTTGAAAGCGAAGCGAGTAACATAGGTGGGCCTCACGATGATGCTTAATCATTAACTTAGAGATGTCAAATTGTAAGGTGGCAAGAATCCTAATCGATAATGGCAGCTAAGTGGACGTAATTTCATAAGTACCCGGAAGTGGATGGACATCGATGAGTCCACAATCGAAAGGGAATCGACCGACCTGATGGAATTCAATGGCGCAACGACTCCTTCCATGGGACAATTAAATTGCCCATCCAAAAGGAAGGAATAAACAAACTCGTCGACCTCATTGTCCTCGACTGCCCTTCCCCTCCCGATACAACATGATCTTCGGAAGACCATGGATGCATGGTTTGAAGGCCATTCCCTCGATCTATCGTCAGTGCAACAGCTTTCCGAAACCCAATGGAATTTGAGAAATCAGAGGTAACCAAAGGGCTGCAAGAATCTACTACATGAATAGCTACAAGATGAAGACCGGCAAAGCGATCGTCGATCAATAGCAATTAATGGATATCGGGTGGATCGGGAAAGAGGACGAACGAGAAAGTGACGAGGTAGAACAGCTCGACGAACAAGACTCGTGTAGGATCAAAATGAATTTACAAATTCAACTCGACAAAACCGACCCTGAGAAGTATGTCAAGATCGGTGCCAAACTGAAAGGCTGCCTCCTGAAAAGGAAGAAGTCTAATTTTTCCTGGACCACAGAATACATGCCAAAGATTAGCATCGACGTTGCATCACACCAACTCAGTGTCGATCCAAGTTCCAAATTTGTAAAGAAGAAAATCTGTAACCTCAGTCCCAAGCGAGCCATAGTAATTAATGACGAGTTCAAAAGACTTCTCGGCGCTGGCTCAATCCGCGAGTTAAAATACTTCGATTGGTTCACCAACACCATCTTTGCTTAGAAAAAGAATGGAAAGTGGAGGGTTTGCATCGAATTCACCGAGTTTAACAAAGCATGCCCAAAAGACAGCTTCTCCTTACCTCATATCGACCCGTTCGTCGAGGTGACAGCGAGACATAAGATGCTATCATTCATGGATGTCTTCTCATGATATAAAGAAATCCTGATGCATCATGATGACCAAAAAAATATCTCATTCATAACGAACATGGGGTTGTACTGCTACAAAGTAATTCATTTTGGACCAAAGAATGTGGGAGCAACCTATTAGCACCTAGTGAACGAGATTTTCTTGTTAAAAATAGGAAAAACCATGGAGTTTATATCGACGATATGTTGGTAAAATCTCTACACGAAGACCAACCACATACGACATTTGAAGGAATGCTTCGGGATACTTAACAAGTATCAAATTAAGATTAATCCAGCAAAATGCTCGTTTTGGGTATCCTCCAAAAAATTTCTCTGATACGTGGTGACCTAGAGAATAATTGAAGAAAACCTGAATTAGTTACACGTTTTACGAGAAATTTTTTCCCCAAGAAACAGACGAGATGTACAAAGGTTAACCGGAGTCAGATGTGCCTGCTACCCAGCCTGAAGTTCCCACTCTTGATGACACACGTGTTGAGGAACAAGGTAACCCTCCTCCTGAAACCATTTCTGGGGTTATTGAGAATCTTGCTGAGACGGAGGCTCACAAGGATTTCCTTGTTGATGCTCCTACTAAAAATGCGGAAACCTGGGTGTTAAGTGTGACATACCAAAGAACATTATTCCCTCAACCACAACTGTATGAGTCACTACTGGAACCACAGAGAAACCTAATTCTGGCGTATCTGATCGAGATAAGACTACCCCTATCGAACCTACAGAAGGCACCCATACTCCTGAAAAGTTTTCTCATGAAGCTAGTGGAAATGAAAGCCCTGCCTTAGCCCAGATGGCTAAGGATCTAAAAGAAGGTGGATACACTTCTCAGGAGATCGAAGAACGTGTTGTGAAGACTATCTCTGAGGAACAATTCCTTTAAGCCATGGGTATTGATACTCCCAGTTTTGTCAAAGGGCTTGAAGCGAAAAAAAAAAGTTCAGAAGAAGAAGACTCTTGAAAAGAAAAAAGAGAAAGGTTGTTCCTCAAAAAGAGCTCCGTGAAAAAAGGAAGCAAATTGAGAAGAAGAGAAAAGGAAAGAAGAATACTGTTGAGGAATCTGATGTTCATGATGATGTTTCTTACTTTATTGCTAATATCATTGAAGAAGAGGAGAAAGCAGAGAAAAATTCTGAAAAGAAGAAGAAGAAACCAAGGTATGATGTTCCTAATGTTCCCCTAGATGGGATCTCCTTTCACACTATTCAGAATCCTGGCAAGTAGAAATACGAGATCATGAGGACTATTGCACCAACATTTGTGTTCTCAGAGGACGCCTTAAAATGTACAGAGATCATCAAGTGCATCAAGGATGCGGATCTATTGAAAATAGTGACCAACATAGGCACTTATCGTGTTCAATTTGTAAGGGAGTTCATTGTCAATCTCTCGGAGAAAGTGTCTGATCTCAGCTCTCCTAACTACCTTAAAGTGAACGTGCAAGGCAAGTGCATTGATTTTTCTCTTCAAGTCATCAATGACTACCTTGGAAGGATTATTCCCTCGTCTAAGGACCCTCCTCCTTCTAAGATAAATCTGGTCAATTAGATCACTGGTGGAAAGGATAAGAAGGGTTGGACTAACATGGGACTTTATCCGCCCTTGAAATTGAGCTCTAAGTATTTCACTCTTCACATGATTAGAGTAAAGAACTGCGCCATTTCTGCTCACTCTACTGGGATATATCTCACTCTGGCGTAGTTCATCTATCAGGTTGGCACAGGCTCTGCCATAGACTTTGGAAAATTTATTGTCTATCCCTCCCTTTTGTGTAGGCTCATCCTCAACCAGCATCAAGGACTGTTGACAAAGGAAGAGTTAAAGTCGTCTTGCATTGTTCGAGGAAAGATCACATTCAGTTACAAGCTCTTCCAACCTCACCATGTTGCTGACACCAGCAGACCTGCCTCTGTCTGAGTGCTCCAATCCTTCTCCTCATCTACTGAATCCCCCTCAGTGCCTTCTATGCCTTCCGAGCTGAGATCTCATGTAGATTAGAACCTAATTAGTGAGCTCAAGCATCTAGATGAGGTGATTTCCAAGGCTTTAGACATGAAGAGAGAGATTGAGGATGTCGTGGAATTTATTAATCCCTCTGAACTGGCATCAACCTCCACTGATGCGGCTTCCAACAATGGATGATAAGGTCCCTAAACAGTCTCTTTTACCACTCTTGAACAATATTTTATTACGTCTGTAATAGTTTCAAAGTTTTTTTTTCTTTTTTAAGCTTTGTTTGAGAATTGGTTCAATACGGTTTGTTTGTTCTCTCTCTTATCCCATCCTTTCTATGTCTTTATTGAGACAAATAGGGGGAGTAATTATGTGGAACTCTCTATCATATCTTTCTATGAAGACTGTGTGATTGCTTATGGTTTGGCTTATTTCTATGTCAATCACTTTGACATGAGTGTGATTATAATGTGTGCTTGTTGTGTACCTTTGTTAGTCACTGTAACATGTATATCTTGTTGGGAGCCATTTTGTCTTTCTCATTCTTTGTTGTTGGTTGCTTAGTGAGTTTCAGTATTTCATTCGACGTAGGGTGTTTTTCCTACAAAAAGATAAAGGGGGAGTTCGTTGTTACGTTGAGTTGGTTGTTTTTGTTTTAGAAAAACTGTTGTTTCTCACGATGTTGGAAACATCAATCTACAACATAAGACATCTACTTTACATGCCAGTTATGTGACGTGGATTTCTGCAAACATGTGTTTTGTCTGATACGCTTCTATGCTTTTGCCAATCGCCCAATGAGAGTTCACCATGTGCATTGAAAAACCCTAGCCAATAACACTACGCTAGTTTGTGTCTTATATAAGGGTCGTTTTCCCTCTTTGGTAGGGTTGGACATCTAGGCATTTTGTTGCAGTTGTCATCGCCGAACTATTGTGTCCTAAGTGTGCATGTTACTCTGTTTTGTTGACAGCCATTGTTAGAGCTTTGTCACAAAGTTAGTTGTGTGTTTATTTAAGTTATTGTAAAAAACCTATTGTTATAAACGTTCTTGAAACACTGGGAGAGTATGAGTGTAAAGTGAAGGGAGCTCAAACACAGGGGGAGAGCATGGGTTAGTAATTTCTAGAGTAGTTTAAAGTTATAGGAAACCTGGAAGGTGGTCATCCATGGATGTCCGACGTTTTACTTACTCTACCATCTAGTTAAGTTGCCTTTCCACCGGTAGTATTATCCCTCCAAAAGTAGGCAAGATTGGCCGAATTGGGTTACCGTCTCTTGTGTCTCTTTAGTTTAAGTTTACGTCCTTGTGTTATTTTGCTAAACTGATAAGTTCTTTCTTAACTTCTTAGAACATCCTTAGAAATATCACAAAAAGCGATAGATCTACGCTTTTAATATATCAATAATGTCATAATATATATAACCATCTCAACGATTCTTGTGCAAGTTCGTTACTACTAAATAGGTTTACCTATGCATTTTATACTTC
Source organism: Urtica dioica subsp. dioica (assembly GCF_054948205.1). Taxonomy (NCBI): domain Eukaryota; kingdom Viridiplantae; phylum Streptophyta; class Magnoliopsida; order Rosales; family Urticaceae; genus Urtica; species Urtica dioica. Next base: position 38,979,338 of record NC_142757.1, read on the forward strand.
CTAGTCATTTCCTAAAGAGCATGAAAGTTTTTATTCCAATCTCAGGAATTTGACAGGGAATCAATTTGTAGGTCTAGTTCCTAAGGCTCTTTGGAACAGGTATCAAAATAAAGAGTTAACAATTTCAAGGTAATTATCGAGAACTCCAATTATATTATTATCAGCTATCACATTGATATAGCTATATATCTTAATTAATTACACCACTTCGAATCCATGACAAAAAACTTCTACGATCTTTTACCCAGTTTAAGAAATTGACTTCTTCATAATACTTATGATGAGCAACGACAATGGAAACATGAAACTTTGTTTTCCTAATCCATGCAAAATGACAACATGGAACACACGAATGATTATTGCGATTGTGGAATGATTCAATGTCGGATAACTGCAGAATACGGAATATACTAGCACAATGATATATATATATATATATATATATATATATATATATATATATATATATTGTGGCTCCAATCCAGACAGCTTAATCGACAATAATTGAAAAAGATGAGACAAGGAATTTTACTCAAGTTCGGAATAAAGATGTCGTATTTCTTGCTTGGAGAGTGGTTCCACTAACAAATAATAATCCGAGATTACAAATATTACAAGCACTCAAAACTTTCTCGTTTCTCTCAAGAATTTTTCTCTAATTTGTTTTTCCCTCTTTCTTTTCTCTCCCTCTATTTTTTTTTCCTCTCGGTATGTCATGCAACAACAACAAACACCACTTTTTATATTGAAATACAATAAAAAAAAATGAATAAAGAAGTGGGCCCCATTATTTAAAACCACCCATCATAAATCTCTACTTTGGCTTTAAGAAGAACCGGGAACAAACAACAACCAACAACACCAAGAACCTATGTAGAACCACTCTCCACGTCCTCCTCTAGTTTCTCAACTTCGCGAAGTTGATCAAGTCGCAAGAATGTCGAAACTCGATCCCCGTCACCGTCTTCATAGCCATATCTGCCACATTCTTGTCCGTGTGCACTTTCCCAGCAACCATGGACCCCTCGGCCACCATCTCGAATGAAGTGTAGCTTTATGTTGATGTGCTTCGTCCTCTCATGGAATATTTGGTTCTTGGTCAAGTGTATCGCGCTTTTATTATCACAAAACAACTCCACCTCATTTTTCGCGATCCCAAACTCACCGATCAACCCCTTCAACCAAAGATATTCCTTCACGCCTTCCGTGACGGTGATGTACTCGACCTCTGTCGTAGAAAGTGCAAGTATTATGATCTCTTGTTAATATGTATTGTTTGAGAGTCGATCGGTCGTGGCTCGTGGGCAGTTGTTGCTCGCGGGTCGTGACAATTCTTCACCACGTGCCCTTCTTCATGACACTTGTAACACTTGATGACGAATTTTTTTGAGTTCTAAGACTTCGATCGTGACTTTTTCTTTCCCTTAGTATCTCTCTTGTCGGATCTACCTCGAGCCATGAACAAACCATCTCCGCTAGTAACATTCATCTCTATCCGTCGTTTGTGTTCCTTTGACTTCAAAGCTCCAACGACCTCGTCACTATAATCTCTTTTTTACAATGTTGAAGAATGTCAACCATATGCTCGTACGACCTCGGCAAAGAATAAAGCAAAACTAATGCTTGATCCTCGTCGTCGTACTTCACGTCGATGTTCTTCAAATCGACTATCAACTTGTTGAACCATCAAATCTTTTCGTTTTACCATCTTGAATGTGAAAAACTGCGACATGAGAAACAACCGACTCGATAACATTTTTGTCATGTAAAGTGACTCAAGCTTCAACCATATCTCGGCCGCCGACGTACACCGTATCACCTCCCGTAAGACTTTATCACCGATACTAAAAATCAAGGTATTGAAAGCCTTCGCTCCAACCTTCTTCGTCGCGTCTCATATCGCCGGAAGATATCGCACCCGTCAAGAGCCTTCCCGAGACCCATATTCTCGAGGTGAGCTAACACCTTCACTTTCCATAATCCGAAGTCATTTGAACCATCAAACTTCTCAATATCCACTTTCAAGGTCGCCGCCATCACAAAACAACCCAAAGCTTCAAGAAAATAATTTATCGAACACTTGGTGCTCACACGAAACCACGACACAAAAACCCTCAGATTTCAACCTAACCTGGCTCTGATACCAATTTATGGGAACGAGAAATTGTACTCAGGTTCGGATCAAAAATGTCATACTTCTTGCTGGAAAAGTGGTTCCACAAACAAATAATATTCCGAGATTACAAAGATTACAAGTCCTCCAAACTTTCTATTTTTTCTCAAAAAAATTTCTCTAAGTTGCTCTAGGTCATTTTTCCCTTCTTTTTTTTCTTTCCTATTTTTTTCCCTTTCGGTCACGCAACAACAACACCACTTTATATATTGAAATACAGTAAAGAAAGGAATAAAGAAGTGGGCCATTATTTAAAGCCACCAATCACAATGATTGTAGCTGTGGCATCAATACCTAGTACCTACCATCATTGTAGTGTTATTAAGTGTACTTGTGATCCTGAACAATTGGCTTGGCAAATTGAAGAAAAAAAAAAGGTAATTCATTTAAACTGCTAAATTTGAATATTTGTTCTTAGATTCAAGAACGAGTTAATTATATAACGGCGACATGAAATTAATGTTGCTATTTTCTGAAAGGATATGGCATTCAATTCATCAATATTAAACATAGACATAAATATATCATTATGTATAGACCGTAAGTGTTTTTCTTTTTCAAACTTCTTACTAATTGAGATTTGAAAATATTAGAAATTCCTAGTTTTTACACTATAATGATGGTTTTTGCTATTTTTGCTTTGAGTAAGTAGTGGGATCTACCGCAGAAAACATTCTGAACAACGTGTCATATTTGTGATAACGCGCTGTTTGTTCTATATAGAGTTAAGTTAGTTTTGCTCAACCATAGTTAGAAATCCCACTTTGGAGCTTAATGAGAACTAATTAACACGCGTTAATAAGGTGGGGAGTTTCTCGACATTAGTTTTGATTTGAAATTCAGGATATTTACATGTATCACACTCTAACATTAATGCTTAAATTAGGTATCTGATCTTTGATATCCAATTAAAGACGAGTGACCACAAAAAACTGAAAGGAAATGTTAGAAATCGCACTAGAAATAATAATCATTTTTAAGGTCACGAGATATTTTTGTCATTGTCAATTGATTTTGAGATAAAATTTCGATACTTTACAAAGTTAAAATCGGAAATTTTAGTTAAAAGGTTCGACAAAAGAATCAATTCAGGTAATAAAAATTTACCATTTTTTAATTTCTATATTTTTAAGTCAAAGCTAAGTAGCTAACTAGAAAACTAGTTTTTTCATAATTTTACAAATAATTCCAATTATTTGATTTTTTTTTTTTTTGTTAAATGTAACTGATCCATTTATTTTAACTAAAAATTTGATTTAAAAATTAAGCTCTGAAAATTTATGTGATTAATTATTTACCTATAACTTAATTATTTTTATTTTTATTCTTAGCCCAAGATTATATAATTTTATAATTTCCCCATAAAAAAATTCTCATACCTTTGAATTCTTTTAGAACTCTATATTTTTATCAAATAAGCAAGGAGTTCAGTTCTTGCTAGGGGTGTAATCGGGTTGGGTTAGTCGATTTTTCATGTGCTATCAACCCGAACCACTACAACTAATTTTTTAGTTATAAAACTCAAACCAACCTGATTAAAAGGTAAAACCAAACCAAACCAAACCAAACCAACCCAAAAATAATCGGATTGGTTTGGGTTGGTTTTTTCGGATTATAATTCTCGACAAATGACTTCAAAACTCGTGTGAAAATCATATATTTATATTATATCTAACATGTTATGTCAAATAAAATAAATTTTTTACTTATCTTTAGAAAGTTTACATATTAAAATAAAAAATTACGCATATTTTTAATTACCAAATCTTCGTGTCTTCGCAAATATTAAAGTATAATACTAAGTATTTTTTATTTAATTATAATATTATTAAAAAAATGATATTTTATTTAACAATAGTACATATAAAATATTTGCAATCCTTAAAAAATTAAAGGATTAACACTATCGGGTTTGTTTGGTTCAACTCAATCTCACGATTATAAAAAATCAAACCAACCCGAAAAAATTACGGTTTGGGTTGGTTATAACCCAAATTTCATTGGGTTTTAATGGGATGGTTTAAAAAAGAGTGCGGTTTGATTTCGATAATCAAGTTGTTCGGTTTGATGGTTTTCATAAACACCCTTAGTTCTTGCTCCGCCGCCACTGAATGTATAGTACGATATATGGATTTCCTTGTTCTAGTAAAAAAAAAATAATGCTAGTTATTTGCTTCCTCGCATTTGTCGCAGATTGTTGATGAAATTACATAACTATGCTTCTATGTCCTGTTGGTACATACACTAGTGCTACAACTACTACTGAAGAAGACATTTCTGGCAGGCAATATGGTCATTAAGGCATACAAGTTCGCGGCTTTCGTATTCGGAAATAATAAAAATTACAAACAATTTCAGGTCGGAGAAGTGGATTTGGTAAAGTTTATATTGGAAAACTGCATTATGATCGCTTTCAAGGTCAGGTGGCAGTGAAGCTACTCTCTCCATCATCAAGTCAAAGTCTAGATGAGTTTCAAAATCAGGTACATATTATATCATATATATATATATATATATATATATATATATATATATAAAGGAGAGGAATCTCCTCTACTCACAATTACACTATTTAGTGAACAGTGTTTTTTTTAAAGAAAAAAATAAGAGATTTGATCCTAAACACTCTTTCGTATCAAAAAAAAATTCAAAAAGATTAAAATACTTCCAAAAAACTTTAAATACATTTTTTTCAAACTTAAATATTTCTTGACATGTTTTTATATATTTTTTCTTCCAGACTAAAATATATTAATTATTTCGCAGCAACGCGCGGGACGTACTTGTTATTTTTAAACTTAAATATTTCTTGACATGTCTTTATATATTTTTTCTTTCAGACTAAAATATATTAATTATTTCGCAGCAACGCGCGGGACGTACTTCTTGTTATATTATATGAGAAGGGATTTTAGGCGTATACTCTTACCCAATATTTCTACGTCTAGAACCCTAAAGATGTGTTCTTTGGAGCCTGGGAGAGCATCAATAATTACATGCAGATATATTATTTGGAAAGGCAACCCCTCCCCATACCAACAGCTTCATGATCCTTACCAACTCGTTTTGCTTTAAAAAAAATGGAAAATAATTTAAATTAATAAACTAAATAAAAAAAAAATACATGGACTGATCATATACTCTTTGCGATCTCTAAGTTTTATTTATTGATGTGAGAAAGTCTCACATTAGTTGTGTGTGTGAACGGACATGTGTTTATATATTTGTTGGACCTTTTCACTTGACAACAATTGGTTTTAAGATAAAATTCAACATGGTATCATAGCCTTGTCCATTCACACAACTTGAATTTGGCCCGGCCCACGCGAAGCGTGAGAGTGATTGTTACTCGGCCTGGTCACGGTACCCATGAGAAGGAGTATTAAAGTGAGAAAGTCTCACATTGATTGGAAATGTGATTATATATTAGTTGGACCTTTTCACTTAATACCAATTGGTTTTAAAATGGAATTCAACATTATTGAAGTGTGCAAATTACTCTTTGGAATATTTTTAGCGCAAACAGTTTTTGAATTATTATCCGGAGTGGTACTTTTGTTCACAAACTATTTTTTTTTTTTGTGCAGAATCATTTTTAAATGTGAAATTTATTGTAACTAGTCAGGTTTGTCATTCTTATTGGGGGAATAGCCCAAGTTTCATTTTATTAAACAAATAGCCCATATTTTCGGCTCAGACCATAACGTCATTGGTAAATTCGCGAATAGGTTAATTTAATTAACCTACTGGAGTGAGTTAGGTTAATTAATTAACTTATTGGTTGAATATTAGTTTAGGTTCTGATTTTTTTGTGAGTAAAGTTAATTTACTAAATGATTGAATTCGGAGTTAGGTTAATTAATTGAATGCTTTGAATATCAATTGACTTAAGTTATGATTTTTGTAAATTTTCTGTGAATTTCAAATCCTTCACGAATTAGTTAATTAATTAACCTAACTGACTCCAGTAGGTTAATTAAATTAACCGATTCGCGAATTTACAAAGTGTCTCTCCTCAATCCCCTCCATCACTACCGATTTCCTCTCCGCCGCCGATTCCTCTCCCCCCGCCGATTTTCGAGTCAATCTGAGCCGTCGATTCTCCAAGCATCGCCGCCGCCGGAGCTCGACGGAATCGACGCCGTCTATGGTGGATCTTGACGGCGTCTATGGCGGATCTCGCCGGCGATGTTAGGGATCAACAACGAGGATGGACGACGATTGACGACGACACGGCGGCGTGAAACGGATCGGCGGCGATCGGCGGCGTGAAGTGGATCGGTGGCGTAAATGGACGAAGATGAGAACGAGTTTAGGTTTAGGTTTTGGGAAAATTGAGTTTTGCTCTTATATATGAGGGTAATTTAGGTAGTGAAATATTAATTGGGCTATTCACTTAATTTATTCAAACTTGGGCTATTCTCCTAATATTGGTGGGTTGATTGGGTTAGTATACTCACTCTCCCTTTTTAAATTATGAATTACGAATATTTTAGTCATTTCATAGAGATAACAAACTTATAGTTAAATTCAGCACTTAAACAACATAGAAAATTTACAAATTTAAATAATTTTTTAATTTTAACAATTATTATTTAAACAAAATCTTACTCTAAAGATTAAAAATAAAACAATTATAGGGTTTAAAGGTTTTATATGTACCGTTTTCTTTTATAAAATTAAAAAAAAATTAAGTTTCTAAACATGTAATTTAAAAAATAATTCAAGTTTCTAAACATGTAATAAGCCGGATAAGTTTTGAAAATCTTTAGAAAATATAACTTAAAAAATAATTTAAGTTCCCAAACATATATTAGAAAAAGATCAACTTGTTTATAAAACTAACTCTAAAATTGATCATTTGTAGATTAACCTAGTTCAAAAATTAGTTAATAAATTCAAAATGCCACTAACATAATAATAATAGTATAAAGACTACTTGCAACGTGGAAAAATCTTATGTATTTTGTAATTATTTTCTTAAATGACTACTTGCAAATGAAACCCCTAGTTTTTAACACAATTCCAAGCTTTATTCATTTTAGTGTACAAAACGGTTTGTCGATCCGGGGTTTAACTATGCAACTTATTGTGTTACCGATGTCGTACCGAGACTCGGATTTTGCTGGGTTACCGGAAGATACTATTGATTTACCGGGGTATCCAGTGAGGATAAGGGTAAACTGTACTGTTGGACTTAACGTTACCGACGTGGTTTCCGGCAAATATCGGATTTACCGAGTGGGTATCTAATAATATATATATATATATATATATATATATATAAAATTATCAATATTGATGTAAATTAAAAATATGTACGTAATTATTACCAATATTATCATCTTATAAAATTTAATGATAACACATGTGGTTGTATTTATGTTTGATGAGAAATTATCAAATTGTTAATTAATTAGATGACAAATTTAAGAATTATTAATAGTGTTGAATTTAAAATAATATAGAATTATCATTTATGTTGAATAGTGTTGAAAGGTTAATAACACTAATAAAAATGAATAAAGAATAAATAGAAATAAAGTAATAAAAAATAAGGAAAAAAAAAATTGAAATACTAACAAAGAAAAAAATGAAACAAGTTATGAATTTGATATACTTATGATGTTTGATGTACCGTATATGTATGGAAAAATGAAATAATTTTGCATTGTGGTATCCACATTACCAACAAAGAACAACGGGAAGGAAAAGAGACAGAGAAAATTTGTCCCACGTGGAATAAGGAGTACAAACTTTGCAAGAGAAAATAGTATAAAAAAGAGGTGGAGATGTTGTCATTGAGATTAATCATTTTTCAGGTGAGAAGAATATGTGGATTTAGATTCGAATATAAAGTCCAAAACGCGGTCAAATATAATTTTATTTTATTGGTGGGGACCGGACTAAAAATTAAAATATTGGTTTTGTTCAAACTGGTGACAGACGGCGATATCAAAATGTCTACAATTTCGGCATAATTCTATTAAACAAAGTATTCCTTCAGTCATCGATGAAAGTAACCTGGTGACGAGCAGTTGATCCTGTCTCTCCCACACTTGAGGTATACTTTGTTCAACAAATCAAAGATAAGGTTTCTCAGTTCAAAACTCGGTTGTCTAAGACTAAAATGGTTGATATTTCAATGAATGAATATCTGTTGAAGATTAAAAATCTTGTAGATCTACTTGTATTAGTTGGAACTATATTTGCTGCGAATGATCATGTTGAAGTGATCAATGATGAATATGAAACCTTCATTCTCTCAACTATTGCAAGAAATGATGGCTTCTCTGTTGAGGTATTTGAGGCATTACTATTGTCTCAAGAAGCTCGAATTGATCACAACTCACAATTGGATCCAACTCGTCATTGAGTACTGCTCATTATACTTCCATGAACATCTTCGATCATCGAGGAGATTCACAAGGTTATCATGGCCAAAGACATCAGTTCAATTGAGGAGGTCATTTACAGCTTTGATATCAACAAAACTATGGTTACAACTTAAGAGGTTCAAATTTCGATTTTGGCACTCATCGTGGTCATGGTCGTCGCTTCCAGTCAAATATACCTCAATGCCAAGTGTGTCTCAAGGTCATTTGTGCCCGAGGCTTCCAGCCATGTATACCTCAGTGCCAAGTGCGCGACAAAATTGACCATCTGGCTCTTGACTGCTTCTATAGATTTAGTTGTCTGACTTTCACTATAGTAGTTTCAGAAAATATTCCATTTCTTCCCCCCAAAAAAATATATTAGTTTACTGTTTAAGCAATTAGATCGGTCGCCATAATAGAATCTAAATAAAAGCTATTTCCCAGCGTCCGCGACACGACAGTTTATTACAAAGTATAAAATCTACATTTTAAAATTATATTACAAATTTAGACAATCTCTACTAAATAACTAGTTCAACTATATTAAAAAATAAGCCATCCATTTTGCGGCAGTCTATTATAGTACACAAGGTAATAGAACTAGCGAGCATGGCATGGTTGAAGTAAAAAACAACCCAAAAAGACCGAGTTTGGACTCATTTGGATAACGTTCATACAACTTCATCGTACCCTGAATCTTAAGGCCTAATACTTGGAGATTAAATTAATGAAACCAATGAATGATACAGCATTAAGACATGGGAAAATGTGGGTCATAAATAACTATATTACAGTAAAATTACTTGGGACTTTGGTCGAAATTGTCTCTCTGCCTATGATTAAATCGGGGTATACTTCAGATTAGTTGGTTTAAAAGAATCTTCATGAATAACTTACAATAAGGTTGGATATTTCGCATCAAGGAACTCTCTGAGGGTCCGAGCGGATTTCTGACCACCCATTAATTCGGCCAGCCTCTCCAAAGGAAGAAGTGAAAGCTCTGCCAAACTCTTGCAATTATCCATTATGGCTCTGTAGTTGGAATCTGTGACCCCCGGAAGCCGCCTCAGAAGCTCCACCGCAGACGTGTTATAGTTTTCGGCTCTACAGTTTCAGAGATGTGCGAAAGGTTCAGACTTCAACGCAATTGAAAATGAACACACACAGAAAACTAATACATGGATTAAAATGGCTGTTGCCGGATTGGTTCTTAGTTCTATTTTACGGAAATTCTGATGGCTTATGGGATAAATGCCGACCGAAATGTTATAACGTCAATATGCAAATTTCACCTAACTTTCAGATTTTTAACAGCTTTTCACCAGAATTTCGATAAAATACCAAAAATTAAAAAAGGGGTAAAATTTATAAGAAAACGAAATAAACCACTTTCGGTTGCCGGAGGGTGGCACCAAACGGAAAACCGGGGCAGCATTTCAATCATTGCTTACAACACATGATATTTGTGTAGAGTATCACCATGTTTATACCTTACATCGCTGTCGATGATTCCATCTTCTGAGGGCACGCCGACCCTCATTGCTTTGGCTTCGTCCGGTTCGTCCTGATTCGATTTAAGGGAATCAAATATCTCGGCCGTCGTGTGTAGACTCCGAGACCAAATAATGCGAAGGCGTGGGAAGTGTAGAGCCAGCAACGACAGTTTCGATATGATATTGTTTAGTGTGACATCATCGCCGATATCACTCGCAGACTGCGACGATAAGATTATCTTTTTTCAGATCTGTCGATAATAAAGTCCCGGCCGCAGAAATTATTCGTATTTACCTGGAAAGAAAAACTCTTGTCCTGTGAGAACTCTATGAGAAGGACCGGTATTCTATAGTAGCGGACCATCATTTCGGCCTGATGGTAGAGACGGCCTGATGTGAAGCTCATGAAAAGATCCTGAATACTCTTCCTCTCCACACAAATCGATGGCGAGAGTATATAATCGCCAACTTCTAAGGTCACCGGTAAAATCTTCATGCCCTTCTGGTGAAGAACATTTGGAAGGCTGCTCATGAATTCTCGCATGTCAACAATGACCTGAAAGTATTAATCATTCCCTTACAGTCTATCTTATGAGTCGACAGAAATCCATTATATATATATATATATATGCAATGGAAAACCTGCTTTCCACCAACGGCATCCCTTCTCCCACCAGCTTTTCTGGTCATTGAGTTTTGGGACACTGTGCCTTCTGCCTCGAAAGATGAGTCCATTCCAATATTCTGCAGATCCTGATTCAGAATCCATGTACCAACCATTAAGATTAAAGTAAAGCTGAAGTACGATCAAGGCTAAGCCTTCATTTCAAACCTGGATTTTAATACGGAAAATTAAAAAATCTGAAGGAAAATGAAGACGGTGAGAAGAAAGTTAAGTAAAAATCAAAATTCTTTATTGAGATTTTGGGAACAGGCATATTTGGATTCTTTAGGTTTTGATTTAACACACTTTATTGTATAGGAAAATGAAATACATTTCTGCTTTACACATGCAATCTCCATCAAAATTTCCTTCAGATTTTTTTTAGCAGAAACACCGGGACTTTTATTTATTGATCACGGCATAGCCGGAGAAGAATACTCCTTCAAATTTTTATTTCCCAAAAAAGTTTCAAATCCAAAGAAAATGCAAGAGATTTATTTCTTTTGCCCCGTGAGGTTTCCAGCTCCTATAGAATGGCTCTCGAGGTAAAATTCAAGTGAGATAAGACAGTGACAAAAACTAACAATTAAAGGCATTATTAAAGATGACGAAAAATAGAACGGGTCTCTGTTTTTAAGTCTTCATGCCTTATTTCTGAAGCAATCGAGTCCCAAGAAGATATATCTATAACAATGATAAGCTAAAGCCAAACCTGATCAAGTGGGATCATCATCGACGATTTTTGTCTAATCAACGTTTCAAACGCTCCATTCTCCCTGCGTATGCTGGCTTCGAATTTCTGCACCTCCGTGGAATCGTCATAGAAAAGAAAGTAAACTTTCAACTTCCTAGACGGATTCTCGGCTTTATGAACTTCGATTTCCCTGACAAAAGTCACGTCTGGATGGTAAACAATGATCACAGTGGGTTTTAAAATGTCGAGCACTGGTTGACCACTTTCTAAGGCATGGAATTGCACGGGGGGTATTGGCTTGTTAGAATTTTCTGATCCTGTGGCTTCAGCCACTTCACTATGTCTCCTCAAAACCCCGTTGTCTGGAGGATCAGTTTCACCTATCTGGACTTTATCTTCTGAATTAGATTCATCTAAGGCTGTCTCTTTGCCATTTTTATCATCTTTACTCCGAAGACTTCTACGAGTAGCCGGGACATTTTTTTTGTTCCTTGCATTTCGAGTTCCTGATCCAACTCCTTCATCGCTAACTTTAGGCTGAGGGTCTACTTCAACAGGACCGTCTTTTTTAATTCGGTTTCTGATCTCCGATGCTGCTGCCACAAGTGCATCATGCTCTAATTTGTTTGTGCTACTTGGTTCTCCATTTTTCACAGGTGTCACTGGAGTAACTCCATCAAGTACCCCAAAACCTTTGGGTTCTTTTGGTTTCTTTTTATAACGCGCTTGCAAGTCGCGAAGCTGTACTTTGTTCAGCAAGTATTTCTCCCATTCCTCTCTCATGACCTTCAAAAAAAAATGCAAACTAATTGTTAGCAGATAGTACAGGTTACCAATTTCGAACAGAAGAACCGCAAATCAGATGAGAAGTGACACAATCACTCCTTCCGTAATTCCAATATAATTTTTTTTTTTTTTTTTTGCATCAAACCTATTCCAATACGTTACTAAACTATATTGCACTATAATGCATGAAGCTGCATCCAATTTCCGTAGTAAATTCAATTTCTGTGGTTCAGATTTTCTAAATGTAAAATATCGTTACGTTAAAAGAAGAGGAGTCAAGGAAAATCAAATCTATAGAGCCAAATGGTATGTATGTGTGTGTGTGTATATATATATATATATATATATATATATATATAGAGAGAGAGAGAGAGAGATAAACCCGTTTTGGACCACTAGTGATACATTCATCGAGCTGCATGCATGAACGTTCATCTTTGCAAGCGACAAGAACAATGCCACTATCATCTTCTGATAAACCCTGTTTTTGCCTTTCCTCTTCTATCTCTTCAAGAAGCTCCTACACAAATTAATACACTCAAATTTAAGACTGAATTCATCCCATGCTCACTGATTGTGCTGTCTCATGTCTCCCGAAGCTAATCAATACATAATCAATGGCTGATACTGAAATAACTGTACAACTGAAAAAGAAGAACTATCTGAGTTCTAAGCGTCCTTACAGATATATTACCAAATATAACGCAGAAATAGGAACTCACTCACTCACACGTAAGACCTTCCATTTCGGCGCTTCCTCCAAAACTTCGTCCAAAAAAATGGAAACATTGGTATTTATTGATGAAGCGCCACCAACTTCAGTATGTGCACAAAAAAATAACAGCCTTTGTAAATAGCAATACCAAAAAATATAATTAAAATAAAAAAATAAAAATAAAAAAGGTTCAACCAAGGAGTTCCTCGACTGACCTTTATCGTCACCATCTTCAATTGTGCTCTTCACTTTTCTCTTTTTGCCGGCTGCAGCCTTACTTGGACTACAAAATTTTGTTCCATCTGATTTCACAAAGCGATAAACCCTTTTCTTTGCGTATTCAAATATCTTGTAGCTAGACTCGGAAAATATCCACACTGATCGATGACTCTCTGAAACTCGAAGTGTGTCCAAGTACTTCAAATAAGTCACCGCATCATACCTATTCCAATAACATCAAGACTAATTACCAAACTTCCAATCATAAAACTTTCACGTACCTGAATCCCCGTTGAATCAAATCCTGAGCATAACCAAACTGCATGAACAGAATTCCCAAATATATACACTATGAAGATACGACGAACCCCTAGCCTAACAATATGTTATGAATCCCACTCACATTTATTTATCGAAAAAAATCTTTTCTTCCTCTGCCTCACATTTCTATTGGAATGAGAGCATCCCTTTCTTCAATCATGATAGCCCTTATTTATAAACCAACAACTTTTAACTGTTCCATTTTAGCCCACCAACTATCTACTAATTATTATAAATCACTGCCGAGTGCAAATAATACCCATCTAAACTAATATCTGCAGGATTCTCTGGATACAAAAAATGGTTCTTCATCAACCGATTTCTTCAAAAGAAATAAACTTTTAGGTCTCTTACCTCACGAGGTAATCCAAGAGCTTCCTGAGAGTCTTCAAATCAGAGACGAGCTGCTTCGTCTTCCTCCCGAGAGTGTGCCAAATCGGATCCAACTGCCTCCTCACGATCTCATCGAACGACTTGAACAGCCCATTCTCCACCGTCAAGTCCTCAACGTCCACCTTGTTCGTCTTCCTCATCTCCTTCAAACACCCGTCCATGACCTCGATTATCGCGCCCTGAATCGCCACCATATACTTGCTCATCCGGACCCGAACGTCCACAACCTCCGGCGGATCCGCCTCGAGCTCCTCGGAGACATAGACATGGAACCTCGGCCACAGGTGAAGCTTCCTTATCCCCAGGCACTTCATGGTCCTCTCGGCCTTTGCGAACCCTCCGACCATCGCGCCGGGCCTGTCCGAGAACGCCCTCACGAAGACGTTTCGGTTGAGCGATCGGAGGACGCGGACGATGAAAGCCTCCGTGGAGGTCTCGGCGAGGGAGTGGGCGGAGAGGAAGACGATTCCGGCGACTCCGGCGGCGGGGAGGCGGGAGGTGAGGATGTCCACGATGAGGATCCGGGCCGTGACGAAGACGGCCCCGCCGGAGGAGTAGAGCGAGACGCGGTGGTTCGCCGGAACCTCGGCGGAGATCTCCGGCAGGTTTAGGGATTGGAATCGGATTTGGGATCTTAGGGTTAGCGAGGGCGGGGTTAGGATAAGAATTGTTCCGTCTGAAGGGGAGTGGCGTCGGAGGAGGGAGGTGACTAGCTTTCCGAGGCTGAGGCCGGCGGAGATGACGACGAGTCCGCCGGCGGCGGATGAAGGGTCGACGAGGTCGGAGATAATGTGGTCGTGGAATTTCAGGTCCGCCATTTTGGTTGATTGGTTGGCTATTGGGGATTTTTTCGGGTTTGCTTATATAGGTTAGAGATTTGGAGGGAATTTTTTATTTTAAGTAAAGCGCTTTGTTCAAGATTAATTACATAGTGGATTACCCTAAAAAAAATTAGATATTAAACTACATATATCCAATAAAATATAATAAAATTCATTTCTAAATAAAAGTATTTATCGAGCACTTGAACTATATTCTTAGTATCTAATTTCAAAGAGTAGATAAGCAGTCAAGACAGAAAATAAGAATATTAATTTTTTTAGAATTTATTTGAAAGATCTTGAGCCAAAACAGCTATGAACAAACTAAATGAATTAATGATTTGGATCCGACACCAATGTCATTTGAAGATTTTGGTACTTCATCGACGTTGAGTTTGTAGTGGTCGCAATTTGGTGGGATCCATCTTATTTGGGGGCGATTTTGTTTAGGTTCATGATTTTTTCCCAAATTTGAAATAGATGTTCATCTGTATTGGATAGACTTGAATTCTTTATAATAATTTGATGTCAACGAAGTAATTTGGTATGATTCTTTATCGATTTATAAAAAAAAATCGCTTATTTCGAGCATTCTTGTGAAACGGTGGCGCTTTAAAGTAAGTGGGCCCCACAATGTTGTATTATTCTTGCTTTTGTACGTATACTTAGGGTGTTGTGTTTAATCACGGGGAATTATAAAAACAAAAGAAAAGAAACAAAATGGGTGAGTGAGAGAGCAAAAATAGGAGAAAAGACTAAATAAAAGAGAAAGTGTTGAGTGTAATCATGTTGAGTACGTAATCGTTATAATCACAAATTAATTTTTGTTAGTGGAATCACTCTCCAAGCAAGACGTCGGATATTGTTTGGTCTCAACTTTAGTAAAATTATTCGTTTATATCCTTCTACTTTCGTTGATTATTTGTTTGGATATAAAGCCACATGGCCATATATATGTGTATGTGCGCTAATATATTTTGTATTATGTAGGTATTCGGCGCTGATATCTCCCACGACTTGGTATCAGAGCAACTGTTGCTTGAAATTTGGTGGTTTTGTGATGTGATTTTGTGTGCACACCTAGTGTTCGATAAATTATTTCATTGAAGATGTGGGTTGTTTTGTGATGACATTGATTACGAAAGCAGATGTTGAGAAGTTTGATGGCTCGAATGACTTGAGGTTGTGAAAAAGTGAAGGTGTTGGCTCACCTTGGGAACATTGGTCTCTGGAAGGCTCTAGGCTAGACCAATAAGTTTGCGACGGTCTAGGACGAGACGAAGAATGATGAGATGTTGGAAAGGGCTTTCAATACCTTGATTCTTTGTCTCGGTACTAAGGTGTTGCGATGGTTATATGGTGTACATCGGCGATCAAGATATGGTTTAAGCTAGAGTTACTTTACATGACAAACATGTTGTCTATTGTTTCTCAATCCGTGAATGGCTATTGGTATGGAGAACATTGTTGTGAAGTATGACGATGAGGATCAAGCATTGATTTTGCTTTATTTTTTGTCGAGGTCGTGCGAGCACATGATTTACATTCTTCAACAGAGTAGAAAGAAGATCACTCTCTACGAGATTGTTGGAGAATTGATGCCAAAAGAACACAAGCGCCATAGATAAATACAAGTTACTAGCGAAGATGGCTTGGTCAAAGGCCGCGATAGATCTAACAATAGAGACTCTAAGAGACATAAAAAGCCACGCCAAAGTCTCGAAATTTGAAGAAGTTTGTTATTGAGTGTACAAGTGTGGTGAAGAAAGAAACATGGCAAGAAATTATCCAAGTCGAGGAGGTAAATCAACCGAAAAACGAGATGGAGAGGTGGTATTTTCTCAAGAAGTTGTTGACGGTTATGAGAGCGTTGATGTGCTCATAGCTGATGAGTGTTTTTATACGTACAAATCGCTCGTTCCCAGACTTGAATCAAATCAAATCATTAGGTGTTTATGATATACTTTTGTGTTTTCCTTTGTTATTATAGTTTTCATGAGTTAAAAGTGTTTTGAGGGCAATGGAGCAATTTTTGGATGATTTAAAGACTTTTCGGACAAGTTAAAGCAAAACAAGACACCTGGCGTAGTCTTCTGCAGCATTCTGATATTTTCATTTGATGATTTCAATGTTGCGGCTCCAGAATTGGATATAGCTTTCTCTTAGATTTCCAACACATTTTTAATTTTGAAAATCGGACATCAGAGCAAGAAGTTACGGACCATTCAAAATCACTACGCAGCTATTCAGTTTCCCCGCGGCCCAAATATGTTGTTTTTTGTTAACTACCCGATTTTAAACGTTTTTTAGGCCCATATTGCTCCGAATATCAACCCTATACCTATATGTACTACTCTTGGAACCTCAAAACACATCATTAATTCATATTTCCCTTTTCTTTAGTTTCTCATATAGTATTTGGTAGTTTTTAGAGTTTTTGAAGAGAGAAAAAGCTTTTTTTTGTTTGAATCGACGCCTCCAACAAGTTTCTTGAATTCAAATCAATTTGTTTTTCTTATTTCTTTATTTTTATAATTAGTTGTTAGTTGAACATCAATTTTATTTATTACGAATTTCATTTTGCTTTCAATCTTTGTTTTATTGCTTTCAATTATTGTGCTTTGTTTATTGTTGATCATGAACAACATTAGAGGCTAAGTTTCTTATGAGGTTGTGATGTAGCAGGGATTGACGATAGTTGGGGGGTTCGTTAGGGTTAGATAATTATTGTTTGTTTCATTATTATGGATGGCTTAATATGAAATATGCTTATTGATTTCTAGTGCTCGATCACCATTAGAATTGTTATATAGGATTGTTTAGCTACGAGAGAGAGAGTAAAGAATCGTGTTTTTGTTCATATCTTCATTTTTTACATAGGTTAGTAGAAAACTCTAGGCAATTGTGTAATCGTTTGAGCTCTTATGTTTATCGCATGTAATTGTTTTAATAGGATTAGAGGACGAGATGATAACAATCCGTCAATTACATAAGTTTGCTAGAACACTCGAGAGAGGCTAGTGAATTATTGTTGATAGAGTGAGATTAGCATTCATAGGAGTAGATTTTTTTTGTTCGAGCCCAAAACCCATCACTTAGTTAATTATGATGCAATAGTGACCCCTACTTTCTCCTTATTTAAAAAACTTGTGTTTAACATTGCCTTTGTTTTATTTATTTTTGTTCTCCTCTTCAAAATCCTCATTACTTTTTACCTGAAATCAATTTGCTACAAGTTTAGAGTAAAATAGTTAAAATTGCTAGTCCATGTGGGTTTGACATCTCACTACTACAAATGTTAGATTTTACAACTCATATTCTACAATGTTTACGGCTAAGTGTTGTAGAAACTGGAGATTCTACTACACTTAAAATAAGAGTTGTAGAAACTGGGTGCTTCTACAACGCTTATGGCTAAGCGTTATAGAAGCTTGGTGTTTCTACAACGCATACTATAAGTGTTGTAGAAGCTCGATGTTTCTACAACACTTACTATAATTGTTGTAAAATTTCACCATATTTCAGATCTCCCACAATGCTTAGATTATCCGTTGTAGAAGTCTCGCCATTGCAGGATTAGTGAGATTTAATCTAAGCGTTGTGAGATTAGTGACATTTAATGAACCTCGCCGCGGCGAAGAAAGGTTCTCGCCGCGGAGAGAAGAGTTCCAGAGAACCCTTTTTTTAGAAGATATTTGTGCCGCGGTGAAGGCTTATCTCTCGCCGCGGAGAGACAATTCTGGGTTTCCTTTTCAGCAGTCTCGCCGAGGCGAGAAATAGCCTTCGCCGCGGCGAGAGTTCTACAACGCTTACTCTAAGCGATGTAGAAGCATTTTAAAACCTAAAAATTTAATTTTTTTCAAAAAAAACCCACTCGAATTTCAAACTTATCCATTTTTCTTCTTCATTCTTCATTCTTCTTCTCCATCCTCTCTCTCTCTCTCTCTCTCTCTCTCTCTCTCTCTCTCTCTCTCTCTCTCTCCCACCATCATTCTTCTTCTCCACCCTTTCTCTCTCCGCCCTCTCTCTCTCTCTCTCTCTCTATCTCTCTCTCTCTGCCCCCACTTTTCTTCTCCGCCTTCACTCTCTCTCCGCCTTCACTTCTATTTCTCTCTCCGCCCTCACTTATCTCTCTATGCCCTTACTCTTCTTCTCCGCCCTCACTATTCTTATCCGCCCCCACAAACCCACAAAACCCAAACCACAAACCAACAAAACCCACAACCACAAACCCACAAAATCCACCACCATATCGAACTCACACAAGCCTAGGATCTCCGGCCACAACTCCGACCCTCTCTTTCTTCCTAGCCTCCATCTCCTCGTCTACACTCCGGGTTAGTTTTTGGCTGAGAATTATGTATAATTTAGGTTTAAAATAAGTGTTTGTTTGGAATTGAGAGTATAGATTGATATAATTTAGGTTGAAACATCATATTTGTTTGATATTTTGTTGGAATTGAGTTTGCATTTGATATTAAGTGGGATTGGGATATAATTTTTGTTTGGTCTCGTATTGGAATTGAGATTGAGTTCTTGATTTAATTTGAGCTGAAATTGTGATTGAATTTGAGTTGAAAATTGAGATTATGTTTTAAATTGTGTTTCTTAGATAACATGTCGTCCACTACTACTAGTTCTAGAGATAGCGATAAAAGAAAAATTAGAAGACAACTACCTCAAAATATACATCGCCGCGACGATAATTGGGGCAGAACCCAGATATTTCTAACCGCGGCGGTGTATATTTTTCGCCACGGCGAGATAGTTCTACAACGGATGTCTTATCCGTTGTAGAATACCTCGCCGTGGTGAGATATATACATCGCCGCGGAAAGAAATTTTAGAATTTTTGAAAATTGGACAATGGAACTCTATCGTTGTAGAAGCTTCTACAACGGATGTAGAAGCCAAGCTTCTACAACGAATATCTAACCGTTGTAGAAGCTTCTACAACGCTTAATAAGTGATGTCGAAATCATTTTACAACTGTTTTTAAACGTTGTAGGATCCCAGTTTTGTAGTAGTGTCTTCACTTATAAATCTATATTACTTGGGCTTCACGTACGCTTGCGTGTGTAGAAATTTCGCAACAATTGCCTCAAACATTCAATCTGGCAAGTGTTTGATCATGGACTCGGATGCTTAGTCCATATGACAACGAATGAAAGTGAAATTAAAATTTGGAATATTCATTTCTCTAGCACTAGGATGAAACAGTCTTTTACAAAAGGATTTTTCTACTTTGTAAAACCCAAAATTTGCTTGTAATGTATCATTACGAGCGGATCTTAAAGCAAAGTAATTTGCTTGTAATTTGAACGAAAATAAAATAGGGGAATTATATCCTGCCTTAAATTTTAAGTATTAGATGCAACTAAGCCGCATCCAAAACTCAAGGTTTCTTATTTGATGCGACTAGTCGCATCCAATGCTCAAAAAACTAAAGTCAATGACCGAAATTCTGGTGACTCTTGATGACTCATTTGGATGTGAAGTTTAGATGCGACTAGTCGTGTCCAATGCTCGTCCGAAGCCAATGGCAAAATTTTCCCTAGTGTGTGTGACTTCCACCGACGCCTGAGTGCTTCAAGCTGAACTGCGGCGATGCGGTTCCGACGGATGCGCGAGGGACAAGTTCAGGGGCTGTGATTCGGAACTGCCACGTATGGAAAATATAGAAAGAGATATTTTTTATTAAAACTAGCTCAAAGCTTTTCATATACAGTGTAACCCTTTTTATAGGCTCAACCAAAACATATCAGGATACACACAAAATCGAAATACCAACGAGTGAAAACCTAATCGCCTTAGGGAATTGTTTCTCGATTGTTCTGAGAGGTGTAACGGTAATAGACAGCCTAGTGTACGAGAGTGTACAAGCGATTCCCTTTGTCGATGGGTGTACGAGAATGTACGAACGATTCCCTTTGTCGATGGTGTGTCTGTTGCTTCTTATCTGCAGATGGTGAAGGAGGTGAACGACATGAATATTCAGTGTCATCATGAATGACCAACGACACTGAATTTCATTGTCGTTTATATGACTTGCTTTAACATTCCCCGTCAATTTGAGCTCTCTCCATGGTGTGACACTGAGACGATTTCTGAGGCTGGTGAAGAAGGAATGTGATAGAGGCTTGGTCAGTGTGTCTGCTATCTGATCTTGAGCTGGGACGTGCCGTACTTGAAGCGTATTCTCTTGGACCTTTTCTCGGACAAAAAACAAGTCTAATTCCATGTGTTTCGTTCTGGAATTTTGAATCGGATTTGCCGAAAGCAGAACAGTACTCAAGTTATCGCACCATATGATGGGACTTTGAGGAGTTCCGACACGAAGTTCCTGCAGCAGAGATTTTAGCCAAAGTATCTCCGCTGTAGCTGCGGCTAGAGCTCGATATTCAGCCTTGGTGGAGGACCTCGACACAGTTGGTTGTTTCTTGGAACTCCATGTGACCAGGTTATTTCCGAGAAAAACACAGAAGCCGCTCGTCGAGCGCCGGTCATCAGGGTCTGTGGCCCAGTCCGAATCGGAGAAACCTGTGATATGCAATGATGAGGATCTGCGCAAGAACAGACCAAAATTCAGTGTTCCCTTCAAATATCTCAGGATTCTCTTCACGGCTTTCCAGTGTGGTTGTAGGGGCGAATGCATGAATTGGCTGACTTTGTTGACACCATAACTGATTTCCGGTCTTGTGATCGTAGCGTACTGTAGAGCTCCTACGACACTCCGATAAAGTGTTGCGTCTTCAACAGGTTCTCCGATATGAGTTGACAACTTTAAGTTGCTGATCATCGGTGTAGGAAGTGGGTTGGCTTCAATCATCTTTGTTCGGCATAAGAGCTCTGTGATATATCGTTGTTGTGACAGATGAATTCCTTCATTTGAATATTGAACTTCGATTCCCAAAAAGTAACTTAATGAACCCAAATCTTTTAGGGAAAAAATCTGGTCAAGTACTTTGATGAGAGTTTGAACCTCATGACTATCGCTGCCAGTCACAATAATATCGGCAACATACACCAGCAAGTAGATAGTCGAAGTTGTAGAGAACCTGATGAAGAGCGAAATGTCAGCTTTTGAACCTCTGAAGCCTAGTTTAAACAGGGTGGAGCTGAGCTTGTCGAACCACGCCCTCGGGGCTTGTTTCAAGCCATAAATGGCTTTGTGTAATCTGCAAACTTGTGGGGCTGTTGAGTTTGCTTCGAAACCAGGTGGTTGAGCCATGAATACCTCCTCTTTCAGATCGCCATTTAGGAAAGCATTGTTGATGTCCAATTGATTGATCTTCCATCCCCTTGACAGAGCGACTTTGAGAACAATACGGATAGTGACCGGTTTCACAACTGGCGAGAAGGTGTCGGTGTAGTCGAATCCAGCAACTTGATCGAAGCCCTTTTCCACTAGACGAGCTTTGTAACGAGCTACAGTTCCATCTGAGCGCCTCTTGACCTTGAAGACCCATTTTGACCCGATTATTTTTCTGTCTGGGGGAGTGGAGACGAGAGACCACGTTTTATTGGTTTTAAGCGCATCAAGCTCAGCCATCATGGCGTTGTACCAGTGAGCTGCACCAAGGGCATCCTGGACTGATGTAGGCTCCGTCTCTAACAAATTTGCTGCACTAGAAATAAGTGAGAAAACCTTCGACTTTTTAATACCAGCTTTGCCTCTGGTTATCATATGATGGCAGTTTTGTTTGTCATTTTGATTTGGCAAAGAGTTTATTTCCAACACTGGTTGTTCATCACACGAGGGTATATTATTCGTGGGTGAGATTTGAGAGGAGCTTTGTGAAGTGCAATCAGGAGAGTGGTGTATGGGTGTGGGCGGGTCTAAGTGAGAAGAAGGGGAATCAGTGTTTACCTGAACCGGGGCTGGGAGCTGTATCAAAGGTTGCTGTAGCAAGACTGTATCGGTGTTCAACAGCTCATCATTGGGCCTGGAAAAAATATGGCTGAAAGGGAAAACATTTTCATTGAAGGACACATCCCGAGAAATAAACACTCTACCATCTCTAGCCAAACATTTATACCCTTTGTGATGAGGTGTATATCCGATGAAGGTGCAAGGTTGAGAGCGGAATTCTAGCTTGTGTTTGGTGTAAGGTCTAAGGTTGGGAAAACATTGACACCCGAAGATCCTAAGCATGTTGTAATTTGGCTGTCTATGAAATAATTTTTCAAAAGGGCTTGTGAAATTTAGAACACTCGAGGGTAGTCGGTTTATGAGATAGATACCTGAGAAAAAAGCGTCACCCCAGAAGCGTTGCGGCATACTAGCTTGGGAAAGAAGAGTTAACCCGGTTTCAACTATATGCCGATGTTTTCGCTCTGCGATTCCATTTTGCTCGGGAGTATGAGGACATGAAACAAAATGATCTATACCCATGGTGTTAAAAAAGGAGGTTAGAGCCTGGAATTCACCCCCCCAATCGGACTGAACACGTTTGATTTTTTGATTTAATTGAAGCTCTACTTTTGTTTTGAATTTTGTGAAAATTTCATAAACTTCGGATTTTTGTTTGAGAAAATAAATCCATGTATAGCGAGAGAAAGCATCTATAAAGCTCACATAGTACCTATATCCATTTCGAGAAACAATTGGGGAAGGACCCCACAAATCGGTGTGAATGACAACTAGAGGTGTATTGATGATGGTTTCACTGCGAGAATAAGGTAATTTATGAGTTTTTCCTTGAGCACAGGCATAACAAAACTGAAATTCATTTGATAAAGCAGAGTTACAAGATGAAACGATTTTTTTCATGACACGAAGTGTAGGATGTCCTAGGCGACAGTGCCAGGACATAACATCAATTCCATTTTGACTCGATACATTTTGATTTGACTTACTAGACACTAGACACTCAGCTCGCTGAACAGTATTGATGACAGGTTCATGGCGTTTTAGGGAATTAGAAAAAACATGATTGATATGAGAGGAACTGTTGTGGTTGGTGTTGGCCGCTGGAGTTGTTGACAAGTCGAACCGATACAGACCTTGGCTAAGCTTCCCGTGAAGAAGAGCTCGTGCCGTTGCCCAATCCTTCACAAGACAATAAGATGGATGAAATTCAAAAAAGACATCGTTATCAAGAGCAAATTGGGACACACTGATCAGATTCTTTGTAATAGAGGGTATGTGAAGGAGATTTTTTAGGACAAAAGACTTGTTATGAGATTGGTTATGGTGTGATAGTGATGTACAACCAATATGAGAAATAATTAAACCTTTACCGTTACCAATTTGAACACGACTGCTGCCTCGATATTCAGAACCGATGTTGAGGTTTCCGAGATCGTTTGTCACATGATTTGTAGCTCCGGAGTCAGGATACCAGGCTTCGTCGCTACTCTGGTCATTCGGAGAGAACATCGCTGCCAATGCTAATGGGTTGCCTTGGTGTTGACCAGCGTGGGCAGTGTAGCTGTTGTTGGTGTTGTTTGAGGAGGAGCCGCCATCGTTGTTGTTGTAGTTGGTGAATGAGCTATTGAAGCGATTGAAACATCGGTTGGCGGAGTGGCCGGGCTTGCCACAGATCTGACAGGTGACCCTGTTGGAGTTGAAGCGGCCACGTCCCCTGTTGGTGCCTCGTCCGCCTCGGTAACCAGAGTAGCCACCTGAGTAGCCGCTCACGGGATTCGATTTTTTCTGAGAGGAGTATTGAGTTGTCAGATGGACACTTGGGAGCGAGGTGTCTTGAGCAGTAGGCAGGGCTCTGTCGAGGCGTGCTTCGAAGCTGAGAAGAAGAGCTCCGACATCATTTGTTGTGAATGGCTCGGACCGAGTCTTAATGGGAACTACGACTGAGTCGTACTCACTACCTAGACCAGCGAGGATGTGCAGCACCTGGTCTTCCTCTTTGAGTTGATGGCCGACAGAAGCAAGACAGTCCATACAGGACTTCATCTTTGTGAGGTAGTCTCTCATGCTCATTTGCCCTTTCTTCATGGTTTGCACCTGGAGCTTGTACTGGAGAATTTTTGCACGAGATTGACCTGCAAAAGTTAGTTCAAGAGCAGACCAGATTTGAGTAGAAGAGTTTAGGCCAACGGTGGTGACCAAAACTGCTTCACTGATCGAAGCAAGTAACCAAGAAGCAAGAAGCTGGTCTTGCCTCTCCCAATGGTCAAAATCTGGGTTTATGAGCCCATTTTTCATCTCTGGTGGTCGTGTGGTTGTTCCGGTCAAAAAGCCGGTGAGGCCATGACCTTGGACCGCCGCTGAGACTTGTTGGCGCCAAAGGAGGTAGTTCGAGTCGGTGAGTCGAATGGTGAGTACCTGATTTCCTGGGTTTATGACTGGTTGTGGGTTTGGGTTGGGTTGAGCCATTTGTATTTGGTTTTCTGGGTTATGGATTTCTGGGTTTTGGGTTTCCGCCATTTTTGGAGCTAGAGAAGCTCTGATACCATATGGAAAATATAGAAAGAGATATTTTTTTATTAAAACTAGCTCAAAGCTTTTCATATACAGTGTAACCCTTTTTATAGGCTCAACCAAAACATATCAGGATACACACAAAATCAAAATACCAACGAGTGAAAACCTAATCGCCTTAGGGAATTGTTTCTCGATTGTTCTGAGAGGTGTAACGGTAATAGGCAGCCTAGTGTACGAGAGTGTACGAGCGATTCCCTTTGTCGATGGGTGTACGAGAATGTACGAACGATTCCCTTTGTTGATGGTGTGTCTGTTGCTTCTTATCTGCAGATGGTGAAGGAGGTGAACGACATGAATATTCAGTGTCATCATGAATGATCAACGACACTGAATTTCATCGTCGTTTATATGACTTGCTTTAACACTACGGGGAGGTCATGGCAGCCTTCTGTAGTTCGTCTTCCACGATCCATGATCCTTTCGTGGCAGAGTGTCTTGCTCTTCGAGACGGACTGCTCTTTCCACGTTCCCTCGCAATCAGAGTAGACGTGGTAGAGACCAGTTGCTCGTGGTCACTCAAAGCGATCAACAGTTCGGACCCCTTCCTTACCACAAACCCCGTCGTTCTGAATGTTCGGAAGCTTCTACAGGAAAGCGAGAGAGGCTGGTGTACTCATGTCTCTCGCAAAGGCAATTATGTGGCTCATTTATTTTCTCAAGAATCTTTTAAATTTTCTTCCAATGTTTCTTGGATGTTTGAAACTCCTTCACGTATTACTACTGCTTTATGGGTGAGTTGCGCAATCTGATTTAATGAAAGGTATGTTTTCAAAAAAAAAAAATTAAAAAATAATAATAATAATAATTTAATGATATTTTTAAATAGTCGAAACTTGTTTAAATTTACACAAATATGTAAGCATCATATTTTAATTTAAAAAATTACCACGGTTAATTCTTTTAAGTGATAAATTATTCATAAATAACGTCAAACATTTTAATGACCAGCGTAAACAAAATTAACAACTAAATTTTTAGATATTTCACATAAAATTTAAATTTTAGCTATTTTACATAACCTTTTCGATATCAAAGCTTTTGTTTTTTAAAACTTATATTAGTTGCATCGCACGTGTAGCTATAGCTAATATAAATCCTAGTCGAACTCACAATCCAACTTTAACTAGAAAGTAAAAAAGAAGTCAAAGCTCTATTCCGACTCCTAGGAAAGTTCTCTCGTAGCTATATATAAGAGCGATCAGTAAGTAAGTACGTTCTACAAATCAAGAGCTAATTTTAGGGTTTCGAGCTATCGGTACTTACTCCAAGAAAGGCATTGTTGACGATCACAATGGCTTCGAGTTGGTTCTTGACGATTTTCTTTGTGGTCCTTCTCGCTTTTGCTAAGACTGGTCAAGCTTATAATGATCATCACCCCGATGATCATGTTCACGGCAATTACTTCGAAGATCGCTTCTTGGCTAGGGCTTTTGGTTTCAACTTCAAGAGAAGTCTCAAACAGGACGATCCAAAGATCGTTAGGGTTGATGATTTCGGAGCTAAAGGCAATGGCACAGATTGCACTGAGGTATGTACTTGCGTGTTTCTGTTTGACCTTTTTAACTTTTAAGAAAGTACGTATGTAGAACTAATAAGTATATAAATATACGTGAATATGTAATTATAGGCGTTTAAGAGAGCGTGGGACGAGGCATGTTCATCGGAGGGTTCGGTGAGCCTTGTGGTGCCAAGAAACACTTATCTCCTCAGACCCATCACTTTCAAGGGTCCTTGCAAATCCGATCAAATTAGGGTTCAGATTCTCGGAATTGTAAGAGCTTCGACAAAGATTTCGGATTATGGCGATGATAATCCAAGGGATTGGATTGTGTTCGACAAAGTTCAGAATCTGACGGTGGAAGGCGTCGCCGGTGGAACCATCAACGGCTGGGGCGGCGTTTGGTGGAACCGCTCATGCAAACTTACTAACACTCAAGTGCGTAACCTTATTAGTTCGACGTAAATTATATGTATTTATTTTCAATTACAAAAACAAAGAGACTAATATTGTTTTTTTCTCTCTCTATCAATTTTTTGCAGCCTTGCCCACGTGCGCCTACGGTAGGTTTACATATCACAACACGTTCACTTTTTTTTTTATATTACATAAAAAATATAGAAAACTTACTATTAGTAATTTATTTACCATCATCAACAACAATAATAATAATAATAATGTTCATCTGCGTGCTTACAGTACTTGCCGATTATACATCTATTGTTTGCTTTATATCGCAGCATGGTTTGATATATATATTTTTTTTTTTTACATAAAGCATAGAAAAATTATTATTAGTAAAATTTGTTGTCATGATACAATTAATTAACTATTGAAACAATTACTATATGTGAAGGCTGTGACATACAACAAGTGTGAAAATTTGGTGGTGAGGAATATGAGATGGTTAAATGCACAAGGAACCCATATTTCAATCAACGGCTGTAACAACGTCACTGTCTCTGGACTCACCGTGACTGCTTGGGCAAATAGCCCCAACACCGATGGAATCAATGTCAGAGAAACCACCAATCTCACCATCTCTGATTCTGTCATTGCAACCGGAGCCGATTGCATTGCTCTCAACGACGGCACGAGTAACGTACGAGTTTCCGGTATCACTTGTGGACCCGGTCACGGCATTAGGTAACATTATTATTATTAATTTTATTATAAAAAAATATTTAATACAAGCACTTCCTATATTATTTGTGAAATTAATTAACCTATGGTTTGTTTTTGCTTCGTTTAATTAATTAGTATCGGTAGCCAGAACTCAGATGGGCATGTCTCTGATGTCACTGTGGACGGAGCCGTATTTTCCGGGACAACTAGTGGACTGACAATCAAGACTTGGCCGGTAATTAATCATTCAAAATTCCTACTATCTTAACATGATTTACAATTTATCTTATGTGCGTAACGTAATAACGTTTGTGGACCACATATTAAAATATAACATAACATGCAGGGAGGTTCAGGAAACGTTACGGGTATAAAATTCATGAACATTGCAATGGCGAATGTCCAAAACCCCATCCTCATAGACCAAGAGCAGGTACGTAATTCATATTTCTAAGTTAATAACTCTGGATTCTAATTTTCTTTATTACTGTATTCTCTTTTTCTCTCTAATTAAATTATGATATAAATAAAAAGTAATATATAGCAAAAAAAAAAAAAAGATGTAATGATTCACTAGAGAGGGACACTAAAAGGTGACATAAAGAAGTCCATGTGGACTATTTTTTTCATTACGAATTCATGCGCTGTGGTATTCACTATTTTGTTAATTTCTATCTTATAATCAATAATGTGACAGAACTCTGCGGTACAAGTGTTAGACGTGTTGTACCGAAACATAACGGGAACGAGCGCTTCTCCGGTGGCCGTGAATTTTGATTGCAACGATCGCTTCAAATGCCGAGAAATCGTTCTTCAAGACGTCGATCTCCGCGGTAACAACAACAATGTCGGCGCTTCGTGCAAAAACGTCGAGTTTACCAAAATCGGAGCCGTTGCACCTCTTTGCCCTGATGACGTCATCACAAGGTCAAGTTCTACTCCGAGTCAATCTCCTATGACTCATCCTGTTGACCACCCTTCAATTAGCGTCGACGATTTTGGAGCCAAAGGGAATGGCAAGGACGATGACACTGACGTAAGAACACACACATTTATTTCAGTGCAATTATTTGTTTTTACTAATTACTGTTTTATTACAAGGCCGTAGATGATACTGTTCTTCTTCTTTCAGGCATTTGAAAGGGCTTGGCAACATGCTTGTTCATCCAATGAAGAGATTTTCCTAGTGGTGCCTAAAAAGACTTATCTCATTAGGCCGATTAGATTTAACGGTCAATGCAAATCTAAAGTCACAATTCAGGTAAATTAATATAATGTATCAATTGTTTTAGAGTCTATCTATTCATATAAAGTCTTAAATTAATCATAATAATTGTAATAGATTCTGGGGACAATAGAAGCATCCAAGGACCGGTCACACTATTCCTACAGAAGTTGGATTTTGTTTGAGAGAGTCAACGATTTGACTGTCGAAGGTGGCGGAACCCTCGATGGAAACGGAGAAGTTTGGTGGCGAAACTCTTGCAAATGGAACAAGTCAAGGGTAAATTTGATATCCTTACCATATTCTACCCAAAAGTAAAAAAATGTTAAAATATACTCAAGCCCTAATATAATTACTAATTAGTCTATTTTCACTGTTTATTTTGCAGCCTTGCACGAATGCTCCAGCAGTAAGTATCTATATGAAAGACAAAAATAAAAACAGTGAATAGTTTTTTTTATTCATGGTAACTAAATTTTGTTGTATATTAATTATTTATTTTTATTTTTAAGGGTCTAATTTTCCACGAATGCCAAAATTTGGAAGTGAGAAATATGACAATAAAAAACTCCCCACAAATGCAAGTGATAATTGGAAGCTGTGAAAACGTCAAAGCTCACAATCTGACAGTGAGCGCGCCGGGAAACAGTCCCAACACCGATGGAATTCATATCACTCACTCTCGAAATGTCGACGTCTCCAACGCCATCATAGGAACGGGTAAAAATAGTTACTAGCTACCAATCTTACTTTTCTTTTTTTTTTTAATATTGAGTTTTGTTCATTATTTCTCACATAAAAACTTGAATTTAATGCTTGATACATATATAGGCGATGATTGTATATCTATTGTGAGTGGATCAAGTGGCATCAGTGCTTCAGACATAAGATGCGGACCGGGTCATGGAATTAGGTTATTACTTTTACTAATTTTACAAAATATGGTTTCTCTGATCAAGTAAAAAATAATATCAACATATTCTAATTACATTTTCATATGTATAGTATTGGTAGCTTGGGACATGGAAATTCCGAAGCACACGTCTCTGATGTGACTGTAACCAGAGCCAGATTTTTCAGAAGCACAAATGGTGTCAGAATCAAGACTTGGCAGGTAAAGATTAGACCTAAATATATAATATCCAATATCTTCTACATTAAGCAACATCAATTTAATCTAATTTTCGACCATCTCATATTTATTTTATTTTTTTCTAAAAAACTCAGGGAGGTTCAGGGAATGTGAGCAACATCAAATTCAGGGACATTGAAATGCACAACGTTCGCAATGCGATCATCATTGATCAGAACTATTGCATCGACAAAAACGGTTGCAAAGACCAAGTAACAATTAAATTACAAATGACATAATCTTCTTTCTGTATTTTTTTCTTCTTCTTGGAGTATTCTAGAGTAAGCTTTTATGTGTGATATCCATTTTTCAGGAATCGGCGGTTGAAGTGAAAGACGTGTTGTATGAGAACATAAAAGGAACGATCGACAGAGGAGTTGGCATAATGTTGGATTGCAGTGAAAGGCACAAGTGTGAAGGCATTGTATTGCAAGACATCGATTTGAGAAGACAAGAAAGAGGAGATCATGCCACGGCTGTCTGCAACAACGTTCACTTCACCACCCTCGGAAATGTTTCACCGCACTGCCCCAATTAACTAATTAGGAGTTTCTAACATTTTTAACGTTCATAGTAATTTTCTTAATTAAACGAGTGTATTGATGTTATTTTTATTTGGTGATGAGGAGTGCTATACATATTGATGTTTATTTTATTTTGTGTCTAATAGAGTCGACTTAATTGTATTGCTTTTAAGAACAATTAATTGAGTAACTAATCACCAAAATTGGTGATTTGCTAAATGATCAACTTATTATAAATTTTAAGTAAATAACCATTAAAAAGTTATCAAAGGTTGGTTATATAGAAAACTTGAGAATCTTCGTATTGGCTAGAGAGCCTTTTTAAGAATTTGTTTATGTGTTTAGTATTAATAGAATTTATAATTTCAGAAATTGTGGGTTCAATTTCTTGAGGACTTTGTGATTCAGGGTTGACCCAATAACTACGATCAGGATAACTTTACAATGAGGACTTTGTGTTGATGCTTTGAGAAAATTAGTTTGTATATTTTAGCTCATAATTTTAGTATATTAATTGTGATATTCTTTCTGGTAGCCACTTTTTGTAAGATATCACAAAAATAGTGTGCTTAACGTTTTTATTGCGAAAATAGCATTTATTAAGTTGTTATTTTTTTTTTTTTTTTTTTTTTGTACAAAGGGACGGTGCTGGTTTGTCACCCAATTGAAAAAAAAAAAAAAAAGATGTCCTGAATTTAGTATTTCTACAATACAGCAAATGTTTCGACACCAACTACAAGTTGTGCACATAGATTGGAAGCAAATATGATTTCAATAGCTTATCAATCAGCTGACCATTTTATGGACTTAATTTTTCTTGGTATATATGTTGTCGAAAATGTAAATATGGTCTCCAGAGTGATCGTCCGTGACTGTGAAATCTGCAAAATCTCGAAGGTTAGGTGCTTTTCATCGGTCAAAAGCATGTTCTCTCACTCAAAGTTCTATATAGGTTCAGATGAATAATAGAGATGGGGGTTTATGATCAAGACATAATTTGATATCAAACTTGCATCAGGCCATTTAAGGATAAATATCCTCTCTTGGTATAGTAGAATGGAATTGATACGCCCATCTATTAAGGAAGCGTTTCAAGTCAAATTTCATTTTTAGAGTGTTGAATTAATCGAGTCAATAAGACTTCCGGATTTTAGTTATTGAGTTGACTCCGTTGGTCCACTTTAGCTATTCACTAGTCATTTATGACAACCGAACCAATCCAGAAACCAAAATTCAGTTCTTCTGTAGTAAATCTTACACGGTTTTTGGTTCCGACGCTTTGAGCGTTGAGATTTATGCTAAACCTTCTTGATGGAATATTATAAATTTACAGTAACATTTAGCCTACCCTAAACAAAAATTATGTCGTCGTCCTATCGTTATCACATAGCCATACAACAAATTGTAATTCTTACCTTCATCCGTGAAAATTGTGCAACCGGATTTCATTTTCATGAAAAAAGAGATGGGGAACCCAAAAATTTCAAAGTATTCAGGAGTGCGAGAATTTATTCTGTGTATGTTGCAGACATCTGCCCTTTTTTTATGTTTTTAATTTCAATTGCATGTTTTCTTTTAACTTTCTATACACCTAGGAACAACCATAAGATATCTAAAAAAAACTATTAACTATATGAAAATAGTATAAAAAGCTATATTTTTGCACTACTGAAGAACACTACAGGCTAGGAAACAGCCTCTCTAAGATTTCATTCTTCCTCGAAGAAAAGTTCACAGTTCAAAAAACAAACAGAGAAAGAAACTCAAGTGGAAAAATATTGATAGAAAAAACAAAACTCAAAATACGTATATAGAAGGTCGAAGAAATATTACGCATTTAATCCGTTTCTACAGCCGTATCACGACCCGTTTTCCTTCTCCGGATCACCAACGGGACGGGCTCTTCCAAGATGGTCACGTTGACTCCGTTCCAAACGTCGGGTTTGGTGGGGAGTCTCGCGATCTCCTCCGCGATTCCCATATCTTCGGGCAGAACGGAACCGAAAACCGTGTAAGAGTTCTTCCACTCTTGGTGGTTCGCGAGGCTTATGAAGAACTCGGGCCCCGAACCGACCCACGCCACCGATCCCCTTCTGATCTCCGGACACGCCTCGATCGGCATCTTCTTGAACGGGGTCCCCATCGCTTCCATCGTCCCTTGAATCAACGCAAAAGGCGGTCCCAACGAAGCCTGAGCAATATTTTTTGACAAGCAGATTGAGCTCAAAATGCTTCAAGTTTGATATATATATGGGGCCAAAGAGATATAATTATAAAAATAGTTTCGTACAAAAATAGGGCCCTTTGAGCTAGGCCGCCCCTGGGACCACTACGACAAGCTGGGGAAACTGAGAAAGGAATAAAAATGTTTTCGTCCAATATGTTTTTTCTTGTTTATCTCAGATTAATACCATTTTTCATTGAAAATAAAATATAAAAAATAAAAAATAAAAAAAAATCTCCCAACATAAACAAATGTCTAAAAAGAAATACAAAAAATAGCCTTAAGTTTATTTACTGGCCATTCATAAGAAGAAGAAAAAATTATCCTTTGCCCCCCACAAAATCAATATCCTGGCTCTGCCACTGAGGGTGTAATTGTGAAGTGATAAATATAAGTACCGGGTATTGGAGTGTGGATGGACTTGATCAAATATATACAACAAAATTTTAAATATATATATATATAAATGTATGTATATGTATATATATATATATGTATATATTACAGAATTCGAGTCCTTATTACCTTTTCAATGTGGTTTCCTTTTGAATCCCATGATTCTCCTCGGCCCTCAGCACGGTGAAATTCACAACCAGCACAATGCCGTAGTCCCATTAAGTTGAGGATGTATGTCACAGAATATGGGGCACAATCCGGGAAAAGCTGCCAAAAAAACAAAGGAGATAATAATCGCTAATCAAAATGGTGGAACTAAAATTATAGATTACCTAGTAATGTAAGAAATCGATATCGGCATCTTTCCGGTACAATAATCGAACAAAATTAAAACGAAAAGATTTTTTTTGTTGTATATTCTTTCTCCCGACATCAGTTCTTCTCGGATTTTCATATCTTGGAATGGTCAATAAAAAATAAAACAAATCATAGAGTGCAAAAATCATCTTCTTTTAGTTAGAACAACTTGGCACGAATTATTTTCTAGTAAAAGCACATTTTCTACATGTCAAGCTAGTTCACTTCTAAAATGATCGAATTGGAACAACCAAGCAAATGCCATAATGCCTTTCAATCCTCCTAACCATTATCCTAGTGCAATAGTTCTTGCTATCATTCTGCTCTAAACATTATATCACAGACAAGAGGGTCTAGCTCAGTTGGCAAAAACCGCCAAAAAATAAAAAGAATTAAACATTATATCACAAGCGATTGAGGTTTATTGGAGCTGAAAAAAAGTTACCTTTATATGAAGGGTTCCAAGTTTGGTTTCCAATCCAATGATACCCTGAACAACAACAAAAACAACAAAATTATATAAATAAAATGAATTTGGACATGTAAAAGCTCAAACAGAGAAAGGAAACATGATTCAAGGCACAGTTCTTTTTATTTTCAAACGTTAGAATCATTCTTGAAAAATGCCCAATTTTTTTCTGTCCGATGTTATGTCATGAGCATGTGGTCATACTCATGTATGTCGTATAAGAGAAAAGGGGAGATTATCCATTATATCATACACCAAAAATGTTGCCATCATTGAATGATGTGTTAAGTGTGAAAATATTCATCGCGACGAACAAGTTGAAACTACGCACATACCTCTCCTTTACCAAAGATGATCCCTGAAGTCCAACTCACTTTTTCCCCTTCTTCTTGCCGATCAGGAGCCAGGGAATCCTTTTGTTTCTTCAGCCAACACTGTCATGTGACAAATACACTCAGAGATAATATATCGAAAAGAAAAGAAAAAGAAAAAAAAAATCATTTTCCTTAGTAAATCCATAACGAAATCATGCGTATAGAGAAAATGTACAGAAGTGGCTTTCGAAACAGATCTGGAGTTAATAAGCATGGTCAATCTTGTTGAAAAAGTTAAAACGTTAAAAATCACCTTGCATATCAAATAGGGCTTAATGTTTATGTCCCATGAAATTATTAGTGTATGACAAACCGTAATTATGTAAACATCGTGCCCTTCTCAAAAACAGACTAATAAATCAATTCTAGTAGCACCTACCAAATCTTCCACCACATTAAAGTAATATAGCGAAACTACTTATAACTCGAATACAAAGTGAAGAACGTACAACAAAACGGGCATTTAATGCACAAATGAAAATGTGGAAATAATGGATTATGATTAGTTACGGAGTATAGTTCTTGAATTCAGTCCAGATAATTGTTTATTGAAATTATGTTCTTATTTTATTATGTCTCTGTTGAAACTCATAAATATCATAGAGACGGTTAGGTCGACACGGCCTGATCCCGAGAAGGCCGAAAGCAGTAGATCAATTCACATCAGCTACATCTCATCTCGAATGCCAGATCGTCGACATCCAAGCTCGATAAGTTCGATATTTTCTACTACAGATTGAAAGAGAGTGTGGAAATTACATATTAGGATTAGTTAAATTCTTTTGTATTCTATCTTATCTCTCTGTTTGAAACTCCGAAATTCATCGAGTCGGTTACGTCAAAATCTTGCCTCTACTGGGACGTGTATATTTTTCTGTGACATTCATTATTTGAGGAATAAGAAAATTCCCTCTTCCATTCTGTTCTCAGATAACTACACAAACAATACATGGTAAAGAAACAAATGTAAACAAACGAAAGAGACTCCAATGCAGCGGAAAAAAAAAAAAAAAAAAAAAAAACCCTCAACTCAAGAAGCACTAATCAAAATAAGCACATGACTCAGATCAAATTAAACTCCAAAATCAAAATCACTCCTTACCATACTAAGCATTTCCAACCAAATCAAATACCAAAATAAACATCAAACTTGATGACAAAGTAAGAACTAATCACCAATCAAGTGAGACACATCAAGCGGTTGACTAAAAAAACATAAAGAAGAAGAAGAAGAAGAAGATGAACTGACCTCGCCAAATTTAGAGCCACAAGCGTCCTTGTCCCCACAAAACACCCACGTGTCACACAAACAAGGCCCTTCGTTGCCGGTGCACATTGCCTTGCAAGCCTTGCAACACTCTTCCGACGAGTTGGACTTGAAATCCGAGCCCCACTTCACCGCCGTTCCCCAGAGCTCCAAGTTATCGATCCCTCTGCAGCACTCTCCGCCCTCCGAATCCATTCTATTCTCCGTCGCCGAATCCGAGGAAGATTGCGACAGCGACGCCGTGTAGAGCTCGCTCGGCCGGAGGAACACCGAGAGGACGCCGTAGACCAGCGCGCACGAGATCAGAGCCAGACAGGCCAGCGAGAGCGACGAACACTCGGTTTGTCTCCGACCCATTTGAGAATCGGGTGTGAGGATCGAGACCCAGAAAGCTTTTTTTTTTTTTTTTTTGCAAGGGATTTTTGTTTTTTCAGTTTAACCGGGCATCTTCGGAGATTGTCTTTAGTTGGCGTTGACTATGAATATAATTACAGAAGAGGAGTGGAATCAAAGATGAAAGATATTTAAAATGGGATTGGATATTTATTTTTCAATAATTTGTCTTTTTTTCTTTTTCTGCCTCAGCATTCAACGGTCTTGAATGGGGGTGAGAGCTTGTGGAGCTTATTTGCCAAGCAGCAGCGTGATGATACAAAAATAATAATGATTAAATATTATAAATTGAATCTGATGATCGCATTCAACATTTTTATTTTTATTTTTCTAATCAATCATTGATTTGTATATATTGGGATAAATAGTATTTTTCCACCCCAAAGATTGTCCGTGTTTCATTTTAACAGTCATTTTACCCAATCAAATATTCCATATGTTTCATTTTTTTTTACCCTTAAATATGAAAACAAGCACTTTTGTCGCATGACTTGAGTTTTTCTTTATTTAACCGGTTGATTTATAAGTTACCATGAAAAAGTAAAATACATGCAAGCTTTTTTATAAATAAAAAATACATGCAATTTATAGGTGGATAATTTTTTTTTTTTTTTTATAACTCAAGGGTCAAAGTGAAACACGGGAAACATTTAAATTTTACCCTTGATTTTAGAACTGCAGGACACTACGAACCAAGTATACATATGTGGTTGTAAGAGCTCGCCTCCTCACCTGTAAATCAAAATATTGAGCTCGAGGCTCACGGACGGATTAATCTAATTACATCTTCATCTCAAAGACAGTAGACACACTGTAAAAAAAAATATAAAAAAAAATAATAATAATTTGAGACACACTGAAACTGAATACTTCAACCACTCCTCCTTGGGCTTGCATGCGTAATGAAATAAAAATAAGAATCCAAAAGACACTATTACTGAGGTTATATAATTATTTCATTTATTATATTATAATATAAAAAAGAGTTATTTTTTTGTATAGAATTAACTTAAATAGGGTAAAGTAGGGTTATTATTAAGACACTTGATAAGATAGGGAGTGTAAGAGTATTTCAAATGCATCAAACTCTATAAATAGAGTAAAAACTCTATTAACTTTATAACTTCATATTTGGTGTAACTTTTACACTGAATAAACAATGTTGCACTAAATTTGGTGACATTGTTCATTTGGTGTAAAGATTGCACTAAATAATTAAACATTATTTTAATCTAATTAATTTATAATCCTTAATTAAAAGTTCATATTTTAATTAATCCAGATTTAATCAGCATATTTTTAACTGTTTGGAGCTTTATTTATAATCTAAATTAATTTATTCAATTAGTAATATGTAACTTTCAAATTTATGTTTTTTAATGATTTATTATTTATTCTCTAAATTATTATTTATGCAATGAAGTTTATTAATTTTTTACTTTTATTAATTAAATTTTTTATTTTTAAATAATTTATTATTGATTTATATTATATTTGATATAAAACGAGAGAATCGTGAAAGAGAGAAGGGAGATTTGAAACTGGTCAAAAAATGATTCTCAGACTTCGTATTATGGAGAGATGAGTATTTATACTCATTCAAATAAAGCAAGCCTTACACGCTAACTCAGCATACAGTTTACCAATTTTAATAACCAATCAAATGAAGAACAATTGACACGCTGGCGTACACACTTAATAGTCCCCCCCCCCCCATGGTCTATGAATCAGAGACGGTGAATTTGAGGCAGAGAGAAACAAAAGTCGAGCCATACAAAGGTTTAGTGAACATGTCTGCGATTTTCTCAATTGCCGGAAGATGTTTGACCCAAAGTAGATCTTGTGCAACTTTTTCATGAACAAAGTATAAGTCAAGCTCGACATACTTTGCTCGCGTATGAAGCATCGGATTTGTAGAGAATTGAACAACACTACTATTATCACACCAAATGTCCGGTGGGCGGGTTTGGTGGATTTGTAGTTCAAAGACCAACGCACGAACCCAAGTTATCTTAGACACCATCGCAGCAATGCTATGAAATTTATCTTCAGTGGAGCTTCGCGACATAGTATATTGCTTCTTCGCAGACCAAGACACAAGGTTAGAACCTACAAATACACAATAGCCGAAATTTGAGCGACAAGTATCGGGATCAG
The DNA here is from genome assembly GCF_054948205.1 of Urtica dioica subsp. dioica. Classification (NCBI taxonomy): domain Eukaryota; kingdom Viridiplantae; phylum Streptophyta; class Magnoliopsida; order Rosales; family Urticaceae; genus Urtica; species Urtica dioica. Next base: position 39,017,582 of record NC_142757.1, read on the forward strand.
ACCCCCACTCAACATCACTATACCCGATGACATTCATATGGGAAGAACAGCGAAGCAACAACCCTAACTCAGTATACCCGGCAAGATAGCGCATAATTCGCTTGACCATTTTCTAGTGAGATACATGTGGGTTATGCATAAATTGACAAAATTTGTCGCGGCGAAAGAAATTTTCGGGCGAGTGATAGTGACATACTGCAGCGCCCCCACGATGATCCGATACAGATGCAGATTTTCGACACTTTGACCACCATAAGCAGAAAGCTTAGTGCCACTCGCACGGTGAAGAAGATTCTAGACATACTTGGCCTGAGACAATAACATACCTTGAGAGATATAGGTGACCTTAATTCCCAAGAAATAACGCATGACTCCAAGATCTTTGAGCGTAAACATCTGTTTGAGCTGGAGAAGCACGTAATCAATAGCTGATACTGAGTTTCCGGTGACCAAAATATCATCAACGTACATCAATACGAATAGAGATACTGAACCCTCGTGCTTTAAAAAGAGTGACTGATCAGCACGCGATACCCGAAATCCGAGAGCAAATAGAGTTGTTTGGAGCTTCTCATACTACGCACTCGAAGCTTTGGGCCATATAAAGACTTGTGAAGTCTATAAATATGATGAGGGAATTTAGGATCTACGAATCCCGGTGGTTGGCGCATATACACCTCATCGTGCAAATCACCGTTCAAAAACGCGTTATCAATATCGATATGTCGAACAGGCCACCCAGAAGAGACAGCTTGAGCGAGAAGAACTCGAGTAATAGTGTGCTTCGCAACCGAACTAGACGTCTCTCCATAATTGCAACCAACAATTTGACTACAAACCCTAAGCAACCAAGCGTGCTTTTAGCTTCAAAAGAGAGCCATTGGGGCTCTCTGTCACTCGATAGACCCACTTGCAACCGACCAAACGCCGTTCAAGAGGGGAAGGAACCAAAGACCACGTCTTGTTCTTAGCAAGAACAGACAACTCCGATTTCATGGCATTTGTCCAGCCACGATGCTCAAGCTCCTCTTTGACATTATACGGCTCTATGTGTGTCATAAACACCCGTGGTTTTATATACGTCGAGTTCCGAACGGGTGACCATAGGATATACGTTCACAGCTGGTTGACCAAAACATGATGAAGAAGCGAGACTAGTCAATTCTGGATCCGGTTGTGGTGTATCAACAACTCCACAACTGTTCTACGACACAATCTCAACAGAGACATTATAGGAAACATGATTAGCATTATCAACAATATTGGTCAACACAGGAGACTCGTGGGGGTTGGACATAGACTGGATGACAGGAATTTAAGTTGGACACGGACTGATGTGAGAGACAGTGGAATGGACACGAGAAACTTTATGAGGAAAGTGACGTTCATTGAAAATCACATCACGAGATAGGTAAAGACGACCTATCGGAAGCAAGATACTTATATCAACAATGATTGAGACTATAGCCAATGAACATACACTCGATATACCTATACTCCATTTTATGATTGTAATACGGTTTGAGATTAGGATAGCACGCACATCCAAAAACTCTTAAGATTGAGTAATCCTGTGTGATGCCTTCGAGAACTTCTAAAGGATACATGTGATTAAGAGTGACCGATAAGAGACAATTTTACAAATACACAACTGTACGAAAAGCCTCATCCCAATAAGACATGGACAACCCGGACTGATAAAGAAGAGTAAGCCGTTTTCAACGATGTGACGATGTTTATGTTCAACAGCACCGTTTTGTTGATGCGTATGAGGACAAGACACTTGATGATAAATGTCTTGAGACATAAGGAAATTTTTAAAGGCTTGAAACCCCCCCCCCCCCCCCCCCCCCCCCCCCCCCCCCCTTAATCGGACTGTAGAGATTTGATTTTGTGTGAGGTTTGAAGTTCGACTTGGATTTTAAAATTTATGAACATTTGTAAGGCATAGGATTTGTGTTTTAACAAATAGATCCAAGTGAACTTTGTAAAAGCATCGATGAAGGCTACTATATCCACTCTTAGAAACGATATGTGATGGTCCCCAAAGATCAGTGTACACAAGTTGCAAGGGTGTATTATAGGCAGTAGAAGAACTAGGAAAATGAAATTTATGAATATTTCCCAAATAAAACAAAAAAATGAATCGTCTTTATTGATATTTGATACATTACATTTTGAGAGAACAGACTTAACAACTTGAGGACTCGGATGTCCAAGTCTATTGTGCCAAATAGAAAAATCAACACCCTTAGACGATCTGGATACACTAAGAATAAATTTACTTGTGCAGTTTGACTGAGAATGACTATTGGATGACACAAATGACGAAGACTTTACGATTGACAATTGATCGGGACTGAAGGTATAGAGATCGTTGCTAAGCGTGCCTTCCAAGAGCGTCGTATGAGTATTCTGATCCTTGACAAAACAACGAGATAAGTGAAACTCAAAAAACACATCATTATCATAGAAAAATTGTGACACACTATGAAGATTTTTTTGTAATTTCAGGAACGTGAAGAAGATTAGACAGACAAAGTTTTTTTGGATGTAAAAGGAGAGGATCCTTAACCACGCGTGAAGCCTCCTCGAAACTGACTCTAAGTTTGCGATCTGTACGAATCGTCGAACCTATAGAAGCAGTCAAGAGCAGCATGTCCAACAAACGTCCACACACTTGGCACACAGACTTGGATCTAGTGTTGTTCCAGCCGCCTCTTGCAGATCGTCATGGCCACGATGACCTCGAACAGATGTATGTGAGGATTCGTAGTTCACCCATTGATTTTCGTTCTACTCAAATTTATTTTTCTCAGAAGAGAGAGAGAGAGAGAGAGAGAGAGAGAGAGAGAGAGAGAGAGAGAGAGCATGTACTAGCCACATTAGCAAACTTCGATGAGTCTAATTCTTGGATCCAGTCTTCGATTCTTACTTCTTGAGCGAGAAGCAAAGATTCAAACTTTTCAACAAAGTAATCATTAGGTCTCACTGTTATAGAGAACATGAACGTATCATACTCCAATGTCAAACCAGTACATATCACATCAACATGGTCGCGAATGCTTGTCTCATGACCAATCATGCTTAGCAGATCTATCACGTTTCGTATCTTCAAAAGATATTCGTTCATTGACTGCGAATTCTTCTTAATATGTCTAAGCTGAGTTTGATACTGCGATACCTTGGCTTTAACTTGAGTTGTGAAGTAGATCACTAATGTTGACCACCTTAGAGCTCGTTTCGCAGTTGATCATTTGTCGAAGAACACTTTCCGTCATTGATGAGAGCAACCAGGACATGAGAAGCTGATTATGTTGCTCCCAATCGTTGTAGGCCAGATTAATAACATCATTCTCCTTATCTGTTCTAGAAAGAAACTTACGAGGTTCAGGTCTAGTTCCAGTGAGAAATCTGTGAAGCTTGTAGCCTTTGACTGCTGCAAGTACTTGTTTTCGCCAAACAAGAAAGTTCGTAACATTATCGAGATCGCATTGCTGAATGCGATTGGAATCACTTTGACATATTCTGTGGATTGATCACCGGAGAGAGTCTTTTGAGCTCTGTCATCCATTGTTGTCGAGAAATTTCCTTCGCTAGTAATACCTAGCCTCTGATACCATGATATGAAACGAGAAAATCGTGAAAGAGAGAATGAGGATTTGAAATGGGTAAAAAAATGATTCTTGGACTTTGTATTACGCAAATGAGTATTTATACTCATCCAATCAAAGCAAGCTTACTCAACATACATTTTATCAATTTTAATAACCAATAAAATGAAATACAAATGACATGCTGGCGTATACACTCAACAATATTTACACATAATTAATAAATAAAATACAATTATATTTTTATATATGTATTTAGACATTACAAATAACTAATAAAATTAAGACAGTAAATTCAAAAGCAATTTACATTAAAAGATTTAATAAAAAGATATATTATTAAAATATTCTCTTTAGTGTAAGATATTGTATAATATTATTGGGAAAAAAAAATATTTAGTGTAAAAATGACATCAAATATCCATCGCAGCAGATAATAACTACAAAGTGGGACAACTGAGATATTTCAGAGGACAAAGACAAACGTAAATTTACCCATTTTTTTCCAACGCGTCGGCGCTAGTGTCATCAGAGAAAGGAAACAACTAGGAAAGCAAGTATAGTTACCCAAAAAAAAAAAGGAAACTAGGAAAGCAAGTACATTGGTTTTGTTTCTGCATCTTTATATATAAAACCAAACCCGGCTCTTTCCACAACCTAACTTCCTATTCAACTCATAACACGGCATTCCATAAAGAAGTTCGAAGGGCTTGTATTTGAGAGAGAAACCCTAGCCTCCTTGGACTCGAAACTCGTTGAGTTGAACGGCACGATCATCGTCTGTGATTCCGATTCCAAACCCTAGCCTCGAAAAGTCCGATTCGTATCTCCGATCCCGAGATTAACGATGTCTCGGTGCTTTCCGTTCTCGTTTCCGAGCTCGAGCCTCGAGGCCTTGATTAAGGTTCGTTGGGCTACTGGCTTTTCCTTCTGTGCTCAACTTTCATGTTCGTTTGCTTTGGTACCACCGATTAGTTGATTAGATTATTTTTTAAGACACCCAATTCGGACTCATGTGTAACTCATGTTTAAATTGAAAAACAACTTGGTAATGAACATAAACCTTTTTTTTCGAAAATATCGTCAGAAAATTGTTGAGGTTTTTGGTTGTAGTAGTATTAGTAAGATTTCCAATGAGGCTAGAAGGTTTAAATTTGATTTTCAAGACTGGACGTATACGCTTTCATGGTATGTGTGACCATCGAAACACTTCGGTCGGATAATGATGAGGCTTTGTGGGTTTTAGTCTGTATCACTATGCCCATTTTATGGAATGTAATTTCTGGTGCTTCTGATAGGCCCAGAAAGAGGAAAAGGAAGAAAGAAAGACACTGAGGAGAAGAGAGAAAGATACGATGAAAAAGACGAGGAAACGCTACTCGGACAAAGCAGAGAAGAGGCGCAGAAATGTCTTCACCGATGCCAAAGCGTCAAATCCGATCAAAGCCACCTCGGGTGTCTCGGAGAGCTCGCAAAAGAGTGGTCTCACCGAGGAATTCAAACACGGGGAAAAGAGGAAAAGAAGGGGAGACTCTGTCGAAAGTAAAAGTGAGCTCTGTTTCAATTTCTTTGCCTTGTGGGTGTTTTGCTGGGAAGAAACTAATCCATGGTCGTCCATTTGGACTTAATATCATTATATAGGAACCGAACTTAGCTTCGTACCATGCCTAGACTCGACGAGGACTGAAACCCATGATACAAAGCAATCCGGTGCATCTGTAAAAGGCTCGAAGATGTCAATGTATTCGATGCTGATTGAGAGCTGGGTTCCTCGTGGTCTCAGCCCGCCAGAGCTGATCGAGTGTGATGACGAAGATGATTGGCTCTTTGGGTCGTCGAGGAAGAAGCAACAATGTGAACCGAACTTGAAGAGGCAACGAAGCGGTCACGATGAAATGTCTTGTTCAAGAAGAGGCACCGCTGATTTGTGGCCGCGAGCAAAGTACCTTTCGGAAGTGGACTTGTATGCATTGCCTTATGCAGTTTCGTTTTGATTTATTCATTTATTGTTCTTTCTTTGCATCAAACGCAAAGAAATGTTTTGCTAACCTGAATTAGCCTGACAATAGAAACTTCATTAACTCCCATGAAAGGGTATTGATTTAACCATTGGAATGGCTGCACAGTTTAGAACACTTTTGTTTTGAATTATTTGCTGTGCCAAATATTGTAAGCGACGAGTTTGATAGTCAATAAACCGAAGTGGTTCTTTTTTTTTTTCTTGGACGAGATTTTCCTTTATATGCATCAATAAATGTGAATCGGTTTTTCAATTGTGCAAAACAAATTTGATACATTAGGGTGTATCGATGATCAAATTTAACAACCAAAATGTGTAACTTTTTAGCGTTTCATGATACGTATGTGCTGGACTTTGACTACACCATGAGATCTCGCATGAAAGATTATAAATTTTCATAATTGGAGGAACTTATTTAGATGAATTGTAATTGTTCCATCATCAAGAGTTTATTCTTTATTGGCGGAATATGATTGTGAAGTGGTACGGATGATCTGTAACAATATTTAATATTAGACATGGCACATTATAAATATAATTGACTAGAATATATAAAGTAATTTATATTATATGAATTGAAATGGAAAATATCTTCCTTTTTATTTTCGGCTATCCGTATTATGTTTTTCTATAGATAATCTTTTTTTTTCCCCAAATAATAGTATGAATGGCTGCACAAGATTATGAATGGGTTAAGTATTTATTGTAGTGTTTTAGAATATCCCAAGAGCTGAAATCATGGTATTTGACGTCTCTTGTATGGTTGATATTTGTGATATTTGTGATGTTTTTATAAGATTTATCATTTCCTATAAAAACAAAAAAAAATTACCAATCTAAGAGTTGGACTTTCTCTTTGACTAAGTCAAAAACTTTATTACCTTTTTTTTAACACCCTCTCATGCTTTCTTAATCTCTTTTCCTCTCTTATTCTCTCTCTTCCTCGTCCTCTCTCTCCATTTTGCTAATTCTAATAAATAGTAAGACGTAGACAACGAGATGACGAAAAACGTCCAAGAACTCAAAATTCAATTTTAACGCTAGAGTTGGGAGGAAGATATAATTATAAATAATCACGTCACTCGTGCATCGTATATACATAAATCACACGCCGAGCTCACTAAAACATATTTGTATATGTATAATGGATGTAGATTAAACACATAGATCACTTAAAGTTATAATTTAAAAAAATTATACGGACCAAACCACTTGAAACATTGAGATTTAAAATAATCAACATTTCAAGGATCTTTAAAAAATAGCCAACTTTGATATAGATGGTAATTTTTACAAAATTCTATACCGAATTTATCACTGCTTATAACATGTATTTAAAAGAAAGTAAAATAGCTGACAGTTTTTACCCGTCTCTCTCCCACGTTTTAAATAAACATAATTAAAAAAAAATTAACAAACAATTTTAAAGGAAACAAAATAAATGACCTCAGCGATCAAATTTTCAAATCTCATGAATCTCGTATTGATAATAGCATGCAACATATCAACCAAATACCCATATTTATTATTATTTTTCTTAAATTAAAAACTCAATTCGTTCTCTTTCAAACTGCACACTAAATCCAACCCTCCCTCTCTCTTTTTAGCGGCCACAATCATTGTTAACCTCATCGTAGTTGAGTTTTCGTAGTCGCAATCACGCTTTTGACCGCGGCTGGCTCCACAGCCATCGCTGGACTCTTCGTCGTCAGAATTGGTTTTGTTGTTGTTGGTATTATTGCTGGAATTGGTGGTGCGGGTGCAAGTGAAGATGGACAAATTGGAGTCTTTGTGAACAAAGTGGTCATTAAAGGTTATGGTCAACTGATTTAATGACTCATTTTTTATTTTAATTATGAAATATTTAATGAATGGTATTTTGGGTATTTGATCCTCGTTAGTCAATAGTTATTTTGCAAAATTAATAAAATACTGATTATCTAGTAAAACTCAAATTTGTTATTGGCTAATTATTTATAGAGCTTTAATAATATTGTATTGGACCAACTATCTTGTTGTAACTTATTCATTACCACATTGAAATTTCTTAAATAAGTAGCGTTATAACAAAGCGGACGCAGATTTTTGGGCTAATACGAAACAAGAACACGAGAATTAAATGGTTTCGGGTGGAAAACCGGAAGATAATAAAAAAAGACATTGAATTAATTCAAGAGTGGGAAGAAACGCCGTTTTCTCTCTGGAACATCTCTAACCCTCTTTTGCTCTGCCCCGTTGACCTCAATCTTTGTCGCTTCCTGAGGAAGTACTGATTGTTGTGCTCCACGGGTTTGCGGGTAGTTGAGGAGGGTTGTTTTGGTTCCTAGGCGCCTGCTTGTCAGGGTTCACGGATAAAGTTTGCAATCAAGTGTCATCGCTGGATCTGGAAGATGAGGACGCGGAGGTCCTGTCCATCGCGGATGTGGACGTGGATCGAGGCAACATTCCCAGGGACAACATCCTGCTCGGGAAGCTCATCTGCAACAAAACCTTCAACAGGAAAGTGTGTAAGGGCGCCTGCTTATCAGGGTTCATGGATAAAGTTTGCAATCAAGTGTCATCGCTGGATCTGGAAGATGAGGACGAGGAGGTCCTGTCCATCGCGGATGTGGACGTGGGTCGAGGCAACATTCCCGTGGACAACATCCTGCTCGGGAAGCTCCTCTGCAACAAAACCTTCAACAGGAAAGTGTGTAAGGCGGTCATAGGAGGGCTATGGCGGACATCTAGAAATGTGGCGTTCAAAGATTCCGAGGACAGAGTGTTCTGCTTCACGTTTGATAACCCCCTGGACAAAAGAAAAATTATTGAAGCTGGCCCTTGGCTTTTTGATAGGTCTCTTCTTATCCTTTACGATCCTAAGGGACGAGAAAACGAAAAACCTACCTTTGGGTCTGCTGATTTTTGGATCCAAATTCATGGCCTTCCGCTCTTATCCCGGTCGTCGAAATTGGGAGAGATCATCGGGAAACAATTGGGAGTTGTTCTACGGGTTGACAAGGATAAATAATGGAGGTGTCGGGATTCTTTTGTTCGGGTCCGCATCACAGTTGACGTGACTAAGCCGCTCCGCCGTGGAATGTTCGTGAAACTGGGCTCGACCACGGATAAATCCTGGATTGATTTTAGGTATGAAAAACTTGCGGATTTTTGTTTTGATTGCGGGCTGTTAGGACATAGCTGGCGCCATTGCCCGTCGGGTTCCCAGGGGCTGTCTAATGACGCCAATGGCGGAGAGGGAGGTGCTGATACGGGCACCCATCGGTTTGGGCCCTGGATCCGAGCCGACGCTCCTAACCGTTTTGCGAACAATACTTTCAAAATAAGGGGATCGGAGGAGAGTAAGCACCGGAGCGTGGCTTACCCGACGACGCGAATCTCACCCAAGCCATCGGCGACTAACCAACCGGCAGCGAACACCTCAGCCACCGAAGCTGTTGACGGAGGGACGAATGAGGCGGTAGAAAAAGACCGCCGTCAGCCTGGCCTGGACTCTTCGCCGGTACCCATTTCACGTGTGAGTGAGCCGTTGGGGAAGGGAGGCGTGCATAGGGAATTGGGGAAGCCTGGAGATCGAACCGCTCGCCAAGCCAATAGACGGAGGAGAAAAAAGAATTTTAGGGAAGAGAGCTTGAATGGGAAAGTGAAACCTAATCATTCTTCTGCTGGGGAAGACGCGAGGAAGTCGACTGGCTTTGTTGACACGTGCAACTCGGTAGGCAGTGACGTGGCTCCAACATCTGCGCTCAGCCCGATGGCTTTGGAGGAATTGGGCCCGCCTACTAAGCCCAAAACTTGGCTCTTGCTGCGGACCTCTCGAATGGGCCAGGTGAGCCCTCTGGCCATGGGCCTTTCTTCAACCCGCCTCCTAACCTACCTGGGCCCGGCAATACCCAGAAAGGGAAGCTGAAGAGCAGTCTGGACGAGGGGTCGATGACGACCAAAAATTCCCCCTTGGCGAGCGACGGAGACGGGGGAGCATTGACACCGGGTACGACCGGAGAAGGACATGTGAACGACTCTACATCCACGGGTGGGCCGCGCGATATCGGAGGGGACCTTGTGGAGAGACCGAACCCCTTCTCGGCGCTTCGGGTCCGGGGCGATGGCACGAAATGGAAGAAATTGGCGCGTGAGGATTCAGGCTCGGGCGGAGGCGCTGTGTTCTCGGCTCATGCTGCTACCAGGTTGGTCCTTTCCTCTTCAGGGGTGGATGGCAAGATGGTCTCGGGGCAGACTTTGGTGTTCTCGACAAAGAGGAACCAGTACGGGGCGAGCCATAAGAAAAAGGGAGGTAAAGGTCAAAAGAAATCTAATATCCCCCTCATTTCCCCTGAGACTATTCCTAGTTGCTGTCCGGGAGGAAGGTGGGGGTCGGAGATGGTATGGGGCCGGTGGTGTAAATGGCCCGCTGCGACGACCCTGGGGCCGCCAATGAAGACACGCCGCCTCCTGTGGAAGTGAAGCCTCCGCAGGAGATACCCGTTTTGGCTTCGACCCGTTCCTTGTCTTCGTCCGTTTCCTCGATGGTGGATTCGGCCGGAAACCCCTTGACCCTTGAAGCGGCGCCCCTCAAAGTTGAGGGCCGCCGAACGCAATGATAGGCGTTTTCTGGAACGTCCAGGGGCTGGGCAGCCCCCGGACGAGGAGGGCTCTTCGCTCTCATTCGGACTCCCATCATCCTGATTTTATTTTTCTCTGCGAGACTAAAATGAGGAGCGTGGCGGCCGAGAGAGTGAAAGTTTTTTTGGGGTACGATAACTGCTTTACGGTCGATTGTGTGGGGCGTAGTGGGGGCCTCATGATGTTATGGCGTAATTCCATTGGCTTCTCGGTGAGATCCTTTTCGAGGTTCCATGTGGAAGGGTTGGTTACAGATGAAGATGGGCACTTCTGGAATTTCTTGGGTATTTACGGGGACCCGATCGCTAGTCAGAGGAAGCTGTCCTGGGAGCTGGTCAGGAGGTTGAAGCCGTGGCCAGACGCGCCGTGGCTCGTTGAGGGTGATATGAATGAGGTGGCGGTGAACTCTGAGCTTAGTGGAGACCATTCGAGAGGTCCGATGCTTCTTGAGGATTTCCGAAGGATGATGGAGGACTGTGATCTCAATGACTTGGGTCTCGTGGGAGACTATTTCACTTGGCGGCGCAGCGACGCTCCGGGAAGCAGTGCGAGTAGACTGGATAGGTGCCTGGGTAACCCGGGATGGCTTTCCTTCTATCCTCCGGCTTCCGTTTGGCACCTCGAGTTCAGGGGCTCTGATCACTGCCCACTTCTGCTTACTACGTCTGGTGATGAGAGGAGAGATAAGGGACGGGGCCATAGGCGCCGTTTCTTCTTCGAGGAAGCCTGGTGCCTTGAGGATGGGTGCGAGGAGGTGATTCGGCTAGCTTGGGATCCAACCTTGGGAGGCGATATCGGAGACCGAATGGAGCGCTCTCTTAAACGGTGTCAAGAGGAGCTCCAACGGTGGGGGAAGGCGAACTGGAGGACTATGAGGGATCGCATCGAAAGACAAAAGGAGGCCTTCCGAGCGGCGAGCGATAAAGACGGTGGCAACAATGTGGAGGATATTCGACGCGAAGAACGTCAACTTGATGCGCTGCTTGAAAAGGAAGAGGTCTTCTGGCGCCAACGTAGTCGGACCACGTGGATGAAGTGCGGGGACAAAATTTCGAAATTTTTCCACCGCAAGGCCTTGGCGAGAAAGAAGAGAAACACGATTGAGGGGCTCTTAGACGAGGCGGGATCCTGGATGAAAGGTATGCATAATTTTGAGAATATTATTTCTACTTACTTTTCGTCTCTTTTTTCTTCTATGCAACCTTCGACCGAGGCCTTGGAGATGGTTGGCGATGCCGTGACCCCGACTGTAACCTCTGAGATGAACGAGGTGCTTCTTCGGCCTTTCTCGAGCGACGAGGTGAAGCAGGCGGTCTTCGAGATGGACGCGATTAAAGCCCGGGGTGCGGATGGTTTTCCGGCTCTTTTCTACCAGAAGTTTTGGAGTGTGGTGGGCGACTCTGTGGTGGAGTTCTGCTTGAAGGTGCTGAACGAAGGATACTCAGTAAAGAATATCAACAACACGATCATCACTCTCATCCCGAAGGTAGAAAAACCAGAGAAGGTTCGTGACTTCAGACCTATTAGCCTATGCAATGTTCTTTATAAGATTATATCGAAGTGTTTGGTGGACCGACTCAGAGGCACTATGGCTAGCTCTATATCAGAGAACCAAAGTGCTTTTGTGGGGGGACGCCAAATCTTTGATAACGTTATGATTTGCTATGAGGCTATCCATACTATGTCCCGCAGTAGGTTTGGTAACGGGTCTTGTGCAGCTCTTAAGATTGATATGGCTAAGGCGTACGACAGAGTGGAGTGGTCGTTCTTGGAATTCATGATGTCTAAACTCGGATATGATACGAGGTGGATTGATAAGGTGGTGAGATGTGTGTCTTCCGTGAGCTTCTCCTTCAACATTAACGGGGAGGTTCGTGGTCGTGTTATTCCGGAGAGAGGGCTACGCCAAGGAGATCCGTTGTCACCGTTTCTCTTCCTTTTTTGCTCCGAGGGGCTCTCGAGTCTTCTCTGGAAGCGGGAAGCCCAGCAGCTCATCAGGGGGGCTCGCTTCGGCATGAGTGATCTTTGCGTATCTCACCTCTTTTCTGCAGATGACAGCATCATGTTCTTCAGGGCCAACAAGGAGGAGTGCGAAGAGGTTGCGCGGTGTCTTGCGATGTACTCGGCAGCCTCAGGTCAGCTTATTAATTATGCTAAATCTGACATTTGCTTTGGTTCGGATGTGGATGAAGGGCTAGGGGCGGAGCTTGCAGAGCTGCTTCAAGTGTCGGTCACCTCGTGTCATCACCGATACTTGGGGCTCCCCACGAAGGTGGGCAGAAAGAAAGCCGATATTTTTGCGTTCATCAATGAAAGGATCTGGGAGAGGCTTAGCTCATGGCGAGGACTCTCCTTTTCGCATGCTGGCAAAGAAACCATTATTAAAGCGGTACTCCAAGCCATCCCCTCTTATGTGGCGAGCTGTTTCCGCCTCCCTCAGGGATTGGTTGACGGAATTCATTCTGCTATCGCGAGTTTCTAGTGGGGGGACACGGTTCAAGCCAAGAAAATCCATTGGTGCAAGCGGTCCGAGCTTACGAGACACAAGTCCGACGGGGGACTCGGCTTTCGGGATATTGGTATCTTCAACCAAGCTCTGCTTTTTAAGAGTGTGTGGAGCCTCTTCAGACGTCCGGATAGCCTCGTTGGAAAGGTGTATCATCAAAGCTATTTTCTAAACGGGGACCTCCTCAACGCTTCTTGCAACTCGACCGCGTCCTTTATTTGGAGAAGCCTCTGTTGGGGGAAAAAGATCATTCTTAGAGGATCGAGATGGAGGATTGGAGATGGAGAAACCACGTCGGTCTCGTGCGATCGTTGGATTCCTCGGCCCCCGACCTTCATGCTTCGAGATGCGGGCCGAATTCCGGAGGAGATGCGGGTTTCTGAGCTTAAAGATGTCACCGGAGCTTGGAATATCCCGCTTATTACTGCAATGTTCCCCCTGAAGATGTTGAAGCCATTTTGAGTATTCCGGAAAGCAGAGGTGGCGGACCGGATATGCTTAGGTGGCACTTCACTAAAGATGAGGAATACTCGGTGAAAAGTGGGTATAGAGTCGCCTTGGAGGCGACCATTTTGGAGGGGCCGTCTAGCCCGTCAGGGAATATCACATGGTGGAATAAGCTTTGGAGCCTTAAGGTTCCTCCCAAGGTGAAGAGTTTTGTGTGGCGGGTTTGCAGGGGGTGGATTCCGGTTCGCACGCTGCTTGGCCGTCGCCATATCATCACAGAGACTAGTTGTCCGGTGTGTGGGGCTGATAATGAGACCATTTTTCACGCGCTTTGGGGCTGCACGTGGGCTAAGAAGGTGTGGAAGCTTGGCGGGTTCAAGGATATAGTGAGGAAGCTTCGGCCCGGGGACATCATCGGCTCTCTTCTCCTTGCCTCGACGACTCTTAAGGTATGTGATCTTGAGTTTTTCATTATTATAATGTGGGAACTTTGGAATCAGAGGAACAATGCGTGCTCGGGGAGGAATGTGTGGACACCCGGAGCTCTTCTTGAATGGTCCGGGGGATTTATTCGGGAGTACCGGGATGCTTGTTATGGGACCAAAGGCGAGCACAATCAACCTAAGTCAAAAGTTTGGGACCCACCGCCGATGGATGTGGTGGCTATCTCGGTAGATGCGGCCATCCGTGCGAATGAAAGGCGTATAAGTCTCGGTATCGTGGCTCGGGATGATAGAGGAGAAATTCTAGGTGCGGAAACTAAAATTATACATCTTGGGCTCTCTCCTCAAATTGCGGAAGCGTTGGCGATTCTCCAAGGTATGCTCTTTGCGTTGGAGATGGGGTGGTCTAACATTATTATTCAATCCGATTGCCTTGAAGTTATATCGACTATCCGACGACTCGTGGCGCCAACTACGGAACTAGGTACGGTTATTAATGATATCCACTTGCTTTTGCATAGATTTGATAGCTTGGTTTTTGTGTTTCACCCCCGTGGTTGTAATAAGGTAGCTCATGTTCTTGCTACCTATGCTCTTAATTTTGTTTCGGGTGCCCGGTGGTTGGGATCGGCTCCTCCTTGTGTTTGTCAAGAGGCCGTGAATGACCTTCGGAGTATTATCTCGTGATTGTAACCACGGTTTTCCTCCGCCACTTAAGTGAGAGCTTTTAATATATTTCTCCCGTGGTCATGTCTACGGTTCTTCAAAAAAAAAAAAAAAAAAAAGTAGCGTTATAACAAAATGTATTCTTCCGTATTGGGAAACAAATAAGAATAAATCCAAAATAAGTATCTGAAATTACTTGGAATGCAAAACCTCACTGAATTTCATAGACACGTAGAGTAGCAAAATGTATTCTTCCACTTTGGTCTTTGGGACAGAATTAAGTGAATAAATTCAAAATAAGTAACTGAAGTTCTTAAACAAGTAGAGCTACGAAACGTAGTCTTCCAATATTGCGACACAAATAAGTTAATAAATTAAATTAAAAACTAAAAGTAACTGAAATTACTTGGAATGCAAAACCATACTGAATTTCTGGAACTGGGACGTAAATGTGTGAATTACAAAAATAAAAAAGCTGAAACTTTTGTTTTGCGTCTGCCGGGAGTCGAACCCGGGTCTATTGCTTGGAAGGCAATTATCCTAACCGTTGGACTACAGACGCTTATTTGCTTATGAAGTTACCTTTTTAAATAATTATACTTTACTTTAAAACACTCAGTCCCATGGCTGATCATCCGAAAAGCCATTCAAAGACAAAATGAGAGGAGGTTTTAAGTTTGAGAAACACTTGAAAGTTGAAACAATGTTTTCCTAACACAGTCTCTTTGATTTTTGTACATATTTATCGCTAAATTATCTTTTAGTTGTATTTTTGCCGTTAATGTTTGTTTTTGGCATTTATCCTTAAGCTGTTGCTTCAGTGTTGTTAGTAAAAAAATTGCATGCTTTATACTTATATCTAATTTTTAATGTATAATTTAGTAATATAACTATGTTATGTTATTAAATATAGTACTAAAATAAGACTACCATTGATGTTTCCAGAAATTTAGTTGTTTATGTTATGTTTTAGGGATGAAATTGTTAAAAGAAAACGTTCGAGGATCACATTGTTAAACTAACAAAATTTAGGGGCTAGATTTGCCGATAGACAGGTTGCTATTTCTTTTCTCATGATGTGCCACTTGGCAACACCAAAAGAGAGAATAAGGTTTTTTTTTGTTTTTTTTTTTTTTTTTTTTTGTTTTTTTTAATGAGAGGCTTGCTTCTTATTATTTTTATTTTATATAAATTCTAGTTTATAAATTTTCTGATAAAAAATTATTAATAAAACTCTTATACCATGAATATTAGAATCTTATCAGGCTTGTTAGTGAAAGTGTGAAACCATTTTTCCTTGGAACAAAGGTAAACGAGTTTGGAGGAGAAAAGTTATCGTCCTATAATTGACTCATTTTTAGTGATTTTGTCAATCAATTATAATGAGTTTGCTATGTCATTTTATACTCGTTTCTTATATAGATTATTTAATTGATGGTATATAATAATTACCCATAATTATTTGCTATTACTTAATTAGCTCTTTATAATCTTAAAATTATATCAGCTCTCACCACCGGATCCGTGGCGCAATGGTAGCGCGTCTGACTCCAGATCAGAAGGTTGCGTGTTCGATTCACGTCGGGTTCAAAACTCCCGAAACGGAGCTACCTACCCGGATCACCTTTTTAATTCCTAATCTATTTTTTTCTTCCCTTTTTTTAAAGGATTGCCTGCCCACTTTTTCTTCATATTTATTTATTTCTTCTGTCGTCTTTCGCTTCACACATTAGTCTTCTTCACTTTTTGCATCGTATTATTAGTTTTGTCCAATTTACCAACAGTTTTTGTAAGGAATAAATAAAAATGCTCTTGTAGTCATGTAATACACATTTTTGTCCTTTTTCTTGGATAAATACCCAACCTTCGTTTGAGGTTTTGAAGAATGAACAAACTGCGATTTCCTAGATATTGACTGAGAAATTTTGTGCGCGCAAAGGATAAGAAAATTACGTCTAAATTCCTAGGCAATAGTTTATGCTCGGTGTTCCATAAATTTATTATTAAAAATTAACCATTTAATATATAGGGCATATCTTAATATTACTACCAGTTTTAATATGATATTAATTAAAACACTGGAGAGAATGTGTATATAGATAACACATCAAATTCACAGCAATCAATATACAACGAAGCACAAAACCTGTGTTCAAAAAGTCGTCATACAAAAAGGGAATATTTCCCGGGTAAAAAATTTCCCTCACAAACTCGATCTCAGTCCATAACTCTTATTTAATTTGTGGCAAGTAAACAGGCTTGCGCGTGAATCAGATTGGCTGTACAAGAACGTAGATCCATGGTTTTGAAAGCATTAGAGAAGCGATTTTCAAAGAGCTCCGACGTAATCGCCGCTGAAATCGACCTCGGGCTCGTCGTCCAGGTCAGAGATTGAAGCCTCGAGCTTGGTTCCTTCAACGGGCGTCTTTGCCTCTTGAATTATGCGCATTATCTCTTGGATGCTCGGCTTTGGTTGCTCGTCTTCGAGTTTCGAATGCTCGGTCCTCTCTACCTCCACAAGCTCCTTCGGTAGATTCCTTAGGAACCAAGGATGCTC
This sequence comes from Urtica dioica subsp. dioica, assembly GCF_054948205.1. Taxonomy (NCBI): domain Eukaryota; kingdom Viridiplantae; phylum Streptophyta; class Magnoliopsida; order Rosales; family Urticaceae; genus Urtica; species Urtica dioica. Next base: position 39,034,458 of record NC_142757.1, read on the forward strand.
TTTTATTTCCGGGATAGAGATCCTCTGCAATGGCCAAACTTTTTTCAGTGCTAAAAAGGGATTAAAAAAAAAAAAATTATCCAAGGTTTTGACAAATACTAAAAAAGAAAATCACTTTTGCTCTCTTTCACTTATCTCTAATTTAGATAGAAAAGACTTGCTAATTAGCTCAGTTTATTACCAATTAATTTTGAGATGGAACCTCGTGATACTTAATATGGTATAAGACCCCACGAAGCTCAAACTAGCGTGATCCACCCGGAATCAAGGAAGTT